>NC_137776.1:51643258-52843258 GCF_963455305.1 Plecotus auritus
TTTCTGCTGAGTTCTGATTATTTTAGAATTGATAGTAAGTTTAGAAATGGAAACTCCCTTTTCGTCCTTTTTCATTGCTGTTTCTCTTGGAGTTTATTTTGGTCTTTCAATTTTTCTTCAGGGCAGAGTTCACAAAAGTAGGGCTTGATGCTAAAATATTTTGGGTACCACATTAGGGCCGGGTTTCCAACGTTGAGAGAAAAATAGAACCTATCACTGTGGCATTCCTGTTTCTGAAAATGTTTGAAAAACCTAACTATCCCTTTATGTTTTTAAAACCCAGTGAATAAGTTGCTCAAAGTAATCATGAATGGGGTAGGTTTTACTAGTCTTAACATCCTTTCATTAGGAGACCCTTAACTTTAAATGAAATTATAGGATAAGAAAAAATGGCCCTGGGCATTTTTCTGTTACCGAGTTTAAAATAGTCCATGCCTTTCACTTCAGCACAGTGGTTCTTTAAAATCGTTTGGGTGAGTCAGGGCACTTCTTAAAGATACAGTCCTTTCCTGTCTCCATGAAATTCTGAATTAGTCTGGGTGCAGCTCAGAAATCTTTGATATGTGTCCCAGGTAATTCCAATGCAGAGAGCAAAAGGACCACACATTGGGAAATACTGCTTTAAAATTACCTAGGTTATTTAAAATGTTTGTCTCTGATAATTGGGACTTCGTGCAGCCACACTGACCCTACTGTCTCATTTTGGTTTCCTTAATTGCTGTAACGGTGGCTCTCTTAACAGATGGTGGTGAACGCCAGTGGCATACCCGAGCAGATACAGTCCCTTTCTGTGCAGGACTCCCAGGTATGTTTCTCCGCCAGTCATTTATGTCTAAGATGCTCTGTGAATAGATTTTTTTAAGAAAAACTAACACTTGAGAAGGATGGATAATTTCAGGGGCCTGTAAACTCTTTTTAATAGGTATGGAGAAAAGAATACTGTCACTATTGACCATGATTTTCAGGGCCTCCAACCTTTAAATGATGGGTTCAAGAGCAAGGATTAAATGCCGGACTGCCTCTGAAATTGCTGGCACTGTGTGAAATAAGAAAAGGAAAGAAAATGACTCACCATTCTGTTAGATTCCAGCCACAAAACACTGTAGTTATCTGATACTTTTCTTCTTTGTTCCTGGTTGGATTTCTATAACCTGTTTTCATAATTCTTTTATCATTGAATTTTATGGGCCAATTTATCTCTACAACTTGCCTTATAAAAACAATAGTTCAGTGCCTATGAGATGCATTTGTATTAAATGTTATATGACACAAGATGTGTGCCACGAGCTGGCTTGGGTGCTAGTGAAGTGTGATGACCTGTCGGCGGACAGGGAGCCAGAGTGCAGGTGCCCATACGGTTTTGCTGCATAATTAACGGGCAAGCCCTCTGCACTCAAACTGGTTATACTATCAAGCCCCAATAGCTTTAGCAACCACAAGTTTCCCCCCCAAGTCTGCATATTCCATTTGAATTCGTTTCTGGCCTACCTGATCTGTGTTTGATGAATTGGTTGTATACTGAGGAGACAGTGAGATTTCATGGTTGCAGGAAGCAACCATTTCATGTTTGAGGTCAGATATCTAGTCCTTGCCCTTATTTTATAGCTGAGGAAGCAAAGATCTGCAGTGGTTAAGTGGCTCATGAAGGCTGCGCTACTGGTTAGCGCAGAGGCAGGGTTCAATGTAGGTCTTCACACTATCAGGCAACTCAGTAAAACACCTGGAGATAAAATGGAGGGATGGGTTGAACGATGAAAGGCAAGTCAGGCATCATGACGAGTCAGAAGGCAAAGAGAGTAAACAGGAAAAGGCATGAGGATAACTAGAGATGTATAACGTGATGTAGGTTAGGCCTTATTTTCATATATCCTATTTTCTTCTCCCAGAAACCTTTTGAGGCAGGTATCTATCCCCATTTTGTAAATGGAGAAGTAGGTTCAGAGAATGACATGCCCACAGTTACATAGCTGGGCAGTGGCAGAGCCAAGGCTTGACTTGAAATCCCTTATTTTTCTACTCTAACAGGAAGGTCTACTCATGTGCAGGGATTGACAGGAGGAGGGGTAGGCTGAGGCATCATGACCGGTGATCTGTATTCGAGGTGAGGAAGGCACAAAAGATAAACAGTGGCCTGATCTACTGGTTCCACCTTCCTCTGCATCCTGAGGGTTCAGGTGCCCAAACAATTCTCTGTGCATCCCCACGGCCCAGTGGGGAACAGCCCATGGCTCTGGTTGCCAGGTGCCCCATTAGATGGGTGAGCCGCCGCCTTTGGACTTATTGTAATTTATACCAACTGTTTGGGGGCTCATGCTACGATAAAATACCAGTGGTCACAGTCGACCTCCGCACAGAGGTGATCTGTGGCTAAATAAGACCAGCACGTGTAAAGATGTAGTTTGGAAATTTCCAGAAAGAAAAGGATGTACGAATCAAGGGATGTCATGATTTCATTTGGTTGTTTCCTGAGTTTATGACACTGTTTGCTGTTTTGTTTTTAAAGGGCCTGCCCAACGCTAATGAGGACTACCGAGAAGGTTCTTGTGCTGTGAACCTCGTTTTAAGATTAAGGTAAATGATATTGTTGTTCACTTTGTAGTGCTTTCCTGTAGTACAATATTCCCATCTCCTTCAGTAACGTTTCATAGCATTAGCATAAAGTAAGACTGCTAACTTCCTTGATTTCCCGGAGCAGCCAGTGTATGCTGTGTTCCCAGGACTAATTGCTCTCTTCTGGTTGCTTACTAAGAAACAGCAAGAAAGCAAAGCGCCATCTGAGTGTGTCTGCAGGCGCAATGCACCCTTCATTAAGTTTTCTTTTCCTTGCCGTTTCATTCTCGGGTTTTTCTTTTTCTTTTTTACAATGTGAGATCACAGTAAGAGACTTTTAATGAGTTTCTTTCACACTTCAGCAGCCGGTCTCTGTCAGAAATAAACCATGCTTGTACTACAAGTGGCCTGTTCAGAACATTCTTCAGTGGCAGGTTTGATCAGCCACTGTGGAGAAATGACAGATCTATTTTGAAATGGATACAAACATGGTGCCCGGCAGTAGAGTCCTTGTATCTAGTGTGAATGAAAGCTCCTTCTGTGTCAAGGATTTTTAAGTTTTAAGGTCCACGTTCTTTGTTAAGAATTTGGTGTCTCGGGACAAAAGAAATGTGCTTAAACTTAATTGTAAAGAGCTGAATTTACCAGGTAAATCAGAATACAGGCACATTTTAGAAGGTGTCTTAACATAAGTTATACGCATTCTCCTTTGACAAACACATAAAGCGCATGGCTTATGGGCCATTTTCAGAGCTGTGGCTGTAAAAAGCAGGTTCATTGTCAAGGTTCGTTTCCAGCCCTCTGCATTATCGTGGTCTGTCAGGGCAGATTATCATTGCCATACTCATCCCTTCCTTCTGACGGCTGTTCACAACCTGCAGTGCATTTTCTCATCCTTACCGGGGACTCTCACAACAACCCTTGGTGTAATTTAATTCAGTTGATTTCCAAAGAATTCACGAAGTGAAATTACCACAAGACTGTTTTCCTTATATTTGAAAGTAGCCTTGCTTATGAGTTACAATTAGTGTATTTTGAGAGCCCTGAATAATGAAATAGCTCATTCCCTTCTTATTTGACTTTGGAACCAGGTACTCCTGTCATTTATTTGTCACTTGTTCATTTATTCATTCAGTCCACCCGTATTCATGAGAAACCCATGCTGAGCTGGGCTCAGTGTTTGTCATTGAGATGCAGAGGTGAGGAGATGGTGAAGGTCACGGTCCAGTCCACTGAGTATGTGGTGTTGGAAGTGACCTTTAGAATCCAGTCTCCTACTTGGTTCATGCAGGAATCTTTTCTTTAGTGTCCCTTTTCTTTATTTACCCAGTCTCTGCACATCCTTCAGCTCACTGTTTTCCCAGGATCACCCCCATGAACATGAAAAGCTTTCATTGTGACAGTTCATCTTCCTCCTGAAGATTCAGCTGACCCTCCTGTTCGGAATTCTTATGGGCTCAAATTTTGGCCCTCAGAGCAACTCTCAGTTTCTCTGGATAAAAGTCTCCTGAAGAGTGTGTTAAAATGAGTGTTTCCACCCTTACCTTCAAATATTGTTTTGCACTAGGTACTAGAACAATATGGGACTAATGCATTTCCTCATTCCTCTGAGAGCCATTTGTATATTTGCAATGCTTGTTCTTCTCTTTTCTCAGGCAAAACAGTGCATGGAACTTCAGTCATGCTTCTCATAATATAGTTAGTTCTCTGTCCCCCTCATAATCCTGGATGTTCAACTTCACTGACATTTAGTCCACACCTGCTTTTGTTACCTTTTCCCTCTTGGATCTTTCTAGGGGGTGGTTTTCCTGAGTTTGTGGCTTATTTCACTACTCCTACAGGATGCTCTATGAAGAAATAAGTAATGAAACAGTGTGTATGGAATCTACCTATTATATATACACACAAACACACCTTTTTTTGAAATCACAAGGAACATTAACATTAAAGGTTCTAAGAAAAGTCTTATAGGAAAGGAATTTATTTACTCTAAAGCCTATTTGACCTCAGAATTCTTTTCATGCAATTGTTTTCCAGTTTAACATTGTCCCTTTTAAATATATTTTATTGATACTTTACAGAGAGGAAGGGAGAGGGATAGAGAGCTAGAAACATTGATGAGAGAGAAACATCGATCAGCTGCCTCCTGCACACCTCCCACTGGAGATGTGCCTGCAACCAAGGCACATGCCCTTGACCGGAATCGAACCCGGGACCCCTCAGTCCTCAGGCCGACGCTCTATCCACTGAGCCAAACCGGTTTTGGCAACATTGTCCCTTTTAAATGTGGCACCTGCATTTACATACAGGCCTCATGATGTGGTCTGAGCAGGCTGAATACAGTAGTAAGATCATGTGATATTTTTACAAATCACAAGCTATATTTTTCCTAAATCAGGCCAAGTTTTCATTGCCTTTTGAAATATCCATGTACCTTGGCAAATTAGCATGACCTAAAACTCAGACTAAACCTGATTTTGATTTTTTCATTTGAAGGTCTAGCAAGACTAATTCTGAACTGCAACATGTGTTTTAACATTCTCTGTCTTAACATTATCACTATAATAATTAATCTGTTGGTTTTGATTCATTGCTTACCCACCATACATTTCACTCTTGATTGTCAGTGTGTCATATTAGTTACAGTGTTTGGTTTATCATATTGTCAAGTGATGATATCCAGTCTTTGACATCTTTATCCAAAACATTAACATGTTCAGTAGTTCAAATAGGATAGAGCCTCTGGCATCTGTTAGAAACTGCTCACTGTCTTAAATGACTTTCAATAATTGCCTAGTATTTTATGATATAGTTGCTCAACCAGAACCAAATCCTATTGATTCCCCTGCCTTTTAGTGATTGTGAACTATTCAGAAGGATGTCATAAAAGGATCCATTGGAAGTGTTGCTGACATTAAGACATACTATAACGATGGTATTTTCCTGAATCTAACCACCTAGAAACATCTTCACAATATGGGAATGATTTTTATTTTATTTTCAGCGAACATTTGTTTGTATACATTTGTATACAATTGTTTGTATACATCTCCCCCCTATAGTTTTACAAGGTCTTTCTTTAAGTTAATGTTTTTGTAATATTTGAGAACTTGTGACTCTCTCAGAATATACTGTTAGACCCCTTGAAGGGCAATCCTTGTACTTTAACTTGAGAAATAGCTTTTGAAAGTGAAAGGTTAAATGCTATTAAATTTTTGTGACCACTCTGTGCTGATAGTGTAAACAGCAAGTGTATTTATTCTTTCTATAAATGTTTATTGAGCACCTACTATGTGCACGGTGCTATTCTAGGTGCTATGATAAACAGGGCAGGGGGAGGGGGATAACAAAATTTCTTGTCCTCTAAAAACTTACATTTTGAAGGTGGGGAGAAGAACAATTCAAATATTTATATTCTATGTTATGATATGTAAAGTTCTCCGAAGGTAGAAAGCATAGGGAGTGCTGTTCTATACTGAGGAAGGCATGGGAGTTTTCTACTGCTGCGTGACCAGCTGCCACAAACTTAGTGGCTTAAAACAATACCCATTTACTCTCTCTCAGTTTCTTTAGGGCAGAAGTCTGGGCACAGCTGAGATGGTTTCTCTGCTGCGTCTCACAAGGCTATAATTCAGGCTTGCTTGGAGCTCAAGGTCTTCCAAGCTCCTCTGAGTGTTGTCAGAATTCAGTTCCTTGCAGTTGTGGACTGAAGTCCTCACTCCTTCAGACCACCTCATTCCACAGGTAGTTCGCAATGTGACCTGGCTTTTTTTTTTTTTTTTCAAGGGCAGCAAGAGACCCGCTCCCTTCTCCTCCACGGGCTCAGTCCCCCTGTTAAAGGTTGAATCCCATTCTATCTAGGATAATCTCCCTTTTGAGGAAGTCAAAATCAGCCAATTTGGAACTTTTAATTACATCTGCAAGATCCCTTCACCTTTTCCACATAACATAACTTAATGGTGGAATGGCAGCCCATCATATCTAAAGATCCCACTCACACTGAGGGGAGAGGATTATGCAGGACATGTACACCTGGGTGCAGGGCATATTGGAGACCATCCTAAAATTCTGCCTTCCAACGAAGGGTGCTCTGAAGACAGTGACATTTGAGCAGACCACTGATGGAACTGAGGATTCAGGCAATAAGTTGTTTGGAGGAAAAGAGTTCTATGCAGAGCAAACAGTGATTGCAAAGGTTCTGAGTGGGGAGCATGTTACTCCAGTTATAAAACAGCCAGGGCCCCAGCGGGACCGAGTGGTAGGGGTGAGGCCAGAGAGCTGGCAGGGGCTGAATTGTGTAGCACTGTGAAGCCTTTGGTGAAGACTTTGGATTTCTCTGTTAGTGGGTGGGAAGCATTGGAGGTTTGTGAGTAGGAGAGTGATACGTGAGTTCAACTTTAAAATGAGCACTGTGGTTGCTTTATGGAGAGACCCTTTAGGGTGGGAGCAGGGGGCGATGATATGACCTGGACCAGGGTGGGGAGTAATGGAGGTGATACCAATTATTGAACTCTGGTTGGAGGAGTGAGAACTCAGAGATCACTCAAGGTTTGGGCTTGAAAATATGGGTGTATGGAGTTGCTGTTTCCTGAGTGGAGGTTGCAGGTTGGGGTAGAATCAAGAGTTCAGGTTCAGATATGGTAAATTTGGGCTGTCTAGTGGATATCTGTGTGATAATATAGGGCAGCAGTCGCCAATTGGTGGTCCGTGGACCACTGGTGGTCCGTGATGTCCAAAAGGTTGGTGACCACTGATACAGGGTGCATGAGTCTAGATTTCATAGGAAATATATTGCTGGGCTATAAATACATTTGAGAATTGTTGTTACTTGAGGTATTTAAAGCTATGAAAATTATATGTGCTCACCTAAGGAGTGATGAGGGTAAAGAAGATAGTGGTCTGGTGTACTCTTAGGCGGTGCATGGATGAGGAGCAATCGCCTCATTGGCAAGGAGAGGCTGATGAAGCAGAGGAGAGCTCAGAGGAGCACCTCAAGAAAAGAGGAGTGAAAAGCTGCATCTATTAATAGATCAAGTACAATGGAAACTGAGAATTCACCGTTGTATCTGGCAAAATGTAGCACATCCTTGGCAAGAGTTGTTTCATTGGAGTGATAGGGAAAAAGGCCTGATTGAACTGGGTTCAAGACAGAGTAGCAAGAGAGAACATGAGGCAACAACGATAGATAACTTGTTAGTACATCTAACTCCAGCTAGAAAATTGCTATGTACAGGGAACTAAAGAAATGGGTGGTAGCTCAATGAGAATATAAGGTGAAGGGAGTTTTTGGGTTTTTTTTTTTTGAAAAAGCGTTGTGTATAGGTTAATGGGAATGATCCAATAGAGAAGGAAAAATGGAATGAGAGAGGAGATATGGTAAGACTGGTGTCCTCAGGTGGGTGGGAAGGCTGATTCCTAGGTGTGCCGTAGATGTCAGACTTAGCAGCATGGGAAGGTCCCCTGTTGGACTGTGCCGGGGAGGGGCAGGGACATGGGTGGGTTTGGGTAGGGACACGAGGAAGCCCTCTGCTGTTGTTTCTATTTTTGTAGTAAAATAATGCGTGCCATCATTTGAGAGTGAGGAAGGAAAAGATGGTCAAGGTTTGAGAAATGGGGAGGTAATTGTGTAGGTCCGTGGTCAGCAAACTGTGGCTCGCGAGCCACATGTGACTCGCAAGCTGCGGTTTGCCGCTCTGTTGATTAATGAGTTTGCCGACCACTGACCTAGACTCTCGATTCCAATAATTACAGGTTGTTGTTGTTCCTTGTGATTAAGCCCCTATCCCAGTGGTCGGCAAACTCATTAGTCAACAGAGCGGCAAACTGAGCCGCAGTTTGCCGACCACTGGTGTAGGTGAACTGGAGAGTAAAGTTCCCACGGCAATGTGGAATGATAAACATGCTACACCAGGAATCACTTGAGTGTAGTGATTGTAAATTTAAGGACATTATCCTCAGGTCTCAACATAAATGTGTGTGTGACTGATTGTAGTTGAAACAGAAATGCAACATTTAAAACATTTATCGAGACAATGGAATACTATGTGGCTGTAAAAATGTAGGCGCTCTTATCCTTTGCAACAGCATGGATGGACCTGGAGTTTATTATGCTAAGTGAAATAAGCCAGTCAGAGAAAGACAAATATACCATGATCTCACTTATATGTGGGATCTAAGGAACAAAATAAACGGACGAACAAAATAGGTCCAGGGGTATGGATGCATGGAACAGACTGACAGACCTCAGCGGGGAAGATGGGAAGGGATTAACCAATCAACTCGTATGCCTATGTGCATAACCAATGGACACAGACAGTAGTGTGGTAAAGGCTTGGGGTGGGCAGGGGCTGGGTGGAGGGGGGAAGGAATGGGGACATCTGTAATACTATCAACAACAACATAGATAGATGATAGATAGATAGATAGATAGATAGATAGATAGATAGATAGATGATAGAGGTTTCTGTGAGCACACCCTTAGGCCCCAGTTTTACAAACCCTGTTTAAATCGTATAGAAATGTGGGTTGGGATTATTCTCAGTAATCTCTTGAGTGCAGGGTGGCAGTATCATGCCCTCTTCTCTCACCACCAGCACCCACTGATAAGTCTGAGTGCCTTCTCTTAGAACCTGCAAAGTTACATGGTCATTGAGGATCAGAAACCTGCCACCCAGTGTTGGCCTCTGCCATACAATTTTTTCATGCTCCATTTCCCATGTGAAATTTACTCTGGATCACTTGTACCACCTCTGGGCCCAGAAAAGCTGTCTCCTTAGCCCGTCTGCAGGAGACGAAACTGAGAGGTGGTTCTGGCCAGTGTTGATCAGATTTTAGAAACTCCCATGCCCCCTTTTGTACCCTTCTCATTCCTTTTCATCTCCACATCAAGATTCTGATATATGTGTATACATATATATATATATATAAATGAACACACACACAACACCTTTACCCTCCGTCTTTGCAAATCACTGGTCCAGGCAATGTGTGGTCATCGGGTATTGGGAAACAGTGCGCTTGCCTTTCTTATCCCCTGAGGTCATGAGGGCATGACATTTATGTGTGTTACGCTCCACAGGCTAGTGGATAGAGACTTCAGGTCAAGCCAGCCTTTCATCAGTTCTTAACTAATGCTGTATAGGTGGCTGCCCTCTCCACCTCTTGGAAAGGTCATTCTGAAATTTTGATGTAGCATTTTACACACCTACCTGCTAGGAATGTGCCCCCACCCGCCTCAGTCTCCCAGGTTGCCAGGTAAACCTCACCTTCATTCTGTAAGTAGGACACTGAGAAATATTTTACTTTTCAAAATGTCAGATTCTACAAGAAATGACTGATACATAGTAGCTAAAAGTAGCATATTTATGTCTTCATTTTTTCCATTCATTTCTGGTGATCATAGGCAAAAGACTGAGGAGGCAAAAGCTAATTTCTTCCTTGAAAAAAATATTATACTGCTTTAACTTGATTTTAGAACTGACCTGTTATACGTGAGGTTGGAGAGAAAGGATTAGACTTTAGGTCTCAAAGTTAAATGCTGGATGGAGATAGCTCAAACTTAGATTTTTCTGTTATGTACTTTCCTGCAAATGTTCTTTTGTCCATTGTGCATATGATAATGCCATCTATATTAATTTTTTTAAAAAGACTGAGTATCATAAAGTTAGGTACAAAGTAAGGAAATCCTCTTTAACACACCTCAGGAGGAAAATACCAAGTGGGCCACCTCAGAATTTGTATACTGTCAGTAGAGGGCAGTACAATTTCTGGTTTGAGCTAAACATTGTACCAATATTTTGCCATTAGTGTATTTTTTTCATAAAACAAGATAGATATGTATTTGACATAAAACGTGTTTTTTAGAATCAGGCTCAGTGATTTGGAAACATGATGAACTTAGTTAAATTGTTAATTCCTTTGTGGCGGATGCCGTTCACACTTTGACAGTTCAGCCATGTGGATTGCAGTTACATTTTGCTGAAGGCAGCCATGCCAGTTGTTGCCATGCATAGATGCTCTGAATGGTATAGCCCATCAATTCGCTCATAATGAACCTACCTTTTTATTAGGTAGCACTGTCATTAAACCTTGATGGGCCAGTGAAAGACCCCAGGCACAAAACAGCTTTCCTGCTTGAAGGGGAAAACGATCTTTAGAATACGATACCTATTTTAACATCCTTCAACACGGCAGTATCATCTAATTTGACTTATTATTTGACTTAATAAATTATAATTTCATAAAGAAAGTTGAATTTGATAAAAACAATATTGATTACTGTTTTAACATCAGTATGCCTGACTTCCAATTCCATATCATTGTCATTCATGAGGGATTATAATTCTTAATTTTTTTCTCTAGCTTGCGAAATCAGGTTAATTGCATAATCTTACTAGTCAAGTGGTTTGAAGGCTTGATTACTTTTTCCCCAAAAGGTTAAGTAGTATAGGCATGGTGTCCAATTGTGGCAATGCTTTCAAGTACATGTTGTTTTTTTTCCCAGCAAACTGCTTATTTATGGCTTTTTTTGTGCAAGGCTTTGTTGAAAATCCAAAGATGAATAAGACAGGGTTTTTGTGTTCAAAGAGCTTACCGTGTAGGCGGAGAGATCAGACCCTGCACAAATGACTCCAGCAATGGTAGAAAGTGGTAAATGCAATAAGACAGATGAAAAGAAGAGCTATGGGTAAAGGAAGGTGAGAGCCCTTTTCCCTGAATGCTACCTTTGGGTTACTTGTTCCCATAGTAACCAGAGTTTATTTTTTTTACCATCCAGATTTTGAGAAGAGTAATGTTTAGGTTGAATCCAGGGGCGGCAGTGTCAGGCCTTATCAGACTTTCATTATTTCTGAGAAGACCATGTTTGTTTTCCAGGAGTGGAATGTGTTATTATGTAGGCAACACATTACTAGAAATCCAGTTCTTTAATATGAAAAATATTTGGCATTTCACTGAATTTTTTGAATGTTCTGTTTTGGTCAATTTCCATTTCTTTAAGGATTGAAGTCCTCATCCCACATGTTGGCTTATTGTCAGTGAGACTCTTCGCAAAGCTGACACTCCTGCTCCGTACCAGGCACTGTGACAAGCACTATGTGCGCTTCTGTTGTTTAACCATCCTAAAACCTCCACAGCATCAGTACTGCTACTGACATCTCATAGCTGAGGAGATCAAGGTGTGAATCCATGGCAGTAATTTGTCCGGTGCCATACAGCTCAGACGGAGCAGACACGGGTCTTGAACTCAGGTCTGTTTAACACGCCGGTCCTGGCTCTTTTCCCCTCGAGCCTGCGGCTGTGTTCTATCAGTTCTGTTTTGAATGCAGTAAGAAACTCATGTACTTTTAGGATCATTACACGTACCTGTCTTTTCATTCATGTTTCACAGAAATGTTCTTTGAAAAGTGTTTCCTGATAAACTCATCATTAGATATTATGACAGGAATACCTGAAAGTATTTTAGGGGAGATGCTAAGTATGATGAGGCAACGAGCGGCCGACATTTGTAGTTTTTGTAATTTTGAAAACACTGACACATCACTTGCCCAATTTAATTTTCCTTTCACCCTGTGTTTGTTGCCCACAGATTACAGGAAAGATTGGAAATGTTAAGTCACTTTTCAAAGCTAGAACACCCAGGCTGGAGACTGGATCTTCTGACGTTGACTTAGTGTTGTTGATGGTGTGGTTCAGGGAGATAGCATGAGTACAGATGACATGGAGTAGTATAGGGTTGTGGGCCTTTTGCACATACAAAATATTTCTGCTGGTAATCATACTAAAGGAAGGCAGATTTATATTCAGAAAAACATGGTAATGTCAGGGAAGCAAAATAGAAGAACTAAAAATCATTCATTGTGAGATGTCATTTTTTTTTTCTGACAATGGAGCAGGAAGATGTTTGTGAGTACAAATATATTCAGCAATAGGGAATGTTAGAGTTTTTAAAATTTTAAGCAATATTTGGTCATCTTAGAATTTTAGAAAAGCAAAATAAATTAAAAGAAAAATAAGAACAAGAAATAAAATCCTTCTTAATATCACTACCCAAAGATACATCATTATTAGCCTCCTGATAAATATTCTTCTAGTCTTTTTTTAAACACTTACATTATTGCATAGTTTAGATTTTTTTTTAATACATTTTATTGATTTTTTACAGAGAGGAAGGGAGAGAGAGAGAGACAGTTAGAAACATTGATGAGAGAGAAACATCAATCAGCTGCCTCCTGCACACCCCCTACTGGGGATGTGCCCGCAACCAAGGTACATGCCCTTGACCGGAATCGAACCTGGGACCCTTGAGTCTGCAGGCCGACGCTCTATCCACTGAGCCAAACTGGTTAGGGCCATAGTTTAGATTTTTAAGATATTATTATGTGCCCTGGCCAGATAGCTCAGTTGGTTAGAGCATTGTCCCGATACACCACGGCTGCAGGTTGGATCCCCAGACAGGGCACATACAAGAATCAACCAATGAAGGCATAAATAAGTGGAACAACAAAATCGATGTTTCTCTCTCTCTCCCTCCCCCTTCCTCCCTGCCTCCCTCCTTTTCCCTTGCTCTTTCCCTCACTCTAAAACCAATCAGTTAAAAAAAGATTGTGTAAATATTTTACTTATTTTTATTAAACACAGTGTTTTATAAGCTTTATTTGGTAATGTCTTTGATATCTTTTTATATCAATGAGTATAAATAAATCTACACAATCCTTTTAAGTGGCTGCCTTATATTTTGACTGAATGTGACAAAACATATTACTTAAAAAGTACTATTTGATACTTACAGAGTTCCCAGTTTTTAAGAATAGCAACATGTAAAAGCTTATACATGCAATAATGATGGTTGAAAACTGCCCCATAGGAAAATCCCTTTTAGCACTGAATTTTGACTGTGGTGAAATGCTCAGACTTTGAGAAACCTGGAGCTGCATGACTAAGCCCAGCATCAAAGCACCTGGGGATTATAAGGGCTGCTTATGACTCTCAGGTGGGCAGAGGATGTCACTGTCCAGGTAGCATCTGACACCCCTTCCTCGCCCTGCAATAGGGCTGAGTTCTTAGAGCAGCATTTCAACGAAGGCACTGCACTGAAGCCGCCAACATGAATTATTATGGAGTGTCACCTGCTCACCAATGATGAACACAAACATAAGGTTCCATTTGCCAGTGTTCTTTGGGGTTCTCCCTTCTAGTGCATATTCTTTCAGAAATCCTCCCTGGCTGCTTTCTGGGCTTAGAGAAAGTGTCATGTGACATGTAACAGTTGGAGAAATGAGAGAGTGTCTTTGCAAGCATGTCAAACTCGCTGCCGGCGGGCCACACATTTGACATGCTTGCAGCCTTATGCAATGCCTAGCATGGGACAGACCCAATAAATGTGTGTTACCAAGTGCCAACTGACGGATTCTTAACTAGAGGCATGTCTCACAAACTGTCAGTATCAAGATGCTTCACAGGACCTTTATTTGTGTGCAGCTCTTTCTTTTTGATGTAGTAGAAATGTGTACAGAAATGTGTACAGGAAGTCTGCACTAGATTTCCTCTATGATCATTCCCATGTAAGATAATACTTTGGATATAATAACTATATCTTATTTTTTAAAGCATATGGACTCCAAGCTGTAAGAACAGTGAGACATAATTTCGGTAGCAGTGATATAAAAGAAGTTGTACTGACCGATGATCCCTACAGTGTTCTCTGCCCTTCCTACACACCCAGCTCGGATTACTTCTCCTAGGGCAGTGGTCGGCAAACTGCGGCTCACAAACCACATGCGGCTCGCGAGCCTCGGTTTGCCGCTCTGTTGACTAATGAGTTTGCCGACCACTGACCTAGACTCTCAATTCCAATAATTACAGGTTGTTGTTGTTCCTTGTGATTAAGCCCCTTTCCCAGTGGTCGGCAAATTCATTAGTCAACAGAGCGGCAAACCGCGGCTCGTGAGCCACATGTGGCTCAAGAGCCACAGTTTGCCGACCACTAGGGTATCCATTGGCTGTACCTGCCTCGGGCTCTCAGGACCAAGTCTCAACATGCAAGTTTTGAAGTGTCAGTGTAATACGTTTTTTTCCTCTAGACCCCTCCCTGGTAGAAGTTTCCCTAATATTCTCTTAAAAAGTCTTCTTGACTCCTTAGGCTGTCTAAAGGTGGAAGCTGGCCTGCCCCTGGCGAGCTTACCCATAACCGCAGCTCTGAGATTAGCTGTTATCTAACCTCAGAGAACTGCAGTGAATTGTGCAATGTCACATGACCAGTCACTGTCCATGCCAGGAACAGCACCCCAATGTCCACTCACCCAGGAGTAGCCTCCTTGCTCTCCTCTCTCATTATAAGCTCCCCTGTGCTCCGGCTGGCTGCTTTTACTTACTGGACTAATCGTATGGTCTCATTTCTGGGACTTTCACATCTTCCCTGAACTCTTCTTTCTCATGAGCTTTTTAATGTCATTGCACAGATCAACATGAAGAGGAAATGTCTGGAAAGTAGTGGATACCATAAATAGCTTTGGTGGCATTGAAGTCAGTGTTAATTACGTGCTACCTTGATTGTTGATAGTCTGAAATCTTCACAAATGCCGTAGTGGTTCAAGTTACCCTCTCTGACTGCACCGAGGCTGTCTCCCTTACCCTTTTTTTATATTCTACATTTCCTGGCTGCGGCTGAGGTAACCTGCCACTCTTAGCATTCTAAAAACTCTCCGCTCTGGTTTTATTGGGGAAGGTTGTCTCTTAGGACATGTCCTCTTGATCAGAGCTGAATAATTCCGAGGAGTGTTTGCAGTTATTTCAGTTCTCAGTTACCATGTCCCTGGAGATAATGAGCGGTAAGATCCCTCTCCCAGAATGTTGAAGGTAACGAGCAGCTTTCAGTTTGGGGGCGTTCTTTGCATTAACTTTTCTTTCCCCGTTGAAACCAGACTTCTTGGAATATACGTTCAACTTTTTATTTTGCAATTCCCAGAGTTCTAGAAAACTTTGTTCTTCTACAGTTGTTAACTGGTGGTATAGTGGGAAATCTCTGCCGCTCAGTGAGCGTCATTGGATGGTCTTTGTATTAGTTTTCTATCTCTGCCTTAAGAGATTACCACACACCAAGAGGCTTAAAACAGCACATGTATTATCCCACAGTTCTGTCAGACAGAAGTCTAACACCGGTCTCAGTGGGCTGTGTCCCTTTCAGGAGGCTCTAGAGGAAAAGCTGTTTCCTGGACTTTTGTTTGAAGACTTGTTTGTTTATTTTTTTAGAGCAGTTTTAGGTTTACATCAAAATTGAGAGGAAGGTATAGAGACTTCTCATGGTCAGGGCACATGCCTGGGTTGCAGGCTTGATCCCCAGTGGGGGCGTGCAGGAGGCAGCAGATTGATGTTCTCTCTCATCTATGTTTATCTCTCTCTCTTCCTCTCCCTTCCTCTCTCTGAAATCAATAAAAACATTTTTTAAAAAGAATAACCAAACTGTCTTCCAAAATGGCTGTACCATTCTGTGTTCCACCAGCAATGAATGAGCATTCTTGTTGCTTCATATTCTCGTCAGTGTTTGTTGTTGGTGGTATCATTGCCAGTGTTCTAGATTTTGGCCCTTCTAATAGGTGTGTAATGATATCTCATTGTTGCTTTAATTTGCATTTCTCTGATGACATATGATGTTCCACATCTTCTCACATGCTTATTTGCCATCTGTATACCTTCTTTGGTGAGGTGTCTAGTAAAGTATTGGCCCAGTGCTCGCTTCAGCAGCACATATACTAAAACTAGAGGCCCAGTGCATGAAATTTGTGCATGAGTATGGTCCCTAGGCCTGGCCTGTGATCAGGGCCATCTTCCCCAGCTGCCCCGCCCCCCCTGCAACCACCCACCCCCTGTTCCCCATTCATCATCCAGAGATCGGAGCCTGACGGCCAGCGGGGAGGGACTGAAAAGTCAGCTGTTCCTGCCCGCTCACTGGCCCTGCCCCTGCCGTGGGTCGCCCTCTCTGTGGTGGGCTACCAGTGGGGCGGGGGCCTTGGCCTGGCTCTAACCACGTTCCCTGCCACCCACCTCCAGTTCCCCATTTGCCATCGGGCAATGGGAGCCTGCCAGCCAGGGAAAAGGACCAAGAGGTGGTCAGTGCGCCTCATAGTGAGTGGTTGAGCGGTCGTTCTGGTCGTTCTGCTATTAGGGTCAATTTGCATATTACCCTTTTATTATATAGGATTGGAATGATACAGAGAAGATTAGCCTGGCCCCTTTGCAAGGATGACATGCAAATTTTATTTAAAAAATAAAATAAAGTAATAAAAGATTTTGCCCAGTTTTCTTTTCTTTTTTTTCTTTGTTTTCTTATCATTGAGTTTCAAGATGAGAAACTCAATGTATGTTTTGGACCATTGTCCTTTATCACATATGTCTTTTGCAAATGACTTAATGAAGTCCAGATTATCAATTATTTCTTTCGTGGATTGTGCCTTTGGTATTGTGTCTAAAAAGGCATCATTGTACCCAAGGTCCTCTATGTTTTCTCCCAGCAGTTTTATAGTTTTGCATTTTACATTTAGGCCTATAATCCATTTTGAGTTAACTTTTTTTTTTAAATATATTTTATTGATTTTTTTTTACAGAGAGGAAGGAAGAGGGATAGAGAGTTAGAAACATCGATGAGAGAGAAACATCGATCAGCTGCCTCTTGCACACCCCCTAATGGGGATGTGCCCGCAACCAAGTTACGTGCCCTTGACCAGAATCGAACCTGGGACCTTTCAGTCCACAGGCTGATGCTCTATCCACTGAGCCAAACCGGTTTTGGCTTGAGTTAACTTTTATGAAGGATGTAAGGTCTGTGTTCCTTTGCATGTGTATATCCTGTTGTTCAAGTACCATATTTGCTTCAATCTATAGTCTTTGCTCCTTTGGCAAAGATCAGTGGACTATATTTATAGAGTATATTTTTGGGTTCTCTGTTCTATTCCATCTGTTTCACTAATACCACACTGTCTTGATTATTGCAGCTTTATAATAAGTCTTAAAGTTGGGTAGTGACAATCCTTCAACTTTGTTCTTCTCCTTTAATATTTTATTGACTATTCTGGGTCTTTTGCTTCTCCATATAAACTTTAGAATAAGTTGGTTGAAATCCACAAAATAACTTTCTGGGATTTTGATCAGAATTGTATTGAATCTAGTTGAGAAGAACTGACATCTTGACAATATGGTGGGTTGTTTTTTTGTTTTTTTGTTTTTATCTAGGAACATGGAATATATCTCCATTTATTTAGTTCTTTAATTTCTTTCGTTAGAGTTTTGTAGTTTCTCTTGTATGGATCTTGTACATATAGGGGTGGGTAAAAGTAGGTTTACAGTTGTTCATGTAATACAGTAATAATAATAATCCTATATAATAAAAGGTTAATATGCAAATTGATTAAATGGTTGAACAACTGGTCGCTATGACACGCACTGACCACCAGGGGGCAGACGCTCAGTGCAGGAGCTGCTCCCCGGTAGTCAGTGTGCTCACACAGGGCTCACAGCTGGTGAGCACAGTGGCAGTGGCAGTGGCACTAAGGATGTCCGACTGATGGCTTAGGCCCACAACCCAAGAGGGTGCAGGCTGGGCTGAGGATCACACCCCGCACACCCCGAGTGCACAAATTTTGTGCACTGGGCCTCTAGTGCAAGAATAAATTCAGTGATTTTTGTACCCACAGCTATAAAACCTACTTTTGCCCACCCCTATATTTGTTAGATTTATAACTAAGTATTCCATTTTTGGGGTCAGTGCTATTGTAAATGATATTATGTTCTTAATTTCCAGCTTTACTTATTCATTGGAAGCAATTGAATTTTGTATTTAAACATTGAATTTAGTAACCTTGCTATAACCACTTATTAGTTCCAGGAGTATTTTTTGTCTATTTCTTTTGAATTTTCTATATAGATGATCATTTTATTTATGAAGACAGTTTTATTTCTTTCTTCCCAATCTGTATGCTTTTAATTTTCTTTTCTTATCTTAATGCATTAACTAGTACTTCCAGTATGATGTTGAAAACAAGTGGTGAGAGGGGACATCCTGGCCTTCTACCTGGTCTTAGT
Organism: Plecotus auritus; assembly: GCF_963455305.1. Lineage (NCBI taxonomy): Eukaryota > Metazoa > Chordata > Mammalia > Chiroptera > Vespertilionidae > Plecotus > Plecotus auritus. Next base: position 51,661,883 of record NC_137776.1, read on the forward strand.
GAGAAAGCTTTGAGTTCCTCACCATTAAGTACCATATTTTGGTGTAGGTATTTTTAGATATTCTTTATGAAGTTCAGGAATTCCCTCTATTCTTGGTTTCTTGAAAGTTTTTATCATTAACTTACCTGATCTTAAAAGCAGGGACTGAGGAACAGGTAGAAAATATCCCCTGTATTTTATGTAACAGCACCAATATAAAAACCCATCCCTTGAAAGGGATTAGAATTTGGCTATGTAGAGTAATTGGAGATTATCTGCAGAGCTCTTGCTAACCTACTTATCTCAGGGAGTTTTCTAAGTGAGGTAAGTAGTTAAGTAACTTTAATCTCCAAAAGAAAATAAGAGTTTTGGTGGAGTTTTTGATGCATTTGGGAACTGGAGATGCTGTAAAGCATACCTGGCCACAAAATACTTACGTAAGTCTTACTCAGAACCCGTTAGTTAATTTTTACTTGCAGAAGTATCTCTCTTTCCAGGGAAGTGCTAGAGGGCTTCTGCCCTGGGTAAGAGAGCAAACCACTTTCTCTGACACCAGGTGCCCTAGGAGTCTGGTCTTGGTTTCCCACACCCATCAGTTTGGGCCAGGAGTTCGCACTGATTGCATAAGTCAGAGCAGCTGCAGTGGGTACTTTAAGATGACTTTTCAATTCCCTACATAGAAAATTTGTCTGTGTGCCAGCTGATTGCTTTGTTGTCTTAATGGAGAAGCTCTGGGTATTCAATACAATCAAACTTCGCCAGTTTGTCTGAAATTGGTTCTAGATTTTCTTTCAGTGGAGTAGATGCAAGGTCAGCTCAGTGAAAATGCCATTGGGTTTTTGTACTTGGATACAATCTCTTTTTATGGCTTGATTGTACCATTTTGCTCCCTCCCGCAAAGAGGGAGCTTTCTCTGAGAATGTTCAGATGAAGTATTAAGCCTTTAAAAGGCTTAAAATGAATGTTTATTACCACAGCATGGGCTATACCATTTTAAACTCTTAGATTGTAAATCATGCCAAGGATCCTTGTCACATTGGCCTTTTGACTGCATTAGGCTAACTGCTCCGTTGAAGGGAAGTGTAGCATTTGCTTAGAGTATTTTTAGCACTATCAAGGTAACTAAAATGAACCTTTTTGCTTCTCAAAATATTCTGTTTCCCTCACCCAGAAGATGTAAAAGAAAATGAGGAACTGAAAAAAAAACAGGGCTACAAGTTATTCAATAATCCTTTATTCATTCTTTTGCAATCAGTTTATTGAATAATCTATACTTTCTGATGTAAAAAAAATGAAGATTTTATTTTTCTTTAGTCGTTGACTTCAAACAGCTTTGTTGAAACTTCCATTCCCATCTTTTGATGGCATAATGGGCAATAATTTTCCAGTCAGTTAAGGTATAAAAAGTTGAGTCTAGTCCAGACTTCAAGCTTATGTCCAAATTAGCCTTTATACCCTCCCTCACCTGTCCCCTCTGGCTGAGAAGGGGACACAGTCAGCTCTTTCACCCTCCCCTTTCTGCACAACTTTCTCTTTTTTAAAAAAATATATTTTTATTTATTTCAGAGAGCAAGAGGGAAACATCAATGATGAGAGAGAATCATCGATTGGCTGCCTCCCGCACACCCCACACTGGGGATCGAGCCCACAACCTGGGCATATGCCCCGACCAGGAACCAAACTGTGACCTCCTGGTTCACAGGTCGACGTCCAACCACTGAGACACGCTGTCCGGGCCAACTTTCTCCTCTTAATTGTCAATTTTTCCTCTTGATTGCCTTCCAGTTGATGGGGACCTCGGTGGGACACCCTGAAGAGTTCTGGGCCAGTTCCATTTCTTCCCTTCACCTCAACAGGTGGGAAAGAGGTCCTTGGGAGTAGGGTTATGGTCAGATGGCTTGATTTTGGCTGCCTTCCAGCTGTCTTCTTTGGGACAGTAAGCCATACGTATGGGTAATCTCCATTGCTGCTCCTTCTGTCTGCTCTGCTATGTCTCACTAGTTTCCTTCTCCTTGTTCAGGTAGTTAGGGATAGGACCACTTGATAAAATCCCCACATAAGCAGGTAAGCATCTGGGGAGTGAGATACCATGGCCCTTTCCTTGCAGATGCCTCTGTGTTGAGTGACTCTTTGGGAGACTCCCGCAGTAGGCTTGGTAGTGAGAGGCCCCAGCACACTCACTGGACTGATAATTCACAACTCAAGGTTTCTGCTCATTCTGTATCTCAGCCCTGCTCCTCCCCCCTCTCCCATTTTGCTTTTATAGATAGGAGCTGAGGGAATCAGAGGTCATGGTTGGGTCTAGTATAGCCATATTGGCCACTTATTAATAAGCATTAGAGTGGCAGACCTCTAACATTTGCAGCACTCTTTAGAATATGGGGCACCTGGTGCCTGTTTAGCTTAGCGTCCTGGGAACCTTTTCTCAGGCAACAGGAAAAGATCCACTCAGTATCCGCTGATAGCCATTCATCCTCATGTAAACTGAACCACTTCTAGGCAAGTTGCCATGGGGAATATCCTGAAACATAACCCTTGGCTTTTAAGGATCATAAAACACTTTAGATTAAGGAAATAAAGACATAAACATAGGAAATATTAAATTATTATATTAGGCAGCATGTGATGAATTGCTCAAATATATATAATTGAGAATAAATGGTGTCGTTTTTCAAATACCTGTATCCGTGTCAGTGAACTAGTCCACTGAGGCTGCCTCTCTGACCTGTTGTGAGGGCTGTGGGAGTGTGTGAGTCAGGGCAGCGACTGTGATGCCTCCGGGCAGAGTGCAGGAGTGGGAGGAATGGAGAGGAAATGTGAAAATGTACCCACACACAGTTTAGGACTAATGCGTTTTTGTTTTATTTTAAACCAGACTGAATTTTGAAATAAAATCATTATATTCTATAACATTGGCGGAGTCTGTCACAGTTTCTGAGGTGTAAGTGAGGAATATATACTTGAGAATTGTACCTTTACTTTTCAAATATTAACGAGAACTCGTAAGGAGCTTGCTGTTTACTCACTGCTTTGTTTTCTTGTCCTTGTTATCAGGTTTATTCCTCTTCAGTGTATTCATTTATTTTTGTTCTATATTTATTTGAAAAGAGAATTTAAAATAATTACCCTTCTGATAGTGGTCCTGTTAGAATTGTTACCGTGTTTGGGCTTTTAAGTATGGTTTGTTGGTTTGCCCAAGTTAAGTCTAAGTTTACCTTAAAGGGAAGTGATCTTTGCCATTCAATTAACAATATCCTCATACACTCAACAGCATTTCAGGGACCTTTCCCTATTCCTCAAAAGTCAGCAGTTGTTGCCCTGGCCAGTGTGGCTCCATTGGTTGAGCGTTGCCCCATGAACTGAGAGGTCCTTGGTTCAATTCCCGTGCACATGCCCGAGTTTCAGGCTTGATCCCCAGTAGGGGTCATGCAGGAGGCAGCTGATAGATGTTGCCCTCCCTTCCCTGCCTCTTTTTCTTTTTTCCTCTTCCTCCCTCCCTCTCTAGAAATCAATAAAAACATATATATTAAAGTCAGCCATTGTTATCCTGCATAATTCAGAAGAAAAGGAGCCGTGTAAAGATGACACATCTTAAATGGCTAATGGATACATTGAGAGGCCTGTGTAAAGGCTGCTGTAAAGGATGGTAGGCTGTGGATGCCTTCCTGGCATGCTCCAGTTTGCTGGTATCTCTGCCTAGCTCCAGCTCGCTGGTATCTTCCAGAAAGGAGCTTACACACGTGTCTGGAGCCCCGATTTTTGCAGTTGCCACCAGGGACACCTCCACATTACTTGGTACTGGCGGCTAGCAGGGCTTACACTTGCAGCCCCTCAGGACTTTACATATTTGCATCCCTTTATTTATTTTTAAATTAAATGTATTGGGGTGACAGTGGTTAATGAAATTACATAGGTTTCAAGAGTACAGTTCTACGCCATTAATCACTGGGAAAATGCAAATCAAAACCGCACTGAGATAACACTTCACACTTGTTAGAATATCTGTTATCATAAAGACCCGAGATAGCAGGTGTTGCCGAGGATGTGGAGAAAGGGGAATGTTGTGCATTGTCAGTGGGACTGTAAATTGGTGCAGCCACTATGGAAAACAGTATGGAGGTTCCTTAAAATATTTAAAATAGAACTACCACATGATCTTGTAATTTTACTTCTGGGCATTCAAAGGAAATGAAAAGTCTTAATTCAGAAAGATATGTACACCACCGTGTTTATTGCAGCATTATTTACATAACCAAGATATGGGAACAACTGAATGTTCATCAGTGGTTGAATGGATAAAGAAATGGTTATATCTAATGGAATGTTATCCAGCAACAATAAAGAATGAAATCTTGCTCTGTGACAACAGGATGGACCTAAGGGCATTATGCTAAGTGAAGTAGTCAGAGAAAGACAAATACTGTATGATTTCTTATATGTGGAATCCAAAACAAAACACACCAAGCTCATAGATACCAGGGAACATTGCAAAGAATGGAGGGGGTGAGGGTGTGTGAGAAATGCTTTTTGTTTGTTGGTTGGTTTGTTTGTTTGTTTAAATAAATTGAATAATTGTTTTAAAAGTGAGTCAATGAATAAAATAAAAATGATGTATTATAACATGTTGCATATATGCACAGGGCTTTAAAACAACCTCTGTAGAGAATTGAATAATTATTTTTACAAACTCCTGTCCTCCCCCCAAGTTGAGAGGTTGCTTTTCACTAGTTAAATCATCAATAATAATGCCCATGCTTATATAAAGAATCGTGTGGGCATTAATTTACCTAAAGTGGTTCTCACTTTGGGGGATTTCTCTACTGGACAACCTGCAGCCTTTTCTCATATAAAAAATGGAAGTTAGAATCCCCTATATTTCAAGTATACATAAAAATGCTGCCCAAAGCACAAGATCAGAAAGTGTGAGAAGTTAAAAATCTTCACAGAGTAGTATGTGCTTATGAGGACGTTCAGCAGAGAAACCAGGGAAGGACTGAGAAAGGACTGTGGTGGCATTCGCCGTGGCTTTGACAGGGTCAGAGGTGGGGCCTGTTCTGTGCCTCCACCATCATTGTAAGCTAAGGATCCCTCCCAGCTGCATCCCTCCCGCAAGGAGAATCTGCAGAGAAAACTCACATTCGCTTTGCTTCCCTGTTTTAAGGTTTGGAAGCAGCTGCAACAAGATTTAATCAAGCAGGGAAATATTGTTTAGCTATGTTTGGAGGGTTGCTTGCCTGCCCTGTTTTCTGTACATACACATGTAATTGCTCCTATCACTGCAGTTTATATTTATTTTCAATTAAAACTTAGGAATCATTAGCTTCCAGATTGGACTTGCCTCTATTAGTTATTGGTGGTTTTTTGTGTTTTGTTTTTGTTTTGCTATCAGAGACTAATACATAAAACTCCTCAGGTTAATTAATTCTGTTTATTCAACAAACAGTTTTTTAGTGCCCAAATATGTCAAGCAGTGTGCTTGGGGATACAAAAACGAGTCAAGTTAAAAGGTAAAGGGAACGTGCTCTCTTTTCTGAGTGAAAGGCGGCCTTTGTATTGTGGTAGACTGAGGTGGTTGACAATTGATTGGGTGCAGTCAGGCAGTAGGGACAGATGGATGGAAAAGGTAACAGTTCTTAACCTTTGTGAGGGATGGCTGTAGATTTTTAAAAACCAGATTATGCTAAGGCGTGCCCACCCCCCGTCCCCCAGTGAATATTTAACAATACACAGCATTTTGTGTGCAGTTTAGGTGGGTTTGCTGATTCTCAGAAACCCATCCATAGACCCCCAAAATGTCTTTGGTTAACAGCCTTGAGCAAACTATGGCCCGCGGGCCGGATCCGGCTGTTCTATCCGGTTCTCTTGCTCTCCCTTCCACTCCTTTACTTTGAATTTATATTAGTTCACACAAACACTCCATCCATGCTTTTGTTCCAGCCCTCCGGTCCAGTTTAAGAACCCATTGTGACCCTCGAGTCAAAAAGTTTGCCCACCCCTGGGTTAGAAGAAGGGATCTAATATTAAGGCCCTTATAACCTGTTGTTGCTGCTATTATTTTCCATGAATGCCAGACTCAATCAAACCCTTACCTTTGAACCATGCTAACCTGGCTTGAAATATGTGTTTGTGTTGTCACGTATTTGTTGGCTGTTCTGAATATGCCGAGGGCCGGTTGCTCACGTCTACGGTAGAGTGTAGGCTATGTGCAGAGGTAATTTCTAGATGGAGAACTCTTTCCTGGATAGATGGGGCTGATATGAATCCAGCAGCAGAGCAGAAGAATGAAAACTGCCATAAATATTCACAAAGTAATTGCTCTGCATTTGACCCCTGTTTTAGTTTTAACTTCTGCTTATTGGTCATTGAAATAATTAGATATCCATGAAAATTGGAGCAGGGAATGATGTTAAACACTGGTTCAAGCTAGGAGACATGAACGTGTATAAAAACAAAACAAAACAATAAAACTCATGCAATTAACTCAGATGTCCTCTGAAGCCCCACAAGCTTCAACCAGCAGTCTCTTTCCAGAGCCTCTGCCTCCTGCTTGCTTCCCTTGCTCCATTCCCAGAGCCCTAGATCACACTCTGGCTTCTTATCTTTGACTGATTTGTTTTGGTGAACCTCTTGGATTTCCTTTCTGAGTTGCTTTTGGTTCAGGCGTAATTGTCAGATCTGCTTTCTTTTGTACCTGGATTTGTGTCCTTCTTGGTCAGAGGCCAGAAATACCCCACAGGAGCCAGTCCCCAGGCTCTGCATGAAGAAATGCCGGTGGACTTGGACATATAATTCATGTAAAATTACGGAAAGGTTTATGTGCTCCACAAAACAGGTATTTTGAGAGTATGCCATCCACCTGTTGGAAATGGGGGAGTAAACATTGTAAGAAATATATAGTTTAAAATTGTGTTGTTTTAAAATAAGCAGGAATTACTTAACCAGAGGAACTTTGTGATGTGCATGGAAAACATACTGAAACATGACTTGGGAAAAGGAAATTGATGTGACATAGCATAGAACTGTTTAGAGGAACCAGAACTGAAGTAAGCATTGATTTAACCATGTGATGTAAATGAATGGTGTGTTATTTCTACCCTGCCTTTTTTCAGAAAAGCGTTGAGATAACTTACAATATGAAAACACAAAGTAGGAGAAAGAAATGAGAAGCATTTTGAGAATGGAAAGAGAATTGGACCAGGAACCCAAAGTGATAAAATTACAATCACTGAGAAGTAAATTTAGCTCTAGCTTCTTGGCAACCAGGAAGTTACAGTTATCTGTATAGTTCTCTCACGATAAAAATAAACCTGTACAATTAAAAGGTTATATAGAGAGGCGGGCTTTTGCTTGAAACTGAATTCAAGAGAAGTTTATCTTATGGTTCTTTTTTATTTTTTAACATATTTTTATTGATTTCAGAGAGAGGAAGGGAGAGGTAGAGATAGAAACATCAGTGATGAAAAAGAATCAATCAGCTGCCTCCTGCATGCCCCCTACCAGAAATTGAGCCCAAAACCCAGGCATGTGCTCTGACCTGGAATCAAACCATGACTTCCTGGTTCATGGGTCAACACTCAACCACTGAGCCACACCAGCCAGGCTCATGGTTCTTTCTATAAAGAACGGTGGATAACATAGCAGAAAATTTGACCTATTGTATTTTTTTGCAAAAAAGTGCAAGTGTTCTTGAATTGCTTTTTCTTAGATTGACCCTCCTTAGAAGTCAAGGGCTTGTCCTCATTGAATTACAGCATAAAGTTAATTCTTTAGGGGCTAATTTAAGTTCATGTCTTCTTTCTTTCTGCTGATCAACCCTGAGAGGGTCTTAGCTTAGAGAAGTTAAGGAAATGCTTTTGGAAGGGAGAGGTTAGTCCAGGGTAACAGTTTTGACGATAAAAAAAAAAGTCCTTTTGCAGTGTGCTGATGGAAGGAAATTCTTATGTGTAGCTATTATATGAGCAATAGCGATGCTGCGGTTCTCACAGGAACATTCAGGAGGCTGATTTGTCTGTCATCCAGACAGAGGAGCCTTCATTTGCAAATGTGCTGCAGAGAAGGAACGGTGAGGATAGATCATGCAAATTTTTAAAAAATGAGCCTCTAATACCTTTTCCCAACTATTCAGTTTACATATACCCCAATATTCTAAACCACACAGTAAAGGAGAAGTGCTTTTCGTATGGGCAGATCACATTGCAAGTAGATGTGATCAATGGCTTCCTCTTCCATCAGCCCGAGGTATATCCCTTGGAACTTGGATTACATCAAATGCTGCATTCTAACTACATCTGCAAGAGTTTGACTTTAAGAGTTGGAAAGATTAGGTACTTTTCATTTTTGTGGTAGCAAATGTTTATCATCACAAACAATAATGTTGGCTTTAGCACGCTAATATTTTACTTGTTAGAAACAAAGTCAAAAAGATCCTGTGATGTTCTCACTAGGTGGTAAGCTCCCAGCAGTTAAGGACCAGGTCTGTTTGATTCACAGCTATGTGTCTGTGCCTAGTACAGTTTCTGCCTAAACAGAGCTTAGTAAACACTTGCTTAAAAATACACTGAGTGGATAGGAGGGAATAATGGCGGCGGAATAGACAGACGCGTTCCGAGCCTTGTCCCGGAGCAGAAAGAAAGAACAGCTGAGGGACGCACAAGGAGTGTTTGTTGGCTGGTTGGGAGACAGCTGAATTCCAGAAGGAGGTGGGGGACTGCTGAACGGGGTTCCCCTGACCTGGCAGCACCAACTGCGGCTGGGTCCCCTCCCGGAGCTGTGGGCTTGGACGCGGAGTCTGCGCCATCTTGATCCGGAAAGTGGAGCTTATCTGAAGCCTGAGAATCCACAACTGCGGCACCCCAGGAACAGCTGCGAGCCCCAGAACAACGCTCCCCAACTGGCGCAAGCACACGGGTTCAGAGGAGCTCTACACTCCACCACGGAAAGGAGAGAGAGAACTACATAACCAGACACCCAGAGAAGAGAGACCATGGGGAGACAAAGAAGCAGCCCGCATATGAAAGAAAAGCAGGCATCACCAGAAAAGGAAGTAAACGAAATGGAGGCAAGCAACCTTCCAGAAAAAGAATTCAGAGAAATGGTCATAAGGTGGCTGAAAAGAATGGAAGACAAATTCGACAATATGAGCAAGAACCAAGAGGAAATGAAGAAGAACCAAGAAGAAATGAAAAATGACATCGCTGCTGTAAAGAACTCAATAGAAAGCATCAAGAGTAGACTAGAAGAAGCAGAGGACCGCATCAGTGAGCTAGAAGACAAGATGGAAAAAAATACCCAAGAAAAGCAACTTCTAGAAAAAAAAATTAAAAGGCAGGAGGAGAGTCTAAGGGAACTTTGGGACAACACGAAACAAAACAACATCCGCATAATAGGGGTTCCAGAAGGAAAGGAAGCTGAGCAAGGAATAGAAAACCTCTTTGAAGAAATAATGACAGAAAATTTCCCAGATATAGGGAAGAAAAAACCCACACAAATCCAAGAAGCTCACAGAGTCCCAAGCAAAATGAACCCCAAAAGACCGACGCCAAGGCACATTATAATTAAATTGGCAAACACCAACGACAAAGTAAGAATCTTAAAAGCAGCAAGAGAGAGACAGAAAGTTACATACAAAGGAACCCCCATCAGACTAGCAACTGATTTCTCAACAGAAACTCATCAGGCCAGAAGGGAATGGAATGAAATATACAAAGTCATGCAAAGGAAGGGGCTGAATCCAAGAATACTGTACCCAGCAAGGCTGTCAATCAAAATTGAAGGTGAAATCAGGAGCTTCACAGACAAAAAAGGACTAAGGGAATTTATTACCACCAAACCAGCAATGCAAGAAATGCTAAAGGGTCTACTGTAAAAAAAAAAAAAAGAAAGAAAGAAACAGGAAGCGAAGAAGTAACACAGGGGTAAAGAATAGGAATGGCGACAAATAAGTACCTATCAATAATAACTTTAAATGTAAATGGATTAAATGCCCCAATCAAAAGACATAGGGTAACAGATTGGATAAGAAAACACGACCCATATATCTGCTGTCTACAAGAAACCCACCTCAGAAAAAAAGACGCACACAGACTGAGGGTGAAGGGATGGAAAAAGGTTTTCCAGGCAAATGGAACTGAAAAAAAAGCTGGGGTAGCAATACTTATTTCTGACAAATTAGATCTCAAACTGAAGGACATAACAAGAGATAAGGAAGGCCATTTCATAATACTAAAGGGAGCAATCCAACAAGAAGAAATAACTCTGGTAAACATATATGCACCCAATACAGGAGCACCCAAATACATAAAAAAACTCCTGGAGGATATCAAGGGAGACATTGACAGCAATACAATCATAGTAGGAGACTTTAATACCCCACTATCACCATTGGACAAATCCTCTAAACAAAACATCAGCAAAGAAACATCAATCCTAAATGACTCACTAGACCAGATGGAATTAATTGACATCTTCAGAACATTTCACCCCAAAGCCACAGAATATACATTCTTCTCAAGCGCACATGGGTCATTTTCAAAGATAGACCATATGTTGGGACATAGGCAAAGTCTCTTCAAATTCAAGAAGATAGAAATCATATCAAGCATCTTCTCAGACCACAGTGGCATAAAACTGGAAATCAACTACAATAAAAACAACCCAAAGAAATCAAACACATGGAGACTAAACAGCATGCTATTAAACCATGACTGGGTTACCAGAGAGATCAAAGAAGAAATAAAAAACATCATGACAACAAATGACAATGAAAACACTACAATCCAAAATCTATGGGACACAGCGAAAGCAGTCTTGAGAGGGAAGTTCATAGCTCTACAAGCCTACTGCAAAAAACAAGAAACAGGGGTAATAAATTACCTAACCCAACAACTCAAAGAGTTAGAAAAAGAGCAACAAGAAAAGCCCAGTGTAAGCAGAAAGAAGGAAATAATAAAGATCAGAGCACAGATAAACGACATAGAGACCAAAGAAACAATACAAAAGATCAACAAAACCAAGAGCTGGTTCTTTGAAAGGATAAACAAGATTGATGAACCTCTAGCCAGGCTCACCAAGAAGCAAAGGGAGAGGACCCAAATAAACAAGATCAGAAATGAAAGAGGTGAAATAACAACAGATCCCGCCGAAATACAAAGGATTGTTAAAAAATACTACGAACAACTCTATTCCAACAAACTGGACAACCTGGAGGAAATGGACATATTCCTAGAAAAATATAACCTTCCAAAACTCAATCAGGAAGAATCTAAACAGCTCAACATGCCAGTAACTATGGAAGAAATTGAAGCAGTCATCAAAGAGCTTCCGGCAAACAAAAGCCCGGGGCCAGACGGCTTCACAGGAGAGTTCTACCAAACATTCAAGGAAGAACTAAAACCTATCCTCCTCAGACTATTCCAAAAAATTCAAGAGGAAGGAACACTTCCAAGCTCCTTCTATGAAGCCAGCATCACCCTAATACCAAAACCAGATAAAGACAACACAATGAAAGAGAATTACAGGCCAATATCCCTCATGAATGTAGATGCCAAAATCCTCAACAAAATTCTAGCAAATAGGATCCAGCAGTACATCAGAAAGATCATACACCATGACCAAGTAGGGTTTATCCCAGGAATGCAAGGATGGTTCAATATCCGCAAATCAATAAATGTGATACATCACATAAACAAATTGAGAGATAAAAATCACATAGTCATATCAATTGATGCAGAAAAAGCATTTGACAAAATCCAACACCCTTTCTTGATAAAAACTCTCAACAAGGTGGGAATAGAAGGATCATACCTCAACATCATAAAAGCTATATATGATAAACCCACAGCTAACATCATACTCAATGGGCAAAAACTAAAACCATTTCCCCTAAGAACAGGAACAAGACAGGGATGCCCACTCTCACCACTCCTGTTTGACATAGTACTGGAAGTATTAGCCACTGCAATTAGACAAGAAGAAGAAATAAAAGGCATCCAAATTGGAAAAGAAGAAGTAAAGCTGTCCTTATTTGCAGATGACATGATATTGTACATAAAAAACCCGAAAGACTCCATCAAAAAACTAACAGACTTAATAAATGAATTCGGCAATGTAGCAGGATACAAAATTAACACCAAGAAATCTATGGCATTTCTATACACCAACAATGAACTTACAGAAAGAGAGACTAAAAAAGCAATCCCATTTTCCATCGCACCAAAAAAATTAAGATACTTAGGAATAAACCTAACCAAGGAGGTAAAAGACCTATATGCAGAAAACTACAGGACACTGAAAAAAGAGATAGAGGAAGATGTAAACAGATGGAAGAACATACCATGTTCATGGATTGGTAGAATCAACATCATTAAAATGTCCATACTACCCAAAGCAATCTATAGATTCAATGCACTCCCCATTAAAATACCAACGGCGTATTTCACAGACCTAGAAAGAACTCTCCAAAAATTCATCTGGAATAAAAAAAGACCCCGAATAGCCACAGCAATCCTGAGAAAGAAGAATAAAGTAGGAGGGATCTCAATACCAGATTTCAAGCTGTATTACAAAGCCACTGTCCTCAAAACAGCCTGGTACTGGCACAAGAACAGACATATAGATCAATGGAACAGAATAGAGAATCCAGATATCGACCCAAACCAATATGCGCATTTAATATTTGACAAAGGAGGCATGAGCATACAATGGAGTCAAGACAGTCTCTTTAATAAATGGTGTTGGGAAAATTGGACAGATACATGCAAAAAAATGAAACTAGATCACCAACTTACACCATACACAAAAATAAACTCAAAATGGGTACAGGACTTAAATATAAGACGGGAAACCATAAAAATACTAGAGGAATCCACAGGCAGCAAAATCTCAGACATATGCCAAAAGAACTTTTTCAGTGATACTGCCCCTAGGGTAATGGAAGCCAAACAGAAAATAAACAAATGGGACTACATCAAAATAAAAAGCTTTTGCACAGCAAAAGAAACCATCAACAAAACAACAAGAAACCCCACTGTATGGGAGAACATATTTGCAAATGGTATCACTGATAAAGGTTTAATTTCCAACATCTACAGGCAGCTTATACAACTTAATAAAAGGAAGATAAATGATCCAATAAAAAAATGGGCAACGGACCTAAATAGAAGCTTTTCGAAAGAAGACAGAAGGAAGGCCAAGAGACACATGAAAACATGCTCAAAGTCACTAATTATCCGAGAGATGCAAATCAAAACAACAATGCGATACCATCTCACACCTGTCAGAATGGCTATCATCAACAAATCAACAAACGACAAGTGTTGGCGAGGATGCGGAGAAAAAGGAACCCTCGTGCACTGCTGGTGGGAATGCAGACTGGTGCAGCCACTGTGGAGAACAGTATGGAGTTTCCTCAAAAAACTGAAAATGGAACTCCCATTTGACCCAGTAATCCCACTCCTAGGAATATATCCTAAGAAACCAGAAACACCAATCAGAAAGGATATATGCACCCCTATGTTCATAGCAGCACAATTTACAATAGCTAAGATTTGGAAACAGCCTAGGTGCCCATCAGCAGATGACTGGATCAGAAAACTGTGGTACATCTACACAATGGAATACTATGCAGCCGTAAAAAAGAAGGAATTACTACCATTTGTAGGCACTTGGATGGAATTAGAGAACATTATGCTAAGTGAAATAAGCCAGTCAATGAAAGAAAAATACCACATGATCCCACTCATTTGGGGATAATGAAAAACATTATAAACTGATGAACAAAAAGATAGTTACAGAGGCAGTAAAGCATCAAACAGACTGTCAAATTACAGTGGTAAGGTTAGGGAGAGGTGGGGGAAATAAGAGATCAACTGAAGGACTTATATGCATGTATATAAGAGTAACCAACGGATGCAAAACATTGGGGGGTGAGGGCATGTATGGGAGTGGGGTGGGGGTGGGGGGCAATGGTAAGATATGTACACATATAATACCTTAATAAAAATTTGAAAAAAAAAAAATAATAAAAAAAAAATAAAAACCCTTCTATTGAGCACTATAAAAAAAAAAAAAAAAAAAAAAAAAATACACTGAGTGGCCAGATTATTATGATCTCTGAACGCATAATAATCTGGCCACTCAGTGTGTGTGTGTGTGCGTGTGTGTGTGTGTGTGTGTGTGTGTGTGTGTGTATTGGAGACCCGGTGAATGAATTTGTGCATGGGTGGGGTCTGGCCAGCCTGGCCAGGGGGAGGGGACATGGACGGTTGGCCGGCCTGCCTGCTGGTCGAACTCCTGATCGAGGGGACAATTTGCATATTAGCCTTTTATTATACAGGATATACACTGAGTGGCCAGATTATTATGCATTCAGAGATCATAATAATCTGGCCACTCAGTGTAAATGAAGCATAGTTTTACCCATATGCTATGTTAAATAGGCATAATACCAAGTAATTTTAAAACCAAGTATTATTTAGATGTATTCGTGAAAGATTGAAAATAGAATTGATATGTTAGGCTATATTAGAAAATGTTATTATAGTCTCAATTTCCATAATGCATAAAATTTAAGGGGGCATGTGCAGCTTGAGTTTCCATGTGCTAAAAGAAAGCTCTTTTCACTAAACCTAATTATTTTGGATTCATCCATGTTGTTGCATGTGTGAAGAACTCCTTCCTTTTTATGGCTGAGTATTATTTCATTATATCAGCAATTTTCAACCGGTGTGCCACAGCAGGCACACTGGTGTGCATAAGAATTCTTAAAACATGCAGTACCTGACTCTTTAGTCAGGGCACTGACCTCTTTTCCCTTAGATTGTCAAATAAAATTGACAATAGGCAACACAACAATATCTGTCTGATGTGAATGAATCAAAATCACACCTATCATTTTTGTCAAATCGGCAAAAAATATAATACATTTTATGGTGTGTTGCAGAATTTTAATAATTAGTTTATGTGTGCCATGAGATGAAAAAGGTTGATAATCACTGCGTTATATGGATTTACCCCATTTTGTTGCTTTATTCACCTGTGGGTGGACATTTTTATTTCAGTTTTGTACTATTATGATTAATGCTGGTATGAATATTCATGTCCAAGTCTTTATGTGTACTATACTTTGATTTCTCTTGATTTACCCAAATGATCATGAATTGTATCACAGCTTCTCTTTCAAATCTTAGTGAATCTTTTTAAAGAAACTTTTTATTCCCCTGCCTTATAAATGTAATAGGTGTTCATTAGAGGAAATTTGAAAAATTCAGACACTTATAAAAAAGAAAATTACCCATCTAACCACCATTCAGGGATAAGCACGATGAACATTTTGGTGTATTCTTCTGTTTCTTTTACTCAGCTTTTTTTTAAAATTCCAATTATATTACACTTGCTTTTTACACTTAGTATTACATTATCACCATTTCTCATGTCATTAAAAATCCTTTATAAATAACATTTTAATAACTATGTAATATTGGATCCTGTAGTTTTCCCACTGCAATTTATTTAGCTATCTTTCTATCATGGGAGATTTAATTTGGTTCCAGATTTTTGCTACAAAAGAAATGCTCTAAAGATTGCTCTTATTCAAAACAGGTAGATGTTTAATTCATTTTTTTAATGTTGGATTCATAGATGTAGAATTGATATATCAAGGAATATAACTCTTTTAAAATTCTGGAAACATTGCCAACTAGCCCTCCCAAAAGGTATTATCAATTTATACTCTTGATAGCAGTGAGGGAAGGTCTGATAGACTGTATCCTTGTGAGATTTCACATTTCTTATTATCATTTTATAATCTTTGTTAATTTAATTGGCTAGATTAAAAAGTAGTGATTAGATTTTTCAGTTTACATTTCTGCTGAGCCAAATCTCAAAATTCCCATGTGGACAGAGTAAGAGAGACTCTAAGATCATTACAGGGTTTCCACACCCAGTAAAATAACTTATTCCTTGGAGATGGAAATTGGTATTTCTAGTATTACTCTCAGAGAATTTGCATCATGTCAAAAAATGTGTATTAGTTTTAACAAAGCAAGCCTATGGCTTACCTCTGGAATTGAAAGTTGATTGTGATGATAGCAAAGAAAGAAATTAGGTTATTCGGAACTTATTGTTCTTAGCAATTACCTGCTGAATCTCGGTGATCATTATTTTCTGTGGTGAGTGTTCCAAATTATCCCTTTAATAATGAGATACTGAGGAGCAGCCTCTTCATAGCCATCTCTTTATTTCTTCTCCTTTCCTAACTTTTCCCTAACAAGACTTGTGGATGCTCTTGCCTTCGCCCTTCTCTAATGGTGGCCAATAGGAATCTTGTTGCTAGGTGTCTTAACTGGCTGGTAAGAAGCAGAAGCAAGGCAACTAAGGGAAACCTTGACTTATGAGTATCCAGTGGATATTGCTCTTCTGAGATATGTCACCTTCTCCCCTTAAAATCTCTGCTCATCAACCTGTTGTATAATTACCTGAATAAACATTTTTGTTCCAATAAGAACAGTTAAGCCCATTTTTAGAGAGAGCTAGGCAGAGCTATTGGGCCAATACTGTTTTCTCAATTCCAGGGCCAGAGTCAGGCTTGCCTGACGCTGGAAGAAGTCAATAATTTGATACCTGTTTTACCCTGAAAGCACATGGTAATATGCTTCTCACTCTGCTGGAGTTCTGTAATATAACCTTCTACTGATGAACAGTCACTAGAAGAGGTAAGGATGGAGTCCACTCTGTGAGCCTTCTTCACCAGCCTCATCATCTTTCCATGAGGGCACTAAGCCCTTTCCCTATATAGCCTCGCAGTACTGCCACATAGACATGGGCTAATCCCACAGAAAATACTCTGAGTTGTGCATTTTCCCTTGGTAAACCTGTTCTCATCTGTCCTAATGTAAGAAACCTGCAAAGTGACAATGAAATTCCTCAGGCATTTTGTTCGTAGTTTGATAGACTTGAATTTTCTCTATGCTAAGCATATATTTGTGAGTTCATTTTAGGAAATGTGGACTCTGGGAATGACTTTGGTTCTGTTGCCTCTAACGTCATAGCATAAGCAATGCCCTTACTCTTTATGTACATGTGTTTAAGGAGAGGCTGGTGGGATGGGGAGTAGCAGGGTATGATATGGTAGACATTTGAAAGAAGCTTTCATGATCCCAATGTCTGGATGAGAGTTCACCTAAGGGACAGCACACCAAACACTGGAATGCAGCTCAGCCTGTAGCGTTTCTTCCCAGGCCTGGATTCTGGGATTGGACGTGAGCTACTGAGCACAGACGGTGCATTGTTTCACCTCCCCAGGTTTGCACCTTGCCTGTGTGTCCCCTGCACAGCTAAACTGAATGAGTTGCTCTGCTTACCTCATTTTTAACTCACCGTCAGTAACTTCTCCTTTAGTTCCCAGATTTGATCACATCTACTCAATTAAATGGCATCTGATGTATTTTGTTTGAAGTTTAAAGAATTATATTGATGCATATTTTTACTTATTTTTGTCAGAAGAAAGGAAAGGCAAAGTAAAATATCAAACTCTTCTCTGATTTTCTTTTAAGAACTACCCATTAGGGTATTTTATAATTGTAAGAGTGGTAATATTTTGGTTTTAAATTATTATTCCAAAACTAGAGGCCCAGTTCACGAATTCATGCGCAGGTGGGGTCCCTCGGCCTGGCCAGCGATCAGGGCTGATGTCGGGGGGGACAGGGGTTGCGCAGCCGTGAGGTTGGCCAGCCGCTGGAGGTTGGCAGTTGGCTGTTGGAGCGTACTGACCTCTAGGGGGCAGCTCCTGCCTTGAGTGTCTGCCCCCTGGTGGTCAGTGCACATCATAGCAACTGGTCAACCAGTCCTTCGGTGCCTTAGGCTTTAATATATAGAGATTGAAAGGAGCTTGTAAGAAAGCATGTTGGTGATCCCACATCAGGTACAGAAGTGAAATTAAATCACGTTGTACATGTCCCGAGTAAAGCAAGGTCATCATCAGAGGCATCCTTATTTCTGGATTTGAAAACTCCTCAGGAGTGGAAATCTTTTTTCATCTGTAATGAATCAAAAGTGTGAACAGCATTCTGGATATAGGAGGTTCCCAGAACAGGCTCGAATCATCAACAGCCAACTAGGATACCTCTTCAAAGTCTTTCAAGCACACAGCTGTTTGGCAGCCAGATCCAGGCTCTAGTTCACAAAAAGCTTTTTCAGGTCATTTTAAAATGTTTTATTAATGGCCCCATCAACAGGCTGGAGGAGGTCAGTATGCTGAGGCACAGCTAAAAAATGAGTGCCATGCTTTTTTCCCTCCCACTTGGCCCAGTGGGAGATCCTATTAGTGTTCTGAAAAGTTACATAATTAGCGTGGCACCCGCTGCTCATTTGGTGAGCCAAACTGGTTTTTAATGTTCAGAATACAAAACATGGAAATGTTATCTTCACAGCACTCCATGCCATCACTGACAGCCGAGAGCGTTTCTGAGTGACAGGGCCCTAATAACAGTGATGATGGGAGCCACAATTAAAAAGCACTCTGAGCTTGGGGCACTGTTCCCTCAGGCCTGCCCGAGTCCAAAGAGGCCCTGGATGGTGGAGAGTATATGGCATGACTGATATGTGCCCTGTGCTGCCTTCTGGTGCAAAGGAAGAGAATTGCTTTTCTTGCATTCCTTTTCTGAAGGAATTCCCCTCATTGGGCAGAAGGTTTGCATACCTTAAGCATATTTCCATCTTTACTGCTATACTTCTCTACCTCCTCATATACTATGATCTTTGACTTGACCAAACAAAGTAGAGAATAATTCATTCTCATTACCAGGAGAATTCTCTGGTCCTTAGGTGTCTACTGCACCCTCTGAGGATTATTACCAAGGATTCCAGAGCATTCCCAGTTATCTAGCTCTGTTTTCTTCAACTCTCAGCCAGAAAGTACCATTCTCCAACACCAAATGACCAGGCCACATTTATTCAAGCATTTTTGGGATTCTTAGGGGGATATAGAGATCTGTACCCTTTGAAATCTTGCTGTAGATGTTGGGGTTTATGGTAAGAATCTACTATGGGATTCGGTGGAGGTCTGGACACCTACCTTTCTGCTCAGGTTAGGTGAAGGGATGAGAAAGAATGGATCTCAGGGCAGGGCCCAATATCTGACATGGAGAAACTCAATGGCTGAAGATTATATTTATTCTTACTGTTGTTGTTATTATTTAGCCAGTACTGACTGCTTGCTGTATGTCTGTCACTCTCTGTGCCTTCTCACACCTAATCCTTTTAGCTACATATGAAGTAGTTGCTGTCACTACCTTATGTTCATATACTAAGACTTGGAAAGTTAAGTGAATTGGCAGAGGGTCTCATAGCCAGTTAATGTTACAAGTCAATGTTACAGTTAGCATTTAAATTCAAGAATGTTGTCTTCAGAAACCAAGCTATGACAGGTTGAATGGATCTAATAAAAAAGCATGTTTTCACCCAGCCAGCATGGCTCGGTGGTTGAGCATCGACCTGTGACCCAGGAGGTCAGGGTTCGATACCGGTCAGGGCACATGCCTGGATAGCAGGCTCGATCCCCAGTGAGAGGCAGCCTATTGATGATTCTCTCTCATCACTAATGTCTCTCTCTCTCTCTCACTCTCTCTCTCTCTCTCTCTCTTCCTGTCTGAAGTCAATAAAAATATTTTTTTAAAAAATCATCAATATGTGAGGCTATAAAATATGGATTCCATGACTCTCACATGAATATCAACTTCATTATTTGACAACAGCACATATTTGAACACAGGCAAACAATTGTTTCGAGCACTAGAATGAGGTCATATTACATGAGTCTCCTTTGGGTCTGTCAGCTGTGCCATTCATGGTGAGTGGAGCTGCACCATTGCAGAGTTAGCTTCAGGATTAAGCTGGGGTCTTTCCTGTTTTGGCGACTTATAGGTACTTGGAATTTTCCAGTTAGGATGGGTTGACTTCTATGCCAGGTGATCAATGCCATTTTATTTACTTTATCTGGGACTATTGAAGGGGGGCGGGATAGTGTTTTTTCCTCTCCAAACATTGTAATAATGAGTGCCATAGATTAGTGCTCCAAAGACCAAGAACAAATTTAGTGTTAACTAAAGGTATAAATGCCGACTTTAAACACTTGGCCAGGATCAGACGAGAAGATGGCATCGCACGGTGGTTGCATCTGAAGGGCCACCGGCAGTCGTGAGAAGGAACTGTGCGTCAGGAGCAGCAGAGGGGCCTTTGAAGGGGCACCCATGAGGAGCAGATGAGCCCGAGCTCCTGTTTCCCTTCTCTCCCTGGGGCAATCTTCAGATCTAAAAAGAAAATGTAAAAATACCTGGAGACACTTCAGATACTAGCCTTCACTTTAAATCACATCATGCAAATAACGGACTTCTTCCCACCCCCTGGCCTTTCTGGGGTCTGTTAACCCAAAGGAAGCTTCCCACACTTGCCTGCTCCTCGTGGTTTTTCAGCCCTGGAGTCAGTGTCCGTCACTACCGAGAATCACACAACCTGAAGCGAGTGGATGGGGTTTTGTTATTGTTTGTTTTTGTTTTGTTTGCCTTGAGAAAGTGTTGGATTTTTTTATTTATTGTTTTTACATTCAGAATGAGAGTCTTGCCCTAATCGAGCCTCCTGACAAGTGTGGCTGATGTGCTCTAACAGACATTATTCCCTCCTGATGCCCATCACCAACCTGTCAGATGCCAAGTAACAAGATTATTTTGCTGAAGTGATTTCAGGGAAATCCAGCTTGAGGTTTGGTGATGTCTTTGTCAAAGGGTCAGCCACACTAGACTGGATACACACTCACTTACAGGCCATTTCTGTGTAATGGATCAGGAGGGAAAATGCTTGCTCATTCTCATCTATCACTAATGTGTTTGTCTTAAGACACCACCTGTGGAAAAGCCTGGTGGATTCTGCTTACATTTCTAACCTAGAGGACCCTGATTATTCATTTGCCCTTCATACTTTCTCTTTTGTTGGGTGGGTTTTTTAAACCCAGTTGAAAGTTATCATTTTCCCTTGAAATATGCTGATGTTTAAGATAGCCTTCCCTGGATATGACTATACATATAAATTGATAGGGAAATTACAAGAATAAGAAAGTTAAAATAGAACGTGGTTTCTGCTACTTTTGTGATCGCCTGGCTAAAGTTTAAAGAATTTTATAGTTGTCTGCTCACTTTATAGTAGTGCCACTTATCCTAATGTTCTTCTATGGTTTTAACCCTCTTGATTAGTAGCACACATTCTTTAAAACTTTTAAGCAAAATGTTACTTACCCTTTCTCTGTTCCGAAGCAACCACGTTTGGTGTTCAGCTGAGCATGCATGCAAGTTCTTGGCCAGACATAGAGCTTCCTTTTGAAGTTCAGATACCCAGCAGCCCTCCTCCCTCAGCAGTTAGTTAGCCAACCCTCCGGGAGAGGAGGTAAGTCAGCCTCCTACATGTTCACAGAAGAATGTTACCCCTGCTTCTCGTGCATGTTTTAGCTAAGGTGAAAGATCTGTGTTTAATCAACATACAGACTTGTCAGGCGCCTTCGAATACTTGTCAGTGTTCAGTCATGGAATTGCCCATTGCAGAACTTGACAAAAGTACTTTCGGGGCATCAGGAAGCAGTCTATGTAGGCCATTCATTTCTTAGGTTCTTGGAGCTTCCTTTATTGAGGCAAATCACCAGGAAACAATGTACCTCAGCTATATTATTTCCACTCTCAGCAGAAATGCCATTACTCAGGTAAGATTTAATATTGTGCCTTCAGCACATGGGAGAAAACATTCCTATCTTTTATACCACCTAGTTGAAGACATTTATATTAAAAAAAAGTTTGTTTTTTACAACACAGAGTTGAAGGCATTACTCAGTGTCTCTTATAAAGTGGCTTCCGTAAAAAGTTTCTCCTTGGTATTAATGCTAAGGGGAAAACTTGGCCTCGCATGTTTTCTTTTTTGATGGAGTAAGGACTGTGTCATCCAGTATCCCTCCCCACTGTTTTCCTGCGCTGCGAGCAAAGCCGAATGCCGTGCTCCGTGGGCATGATGCCATATCCAGTATGTAGTATCTCTTTCACTGTTCTGTTGTTTTTAATAATCAAATGCTCAATTGTATATTTGGTTTAATTTCGAAACTACTTACCATCCTTTTTGCAAGAATTAAACCAAATAAATTGTTGGCAAGGAAGGGATAATTGCCCATAATAATTTGAGTTTGTACCTTAAAGAAACACTCTTCCATTACCTTGAAAATATACTTATTCTGGACCAAACACGTCTCCGTATACTGTATCAATCTGTATAAATATATCTGCCATGCTCTAACCAGTTATCTCAGTAGTTAGAGCATCAAACCAGGGACTGAAGTGTCGCAGGTTCGATTCCCACTCAAGGGAACATGCCTGGGTTGCAGGCTATATCCCCGGTCCTGGTTGGGGCGTATGCAGGAGGCAACCAATTGATGTGTCTCTTTCACATCAATGTTTCTGTCTGTCTCTCTCTCTCTCCCTGCCTTCCACTCTCTCTGAGAAGCAATGGAAAAAATATCCTTGGGTGAGGATTATGAACAAAAAAATAAATATACCTGCCATGACATGATGTCTAGAGCCCAAGTGGATACTCATGGAATCCATGGCTCAGAGCTGCCTTTACATTTTTAGTATAATGGACTTGGCATGTTGACATGGGAGCCTGGTGCATTGAGGAGAGGTATCCATCAGGGAAACATTAACGAGTCTGGGTTTTCTGCAATAAGCCCTAACACGCTCCAAACTTTCTAGCACAAATGATGCTAACGAAGGCTGCTTCTATATTTATGTCAATGGGTTTCCATTAAGAGACGTACACAAAACCCCTAACGAGTAAGTGTACTTAACAGCTTTCCTCTGCTAAAAGGTGTGAACTCTGGTTAGGTGTAATGTTTCTGCGCCTACCAGCTGTACATACGATTGTGGTTTTTATGTGGCCACTCCATTTCCCTCTCACCCTCCAGCTAAAAAATCAGTTCAATAAATATATTCACAGGACATTCTAAATCTGAAAAGGGCTGCTGCCGATGGAAATAGAGTTCTGTAATCTTGACAGGAAGCAGAGCCCATACCCACTAATCTGTTCACTCATGAATGACCTCAGCTGGCATGCAGCACATTCAATTTTTTGTAGGTAAAACAGTATTAAAATTTTATGTACTAAGCTCTGAAGTAAATATGACAAAATGTTGCCATTTTAAAAGTTCTGGATGGTAGGTCATGTGTATTTGTTTTATTACTCTCCACTTTTCTGTAGGCTGAAATGTTTTTCATGATTTTCCAAAGTATGTACTGGTGAGAAAAAAGAAATCTGTTTGTTTAGGCTGGAGAGGGGGGTAGAGAGAGGGCAAGGAAACAGCCATGCCCTGTACCTGGGGATTTACAAGAGGTTTCTGTTAAAGAAAAAAGTCCCTTAATTTAGTTTGGATTATTTCCAGATGGAAAGTATTCTTTGTAGACAGTAAAGGCAGTAATTTATGGTAATATTTTTGCATGTGATTTATTCATTGGTGTCACAAAATTTTTTTTTAAATATATTTTATTGATATTTTACAGAGAGGAAGGGAGAGGGATAGAGAGTTAGAAACATCGATGAGAGAGAAACATCGATCAGCTGCCTCCTGCACGCCCCCCACTGGGGATGTGCCTGCAACCAAGGTACATGCCCTTGACCGGAATCGAACCTGGGACCCTTCAGTCCGCAGGCTGACGCTCTATCCACTGAGCCAAACCAGTTAGGGCGGTGTCACAACATTTTACAGAGTGTCAATTTCTGTATGCAGGACTCTGCCCACGCACCTCTAATTAAGGCATCAGCTGTGTGAATCAGATGCAACCAGCCTGCTCCGTGCAGGTTACCAATCTAAAAGGGTCCCCTCTGGCTGCCCGATAGCCAGTGGGATGCAGCAGGTCCTTAGCCTGAGGTTTTAGCTGTAGAAAAACCTGCAGACAACCAGTGTGGAGGGTCAGATTACTTAAGATATGTCAAAATACCTTATTTGAAGAAAACATTGCATGTGGGTGCATACATGTACATACATATGTTATTCCCCTCTGTTCTTAAAGGGGACAGGAGGAGGACTTCCTGATCTCTATGCCATTGGTCTTGGGCTGTGTGATGCTGCATGGCTCATTATAGATGAGAATTCTGGATGCTACCAACTTTTAATTCTTAGGTCATAGGCATATTCTGGGCATCTGGAAATACAAGGCTGAAAGGAATTTTCACTTTCACTTTTTAGGAGGCTCACTGGTCCCAAAGGCTCTTTTGAGGCAAGTCAAATGCAAGGCCAAGGACTGGGGGGCGGAGGGGGGTAGGTATGGTTCAGTGTTCATACACTCCTGGAGCATACGGCTCATGGTGTGTGGAGATACATACACATGTCTAGGGGAGCTTCCATTTCAGACAGGGCTTTGGAGCATGGGGCCGGTGGGCGCAGCAGCGGCTCTCAGCCAGTTTGTGCCACCACCTCAGTTATAGGTGAAACATTCTCATCTGTAACATCTCTCACTGCATGGACTTCTCAACCAGGGGCAGGGGTGTCACTGCTCGTGAGTGGGGGACGGGGGGGATTCTTTCTGCCTGCACTTTGGGAACCACCAATGGAGAATAGAAAGCAGTCATCCAGAAATCTTCATCCCACGTTTGGGTGCCATTTCTGCCATTAATGGCTCCTGGGATAGGCCTGACACCTGGTAGGTGATCAATAGGTATTTATGAAGTGTGGCCTGAATTAACCAGCTGTGTAATCTTGAGCACGCCACTTAATCTCTTTGGCTTCAGTTTTTTCGCCTGCAGAATGAGGCAAATGGCTTAGGTGACTTCTAGGGCCCCTTCCAGTTGTGAAATTTTATGATTCTGTGATTGGACCTTTACTACCTCCAAGGAGATTGATTTGACAGGAATGTTAAGGGTGAATGAAGTGAGGGAGAAAATGCCCCTTTGTCTGAATTAGTCTGATATTTCTTTCTTGACTACTATTTTTAAGAACTTATTTAACGTGAGGTTTTCCTGGTAATTTTACCTATGTCAGCTGTCATTCTCTGGGTAGATGGTAAACTCTTTTAAGGACTAGAGCCATGACTTCCCCCCTGCTTCTGTGTACCTCAAAATATAAGGCACCGTCATGCCAAACAGCAATGCAGGGGGTCCGCACAGTGTTCACACAGCTCATCTAACTCATGAGGGAAGCATTATCTCCCCTCTTTCCTGCAAAGGACAGTGAAGATTAGGGGTGAATGGCTGAATTGCAGCTGAGCCCAGCTGCCTGGTCTCCAGATGAGAGTCTCCAGTTTTGAGGTGGCCTGGTTACCTGGCTTCAAGACTCGGCTCTAGGAAAGCCCAGAGGGAGCATAGAGACTGTGACATAGCAACCACCAGCCTGGCCATGGAATCTGCTTTTTTCTGTTCCTGATTCTTCTGTTTCTGGCCTTATGTGATAGGCACCCTTCAGCTCATTCTATTGGCCTCGTTTTTCACATCTTATTAAGTCCAACAGTTTTCTTCCTGGTCTACAACGCATTCTTCTGTCAAAGATTACCCTGGTGCTCTGGAAGGTAGGGCTCAGTGGTTGGTGTGTCAGCCAGCACACTGCGGAGTGGCAGGTTCGATTCCCAGTCAAGGGCATGTACCTGGGTTGCAGGTTTGATCCATGGCCCCGGTCAGAGTACATGTAGGAGGCAACAAATCGATGTGTCCCTCACATCCATGTTTTTCTCTTTCTCCCCCTCCCTCCCTTCTACTCTCTCTAAAAATCAATGGAAAAAAAATATTCTTGGGTGAAGATTAACAACAACAAAAATAAAAACAAAGAAAACAGATTACCCTGAATAATAGATCCATCAATAGGCCCTTTTTCTTTTGGCTATACATTTCTAACTTCCCTATGTGTGCATGGGTGGGGTCCGTGATTGTGAATAAAATATCCTCTGTTCATTAAGTCACTTATTCTCTCTTTGGCAGATAATAGTGACCAGTCCTTGGTCAGTAGTGAGTTTCAGAGAAATCAATGATTTGAGAAATCTTAAGGGGGATAACCACAGGTCATGCTAGATGGATGTTACCACTATTTACTGCCACAGGAGCAGGGAGAGAGAAGTTAATTTGAAAGGAAAAATGATGCATTCCTTTTGGGTATGTCATTTTCTGGTGTCTGTTCAGACTGCATGAAGCATTGATCTCCTCTGTGAGGGCAACCAGGTAGCTGAGTGACAGGCGTTGGAGGACTAGTTTTACACAGTATTCTATTGTACCTTTTGATTTTTAAACCATGTAATTGTAGCGCCAATTTTAAAATTTTTTCTTGCCTCAGCCCTGTAGGTATTTGTGATGCAGCATATACATAAATGAGAAATGATGGGTTGAGCCTTTCCAAATTTAAGATTTGGGTGTTTTTTTTGGGGGGGGGGTGTTTGTGTGTGTTTTTGTTGTTGTTGTTAAGATTTAAAGGGTTTTTAATAAAAGTTATCAAAGGTGGCCTGGGTCTTGAGGCTGTCACTCTCAAGTTTTTAATGTTTCCTCTATAATTACACAGACTTAGTTTCTGGCCTTAAATCATCATACCTATTTTCGGCTTCCCTGAAATCAAGAGTACCCTGTGCCATATCAATTAAAGTAAAAGTACTTTCAATTAAAGGTGTTAAGTATGAGTCTGAAGAGATTAATTCTTCATAAAAGGATGACCTTCAGTAGTTAGATCCAATTAGGCATTTTTCCAACTATATTTCATCCTGATGGGGCAAGTCGACTACTCACAATCAATCACTGTGATCTTTTCAAAGGTGGGTATTTTAGGTTCAAGTTATAAAAGAATGACTTGGCTGGGCAACCTCTATACCCTGAGCTACAGAAGATGTAGATAATAGATCGTGGGTGTTGGATATTACTTTTGTGGTATTAGCACTGAAAGAATCAGGGTATTCTAAGTACAGTTCTTACACCTGTCTTCTTATGGCCAAAAGTAATATTTTCTTATGAACAAAATATTTTAGACTGATCAAAGGACAGAGAAGAAAGGAATAGTGACATAAATTAGCATCAAACCAAATTTCTTTTCATCTTTTTATTCTTCTGTCATTTCAGTATGAAATCACTCTAAAACAGGGGTGGGCAAACTTTTTGACTCGAGGGCCACAATGGGTTCTTAAACTGGACCGGAGGGCCGGAACAAAAGCATGGATGGAGTGTTTGTGTGAACTAATATAAATTCAAAGTAAAGGAGCGGAGGGGAGAGCAAGAGAACCAGATAGAACAGCCGGATCCGGCCCACGGGCCGTAGTTTGCCCAAGGCTGCAACACTTGCTTTCCTGTGACCCTTTTTTCTTATTGGGTAGTTTTAGTTCTAATTCAACCTTTGCTGATACACAGCACACAAAACCAAGGCTATTAGATAAATGAATACTTGCTGATATTTTTATGGTAGCGTAAAGTCTTGGGGGATATTTTTTTCTCAAAAGCAAAAGGAATTGAGCATTTCTATATGTACAAGGTATTTTCAATGTACAATTCTTGGTCCTCACTCTGCCACTCATTAAATTTGTATACTTGGAAACACCTTAAACATACCTAAAAACTGGAAAACAAATAATATCTGATTTGTGTACCTCAAAGGTTGATTGTTGGATAAAGTGGGATTTGATTCATGAGATTTGATCAGTGTTTCTCAAAGTGGGGTCACAGGACCACACTAAGGGTCCTGGAGATCCTTTCAGGGAGCCCAGGAGGTCAAAACTATTTTAATGATAATATTAAGAAATTATCTACCCTGTCACTCTCATTCTTTCTCACTTGTACAGTGAAACTTCTCAGCGGCTGGTTACATGCTATGTGATATTGCAAATATAAGAGCCAGCTGTCTTAAGCCAGACATTACAGAGGTTTACAAAATAGAAAACAATGCACTCTTTTCACTGATTTGTTTTTCTTTTGGAAAGCAATTTTCATAAAAACATTTTACATTAACATGTGATGAGTTAATGTCATTTCCAAATAAAGTAATATGTATTTTAAATTTTATCAGTTTCAATTTCCAATACACTAGATCTTGATATATATAATCAACATAAACAAGAGCTCCTTAGGGGTCTTTAATACTTTTTAAAAATGGAAAGGGCTTCTAAGACAAAAGTTTGAGAACTGCTGATATATATGGAAGCACTATGTGAATGTGTGGTAGCTTCAGTAGTTTGTTAAGAAAATCCAGGCTGTGTAAACAGTCCAACATGTAAACGGCCTTCCCACTGCCCACACTGATGCTTGCTCATGGCACATGCCACCTCCAGGGTGGGGTTGCTTATTCCAGGGTACCACATGATCTCTTAGCCATCTACAGTAGTCTGCAATTTCCTGTGTCCGTCATGTGTCTATTATTTTTAGAGAGTTCAAAGTTTTCACAGTGTTCAGATTCTCAGGAGGTCCTAAAGGAAGCACAGCTGGCCCTGGCCGGGGTTGTTCAGTGGTTAAAGTGTCATGCACTGAAAGGTTGCAGGTTCTATTCCTGGTCAGCGACACGTACCTGCAGGAGGCAACCATCAATGTGTCTCTTTCACATTGGTATCTATCTTTCTCTCTCTCTTCCCTCCCTCCCTTCCTTCCACTCTCTCTAAAAATCAATGATAAACATATCCTCGGGTGAGGATTAACAACAACAAAAAGAAGGACAGCTGTAGGAATTTCTGGTGTCCCCTAGTCCCATTCTATCTCTGAGTGGAGTAGAGACAAAGTTAAAATTGGGGACTCCTGAGAGGAGGTGCAAAGTTGTTGAATGTTCTTGTCTGTGGCCTGTGCTTGGCCATCCCTTGATTTTTTTGACTCTTTACTTCTCTGCTTGTGGAAAGGTGTTAGACGTGGGCCAGCTTCTCTAGGCATTGGGGAGAAGGGCTTTCTCTCAATCTGTACTAGACCAGGGAGGCCTTTGCTGTATTTCTGGGCCTCCTTGCACTTAGTTCAACGGGATGTGGTAGGACATAAAGAACCAAGATCAGGATAAGGACCAGAAACGGCCCAGAGACTGGCTGGAGTCATCATGATTTGAACACTGTACATGGAGACCAGGAGATAGTAACCAGAGTTTTAGTTTACAAACATTACTACTTCATATTTTGTACTGCAGTTTTTTAAGGTGTTTTTATTAACTTTAATTTAGCATCTGTTGAGTTAGTCATAACATTCTTATGAAATTTAAAAACCATTCTAATTATTGCTCACTGTGGCTTATTATCATTATTTGAAATTAATATAAATGGAAAAATCATATTTATTTACTTGTTTTATATTTCCCCAGTGTCACGTAATTTTTTGATTGAATATATATAAGATGGGGCAAAAGTATGTTTACAGTTGTTTGTGTAGAAAATAATACAATAATTAATAAATAATAATAAAAGAATAAACTCTGTTTCATGAACTCACAACTGTAAACCTACTTTTACCCCACCCTGTATGTATATATTATAGTTTATGTATTTTATATTTACTTAAATAGGGCTTTATATATTCAGTGGGTAATTTCACAACATTCAGGTCCCCTCTATTGAGATTAAAAAATGTAACCACACAATATGTACCTTACTCTGGGCATTTTGTTGTATGATTTAATGTATAGTGCTGTCATGAACTTCAGTGCCACACCTATTTTGTCTGTTTGTTTCACTTTTTAGAAAGTTGATACAATACTGTTTTCTCAGAAAAATGTATTAAATATCATTCTAAACTAAAAGCTTCTGAAATTTTCTATTATGAAATTATATCTAAGGTTACTAATTTAATGTAGATTAAATGAATGTTTTATTTTTGGAATTTTGTGATCTGAGTGGGTTTCTATAAGGTAAATTCAACCAGTTAAACAGATATCTTCCTTTACTATTGTCATAACTATCACTTTCAGTTAAGGAAGTATTTAGAGGTAACCTGAGACTGTAAAATACTATCTTCATGTTAGTAGCATCTTGTAAAAATTGTAATACATTTACTTTGATTAAACTCTCCTCATTAGATTTTAATGTGCTATATGTTATTTATTTCAGAAATTCCAGAAAGGAACTTAATGATATACGATTTGAGTTTACTCCAGGAAGAGGTGAGTTTTAATTGAAATTATTATCTTATTGCTACAAAGAACATTTAAAATTAATTATAAGCACATGTTTATAATTGCTATTCAAAAATGCTTTCTCTAAAAACAAATGAAGGAATGAACAATGGAGGGAGGGAAGGAAAGACATGATAATTGTAGGGAATCCAAATGGAACCACTATTTTTTATATTAACTTAATTGGGATGACATTGGTCCACATGAACATATACCAGAAGGTTTCAGGTGTGGGTTTCTATGTTACAAGATCTGTATATTGCACCGTTTGCCTACCATCATATATTAGGACCCCCTTCTCTTCCCACCCCCTTCCCACTATAATCACACTGCTATTTGCTGAACCACTATTGACTACATGAATTCCAGTGACATGTGCTACAAGTTGTGTGTGTGTGTGTGTGTGTGTGTGTGTGTGTATAAATTAAGCATATTAGCTCAGTCATGAAATGAAGTAGTGGCATGGTGATGCAGGGTGTAAAGGATATTATTGATGAGAGCATTGAGGATCAAATAGCAGTTCCGATGGGGGTTGAGCAGCAAACAGTGATACCATGCTTGGCCTCTGTACTCAGTTCAGACTACACAAAGCCTGTGCTGGGGAGTGTCTGTGGCCTCTGTTTGCTGCAGGCATAATGGTAAGCTCAGTAGCAATGATGCCAGTCTGGGCAGCTGAACACAGTTTTAGCATTTTAAATAGTTATTAAAGCAGCTTAAAAGCTAGAGTGGTTGCTTTTTCAGCTCCTGGATGCCTGGAAGTCAGAACCATGGCGTATTTCTTGGTATCTCTATCACTGGCAAGAGGTGATTTGGGTAATTAATGGATAAGGAACATATATGAACTTCAGAGACCACAAGACTAGTTGTTTAACAAAAACTGCTACTTCCACTGTTTAGTGAATAACCAAAACAACCTAGAGAAGTGAAAATAAGTTTCAAATGCTAAAACTGAACTGTTAATTCCTGACCTGTGGTTTCACATTTTTATGTACATGAAAACAGCTTCAGTGTCTATATTGAATATCTTTCTAAAAAACATTAGTCTCCTACATTTGAGTGTATTATTATAGAGTGTTTCCAAAAATGTATACACACACTTTGAATAATTATAAAGGCAGTGTTTATTAAAATAGATTTCATTTTCAAAATTGAGCTAGCAGCTTTTAAAGCATGTATACATTTTTGGGAACATATTGTATATAAGCTAATAATATTGTTTTTATTCTGTGTATTAGATCTCCATGTAAACTGTGATTTATTAATAAAAAAAAGTGTATTTGGTAAAATTTTGCAAACCCAGAAGTACAGGACTTGCTTTTTCTTTAATGTTTTGGGATGACATTAGTTAACTGTTTGACTTCTCTGCTGTTATCACTTATAAGGAAACACAAACTCAAATGCTTATAGGACCCAAAATTATGGTGGGAACTTCAGGAAACTAGTTTTGTCTAAATACAATCAGGTTCAGCCTGGCCAGCATGGCTCAGTGGTTGAGCGTTGATCTGTGAACCAGGAGGTCACAGTTATATTTCCGGTCAAGGCATATGCCCCGGTTGTGAGCTCAATCCCCAGTAGGGAGCGTGCAGAAGGCAGCCAATCAATGATTCTCTCTCATCATTGATGTTTCTATCCCTCTCTTTCTCTCTGAAATAAATAAAAGTATATTTTAAAGAAATTAATACATTCAAGTTCAGATTTTAAAAACACTGCCAACAAACAAAATATGTTCTTGGGCCACACACGGTCTGGACTCACTGGCTCTGATCTCTGGTTCATATAAGCACAGAGATCTAATGATTCCCTTCATATTTGAATTAAAATAACGTTTGAAGCACCTTTTACAAAATAATGTAACTAGGGCCCTAATGAATTTGCTCATTGATCTCTCTGGGAACATCCATCTTTGACAATTTAAGACTCAGTCTGTGAAATTGTATGGTGCCGGTTCTGTTATCAAAAAAGCTATTTTGTTATAATATAAAAATATTGACCAGTCAATGCATTGATAAAATCTAGTAATTTCATAATCAATGTTTCAAATACAGTAGGTAAAAGAACAGATTCTTATTTTAAGGTTTTTTCTTTCCAACTGATTGTTTTAAATCGAAGATGGCAATAAAACTCAATTTTAATTTAAAGAGTTAACAAATAAATGAATTTCTGAGTGGAGGATGTTTGCGGATAAGACAGCCCTATCAGCATTACCTGGCTTTGTGTGCTGGCATTGGCAGCCTCGTTTGTCATAGTTAGATCAAGAGTCTTGGCTTTTATTGCCCAGACAGAAACCATAGTGTTGGCTTCTAGATGATGACTGACCTTCCCTGGGCAGTGAGCACAGGCCCGTTAGTAACGGAAACACCGTGGATATATCGCTGTACCTCTGATTGCTGATGCTGCCTGCGTTTCAGACATTGTCTGCACTACCTCTGTGCGTGCACACGACAGGTGTACTATATATGTGTTGTATACACACATAAATGTGTACCTATGGCTAGAATATATAACACAAACGTATCCAATATTCTCTGTCCTCCTTTGAGGGTAAGCCCTTTATATTCATTATGCTGCTCTATGCTCTGAAAACCAGAGCATACATGATTAGTTAACTTGTTTACACATCTGGAATGTTAAGCAGCTTAAAGAAACATAAATTACCATTTACCTTCATGTTTCTATTCTAAACTATTACTGATATATTACTTATGTGCATACAAAATAACTGCTTAATGGCACACACACACAAACATGGAACATTTCCATTTTTGGCCAGCCAGCAGGATCTGCTAGCTATTTTAATATGACTCGTTTGGTACCCAGGAGTCCTGAAACTAGTAGACGATGCTGTACACTTTAACTACTTGTGAATGTCATTTTTTAACTACTTGTAAATGCCATTTGCTCTGGTCCTGTTAAGTGCTAGCCCTCAATGTGGCTTTGTTTGTTCCCATTTTTAACTATATTCTGTGATTATAGCTCCTTAATCAAGTGCAAGGTCTTACTTATACTTTAGAGATGATGGTAACACATTCAGATGCCTTAGCAGATGATCAGTCAATCTATAATAATAAAAGTGCAATATGCACATCAGTTGAGCAGCCGAACAGCAGAACGACCGTCCGGACAAAGCCAGGGCTGGGAAGACTGAGGCAACGGGGGCTGTGAAGGCCTACTCTTGCATGAATTTCATGCATCAGGCCTCTAGTAGAAATATAATGACTGCCTGCTGTGTACCCTAGTATGCCCTTTAATTCAATAGGCTTCTTTTCCTGAAGTTTCTGGGGGCATCCAGGGAGCTGGAGATGGTGAGGCTAACTGTTCCAGCCAGCTTCATAAAGCCAAGTCATCTTCAGAGTGGAGCCTTTCGTTAGCTGCCCTGCCCGAGGTTTCATGGAAGGGGATCATTTTATTCCTGAAAGAATTGTATAAGGTATTTTCCAGCAGTAAGGACAAGGTCCAAGATAAGCCCACCTTATATGGAACTTTATAGTTTAGTAAGATTTCTATGTATTTATTTTTTATTTCCATTTTATTTCGTTCATCATGAAATAGGATGAGTGAAATGATAGAATACCACAATTTCTTAGAAGTACATAGAATGTATGTTGGCTCCCAAATTTTTATTAACATTTGGGAATTTGGGCCATGAATGAAAGGGAGAAAGAATGCACAAGAGTATAAGATGTGTTTCAATGATCTTTGCTGTTCCATCATCACCACAGTTTTATTTATTGAGTAACTAGAGGCCCGATGCACAAAATTCGTGCAAGAATAGGCCTTCCTTCCCCCAGCTGCTGGAACCAGCTTCCCTCTGGCACCTGGGACCTGGGCTTCCCTGGCAGCCTGGGCTTCGTCCAGAAGGTCGACCAGTCTAATTAGCATATTACACTTTTATTATTATAGATTACTGTGTGTCAGACACTAAGCTGAGCCCTTTAAAGCCCAAGAATTTTGAAAGATCATTGTGCCTCAAGTTACTTGATTGCATGGGCATGCATACACACCCTCTCACATAATTGCAATATCTACTAGTAAAACACAGATTTACAAGGAAACATTGTCTATGTTGAGGGCAGCCTGTGTCATAGCAAACTGCAGTTCAGTTTAGATGCTTGATTCAGCAGCTATACTTTCACATTTTCCCTGACTTTAGAAGACATTAAAAGTCAAAAGTCCATCTAGGTTGCTACCTGCTTCTGAACTGGTTCCTTTTTATCCACCTACAGTTCCTGGTGTTTGAGAATATAAGAAGGCCATGGGGATCAAATCATCTCCCATATAAAAACATTGGGGTTCATAATGGTTCTTTTAAGCACATTGCAAATTATCAATTTCTCTTTACAAGGTCTTCTAGCAGACTTCTCACTATTATCACGTTCATTCATACTAGTAGCCTTTCAATTAAGTAATTTCAGCCATATTCACTTAGTATAGCCTGTTCAGTCTCATCTTTCTGAGATTGCTAACTACTGACACTTATCACTGAGAAATATATTCTTTTATTCAACCACGTTTTCTAAGAAAATAAATCTCTTGCTATCAAGTGATTAGTGTCATGTTAAAGGAGTTTCTTAAATAGCTCATCTTATAGTCCAACAAACACATAGGATGTTTGTACCAAATATAAGGTCATATCAGATGTTACCTTTTTAACCTTTGCCATAAATTCTGACTCAGTAGCTACTAATGATAGAAAAGGATTGATGCTGGCTGGAACTGACCTCGGGAAGAAGGAAGAGCAGTGCCATAGGGACCAACTATGAGATAAAATCTAGAGGTGCATTTCAGGATTAATTTAGAGGTGCACTTGAGGATTAATTAAGACAGTAGCCAAAGGGCAAGAGAAATGAAACAATAATTTTGTGTAACTTCTGTTGAATAAATAACATGATGCAAATACATCGTAGGGATTTTTTCCTCCTGATAGAATCTCAATTGTTGAATTAAAACACATATGAGTGATTTTTGTAAATTAAAAAAATACATTTTACATTGTACTGGATTGCTGGTTTTTTTTTATTGTTACTAATACATATTCATTTCCTATTTGGACAGATACAGCAGATGGCGTTTCTCAGGAGCTCTTCTCTGCTGGCTTGGTTGATGGTCATGATGTAGTTATAGGTAAATCACTTTTTAGTATGCAGTGTCATTTTGTTGATATATCAAATGGAAATGCATTTAGAAACAAAGTTTTCATAAAGGTATAATGTATTCTATGCTTTTTGAAATTTTTTTTGAATTCTCATATTTTATGTGAAGGAAGTATATTTAAGAGTCATATTTAATTTTCTTTTTTAAAAAGTCCTTTATGTCATTCTGTCCCATTTATCTGGAAGTGATTTAGCCAATAAGGAACGTCACTTGTTGGAAACATAACAATAAACTTAGAAGTGAGACCCAAAAGTCCATGACAACTAAAATGCAATGCTATAAATTCTGTGCTCCAAAGTATGGGGATCTCTGGGGTCCTTTGATGAGAGTTCCTCTGTTCCTTCTTTGGACAGAGTTTTAATACACTTAGATGTTAGTTTTTTCAGCCCTTAGCAAGATTCTTCATAAAGTCTTACGGTTGGACTTAAAGATCATTCAGGCTGGTTCTGTGTAGACAAGGAAGCAAATTCCTAAAGTGATTCAGTGGTTTATCCAAGGCCATACTGCTGGGTTGTGGCAGGCACACTTCACTTTGAAAGGAGGGCTTTTTCTGCCATTTTTAGAATCAAAAGAGAGCTCCATGGAAACAGAGAAGTCTGCTAAATAACAGAGAGGATGGGAGCAAGAAATGACAGGTGGCCTACTGACAAGGCGACGGAGGCAGAAAGGCTGTAAGAGACAGACACTGCCTTCTAAGAAAAAGTATAGCCTGATTCTACCCAGGGCGAGGGTGAATAGCTCCACATTCCTCAGCAAATTCTTGGTTACGAAGATTTTATAATTCAGCCTATTGCCGGGTATTCATAATGATGTCCCTAAGTAATCCAGATGACTTAACATTATATTAAGGTTAACTAACTATGACATTATATTAATTTTATTGTTAATTATAATAACACTAGTGGCCTGGTGCACCAAATTCGTGCATGAAGGGGGGGTTGTCCCTCAACCCAGCCTGCACCCTCTGATCTGGGACCCCTCGGGGGATGTCGGACTGGTGGTTTAGGCCCGATCCCACCGCCCCTAACCACTCTGCCTGCCGGCCTGATCGCCCCTAACTGCCCTCCCCGCCCCTCCCTCCCCCGCTGGCCTGATCACCCCTAACTGTTCCCCCGCTGGCCTGATTGCCCCCAACTGCCCCCCCCCGCCAGCCTGCTCACCCCCAATTGCCCCCCCTGCCAGCCTGCTTGCCCCCAACTACCCCCCCGATGGCTTGATTGCCCCAAACTGCCCCCACCCACCGACCAGCTTGCCCCCAACTGCCCCCCCTGCCAGCCTGCTCATCCCCAACTGCCCCCCCTGCCAGCCTACTTGCCCCCAACTGCCCCCTCCTGCCAGCCTGTTCGCCCCCAACTGCCACCCCCTGCCAGCCTGCTCATCCCCAACTGCCCCCCCTGCCAGCCTACTTGCCCCCAACTGCCCCCTCCTGCCAGCCTGCTTACCCCCAACTGCCCCCCATGCTGGCCTGCTCATCCCAGCTGCTCCCCCTGCCAGCCTGCTTGCCCCCAACTGCCCCACCTACTGACCTGCTTGCCCCCAGCTGCCCCCCCCATCGACCTGCCCTCCCCCAACTGCCACCCCCCACCAGCCTGCTCACCCCCAGCTGCCCACCTGCCAACCTGCTCACCCCCAACTGCCACCCTCCACCGGCCTGCTTGCCCCAACTAGCCCCCCTGCCAGCCTGATCACCCCCAACTGCCCCCCCTGCCAACCTGCTCACCCTAACAGCCCTCCCCTGCTGGCATAATCACCCCCAAATGCCCTCCCCACCAGCCTGCTTGCCCCCAACTGCCCCCCCACAGACCTGCTTGCCCCAACTGCCCCCACACCAGCCTGCTTGCCCCCAAATGCCTCCCCCCCCTGCTGGCCTGATCATCCCCAACTGCCCCAACTGCCCCACCTGCTGGCCTGCTCGTACCCAACTGCCCTCCCCTGCTGGCCTAATCACCCCCAAATGCCACCCCCTGCCAGCATGCTCGCCCCCAACTTCCCCCCACCAGCCTGCTCACCACCAACTGCCATCCCCCGCTGGCATGCTTGTCCCCACCTGCCACACCCCACCGGCCTATTCGCCCCAAACTGCCACCCCTGCTGCCTGCTCACACCCAATGGCCCCCCAATGCCGGCCTGCTCGCCCCCAACTGCCAACCATGCCGGCCCGATTGCCCCCAACTGACTCCCTGCAGGCCCAGTTACCCCCAACTGCCCACCAACTGCCTGCTCGCCCCCAACTGCCACCCCTGCCAACCTGCTCGCTCCAACTGCCCTCCCCTGCCGGCCTAATCACCCCCAAATGCCACCCCCTGCTGTCATGCTCGCCCCCAACTGCCCCCTCTGTTGGCCTGCTCACCCCAACTGCCCTCCCCTGCTGGCCCAATTACCCCCAAATGCCACCCCATGCTGCCATGCTCGCCCCCAACTGTCCCCCCCACCAGCCTGCTTGCCCCCAACTGCCCTCTCTGCTGGCCTGCTCACCCCCAACTGCCCCCCCTGCTGGCCTTCTCGCACCCAACTGCCCCCCCTGCTGGCCTTCTCGCACCCAACTGCCTCCCCTGTCAGCCTTCTTGCACCCAACTGCCTCCCCTGCCGGCCTGCTCACCCCCAACTGCCCCCCTGCCAGCCCGATGGCCCCCAACTGCCTCTCCAACTGCCTGCTTGCCCCCAACTGCCCCCCTGCCATCCTGCTTGCCCCAACTGCCCCCCCCCCCGCCAGCCTGCTCCTCCCCAACTGCCATCTCCTCACCAGCCTGCTCGCCCCCAACTGCCCTCTCTGCTGGCCTGCTCACTCCAACTGCCCCCCTGCCAGCCCGATTGCCCCCAACTGCCCCCCCCCCCCCGCTGGCTTTCTTGCACCCAACTGCCTCCCCTGCTGGCCTACTCACCCCAACTGCCCCCCTGCCGGCCCGATCGCCCCCCAGCTGCCCCCCTGCCAGCCCAATTGCCCCCAACTGCCTCTCCAACTGCCTGCTCGCCCCAAACTGCCCCCCTACCATCCTGCTCGCCCCAACTACCCCCCCCCTCACCCGCCAGCCTGCTCATCCCCAACTGCCATCCCCCGCAGGCCTGCTCGCCCCCAACTGCCACCTCCCCACTGGCCTGCTCACTCCCAACTGACCCCCCATCACATCATGTATTTCCATTCACATATTGATGCATACCTAGGTTGCTTCCATACCTTGGCTATCCTATATAATAAAAGGGTAATAGCAAATTGACCCTAATGGCGGAATGACCAGGAATGACCAGTCGCAATGATGCACACTGACCACCAGGGGCAGATGCTCAATGTAGGAGCTGCCCCCTGGTGGTCAGTGTGCTTCCACAGGGGGAGTGCTGCTCAGCCAGCCAGCTCAGTGCGGTGGCAGGAGCCTCTCCCGCCTCCGAAGCAGCACTAAGGATGTCAGTTGAACATTCCCCAAGGGCTCTCGGGCTGCCAGAGGGATGTCTGACTGCCAGCTTAGGCCCAATCCCCCAGGGAGCAGGCCTAAGCCAGCAGGTGGACATCCCCCGAGGGGTCCCAGACTCCAAGAGGGCACAGGCCGGGCTGAGGGGACCCCCCCCCACCCACCGAGTGCATGAATTTTCATGCACTGGTCCTCTAGTTGTAAATAATGTTGCAGTAAACATAGGAGTGCATATATCTCTTTAAAATCGTGTTTTTGTTTTCTTCTAAAGGTGAAATTGCTGGGTCATGGTACTTCTATTTTTAATTTTTTGAGGAACCTCCATACTGTTTTTCATAGTATCTGCTCCAGTTTACAATCCCACCAATAGTGCATGAGGGTTCCCTTTTATCCACATCCTCGCCAACACTTATTGTTTGTTGACTTTTTTTATAATAGCCATTCTGAGGTATGAGGTGATATCTCATTGTGGTTTTGATTTGTATTTTCCTAATGATTAGTGATCTTGAGCATCTTTTCATATGTTTATTGGCCATTGGTATATCTTCTTTGGAGAGTTATTTATTCAGATCTTCTTCCCATTTTCAAATCTAATGTTTGTTTTTTGCTATTGAGTTGTATGAGTTTTTTAATATACTTTGGATAATAATACCTTATTGGGTGTATGATTTGCAAATACTCCATTCAGTGGGCCTTTTGTTATTGTTGTTTTTGATGGTTTCCTTCACTGTGCAAAAGCTTTTTAGTTTGATGCAGAAATCTGTTGGATTTCTATACACTAATAACAAACTATCCGAAAGAGAAATTAGGAAAATAATTCCATTTACAATTACATCAAAAAGATTAAAATACTTAGGAACAAATTTAACCAAGGAGGTAAAAAACCTGTACTCTGAAAACTATAAGACATGGATGAAAGGAATTGAAGATGACACAAATAAATGGAAGGATATACCAAGTTCATGGACTGGAATGATATCCCAAAGCATTGTATAGATTCAGTGCAATCCCTATCAAAATACCAATGGCATTTTTTTCAGAGAACTAGAATAAATGACCTTAAAATGTACATGAAACCACAAAAGATCCCTGTAGCCAAAGAAAACTCGAAAAAGAAGAACGAAGTCAGAGGTATCATAGTCTTTGATTTCAAACTGTGTTAAAATTTATAGTAATGCACTATAGTAATGGCACAAAAACAGACACATAGATCGATGGAACAGAAATAAGAGCTCAGAAATAAACTCACGTTTATATCATCAATTAATCTACGACAAAGGAGGCAGTAATATGCAATGGGGAAATGACAGTCTCTTCAATAAGTGGTGTTGGGAAAACTGAGCAGATACATGCAAAAAATGAAACTGGACCACTTATACAATATACAGAAAAGTAAACTCAAAATGGATTAAAAATTTATATGTAAGACCTGGAACCATAAAATTCCTAAAAGAAAACAAAGAGTAAACTCTGACATAGGTCTTAGCAATAATTTTTTTTTTGGTTATGTCTCCCATGATATGGGCAACAAAAATAAATCGGTTATTGAGTATTTTAAAGGTGGGAATTCAGGCATAATTCATGAACAACTAATTGAGTGTGTTTTAAAACAGTACCAGAAAGCTTCTATTTTC
Source organism: Plecotus auritus (assembly GCF_963455305.1). Taxonomy (NCBI): domain Eukaryota; kingdom Metazoa; phylum Chordata; class Mammalia; order Chiroptera; family Vespertilionidae; genus Plecotus; species Plecotus auritus. Next base: position 51,702,163 of record NC_137776.1, read on the forward strand.
CATGATTTTAATTAGTCATTCTTCCTAAGATTTTTTTTTATATTGCTTCCCTCCCCCCACCCCCAACCATTTCTTAGAGCCAAACTTCCCTCCCCCCCACCCCCAACCCTTTCTTAGAGCCAAACAAAGTGTTGGAGTCAGACCAAGTATGGTCTTCCTTATTGAGTAGGATTGCCGATACCTTATAGAGATATTCCACCTAAGAGTTACAAGCAACATTTGTATATTTCATTGATCATCACATCAATTCTGTAAGGTATAGATTATTTTTCATCGGTATTTTATGGATGAAAAAGGGAGGTCAAAAGAAGTTTCTGAGGTATTGGAACTTGTCATGGTCCTTTAACTTGAATCTTTTGATTCCAAGCCCGAGTATAATCCTGACATTCTCTGTACAATTAATCTGAGGCCTTCAGCCGTTAAAATAGATCCAGATAAATTTAAGTAATGGTTGCTTTTGTGTCTCCTGGGGGCGGCCGGGCCGGGGCGGGGGGGGGGGGGGGGGGGGCGGGGAGGCAAGCTTGTGTCCTTCCTTACGTGATTTTCCTGCATCTGTAGACAAACAGATAAAATGTGTCCAGTTCTGTCTCCTCTAACCTCTCAGCAATTCTCTGCTCCCTCCCTTATTGTGCATTTCAGTTACTGAATTTGTCCCACCAGCATATGAATATATTTTTATTTCTCACATTTTGTAAAAAGCCCCCTCCTGCCTCACTTCCCATTACAGCTAGCCTCCTCAAAAGAATTGCTTGGCCCTCCTCCTCACTTCAATTCTTTTCCTACCATTGTCTTTTGAACCCATTCCAGTCAGTCCTTTGTCCTCCCATCTTCACACCACTTGTTCTTTCAAAGCCATATCTGGGTAAAGCACTGCCTGGCAGATGACATGGCACAAGCAAAAGTGAGGCTTGAGTGGAGGAAGAAGTTAAGCGGTCTGTGAATGACGGCCACACCCCTAAATCCAGTGGTTAATTCTTAGTTCTTATCTCACTTGACTACCAGCAGCATTGGGCATGGTTGACAATGCCCTCCTCCATGATAAGTTTTTTCATTTGATTTTTAAGACTTTATTCTCTCTTTGTTCTCCCATCATACGGGTGTTTTTTTCTCAATCTATTTTTGTTGATTCCTTCTCATTCATATGACCTCTGAATGTTGACATGTTCAGTGACTCTTTCCTTACGTCTCCTCTTTTCTCTAATCACTTACTCCTTGACAATCTCGTCTAGTTTCATGGTATTAATTGCCTTCCATTCTCTATCTCCCAAATTTACATATCTTTGCAGACCTCTTTTCTGAATCCCAGTCTCATATCCAGCTCGCTTTTTGGTGTTCTCACTTCAAAGGCTAATAGGCATCTGGATTTAACGAACATCTCCAAAACCCAGGCCCGGGGTTTCCTCCTGACGTGCCAGCCCAGTAGCCTTGCACTCTAGGCTGATGGTAGCTCCATCTTTTCAGGTGCTCCAGCCAAAAACCTAAGAGCTGTCTTTAACTTTCCTTTCTCTCTTACCCAAAACCCAGCTTATCTGGATGTACCCATGGTCCAGCCATTGCTCACCACCTTGCTTCCTCACCTAATTGAAGCTCCTCTCATCTCTCAGCTGAATTATTGCATTCATCTCTTCACTGGTCTCCCTGCTTCTCTTTCTGCCTCCCTTCAGCCTGTTCTCCCCTCAGCAGCCAGAGAGAGCCAGGTAAAGAGTTAAGTCACATAAGATCACATGTTTTGATTCCATTTATATGAAATGACCAGAATATGGAAACCCATAGAATCAGAAAGTAGATTCGTGGTTGCCAGGGCCTGTGGGACAGGTAGGAAAGGGAAGTGACCGCTAATTGATGTGGGTTTCTTTTGGGGATGATGAAAATGTTCTGGAATTCTAAATGGTGATGGTTATATAACCTTGTGACTATACTAAAAACCAGTGAGTTGTGAATGCACTGGTGAGGGTGAATTTTATGACATGTGAATTATATCTCAAGAAAAGTAAGCCAGATCACATTAATGCTTTAAACAAAACTCTAATGGCTTTCCATGCCCTGCATCATCTGTCCCCTGTCACTCCTCAGACCTCCTTCCTCTCTTCTCCTCTCCCCCATGCTCATTCTACACCATCCACACTGGCTTTGTACTTCCTGTTACTTCAGCAGTTTGCTTCTTCTCCCTGTGTATCTCCTAGGGCTTAAATTCTGCCTCTCAAAGAGGCCTTCCCTGACCAGGCCAGTTAAAATTGCAATACACCCCCAACTTTACCCGCCTCCCTTCCTTTATTATTTTTCCTACTCTCTCCCCATCTAATAGGCTATATGTTTCATTTATTTTATTAACTACTAGAGGCCCCTTGCACGAAGATTCATGCAATAGGCCTTCCTTCCCCTTGGCTGCCAGCACTGGTTTTCCTCTGGCACCCGGGACCCAGGCCTTCGCTCCAGCCACAGCAGAGAAGCCAAGCCTCTTCAGTCTTCAGTTGTCTTCAGTCTTCAGTCTTCACTCAGGCCGGAGCCTTCAGTCTTGGCTCCACATCTGCTTATGCAAATTAACCTGCCATCTTTGTTGGGTTAAATTACATACTCACTCCTGATTGGCTGGTGGGCGTCATGGAGATATGGTCAATTTGCATCTTTCTCTTTTATTAGTGTAGATACTGGGTTTTCCCTTGAGAATAATTTTCTTGAAGGCCAGTATTTTTTTATCTGCTTTGTTAACTGCTTATGTTCCCAGTGCCCCAAACTACATTCCCCATAGTAGGCACTTTATAAACACTTGTTAGAGATAAATTCCATTTTGAAATATACAGATATCTCATAATAATTACTTTAGAAACAGATTTGGAATATAGGATTCCATTATTTTAATAATCTCACTTTCAAGAGTACAGAATTCAAGTAGCATTTTATAAATATGAAATCCATTCACTTGACAAAGGCTATACATGAAAAAGTCCAGTTCAGCTTAGAACGTTGGCTTATAAAGGTTTCAGTGATTTCTTGTATGTGTGGTTTTTTTTTTTTAACTTCCATAGTATAAACAAATAACAGTGAAATAGATGAAAAAAAAAATTTTTTTTTTCAGAATTTTCTCTTGAGTTGGAGTAAATGCTTAAAGGCAACATGAAAGACCTGATAAAAGCAATAGGATGTATTAAAGAGCTGTGAATGTTATGACTTTTACTATACTGTAGCAAATGTTACAAAAAATCTTTGGTGCCTAGCTTCAGGGTCACCTGCCTTTGGCACAAGCAGAGTTTGGATCAAGAATGACCTGGATCGAGAATGACCTGGATTGAGAAGGACCTGGTGTTGTGACATAGAGATGGCTTTCATGCAGAAGCAGAGCTAAGAATGAGACCCAAAATATATTGGGCAGTTGAGGCTTGTGTGCTATATAGACACAAGAGAAAAGGGGGGTAGGGCCTGAGACCTCAAAGGGGGAACAGGCAGTTTACAGGTAGAAATTCAATGCAGTGTTTTTAGATTGTGTGGGGGCTGAGAAAAATAATGATTTTCCTCCTGCCTGCTAAGTTTCTCTAGCTGGGCTAATAGTGAGATTAACAGGAGAAAATGTCCCAAGTTTATTATACGAATACACACTCGGGCACCAGCCTGAGCCGAGCACATGGTTAAACAAGTCCCCGCTAGGCAGCCCAGAGACAGGGATGCTGGGGTCAGTCTCGCCAAGGGGCCTCTGCTTGGACCCTTCCTGGCTGATGCGAAGGTGAATGTGCTGGTTCCTCTCCCAGGGCCGGCCTATCCATCTCACTCTCTTAGGAGGAAAGGGGGAAGCTTAAAGGCTCTTTCTCGGTCTTTTCTTTTGTAATAACCAGCTTAACATCAATGTCCTAAAAGGCACATTTTGGGGAGGCAAAACTTCAGTATCCTTTAACTGAAATAATAAGCCCCTTCAGTTGTGTTTAAGTGCAGCACTACCTTACGCCTTGTATAAAATGAAAACTGATAAGGTTGGTAAGACCTCCTAGGTGGGTGTGGGTTTAAAAAAATCAGTTAACTTTGCAAGATGCAAAATTTGATGATATGCATGTATGCATTTACTTATCTTGCCTGGCTGGGATGACTGACAGATGGAAATAGATGGATCTGAGTCCCCATTCCAATTGTTTCAAAGAGGGATCCCAAGGGAGGCAGCAGAAAAATTTGTTTTCTTTGCCTCCCAGTGAAAAAACACCAATCGGAAGTTTTCTCTGCAATAGAGACACAAGGGAGAAAGAAAACAAACTCATGTACAAAAGACAAGCAAAGTTCTGAATTCTGTTCAGACCTTGTGACACGTACCTGATATTTTTGAGTCTCTCTTGAATAAGTGTTAGAACTTCAGCAAAAGAAGGAACACTGTAGGTGTTTCCTAGTTGCCTGGACTGCTCACTAGCTCCTACAAAGCTGCTGAGCTCCCGTCAGCAATGTCCCATCCAGGGACCAGGGTGCTACAGTGAGTGAAGGGAGGAAAGGATGCCACTTGGCAGCCACCTTCCCAGGAAGTGCCTACCTACTGCTGCTTGCTCGGTTTTTATACCAGCATTTCCTGGCTTTGTATCAACATATGTCTGTTTTTTTCCCTTCCAGTGGAATTTAGAGCCAGATGTTGGCATTTCTGTTTCCTGAGAAGGGAACTGTTTCTGCATTCATTTGTATAATTTTCCTTTGATGGATTTGGAGCCCAGCTGACTAGTTATCACAGCACCAGGAGCTGATAGGAGCTACAGATAGCCTCATACACCCTGTCATTGGGCTTCTGACATTGTCCCTGCCCTTGATGTACTCTTTACCTGCACATGGACAATCCTGTTCAATATGCCTGCCTTTCAAGTGTCACCATAAATGCCACCTCCATGAAGCCTTCCTTGATGCCCGCCCTCCCCAACAGATTCTGGAGAACATCTTTTTCTTGTCTTGAATGCCAGAGAGTTGTTATTTTACCATATTTTAGTGACAACTGGCTTCATCCTGCTGTACTTCCTGGTACCTGTCTTCTCTTATGTGGAGGTCGAGGGAGCCTTTAGAGCAAGCCTGTCTTCTATTTTATTCTATTCTCTACAATTCTTGCCACACACAGGTGCTTAGTAATTATGCCCATGCATAATTGAATACACTTAATTCTGTTTAGCAAATTGAACACTGGAATAGTTCATGAACTGATAATTTGGACAATTCAATATTATTGTACCCTCTCCATGATTGATTTTTTTTCTCTCTCTCTCTGCCCCTCTTTTCCTTCTTCCTCCCTCCTCCCTTCCCCTTCCCTCCCCTTCCCTTTCCCCTTCCCCTCCCTCCCTTCCTCCCTCCCTCCCTCCCTCCTTCCTTCCCTCCCTCCCTCCCAGATTGACTTTCCACATGACTTGAATCCTGCCTCTTGGGAAGGAATTGTGGTTGGTCTAAAAGCCCCTGTCCTCTAGTACTTGCTGAGGTGACAGTGTTTGTCTCAGAGCATGGACTGTGAGGTACCTACATCAGAAGCTCATCGTGGGCCCTTATTAAACGTGCCCATTTCTCTGCAGCCCAGAGCTGCAGAGTCTAGAGCAGCTTTGGGCGCAAACTATGGCCCGCGGGCCGGATCCGATTATTCTATCCGGTTCTCTTGCTCTCCCCTCCGCTCCTTTACTTTGAATTTATATTAGTTCACACAAACACTCCATCCATGCTTTTGTTCCGGCCCTCCGGTCCAGTTTAAGAACCCATTGTGGCCCTCGAGTCAAAAAGTTTGCCCACCCCTGGTCTAGAGTCTTGGGCATAGAGTGTGGAAATTTGCATTTTAAATACGCATCTTTGTGATTCTCATACACGATAGAATTTCTGTGACCACTTCTTTAGTGTCTGCTTGCAGTAAACTTGGGAGACTTAGTTCATTTTATCATCTGTATCATCTTTCTAATTTCCTTTGGTTTTTCTGCTTTACTTGATTCTCTTCTCTAAGAGTTTATTTTAAAACTGTGCCAGTTAACTTTTTAAAATTGCATGTGTCTAAGTGGTGAAGAGGAGTGGAAGAGCATCATCACTGGTATAAATTTTACCAAACTGAGCCGGTACAGTTTTTATTAGAACTATTGTTGCTGCTCAGGGTGCAGCAGACCCTGCAGGTAGCCTTCAGCATTTATATCCTATATAATTAAAGTCTAATATGCAAATTGTCCTCTTGGGCGGTCGGGAGTTTGACCGCTCGCTATGACATGCGCTGACCACCAGGGGGCGGCATGGAACATGGCAGGCGTCAGCAGTGCTGGCAGTGGGCAGTAGTGGAGGCACTGCCGGCCCTGATGGGCCCCGATGAGAACCGGGCTGCAGCGGGATGGTGGAGCAGGTGAGTGGGTGGCACCAGGCCAAGGCAGGTGCAAGCGGGGGCCCAATCACCCCACTGATCGCTCTGCAGACAGCGACCAATGGTGGTGGTGGGGGGGGTGGGGCCACTGCCCAGCTCCCAGGTGCTGAGGGAGCCAGGCAGGGGGCCTGACCCCAATCAATTGTCCCGCAGGCGGGATGGTAGAGCAGGTGAGGGGGTGGCGCCAGGCCAAGGCGGGGAGCCAGGCAGGGCTGCGGGGCTGTGAGCCTGGGGGCATGAGTTGGGGCCTGATCACCGCAGGCCACCCTGAGGGACCCCACCCATGCACAAATTTGTGCACCGGGCCTCTAGTTTCTCTACAATAGCAAAATGTCTTTAGGCTCCAACAACTTCTCATGTCTTTTCCGTCTTCTAATCCTGGCATCCAAGGAGGTCCGGTCCCTGGCAGAGGGACTGGGACCCAACAATTGTTGTAGTAGAGCAGGATTCAAGGAGTGAGTACTCCCACAATTGCTCCAACAATCAGGGTCAAGGAGAAACTTACTCCCCAACAAATGGTGCCGGGAGCAAGAATCAAGGAGTAAGTACTCCAACAATAGGAGGAACTTACTCCCTAACACTGAGTTTAGACAGGCTCAGGATTAGCTGAATGATATCAATAAATACAGTCCAGTGATTCCTGATTAAAAGTTGTCTGGCCCTAACCGGTTTGGCTCAGTGGATAGAGCGTCGGCCTGTGGACTGAAGGGTCCCAGGTTCGATTCTGGTCAAGGGCATGTACCTGGGTTGCAGGCACATCCCCAGTAGGGGGCGTGCAGGAGGCAGCTGATCGATGTCTCTCTCTCTCATCGATGTTTCTAACTATCCCTCTCTCTTCCTCTCTGTAAAAAAACAATAAAATATATTTAAAAAAATTGTCTGTATGTTGATTTAATAGTCCAGGGAACTAGGTCCTAGAAGTGGCTTGGGAGCCCTCAACTCATTACTTTTCTTATCTATTTTTAGCAAAAATAAATATTAAACAGTTTAATAAAGCACAAGGTTACCATTTTAAAAAATGTGCCACTGCTCCTGGTTTTCCAAATACCTTTTTCTTTAAAAGTGTCTTTATTGAGGTATTTATTCCCTAAATAAGAAATTGTAATGTTAATTTTAATATTAAAGGTTAGTATACAAACACTACTTTTAAATATTTACAAATGATAACCTGCACTATCTATAATAATAAAAGCATAATATGCAAATCGACCGAACAGCAGAACGACTGTCCGGACAAGCAGGCTATGACACGCACTGGCGCAGGCCAGCCAAGGCGGGTGCGATGCGATTGATCGGGGGGGCCCCGCCATCGCCCCATGATTGTCCTGCAGAAGGAGGCCCAGGCCACCCTCTGGGCGGCGATCAGTGGGGGCTCCATGATCGATAGCCCCAAAGAGGGAGACCCAGGCCACCGGCTGGTGGGAGATCGATCGGGGAGCGGCAGGGGGGCTCCATGATCGCTCCATACAGGGAGGCCCAGGCCACCCTTTGCGAGGCGATCCATCACAGAGCCCTGGCCGGGTGGGCGGGGTCTCCCTCTGCTGGGCATTTGATCGTGGAGCCCCGTGATTGATTGCCCCAAAGAGGGAGGCCCAGGCTACCTGGCCAGTGGCACTGCAGTGGGTAGGCGGGGACTGCCTGCAATTGCCCCACAGAGGGAGGCTCAGGCCAGCCAAGCAATCGCACCCCACACCTGTTGCCTGCAGAGGGAGGCAACCTGTTGCCTGGCCAGATGGAGCGGGGGCAGCGCTGCACAGATGGCAAGCAGTGGCAGGGGCAGGGCCAGCTGCCAGCAGCTGGGGGAAGGAAAGCCCTGATAGTCCCTGATCACCGGCCAGACCTAGGGACCTTACCTGAGGGGTCCCGGATTGCGAGAGGGCGCAGGCCGGGCTGAGGGACACCCCACCCCCGTGCACAAATTTTGTGCACTGGGCCTCTAGTCTAATATAAAAATGCCACACATGACTTCCATGTCTAGATGAATTAAATTGGTTGAACTCTTTGGAGAGGCAGTAGAATTACACACATTGTTGCTATTTAAATAGCCAAAGAGCTGTTTGCTCTGTGGAATGCTGGGGACAAGGCCTGAATAAATGTGCAGAGAGCTAGCTTGCTCTCCTAGGCGAATGCTTTCTCTCTCTCTCCCAGCATTATATTGAAATTAATGGTCTATGGGTTAATATATGTTTAAATTTATTCAATTGCAACAGAAAGACAGATAGACTTGTAATCTAGGGACCATACCCCCCTGTCTCTAAATTCAAGGCAATTAAACTGAAGAAAAATTTCCTAACAAGCCATGTCAGAAGCCAAAATAAGCCGCCCACTCCTGTGACTGAATCCATGGCCAGCCACAGCCACCCCTGTGCTTACTTATCTGCCAGTTCTAATGGAAAATGATTGGCTATTCAGATAAAAGTTGACAGAATTGTTAATAAAGACATTCTGATTTGGGGGGCGGGGGAGGGGGACAATTCAAAATTACCTTTAATAATATGGGCAAATGGTATTTCCAGGAAGTTCTAAAAAGCATAAAATAACATCTGTAATTTCCCCAAAGATGTTCTCAGTTTCTGTTACATGATTATGAATCAGAGCTGCAGTAAACCACTCTGTAAACCCCGGTTTTCTAATTAATTTAAGTTGGGACTTACGGATCCTCTTTCAGACATTGCTACAGCTAGACTCCAGTTTAGATCTGATGTGAAACTAGAGGCAGCTAGTAGATTAGTCTTAGCTATTCACTATCAGTAGAGTCTTGCTTTTTTCAAGTATGTTAAGTTCTTCTATTTTAATGTGTTCATCTTTCTTTTAACTCTGGAATCAGATATGCCTTAAGATTATACTCAATCTAGCCAACTTTCTGACTATAGAATTACAATAAACCCCAGATTACTGGTCCCTATTTGTAACAGAGAATATCTTCCCAGTGGAAGTAAAGTAGGTTTACTCTTCTAAAGCAGTGGTCGGCAAACCGCGGCTCCCGAGCCACATGCGGCTCTTTGGCCCCTTGAGTGTGGCTCTTCCACAAAATACCACGGCCTGGGCGAGTCTATTTTGAAGAAGTGGCGTTAGAAGAAGTTTAAGTTTAAAAAATTTGGCTCTCAAAAGAAATTTCAATCGTACTGTTGATATTTGGCTCTGTTGACTAATGAGTTTGCCGACCACTGTTCTAAAGGAAACCTAGTCTTTGTGATAGTACACATTTTCCAAACACCACCAGGTACGGAGGATTGAAATTAAATGGCTCTTTTCCTGAGAGTATTCTCCATTAGAAGATTGATCTGTCTTTGGCTAGTTATAGTGCATGCTTACATGTGTGTGTGTTTACCCTCTTTAGACATCTCTGGGCTTACATGAATTTAACTATTCCATCAATAGTACAATATTGTAGATGTCCACTTGTGCTTATTAATAGATTGATAGATGTAACCCCAAACCAAATCTCTCTGCCATTTGTTTTATACACACTATTAGGAGAGATAAAAGATAAGTCAGTGCCTCCTCCTGATTTCTTATATAACGGAAAGCAGAACTCCTTGTCTACCCAATCAAAATATTTTAGAGTAAATAAAATCAGGTCAACATTTTTGATGCAATGTGAGCTTATCACTGTTTTTGGCTTCATGTTTCATTATAATCTTAAATTTGATCCTATGTCTTGTATTTGGTTACCGTTTTTAAAAAACAAAGAGGACTTTTTTGCCAACCCTAAGAAAACTTAGTTCTAATTTTGCACTCCTTCACTTTAGCATCCCAAAGGTTATATAAGAATGCTTCCAACCCCGATTCGTTTTAAGACAAGGAGAGACCCTGAATGGTCACCCAGTTGAGAAACATGTCCCTTTAGCAGGCTTACATTTTCTCCATTGTATCATCAATGTTTGTGTCCGATTTTGTTGTTGAGCTAATATGTTTTCGAAGTACCCTCTATACTGTGTTAAGTCATAGCAAGCATTCCTTGAAAGCAGGTTTTCCTGGAGGATCTCATGTCTGATGAGCAGTAGAACCACCTGCAGGAATTTGCAGTCAGGAAAGCATTTGAATAGCCATGAGTGCAGACTCCTGGGCCTGGCTGCACGCCCTTTCTGGCCAGAGTTCACTAAGGCAGAAAGTGAAGAAAGAGAAGGAGCTGTCCATTAAACTTGGCAGGCAGATATATTTTTTTTTTTTGTCCAATTTTTTAATAGAAAATGCCTTAATCTTCACCACAGGGAACTTGGTCAGCCATAAGAAGTTTGTTAGTTGAAATGAGAGTATCAGATTCAAAGTATCTTTGCAGTAATAGACCCCAGGAGGGCTAATTTATAACAGATTTTGAGACTTCTTGCCAGTTTGTGATTGTTAGCTAGGTCTTTAGAAACTCAATATTCTCATGACTCATTTCTTCATTGGATGGTTGGATCCCGGATCAGAATTCTACTGCACTTTCTCGTGTGTGTGATATGCCGGGTCAGAGGGACAGGAAAGGGCTTGCTACTTGCTGAGGCACTAGCCTTGCTGTCCTTCCCTATGAGCTGACTATTAAATCCTCACATATCATTCTCACTGTTTTGCTTCTAACGCTTGTAGTTGTCCGTGGGACTGAGAGATAAGCTAAGAATGGCATGCACTGGAAATTTAACATCTGGTAAAAAGGTGGAATACAGATTAGGGGACTTGATTTGGACAGCACCACTCTTAGGAAGCATAAAAATGCTTTAGGTTTTTCTAATGGGTTTCTCGGCTGCTGGCACAGTAGGCTTGCTGGAGCTCTCAGGTTTTCTTTCCAAAAGTTGGCTTTTACATTTAGTGTTTATGAAAATTGTAATTAGGTAAGGAATGGGTATGAGAAATTAATTTTTGTTATTTTTTTTCGGGGTGGATTTTTTAAATGTCAAAAATACGGAACTCTGCACTTAATGTAACTCTGAACAGTGGTTTTATATGCTTAATTAGCAATAGTTAAGTATAACAGCTAAGGCTTTTTGACATAATCTGAAATATTCATGCAGTTCAAATGTCTGCCGACTAAATGGTTCTCAGCCAATTATAACAGCTACTCCCCTGGGATATCACTGGGCGTCCCCACAGGGATGTGTCCCAGGGGTCTTAGAGTCATTTTGTCAGTGCTGGGTACCATGTGGTGGGCTCACTGGCTCCCCTCTGCTCCCTGACCAAGAGACTGCTTGAAAAACGCTCCTCAGTATCACCAGCCAGCATGGGGGCCCAGTGCCCACACAGAGGTGCTGCCTGCAGAAGACCCCAGGGTGCTTCCTATAGTGGGCCAGAGTGGTACTTGCTCCATGCAGAAGCGGGGAGAAGGGACTTCAACCACACTTCGTCACCCAGGCCCTGAAGCGGCCCTACTCCATTTATTCAGTACTGAAGCATCCAGTCTGCTCTGTGCTGGGTGCACCCGGTGAACTGAGCAGACAGGGTTCTTACCTCCAGGAGGCTCCCAGTCTCGCAGGAGGGGCAGACATCAGGCAAGTTGATACACAGGTGCACGTGACATTACAAATGGTGAGAAGTGCTCTAAAGCAGCGGTCGCCAACCTTTTGGACCTCACGGACCACGGGTTGGCGACTGCGCTCTAAAGGAAAAACAAAATGCAATAAAGAACGCCAGTAATAAACAGGGGTCCTCAGTTAGACTCAAGAGCAGGGTCACCCATCTGAGAGAAGCACCTGAGTGAAGTCTTAGGTTCAGCCTGGCCATGCTGGGCAAGGCACAGCTTGTGTGAAGACAGTGAACTTTGTAAAAGGTGACCAGTGTGGCCAGAACAGGTGAAGGAGGGTGCCGTGAACGAAGGCCAGGCTGGACGCAGGGGCCAGAGAGTGCAGGGCCTTGTAAATAGCCATCTGCCGTAATGCCTTGTGAAAACAAAATCCTAATCATTCAATGTTGAATGAGTCTCTGTAGATAAAGCACAAATCTTGCACCTTCCCTGCCTTTTTGCAATTAAATAAGGAAGTGGATGCTTCCCTTAGCCTCATTTATCCTGCAGCGTCTAAATACGCAGTTTATGGCGGCTCAGACTCCATTGCTTGGGCTCTATCCTCATTTGACTGAGGGGAGCAGGACCGCAGGACAGGCCGAGGGGAATTGAGAAATAAAAGCCGAAATGGTGCTTCCACACACCAGGTTGCTTTAACTTCGGGGGCACTGAAAGTGACTTGTAACTTAATGTTTGGGGACCAGGAGAACTGTAGTGATACCTCCCAGTAATTTTGAATCCAGTTATTCTATCAAAAGGAAATTAGGTTCCTGGAAAAGACAAGATTTGGACACTAATTGCAGGCATTTCTTTATGTTAATTGGTAACCAAACGGTCTTCACAAATATTCCCAAGGAGGGTGAAGTGTATTTTCCACTTCCTAATGTTGTCTCATTCTCATACAAATTATGGTGCGGGTTCAGGTAACACTTGCCATTTCAAATTCATCAGTTGCAGTTGAATTTAGTGAATTTTCTTTCAGGGACTAAGACTCTAATTACCCAAATTAAAGTAGCCATTCAAGTAGCCTCCAGTTCAGAATGCAGGCCTAGTACACCAGGTCCTGCAGGCTAACCTTCCTTCTGGTGAACGATGTAGAGCTGGGACAGTGTTCTCTTACAGAAGTGATCTCTAGAGTGTCAGTAAACTGGCAAAGCTCCCCAACAGTGCCGGTCATTTCCTTTTTCTTCCCTCCCCTTATTGGCTTTATTCTCTCTGCACTATTTATTTCTAGTGGGGAAACTTCCCAAACTCTGTGGAGTGAAGGTTAATAAAAACAGTGGATGGCATGGAAATTACCATACAGGACTCTATATAAACTCCATTACTACACAGGCTCCTTTAACTGACATCTCCTGTAATTCTTTAAATAACTGATTTCAGATTGATTGGTTAGTGGTCAGTTTTAGCAGAATCATTTTTATGTGTCTCTTGAGTGGCCACGTGGCTTTCTGCATTGTTCACTGCTTCTTGTGATTAAACTAATAGAACATCCCCATCTTATTTATTAGACTCTCAAACTCTGGAACACCTAGGACCTCGAGGTAGAGAAGGAGTGCTGGCTTTCGGATCAGATGCAGGTTCAGATCACCACTCTGCTCTGCCAGCCAATGGATGACTTTGGAGGTTACCTCTTCTCCCTTGTCCTCATGCCTTCTTCACCCAGGAGTGACCCACTTGGAGAGTTGCTTTCTGTATGTTGATTACCTGCTGTGGTCATTGTGATGGCAGGGCTCTGAGAGGCGCTCGGGAAGTGGTAGTTATTTCCTCTTTCTACTTGGGAGGCAATTCATCTGGCCTCCCATCCAATGGAAGACTTCTTTTGTGAAATAACAGGCAGTGAATGGAAGGCAGCCTGAGAGGTTTCTTCCAATAAAATGAGACTCGGGTCCCTTGCGGGAGTGGAGGTGGAAACTCCAGATGGGAAGGATGCCTTGAGCACTATGTCCTTGGGGTTGACCGTATGTACCTCGGCCACCTCCGTGCTAGCGGTGGGCATTACTTTCTCCAGTTACTGCTCTGGCCCAAGCAGTGCTGGTACAAAAACAATAACACGAAAATAGACGCTCAGGGATAGGTAACTAGGCAATTGGTCCTACCAAATAGTTTACTTGTGTTCAGCCTGGACTTTTCTGCCTGCTTCCCTGTGGCTGAAATTACCCTTTTCCACTGCCTGTGAGGATGCTGAACATGTGTGTACTGTTTTCCCAAGAAGAGAGGTCCAGAGAGAAATGGGAATTCCTGCCCTGGCCGGTGTTACTCAGTGGTTAGAGTGTCAGCCTGCTCACTGAAGGGTCACGGATTCGATTCCAGTCAAGGGCGTATACCTGGGTTGCAGGTTTGATCGCCGGCTCCGATCAGTCAACTAATAGATGTGTCTCTCTCACATCAATTTTTCTTTATCTCTCTCTCCTTCCCACTCTCTAAAAAAATCAAAGGGGAATATATACTCTGGTGAGGATTAACCCCCCCCCCCCAAATAAAGGGAATTTCCTTGTCCTCCTGAGGCTCACCTTTTGAACTCCAGTTCGATAGCCAATGATCCACCTCTTTCTCTCTCACCACTTGTGTGCTAATTCCGTCACCAAAAACCTCCCTCCTTTTTTGATACTTGACAAAAGGAATGTCTGTTAACTTCAGGGGGAGTTTACACACCTAGCTCAAGGAAGCTCACAATTTTTCCCGTGGCAGTGTGACTGTGCTCATCGGCCTCAACAGGCCAACAGACAGAAGGCAATGCAAAAAGCCTAATATTTTTCCCTGGTCAGGTGGCTCAGTTGGTTGGAATGTGGTCCCGTACACCAAAAGGTTGTGGGTTCAGTTCCTGATCAGGGCATATACCTAAGTTGTGGGTTTGATCCCCAGTGGAGGCGAATATGGGAGGCAACAGATCAATGTTTCTCACATTGATGTCTCTCTCTCTCCTTCCCTCCCTCTGTCCTCTCTACCCCTCTCCTCCTCCTCCTCCCCCTCCTCCTCCTCCTCCTCCTCCTCCTCCTCTTCCTTCTTCCTCTCTCTCTCTCTCTCTCTCTCTCTCTCTCTCTCTCTCTCTCTCTCTCCCTATTTCTCTAAAAATCAATAAACATACCCTCTGGTGAGGATAAAAATACACCTAATATTTTTACGGAGGAATAGCCAGTTTCCAAGAACTCGACCCACTGAATCAAGGATGGTCTCAGCTCCCTCTGTAAAATGCACTGGTGCTGCCCAGGGCATGTAGGGAGCTCACTGCTGGGAGAGGATGCTCTAGTGTGCCCCCCACCCCCACATCTGCTCCACCAGCTATGTTCCATGTTAAACAATGTTTTTTTCCCAAGCTTGTTTATGCAGGCTTACATCTTGTTAAAATTGTATCATTTAAATAATTGATAAAACATGAGTTCAAAAGTGAATTATTTCTTCAAAAACCTGATGGGATGCTTTAGGAAGCCTAATGATGAAAGCAGGTTAAAATAAACACAAACTGTTGTTAAATTAGGAATGAGAAAGATAACCTTAAAAATAGAGATTTTAAAAATCTAGGACTTTCTAAATGGCCTTGGCTCCTACTTCACACGATTTGTAAATGAGTGTACATTAATGTGATTTAAGTTAAAACATTAAATGTAAGGTTTATTTGTATCACAGTTTTATGTTTCCTTGCTTAAACTGCCTTTTTCCATTAAACAATCAAATATCACTGCCACCTCCATCAGATAAGAGTACTTCTTCTATACCTGCACTCAGAATCAGCTACATGATCTGCCGGGCCCAGTGCAAGATGAAAGTGCAGGGTCCCTGGTGCTAAAATTAATTAGGAGTTCAAAATGGTGACAGCAGAGCACTATAGCAAGTGCAGAGCCCTTCTAAGGTCCTTGCCAACAGATGAAGGGTCTGGGAAGGAGAGGTGTTTGGGATGTGACCTAGCTCTATTAGTGCCAGAGAGCTTCCCCTGCTCACTGCTGAGTGGCTAGCAATCCACTCTTCTGTAATACTGTCCTCTGAAACAATGCAGAGTATATCCAACCTCTGTTTTTAAATATTTACTCAAATGTTTGAAAACTGCCAAAGCTTCCCCCTATTTCCTCCTCTTAATGAACGTTCTTGGGTAGCAATATAGTTCTCTGAACTGCCTTCATCGCATCTCTCTTGGTAGTCTCTAGTTTTTCTGTGTCCTTCTGAAGGGCATTGTACTCTTTTTTTTTTTTTTAATATATTTTATTGATATTTCACAGAGAGGAAGGGAGAGGGATAGAGAGCTAGAAACATCGATGAGAGAGAAACATCGATCAGCTGCCTCCTGCACACCTCCCACTGGGGATGTGCCCGCAACCAAGGTACATGCCCTTGACCGGAATCGAACCCGGGACCTTTCAGTCCGCAGGCCGACGCTCTATCCACTGAGCCAAACCGGTTTCGGCAAGGGCATTGTACTCTTATCTGTATTTGTATAGTTGAGTTTTGTGACCCGAAGCACTTAATTTTGTCTAATACTATTTTTCTTTTTTTGGGTCTACACAGCATCTCTGTGACTGTACTGGAGACTTCTTTCCAGGAAGTTTTAAATCCAATGCTCTTGCATAATTTTTAAGTTTATTGAAATTCTATGAAATGTACCTTGAAAGCATTATGCTAAGTGAAAGAATCTAGATGCAAAAGGTCACATGATGTATGATCCCACTTATATGAAATATCCAGAATAGATAAATCCATGGAGACAGAAAACAGATTAATAGTTGCTGGGAGCCAGGGAAGGCAGGATGGGAGTGCCTGCCTATGGAGATGCGGTTTTCTTTGGAGTGATGAAAACATTTTTGAACTAGACAGAGGGGGTGATTGCACAACATTTTGAATGTACTAAATAAATGTCACTGAATTGTTAACTTTTAAAGATTTTCATCTCAAAAAACATTCTATGAAATGATATTAAAATACTAGAGGCCCAGTGCATGAAATTCCTGCACGGGTAGGGTCCCTAGGCCTGGCCGGCGATCAGGGCCGATCGGGGCCTTCCTTTATTCTGCGCTGACCCCTGCTGGTCAGCACAAGTCATAGCAAGTGATCAAACTCCCATTCTCCCAGTCGAACTCCCGAGGGGACACTTTGCATATTAGCCTTTTGTATGTATAGATTTGAAATTTAGCTTTGTATATAAATACTGGGATCAGTAATGTTGATCTTTCTTTACTAGTAACCATATATGAAGATTGGTTACTGCACACCCAACCCGAAGTACTTTTTCTTGGTAGCAGGGAAGGTAGTTATTGACAATACAGCAATTCTTGCATACATATAATGTTTTAAAAACAAGGGAAGTTCATGTAACACTTGAGATTGTGGTTTCATTGTGCTCACAACAGTGGACAGTGCTGTAACTTTTCAGTAAGGTTTTAGGTATGGGGATGTCCTCTCTTGCCATTCACCTAAGCTGCTGACTGGTTGGTATAAGACCGTATTCCACCATGACAGATGACACAGTCTGGGTCAATCAATCCCAGAAAGTTTTCCTTTGTGGAAACTCCAAAGCAATGTCTCTTGGAAAGAATTATTAAACATGGCTCCATTTGTATTTAGCCTGTTAACATTTATTTCCAAATAAAACATATCATTCTTAGCAGATTATAGTGTTTTAAGAAACTGATAAGACAAAGGGACTATTTTCTCCTGATTGTATATGTTGTTGTATGAAAACAACCAATGCCTATCAGAAAACCACACTGGGGAACTGGAGAATTTGAATGATTCTCTAAAAGAAAGTGCATTTTCAGTTGGAGTGATTTAAGTTACAAGGAACAGAAAACTCTGTTAGAGTAATTTAAACAAGAGGGCCTTTAGCTTACAAAACTGGAACTCCAAAGGAAGGGATGGTTTCAGGGTTATTTAGCATCTTAGCTGCATCAGTCCCAACCTGGGCTCTCTCCTCTCTCAGCCCAGCTGTCCACAGTGTTGGCTTTAAACCCAGGCTCATTCCCTTCATTGTCTGCACAGGCTGCCAGGGGCAAACAGTGCTACATGTTCTCTCATTTACATCTGGCGTTTCACGGTCCCACTAAGGAGCAGGAAAGGTTCTGTCGTAGAAGCCCCCAGCAGGCCTTTCTGCCTGTGTCAGTCACTGGCCAATATTGTCGTACCACCCATCCCTAAATAGGCCCAGTGCATGGGGCGGGGTGGGGGGATCCCCAAGAACTCATTGTGAGGCATTGGCTGCAATATTCACTGCTGGCTCCATACTATTGAATATTCTTGTTAAATAGTCTTAGATCTGCTTTTTAAATTGTCTTCTTTTTCTTTAATTGTCTACATTCTATTTATAGCCAGGTCTTCAGAATATTATTTTGTTTTCAGGTTATGCCATGGTAGTGTAACTTATCTTTTAAATGTGCTATTGAGATGCACTGTTTGAAGCCCATTTTCTAAAGGGAGGACTATTATAAAGGAGGAAAAAACAAAATGTACCTTCATTTGTGCTCATATTTCCTTGGTGAGTGCCTCATACTTGACAGAAAAGCAAAATCTAGTTTGTTTATGCACCTTTTTATGGATTTGGCATGCTATATACATTTGTTTTAATAGACAAACCTTCTTTTAAAGTTGGTATATACTTGGTGCTTCGTTGCTGATTGTACTGTTTTGTTCCATTTTCTTAACTACATTTGGGACGCAGAGATTTCAACCCTAACTCTATATCATAGGCTTTCCCCCCACTTTAAGCCATGACTCCTTTTTTTGAATCTATTAAAAAATAAATCCCAAACTGTGAAAAACTAATTTAAAAAATCACTTCAGCCCACATTTCCTATCTCCGTGTTAATTTAATCACAGTTCTTGAGGCAATGAGCCTAGGCAGTCTTAATTGCATGTCTCTATGCCTGTGGAATTCTTTTCCTCTGTTGGTATACCAAAATTGAAATCTGTTGAGCTCCTCTCGTTTTTACCGCAAAGCCTGTGAACCACATTTTAATCAATAGTCCATTCCACATCCTTTTGTTGTTGTTGTTGTTTTTATCGTTTTTTTGGTTTTTTAATTTGTTTATTATAGTGCAGAGGTTGCAACCTAGTGTCCCAAGGCTTGGATCTTGCCTACCAATGTATTTTATTTGGCTTGCACAATATTTTTAAATTTTGGTATTAGTTGCCAACATTTAAAAAGTGCAAGAGGTGACATAGATATTCCAGTTCTGACTTGTCTTGGAAAAACCAGGAGATCAGAAAACAATTGGGCATAAAATCCCAAGTGGCAAACGGTCTGCCTCCTCTTCTCTGAGTGACATGATCTCCCAGACCCCTGCAGAGAGCATTAGTGCTAACTGGTGCCATCCTGGTTTCTTTCTAAATACACCGCATGTCATCTCTGCAGACCGAGATAAAGTTAAAGAAATTTTTTCTAAGTTAAAGAATATTTTTCTCAGCAAAGCACAAGTACGACTATTCCTCTTTGATCAAACTGTGGATGCAAGCAAGGCTCTACAGCTTCCCCGACCCTCCACTCCCCTCACAACTCCCTGGAAATCACCAGCATGCTTCAGTGTGCACCTAAGTATCCAGTTTTGGAAAAGGTTTAATACCAGCCTATAGAACACCAAGTCCTAAACTATCTCCTTTAAGGGAAGAGGGGTCTTAGGTACCCACGAGGACTGGTCATATGTAGCCAAGGAGACACAGAATTCTCAGGGAGCCAGGCTCTTACTCAGTCATAGCTTGGATGTCTGCAGGAGCAACCCCCTTAAGAACACCCACTATGAAGGTCTCTCCTGCTGATACTCTGCTATACAGATTTGATTCCCTGGGCACTCATTAATATGTATTGATAGAGCTCATTAGTGCTAACTCAATCACTATGTGCTCCCACCTAACATATAAAACTGTGGTGTTACATAATGGCCATATTCATATGACTAGATAATAAAGCAGCAGCAACAACACATGGCCTTCTTGCTCAAGATAATTACAGCATCATCCTAACATCCCCTTATTGCTCTTAAAGATTATAATTTTGACCTAACTCAAGGATCTCTTTCACCCCCATCAGACAAACTCATTTTAAATCTCACATCCTTTACTTTTTTTTAGGAAGACTATCAGTCCTTAGGTCACCACACCCCTACCCACCCCTCTCTGAACACCAGGGTGATGCCCAGGGCTGAATATTCTAACACTAATGACCACCTCAGACTAGGCCCTCAAAGTAATATTCTGTTCTTGGCTTAGGTTTTTGTTTTGTTTTTTTTTTTAACTGTTTTTTTAAAAACATCTTTATTGTTGAAGTATTATTACACATGTCCCCTTTTTTCACCCATTGACCTCTCCCAGCTTGCCCCGCCCCCATGGGTTATGCATATATGCATACAAGTTCTTTGGTTAATCTCTTCCCCCAATCCTTCCCTATCTTCCCTCT
Source organism: Plecotus auritus (assembly GCF_963455305.1). Lineage (NCBI taxonomy): Eukaryota > Metazoa > Chordata > Mammalia > Chiroptera > Vespertilionidae > Plecotus > Plecotus auritus. Next base: position 51,722,347 of record NC_137776.1, read on the forward strand.
GGCATTTGACAATCTGTTAGATGCTTCTATGTCTCTATATCTGTTTTTGTTCATCAGTTTGTTATTCATTAGATTCCACATATGAGTGAGATTAGATGTTTATTATGGAAAGTCCCATCATTGGAAAGAGTGTGAGCTGGAAGAAACACTTATGTTCTCTCAGTAGTGACTTAGGTTGGCCATTCTAACATTTTTATGATAAATAGGGTTTGCAGATTAGAAGTTTTGAATGGTGTTCATTAACATCTGCTAAGCAGTTGTTCCTTTACCCAAGGAAGCGATCTGGATTGTCCTTAAAATTGAAGCTAGTTACTCCTTACCACAGGGCATCCCTCCTCATCCATTCTAATAGTTCATGATACTTAGGACGCTGAGCAGTGTGGCTAGTGGTGCCAGGTAAGTGTAATTTCTGGAAAATGCTCGTTCAGTGGCTTTGTTGAAGGAGTTTACTAATGGACTAAACTGCATGCACACAGGGTTTTTTGTCCTATCTGTAGACTGGTGTGCCCTGGAACACAGAATAGAAGACTAGAATACTATTGAATGCTTAGTAATTACTCAATAAATATTTGTTTAATGAATGATCCAGTTAACTTAAAACATACCATTTTACATACTATAAAAATGAAGTCCTTTTTGCTATTGGATTTTGTTGGTTTTAATCAAATCACTGGCTTGTGTTCACAAAAATCGAGGGTCCGTATTTGCACTGTTCAGATTTATGGAGATTAAGCAGGATGGGCATTCCAGAGGTTTCTGTCTTCCAGAATTATGTCTCAGAAACGAGAAGCTGGAATGTAATTGTTTTTTACTGCATTACCCAGGCAAGAATGAATTCATCATTTTTATCTCACCATTTCTCATTAAAAGCCTAATGCCAATATCTCATCCAGAGCAGTGCCAAATTTCGCATCCTGCTGACATAAGAAGTGAACGTACATCTGAACAACACACTGTGGGCCTACGGCAGATTAACTCTTTGGAAATTGAAAACATATATATTTGACTGACCTCCAGCCCGTGAGACATAAATCCTCTGCATAATTTTGCCAAAATGTTATTTGGTTGTGATCAGGGCCCCTCATTTGTCTTATGAGCTCCTGCATCCCACGAGCCAGGCCATGGGGGTCTCCGCCTCTCGTTCTCCCAGGCAGCTGCATATTTGATCAGGTGAAGACAGAGAACTGTCATCCTCACCTGATCCTTAGTCACCTTCTTACCTTATTGAAACATCTTCGTGAAGGCAGATTTTTGTTTTAGTTTAGTTTCTGATAATCACTTAGTTGGTTTCTAATTTGTTCTTAGACTTTCAACCTAATGCCTCTGTTCATTGAGCCCTGGTATTATAGCTCACATTATGTTCTAGTCTCATAACAACTGGAAATTTTAATCTACTTCACTGCGTTTAAAAATAAGTTCAATTAAGCATCTGGGTGGACAACTTTGATCATGATTTCCTGTTGCTTAACACCCTGTTTGTTTAGCTGTGCTTCCTGGGTGATTGATGTGTTTTCTTTTTTTACTTCAGTATTTCTTGCAGTTAAAAAAAATTCTGTCTGTAATGTGTGCGCTACAAATGACATTTAATTTCACCAAGGGACTATTTCATTTTTGCACTTCTAGAAAAACATACCTGTTTCTGGATATATACTGAGGGATGAAATCTTACAAACAATATCCTTTTGAAATTTCTTGAATGAATATTCTGCACCTAAAGTGCAAATCTTCAACTCGGCCCATCAACTTCGTCACGCAGTGCTGCCTGGCCACCCTCACCAGGGACCTCTCAGGTGTCAAGTTCACTGCCTCTCTTCCAGCACTGGCTGAATATTTAGCATCTCCATTTTTACTTTCTTCTTCTTGCATAAAAATCAAATGAATTCTCTGAACCAGGTGCTGTTGCATTTTTGGGGACAGTGGATAGGAAAGCACTGGGTAGCAAAGGGAATTGCACCTGAGAATAGCCGTTTAGTGAGGCCCATTTACGGATGGTTTACTGTAAGGATCAGTTCCCTGGTGTTATTACCAAGCATTGGACTCTTGAAACCACGTGTATGGACCCAGGTTCGCCACAGTATTGTTATTTCTTGTTTGGGTGAACAACTAGCTTTATTGCCTAGAGCTGTGGTCGGCAAACTCATTAGTCAACAGAGCCAAATATCAACAGTACAACGATTGAAATTTCTTTTGAAAGCCAAATTTTTTAAACTTAAACTTCTTCTAATGCCACTTCTTCAAAATAGACTCGCCCAGGCCGTGGTATTTCGTGGAAGAGCCACACTCAAGGGGCCAAAGAGCCGCATGTGGCTCGCGAGCCGAGGTTTGCCGACCACTGGCCTAGAGGATGATCCAGGTGGTGGTTCCTTACTGTGAATGGAAGTGGGTTTGAAGCTCGGAAGCAGCTGATGAATGAAGGACAGGTGTTAATCACACCCCTCGACTCCCCTCTAGCCCGGTCTCACCTGTACCAACTCACGATGTCAGTGTGGGAGAGCCCTCACCCTTGGTCTGTGAGCACTGAGCGTGGTGGTCTGAGGATGGTCTTCAGTACTGCTCTTAGTTAAAACCACAGGTCATCGATTGCTCCCGGTCTGTCATTGTGGCTGCCCTTCCCACAAAGCATAAAGCATCAGCTAAGCTTCCCATCTTACCCCCTTTACCTGCTGGGGGCATTTTTCTGAATATACCCAAATAAAATAGGGGTTTTTTTTGTTTGTTTGTTTTTAGGTTTTAAACATACTCAAGATCTCTCAGAAATTTTACATGTGAATTTCTAAAATCACTTAATGTAAACTGAATCAGTTCTGTCACCACCTTCTATTCTAGTGACACTTTCCCCCCTCTTATATTAACAAGCTGAAGGATTCACCTAAGGAAAAAGGTATTGTTTTTCTTAAAGCAGGAAAAACAAACAAAACAACACGTAGAAGCATCAACAATAAAATAATCCTCAACTCAGCTTTACTTTTGTGCAGCTTTGACTGGGCCAGCTGTCATGTTTTTGAATGGTAGATGTTTAAAAAATATCGCCTGAAAGGCACTAAGTTAAAAAGACGATGGTACTTATGTGGGGAGGTATTAGCCCAAATTCTTTCTAAAATGGTCATGCTGGAGAACACGAGGGCTGTTTGATGTGTTTCACTTCCTCCGGGTTCATTCACTATTCAGGTCCCCAAGGGGATCTTCACAGAAGCCTCCTGACTGCTGTGACTGCTTCGCAGGAGCAGAATTCGCTTTTAGAGGAGATGGGGGGCCCCCTGGCTCCTGCTCTTCAATGGAGGGGAGGGGACCCCAGACATGAGGGGCACTGGTACTGCCTCTTGAGTCCTGATTATTATTTTAAGTACCTGCCTTCAAACAGTAACCATCTGTGCGAAGAGGGTAGGTATCTGAGAGGCAGCGTGCACTGTGGTTATGTTTACAGCTCACCTCAGCCCCTGCCCGACTGTGTGGCCCGGGGCAAGGTGCTTCATCTCCCTGTGCCTCAACTTCCTCCGTCAAATGGGGCACATGCTAGTTCCAGCTTCGTAGTGTGGCTGCGGGATTACCCGCTGATGTATATAAGGCATGTTAAGTCTCAGTCAGTGTTATTGTTAATCATTAGTAACAGGTTATGTATTCAGAACTGTTTCATTATTCCAGTTTGCAAAATCCTTCCATCAGACTGAGGAACTGTAAACTCCAGGACTTGCTCAACCAGTGGTCATTAGCAATCAGTGAAATTAAAATCTCATTAAAAGGAACACGGAAAGGCACAATTAATTGGGGGTTTCTTGGGGGCTTCACTATTCCCGGGGTGGCTGAGTGCATGATGGTCTTTGATTGGGAACACATCGGGATCTCAGGCAGCTGGGGTTACCTCTGCCGCCGTTCCTAGGGTCTGATTAGGATTTCAGGGCTCATCTCCTTAATGATCTGCTTTATTAAAGGATTGGACAGACATGAATAAAATACATCAATAGAAAAGAGAAATATTACTTGCCTTTTATACAAAGAGAAATATTACTTGCCTTTTGTCTACGGATTAGCATATCTTTATTTTTCTCACAAATACTCTACAACCTTCCATAGTTAACTCTGCCTCCATGGAGGTTTTTATGAAAAGGAGAGATGTTATCACCCATTTTAAAAAGGCTACAGAGTCTGTACACCCTCGCTCTTCTCACAGTTGGCTAATCTAAATCTGTTAATCCTCTTCTTAACACCCTACCAGTATAGGATTAGGATAAGCCTGGGAAAGGGGAAAGCGGGGAGGGCCTTGGTTTTACGGTGGCTCTACAATGGGGCTGGGAACTGCATTGTCTTTGCTTGTGCCCGGTCTTTTGAACCAGGAATCGGAGTTAGCTGCAACTCACAGCTTTTAATTCAATTTCTCCCAATGGGTAGGGAAAGGCAGATATGCCCAGCATTAATGAGATCTTGCTGCCTTAAATAGCATCGGAATAAGCAGCACTGACTTGTTCTCTACGAGTACAGCCCTCAGTCTTGTTTGCCCTTCTCATTGCTGTCAAACGTTCTGGTTTTTATTCCTCAGAGCATTACTGATGATCATCCCCGAGTCAGCATCTCTCTTCTGGCTTCTCTTCTGTAGTCTGATTGCTTATGACTACTCTCAGTCCTCGATCTCGTTACTGCACGCGGCTGAGCCCCTTCTCCACGTCCTCCTACAAATGGCTCCCTTCCCTGAGATAATGGACCACTCTGTTTACTCGGATAACAAACTACTGTGCCTCATAATGACCTCACGGCGTTCCTTTCCCATCTCTTCCCTTGCCAGAGTGCTTTGTGTTTCTCCTTCGGTTTTTTATTCCCCAAATCAATGTGACATCTATTCCACTTATTTCTTTACCTGCTACCTGTCGTAAAAAGTCGAACTCCATTTGTTGTGCTCAAGTATCTAAGGCTGAAAGACAGCAAATTGGTATCTTCTCTCTCTATCGATTAGGGAGGGACTGGAAATCCGAAATTCACAGTTTTATGATGTTTCATGCACTTGGGAGGAACTTGTGATATCTGACCCCTTCATAAATACATAGCATTTTCGCAAGGTAATCTTGCATTCAGAAATTCCAATATCATTGCAAGGACCAAAGCAAAAATTACAGCAGTGGTTCTCCAGATCACTTGGGGTTGCTGTTTTTAAGCAGAAGTATGATTGGTTTTCCCACCAGTCCTTAGATATCCTCACTGCAGGCTGTCTTACTTCCCCTGCCATTCTTTCAAATAATTTCTGGTAATGGCTAACAAAAATAGAGCCAGGGGAAAAAATATTTTAGAATATAATAGAAGTAATCCTGTTATTTGCAGATTTTTAATATTTCCTACAACTTTTGTGATATCATACTATGTTAGTACAGCTTTGGTAATATTATTACACTTAAAATTATTTCATTCTTGAAATAATAATGTTTATTGCATGTAATATTATATTTAAGATCACTTTTCTTGAAAAGAAAAGAAAATGGGGAAAAACAAACAAACAATTCCTGATAATGGGAACAAAAAAATGTTGACTGTGTTTGGCTTTGAGGGAAGTGTTCCTGAACCACGTATTTTAGAGAATCTCTGTTTGCCCGCCCCAGACAAGCTGGCCCAGCACAAGTTGAATTCCAATCCAGAGAAATGGGAGTGGGACAAAGAGCTAGAAATGCTGTGACTGCGGATGCTGTGATCTAAGCATTGGGCACACTCAGTGTTTCCTTTCCTCCCAAAATGCTGTGTTTTATTTCATGAATAAGAGAGAAACACAGGCCTGTTACAACCTTAAGAGTTTTAAATATAAGGTTGTTGTGAAGCTTTTGAATTTTGGGCATGTTTATTTCCCAAAAACTACCTTTTTATGACCTGCAGTAAGGGCTGAATGAATGTCTTGATACCCGAAAGCATGTAAGTTCCTATTTAGTATTAATAATAATAGTAAATGCACACGTGGAGTCTTTGAGGCTGTTTGGATAGCTGCTTTTCCCCCTAAGTTAATGCCACAAATCCACCAGCCTTACCCACCAGCCTTCAGTAAGGTGAGAAGTTTCATTTAGATGCACTACCAGGTAACAAAGATGTAACCAACCGGTGAGCAGTGGAAATGGGTAATAAAGGAAGAGTAGGGTAATGAAGCAAACTCCTACTCTTCTGGAGACTGTCTCAAATGGGATAAACAACTTCCTCTTGGTTTTGAATGATGTAGTCTCCCTGAAAGAGAAAGATTGAAGTCGGTGACCCCTGCATGCCCCAGCTAACAGGACACATTATAAGCGGCTTTTCCATTGTTAACTTTATTCATACAATGTTGGGGTGGAGGGGATGTACAAACAAAAAAATTCAATTCAGAATTTCTTCCATAGAAGATTTTCTTTTTTCCCAGTGTTGTTTTTATCTTCTTTGTAATAATAGCTCTTCTTTCTCCATTATCCTGGTGATAAGGGAATAATATCAGGAAAGAAAAATTAATTTCCTGATACGGTGTTTTGTTTTTCTATCTGTTCAATTAGTATAACTAATATAGTAAAATGCAGTGATTTCTCAATTAATGAATCATCTGAGAAGAACTCTTGTACATGAAGTTAGTTATGTTGAAACCCATACCCAGTGTAAACAGGTATCTTAGAATATGTGAGGCAGATCTAACTGCCAGCGTCAGGTAGTTTAATGCCGTCTTTACCTTAATCCAGGCAATGCACTTTATTCTTTTTCATAATCCACATGAGAATTCTACATTGTACATGGACAGTACATAGGAATACTGGCTGTACATGTATAACGCTTTCATTTTCTAATGTAAAAAAAGTTGACCTATTGAATATGTTCCAGTCTAATCAGCACATCGAAGCCAAATCACAAGTTTAGATTTCTTTCTCCCAAGTTTTATAAACCAGGATAATGTTTTTCAGTGTGCATCGTTAACATCATTATTAAGTGGTGTCCTATTTAAAACCCTTTTCCTACACGATAGAGTCCACACTCTGAGGTGGACAAGGCCTAGGTGATTGGCCCCTGCTGGCTTCCTCACCTGTATCTCCCATGATCCCTCACCTCCAGTCTCGCCCCAGTGTCCAGACCCCTATAGGCAGCTCATAGACATGCTCCACTCTGGTCTTCCACGTGCTCTTCCTCTAGACCTGCATGCTCCCATTCCCCCAGCAAACTCCTACTCTTTCAGGAAGTAGGTTAAGTATCGCCTCTTCCCAGAATCCCACCCAGAACTCTGCAGGCAGTTAGCCTCTGTGCAGTCCCCCTGCATCAGGGAAGGGGGAGAAGGGTGCAGGAGAAGGTAGCAGAAATGGCCTTTCCGATTTAACTGTTAAAGTGAGAACTTTGTTCTGGACAGTCATGTCTCACTCTTTACTGGGTAAGATCAAAACTTCAGTTACAAAGTGAAAGTCTGCCAAACCCATCCCAACAGATCTTCATGCAACAATTAACAGTACATTGTTTAAAAAAGTAAGACTACAGGACAAATGTTAAATTGAATAAGACACTGGGACCAGACGCTTTTTATGAAGTATTCAATTTTTATATTCCATAAGTTCTTCCATCTCCCATAATTTTTTCTTCATCTCTTCTTCTGCCACTAATTATGAAGTTCCTGCAAAAAGTTTCATTTAGATATTTTACCTTATTATTAGAGACTAGAGGCCTGTTGCATGAAGATTCGTGCAAGAATAGGCCTTCCTTCACCTGGCTGCTGGCACTGGTTTTCCTCTGGCACCCTGGCCGGGGAACCTGCAGTCTTCGCTCCTGGCCCGAGCACCGCGAGCGAAGACTGCAAGCTCCCTGTCCCACCCCGAACGCTCGGCGCAAACATTCACCGCGGTGCCATGGTGATGTGGCAGAAGTTCCCGCCCCGCAGCTGGGGAACCTGCAGTCTTCGCTCCTGGCCCAAGGCGCCGCTCCTGTAGCTCCCTCCGCCCCCAGCCCTCCTCCTCATAGCAAGCGTCCCACCCCGCCTGGCCACTCCGTGCCTGCATATGCAAATTAACCCACCATCTTTGTTGAGTTAATTTGCATACTCACTCCTGATTGGCTGATGGGCGTTGCAGAGGTACGGTCAATTTGCATCTTTCTCTATATAACACAGCCAGTTTTCTTATACTTGATCCATGCCAATCCACCAAGGATGGTGGAGGTTAATATTATTTTGGAAACAGTCTAAAATAACACTACTCAGAGTGTGAGCCAGGCACTGTCTTATGCTGCAGTGTCAACCAACTGCATTGTTAAGCACATTGTATAGTACAGCTGACTTTTTTTTTGGTAGCAGGACTTTCTCAATGAAGGAAGCAATGGTTGATTTACATTCTGGTGGCGCTCCATATCTCATGTGGATGGGTAAACATTTTGTCAATTGGCTACTTGAATTTCACTGGTCTGAGGCACAGGGAAGGTGGTTTTCTAGTCGCATATTAATTATTACAAACAGGGTTAGATTTCCTGTCCTTTATTTTTTAGATTATGGGCCTAGCCTTCAGAAAAGTCCCACTCAATTCTTGAATTGTCTTGACTTATTATTAAAGAAGTGAATTATTCAATCTTGCTCTGTACCTTTTACTGGCCACTGACCCCTTAATTTAAATGCTTTGGAATATATCACAAGCAAAGCGAAAAAAAGCAAGAAATGAAGATAAAATAGAAGTCCTCTGTCACTGCCTCATGATGTAAACAGAAGCCCCGCTCTCTCCCCTTCCACCTGGGCTGGCACATGTGCAAGAAATGCTTCTCTCCGGAAGGCTGCCATCACACGCCAGCTCAGCATCCTCCAGGCTTCTCCTCTCTTTGTGTTTATGCCAGATGGCTCTGCCCTCGTTGGCTGCGTAGACCCATAATTTAAGTAGCATTTCTCATATCAGTGCGATTACTGTCTCCTTAATTTACATTTTTCCAAAGTTTCTCCCAGTCCAGAAGCCACTAGGTTAAGCTGTGTCCTATTAATAGGTGACTATTAAAAACCCTCCATAAAACAGATCAGGGTAAAACAAGAGTGACAATAAGAAAAAAAGTTGGTTCTGTAAGATTCAGTGTTTCATTTCCCTTTGCGATATATTCTCTGACAGATTAGAACCTTTTCTAGAATTTGTATGATTTGACAAGGTCATAAAAACAGCTGAAAGCTGATTAAAGTCACTTTGTTATTATATGCATTGAAGGAGACACACATTGTTTTTAGTCTCATACAGAGTTGCCCTGTTGTCTTCATTTGTAGTACCTGCTACATGGAAGTCTTCCCTCAGCAATGGTTGTGAGATTGTCAGTAGAATCCCAGAGTGTGTTTTATCTTCAGGCCATATATATTAGAACATGTAGTCTTTGTTAATGTTTCCATCATTGCTTCTGGCTATAAGACTCCTCTTGGGATCTAGACACCCAGCATAATTAAATAGACCTTGTTGTTGTAAATGGCAAAGACCTTCTTTGTGCCTCTAGAAATCAAAGTTGGTTGGATTTCCTGTGTCTTATCTCTTCGGCCTTCTTGATATGATCACTTTGTTCTCTTAATTCTACTCAAACTCATGCCCTACACATTTAAAAAGCTCTAGTGGAAGAAGGTTGAGGTTTCTGAACTGTACAGGAAGCTCTAGGTGATTTTCTAAGATATGGGCAGAAGCTGTGTGTGTGTGTGTGTGTGTGTGTGTGATTTACTAGATGAGCTAGAAGATCTGATAGGCACTCTCTGAACAGCTTACCTCTAGAATGCAGAAATACCTGTGGTTCCTTAGCAAAGGCATTTGGGTTTTATAAGAAAAAGCCTTCTACTTAATCCAAAAAAAAACACTTGTATTTATGGAAATCCTTAATACTTTCATACAATCTTTTGCTTCACATTTCCAATACCCATTTACTGTTTTTAGTCAGAAGTCAGCCATTAAAATACTCTACCAAAATATGCACGTGGAAAAATGCACTACTAGGGAAATGCAAATTAAAACTACAGTGAGATACCACTACACATTAATTAGGATGGCTAAAATTTAAATGGCTGGTTATAGCAAGTGTTGGCAAGTATGTAAGAAACTGAAACTCTCAGACAGTGCTGGTGAAAACATAAAAATGGTACAATAACGCTAGAAAACATTTGGGCAATTTTTTTTAAGTTAAACATTCATCTACCATATGATCCAGCCATTGTAATCCTAGGTATCTACCCAAGTGTACACAAAGACTTGTAAAAGCTTTATTTGTAACAGCAAGCCTTGAAACAACCCAAACATCCATCAAGTGTTGACTATATAAACAAACTATAGTACATCCATACCATAGAATGCTACTTAGCAATAAACAGGAATGAATTATTATTTTTTAAAATCTTTATTCAGATTATTACAGTTGTTCCTCTTTTTTCCCCCCATAGCTCCCCTCCACCCAGTACCCACCCCATCCCATACCCTTACCCCCCCCACACTGTCCTCATCCATAGGTGTATGATTTTTGTCCAGTCTCTTCCCTCACCCCTCATATCCCTTTCCCCCGAGAATTGTCAGTCCACTCCCTTTCTATGCCCCTGATTCTATTATATTCACCAGATTATTCTGTTCATCAGGTTTTTTATTCACTTGATTTTTAGATTCACTTGATAGATATGTATTTGTTGTTCATAATTTTTATCTTTACCTTTTTCTTTTTCTTTCTCTTCTTAAAGAATACCTTTCAGCATTTCATATAATCCTGGTTTGGTGGTGATGAACTCCTTTAGCTTTTTCTTATCTGTGAAGCTCTTTATTTGACCTTCAATTCTGAATGATAGCTTTGCTGGGTAGAGTAATCTTGGTTGTAGGTTCTTGCTATTCATCACTTTGAATATTTCTTGCCACTCCCATCTGTCCTGCATAGTTTCTGTTGAGAAATCAGCTGACAATCGTATGGGTACTCCCTTGTAGGTAACTAACTGTTTTTCTCTTGCTGCTTTTAAAGTTCTCTCTTTGTCTTTTGCTCTTGGCATTTTAATTATGATGTGTCTTGGTGTGGTCCTCTTTGATTCCTTTTGTTTGGGGTTCTCTGCGCTTCCTGGACTTGTAAGTTTATTTTTTTCATCAGGTGGGGGAAGTTTTCTGTCATTATTTCTTCAAATGTGTTTTCAATATCTTGCTCTTTCTCTTCTTCTGGCACCCCCATAATTCGGATGTTGGTACGCTTAAAGTTGTCCCAGAGGCTCCTTATACTATCTTCATATTTTTGGGTTCTTTTTTCTTTTTGTTTTTCCAGTTGGGTGTTTTTTGCTTCTTTGTATTTCAAATTTTTGACTTGATTCTTGTGATCCTCTAGTCTGCTGTTGGATCTCTGTATATTATTCTTTATTTCAGTCAGTGTATGCTTAATTTCTAGTTGGTCCTTTTTCATATCCTCGAGGGTCTCACTAAATTTATCGGCCTTTTCTAGAAAATTCTTGAAAAACCTTATAACCGTGATTTTGAACTCTATATCCAGTCATTTGCTTTCCTCCATTTCTTTCATTTGTGATCTGTTTCTTTGTCTCTGCATTTTGGCTGCTTCCCTGAGTTGATAGAATGGCTTTGTGTGCTAGGTGTCCTATAGGGCCCAGTGGCTCAGCCTCCCCAGTTACCTGAGGAGGACACTCTTGGTGCACCCCTTTGTGGATTGTGTGCTCAGCCTTGTTGTAGTTAAGTCTTGATTGTTGTTGGTATCACTGGGAGGAATTGACCTCCAGGTCAATTGGCTGTGAGGATCAGCTATGTCTATGCTGGGAGAAGTTCTGTGCTGGAGACACCCTTATGAGACAAGACTTGCAAAAGCCTCTGTGCTCAGCTTGGATGGGGCAGAGTCTCAGGGCAGAGCAGACAGCATTTGTTTCCCATCAGCCCTGCCCTAAGAGGCCCCTGTGTCTCAGTGTCCTGTGGTAATCGCTGCAAGCACCTCTGAGAGAAAGCTGCCCTCGAGTTCTGCTCGCTGACAGACAGTCCATTTTCTCCCCGAATGAGTCTGGGTCCCCAGAGTCTCTCCCGGAACTGGAGTTCAGTGCAGTCAAGAGCTTTTGTCTTCCTCCCACTTGAGAAAGCCAGCCGCATACTCAGTTGCCCGCCTCCATACCTCTGCCTTCTGCAGTTCCTCTGAGTCTCAGTGTGCTTTTCTCTTTCCTGATAGTCTAGTTTCACCCCGTATGAGTCTGGGTCCCCAGAGTCTCGCCTGGAACTGGAGTTCAGCGCAGTCGGGAGGTTTTGTCTCCCTCCCACTTGAGAAAGCCAGCCGTGCACTCAGTTGACAGTCCTCTCCCGCGCGCGCATCTCAGTACCTCTGCCTCCTGCAGCTCCTCTGAGTCTCACTGTGCTTTTCTCTTTCCTTCTAGTTGTAGAATTTCCACTCAGCCAGCCTTCCTGTGGTTCTGGATGATGTCCGTTTTGTCTTTTAGTTGTAGTTTTGAAATTGTTGTGTGAGGCAGCAGTTTAGGTGTTTATCTATGCCGCCATCTTGGTTTCTCCAATTAACACGCCTTTAAAAAAATTTAAAAAAATCTGATTTATTGATAAATGCTACAACATAGATGTATTTCAAAGTAATTATGATGTGAGAAAAGCCAGACAAAATGAGTATACACTAAATCTGACTCCATTTGTATAAAATTGTAGAAAAATGTGAATTAATCTATAGTGACAGGGTTATTTTCTGGAGAGAGTAGAAAGAAGCGCAAGGAGGGAAGATGGGGAGAGTAACAAAGGGTGTGAGGAAATGTTTGGATGTGATGAATATGTTTATTATCTTGCATATGGTGTCGGTTTCACTAATGTTTGCACATATGTCAAAACTTAACAAATTGTACACTTTAAATATGTGCAGTTTATTATATGTCAACTACAGTAAGACTGTTACAAACATACAAAAGGCCCTATCTCTAAGAGAAGATGTTAGTAAGCATTTGGGACAGTGATTGTTAAGATTATAAGGGACATGACCCCATTGAGAATCTGGTGAAAGCTATACAAACCCTCTCCCCAGAAATGTGCACACAGAGTTTTGCCTGCAATTTAGAGAGTTATAACACTAAAAACTCCAAATCAAGACACTATATATCTCCCAAGCAATAACCCTCTTTGTTTTTCCAAAGCAAATAAACTAATTCTCCCGTTCATCTCAGATGAATGTTGGGTATTCTTGGCAGGCATGATTTTAAAGTTTAGTCATTCTTCATATAGTTTTTTTTTTTTTTTTTTACTTTCTTTGTCCTCATTCTAAAGAGGATTAAACTGTATACACACTGATTCTACCAGCTAAATGAAGCTTCAATAATTATACAATTTCATTGCTTTCAAAATGAGCAATAATAGATAGCATGATGATTATTGGACACTTCCATTAAAACATTGTGGTCCAGTTCATAAAACTCTATTTTAAAGACAGTCAAGGACATTTAGCGTCAGAATATCAATGTTATGATTATACTTTAAAGGACAGATTTGATTCCAGCCAGTTTAGCTATTTTAAGCTGTTTCACAATTTTTTATTATGCCAAGATAACACTAATGAACTGGAATTTACCTGAACTTTAAGGAGAATGGCAAGTGTATTTTCATTTATTTCCCATAATCCTTTCCTTTTATATGTAAATAATTACTAATATTCAAGTGTATTTGACATTTTGGTCTCAAAGCTGCTTGCTTATAGTACCTGTAACATTCCCAAAATCTCTTCTAACTACTGTTTTTTATCACCACCCAGAATTCTGAGTGAAATGCAAAGAAAATGCCGTGCGATATACATATTTCCCATTTCCTCTATAATATTTCATTTATGATTTACACTGTCTTATACACTTGATAATGGAAATGGCCTTCTCAGGTGATTATCGCCAGTTCATCCTTGGACAGAGTCTTAAGGTTTTCTAGGAAAAAACCTCAGAGACATAGATTCACATGCAAGCAGTTTTTTGAGGCATGCTTTCATGATCCACCTCTGTGAAGCAATATAGGAAGTAGAATTTGGCAGATGGAGGAATTAAATTGCTTCTGAATCACAGCAAACACCTCAGCTAAGTCCACAGGGAGCTTTGGATCTGTGATGACCCTTCGGTTTGTCCTTCCCTGAGGGAACAGGGCCCTGCCCCTCCCCCTCCCATTGCCAGTCTTTGGATGTGGGCTGCCTTTGAGGAGGGCCTGACCCAGAATGAGACAGCACTCTTTGCCTAAAGGGAATTCCCAAGGAGGAATGTGGCTGAGAGTCATTCCTGCCAGGAGACCTGGGCTGCACACCACAGTGTCCCTGACAGTCCCCCCTGGTCTGCATGGATCCCCCGGGGAGCGTTTCTCCAGGAATAGCTAGCTGGTCTCTTTGCATGGGAGAGCGGTAAGAGGGGAAGTTAGGTTAGTGTGACTGCTAGTCCCCACGGCCACGTCTAGTCGTGAGGCCACACTGATGCTACCAATGTCCTCTGCTACCCATTGTAGATTCCCTTCCTCTGGGATAGCACCTATACTGATATGGGAGTGGCCCGGGGAGTGACCTAGACTGTCATCTCTGGGGGAAAAAACAATGAAAAATGGCCAATCTCTAAAGTAATGGTTGCCTAGGATACCCAATATTCATTTGTGATGAGCCCAGAGTTCACTTATTTGCTTTGGGAAAACTAAATGGGATTGTTGCTTAAGAGACACGTTTGTAGAATATCTTCTAAGACTATGGTTGGCAAACTGCGGCTCGTGAGCCACATGCGGCTCTTTGGCCCCTTGAGTGTGGCTCTTCCACAAAATACCACGGCCTAGGCGAGTCTATTTTGAAGAAGTGGCGTTAGAAGAAGTTTAAGTTTAAAAAATTTGGCTCTCAAAAGAAATTTCAATAGTTGTACTGTTGATATTTGGCTCTGTTGACTAATGAGTTTGCCAACCACTGTTCTAAGATATGATTAATTCTTCAGGTCCTACCCTAGGGTTTTTAGAACCCTGTAAATTGACACTTGCTATATGTCAAGCCCTAGGAACATAGCAGTGAACAAGGTAGATAAAAGTTCCTGTACTCATTGGAGCTTATGCTCTAGATGTGGGGGCTAAATGACGGGCTGCATCCAAAATTTACCCATAAAAATGTAGTATGTTTGGTGCTATGAAAAGGAAACATTCTGGGGAAAGACAGAGGGAATGAGGTGATAGTGGGGATGTTACTAGGCTAACCAGGGACATTTGGGCAGAAGCTGGAAGGAAAGGAGGGAGGAGGTCATGAAGGAGGGGCCTTTACTTCCAGCTTAGGGAATGGCAGATAGAGGTTCTCAGGTAGCAGCCTGCTTTGAATGCTCGAGGGTGAGCACGGAGACCATTGTGGCTACAGCAGAGTGGTGAGGCATGAGGTCAGGTCAGGTGGGGTTTGTAGACCATCGTGGAGACTGTGGCTTTTACCCTGAGCTGTAATGCCATCAGAGGGTTTTGAATAAAAAAGTGGCATGGTCTGATTACATGTTAGAAGGCTCAGCTGACTGCTGGGGGGTGGCCATGCCATCGAGGAACAGGAATGGAAGCAGGGAGACCACAGGCTGTTGTATCAGTCCAGACGAGCAGTGATGGTGGCTGTACTTGGGTAGTAGCAGCGGGCGGAGGTGGTGAGAAGTGGCCAGTTCGGTGTATGTGGATGTATTTCAAACGTTTACCTTTTGCAGAGGTGAAGAAGATTTTGTCTGGGTTCTAAAAGAGTTTGAATCTAGTGAGGATATCAGATCTGTAATGAATTACCTCTTCACATAATGGTAGAGATCCTGAGGATCGTGGGGGTTACAGAGCCCTTCCTGGGAA
Organism: Plecotus auritus; assembly: GCF_963455305.1. Lineage (NCBI taxonomy): Eukaryota > Metazoa > Chordata > Mammalia > Chiroptera > Vespertilionidae > Plecotus > Plecotus auritus. The sequence goes on from NC_137776.1 coordinate 51,738,063, forward strand.
AATCCAGAAAATAAACTGAAGAGGTAGGTTGAGACTGGACCACAGAGGGTCTCATGGGCCAAAAAGCTTAGATTTTTATCCTGAAGTTGATGTGAACAGTTAAACGGTATTACCTACAGAGGCAACACATTCCAGTTGATGATTTAGATTCTATGAGTAACTCTGGTGAGTGTGAGAAAAGGGGCTCATGAGGAGGAGTTAAGAGCTAACACAAGGAAAACCAGTTAATAAATATATGCAGTTGTCCAGGGTAGAGATAATAAGCTAATATTTATTAACACTTGCTATATATTAAGCACTGTTCTAAGCCCTTTGTGTGTATTAGCTCAGTTTTTTTTTATTTAAATTCTTTATTGTTTAAAGTATTACATATATCTCCTTTTCCCCCCATTGACCTCTCCCCAGCCACTCCTACCCCCCGACTGTCTGTGTCCATTGGTTATGCTTATATGCACGCATACAAGTCCTTTGATTGATCTCTCACTCCCCGCCCCCATGAGCTCAGTTCTTTAAACAATTCTACCCGTTAGGCACTGTTAATACCCACATTTTAAAGATACAGAGCCCCAAGCACCAAAAGGCTAAGTAATCTTGCAAGTTTATAGGGTCACACAGCTCTAAGTAGGAGGGAGGATTTGAATTCAGGTCCTCTGGCTGGAGTAGTCAGACTCTTATACACTATGCTATACTCATCTCATAAATATAAGAGCCTGGGGATTTAGGAGAAATAACAGGGTAAATCTTTTATTATTGTTAGTAAGCCATAATTTTTTTTTATATGTATTTTATTGATTTTTTACAGAGAGGAAGGGAGAAGGATAGAGAGTTAGAAACATCGATGAGAGAGAAACATCGATCAGCTGCCTCCTGCACACCTCCTACTGGGGATGTGCCCGCAACCAAGGTACATGCCCCTGACCGGAATCGAACCTGGGACCTTTCAGTCCGCAGGCTGACGCTCTATCCACTGAGCCAAACCGGTTAGGGCGTAAGCCATAATTTTGCATCAGTGTTAAAGCAGTATCCATGAGAAACCCACCCTCATGTCGTCTCCTTACTCAGAGCTTGGATTCTCTTTTGTCACCCATTTTTCTTTCTGTGCACTCTCATCCTGCCTCTCTAAGCAATACAGTGTACAGAGCAGATGTTCAAGGTATATCTTTGGAGAAAACAATATTGTGACATCATCACCTTGTCAGGTAACCCAAGTCTAAGCTCTTGTGTTATCTCAGAAATTTCCTACTAGGGAAGTACATCAGACTCGGTGTTCACTGGTGTGCTTTTCCACACAGCTTTTATTTGGGGATATCTCAATTCAACTCACAGCCACCAGAACATCAGTACTATTTGAGGTTGTTGTGAAATATACTGGTATATGGGGGGAAAAGTGTATCTTTTGACTAATCAGAATACAAACATAGTAAAATAGTCATTATATGGCTGTTATATTTCTGTCACGATGTGGCGAGTTTGAGTAGTACCAGGGTTTTATAGAGGAAACTGTCGGGAGAATGCCTGACACCATTTGTCAAAGAAACATCAGCTTTGCTGCCTTGCTTGTATTTACATTTGGGGAGGTATTAAGCAGTAGCATCTTTTTCATATGGCTGTTAATGATATTACTAGTTTCATAAAGCAGAGTACTTACCATACTTCAGAGCAAATGTTATCCAAAAGAGCAAATAGAAACTTCTAGCCCTGACCGGCATTCACGTCTAAAGCATGACTCAGGAACACAAAAAAATAGCTTGACCACAAAGGAATCACGTAGCCCCAGTGGTAGGGCTGGAATGCCACAATCCCTGGAGCTTTTGTGAGTGTTACCTGTGTCTCGTGTGGCCAACAGACAGAGGAAGGAGAAAGCCCTTGTGGCTGAAGAGAGAGGGCTGGAAGGAGGGAAGGGATGACCTCAAAGAAGATTACAGAGCCTGTTAGATACCCGGAGATGGGTTTTATTTGGGGAAAGCCGTGAGGAATTGGAAATGAGTTGATGGCCACTGAATAAGCAGGTTCAGAAGCCCCATACTTTTTGGAAACTAGAATACCTTAAAACGCGAAGTTCGGTGCTATGAGCACATACTTAAGAAGCTCTTACAATCAGTCGTATCTACCCAGCCCTTTCTTCTCAGCTCACGTTCCAGGTAAGGAGCATTTTTATTGCTGAAACCCAGGTGCACAGTCAGGAGAAGGGAGAAAACGGTGACACCCATCTTTTTAATGAGCATTGCTGCTGGGAGAGAAATTAGCATCACCCTGAATTTTATGTGATGTCAGTTAAATGAAGGTGTTTTATAGCACTTTACAACAAATTAGAATCATCTAAATTGAAAATACGCCTAGCAGCTGGGATAAGTAATCAGGTAAGAGGCCAGTTTTGCTATTTTTGCTTTGAGCTGTAGACAGAATTTGAATTTCTAATGTCCCCGAGGTTCACAGTTGGGGAGCGTGGTTTTTCTGGGATGATTGTTTAAGATGCTGGCCACTCAGTCTTGCCCTCCAGTCTACAACTTGCTCAGCCATGATCCTTGGAAATCGGCCCGAGGACACACGGAGCACAGCAGAGAGGGGTGTGATTAGGGCAGGACAGCCTGCTTTTGGCGGCACTTTAGAGAACAGACTGGAAATAGATGACCCAGAACAAGGCAGTAAATCATCCACATCAACTGAGAGACTTGCACGAAAGGACTGAGATTCCTATAAAGACTTTATGGCCACTCGTGAAATCAGCCCAAATCCAAGCTATTAGAACACTCTAGTGTTGTCAGAAAAAGCTGCTGCAATTCGCATACAAGATGCCCTGTCATCGTCAGTACTGGCGTTGGTGGGCAAGGCTTTTCCCTCCAGGAGCTCTAGTTTCTGGCTTGGATTACCAGATGACTTTAGTTTCTGAACTATGTCAGGAAGCTGGTGAGGAGGCCAAAAGGAGTTTGGTGATGATAACTATACAGATTGGCGACCCAGGATCTACCTGATGTGTGTGTGAGTTTGTGTGGACAAAAGAAAGAGGAGAGAAAGATGAACGGAATATTACCATAAATGAAACTTTGCAGATCGCTCAGAATGGAAGTGCTAGGAGGGCCACAGAGAAAGGGAAAGCAATGCTTGTCATTATGGTTTAGAAAGAGAAATAGGCCATGTTGAGTACAGTAGCCCCCCTTCTCCCTGGTTTTGCTTTCTGCAGTTTCAGTTACCCATGGTCAACCATGGTCTGAAAATATTAAATGGACGATTCCAGAAATAGTTACATTTTAAACTGCACTCTATTCCGAGTTGTATAAAATTTCACACCGTACAGCGCTGATCTGACCCAGATGTGAATCCTGTCCAGCTCCTCCACTCTATATACGTTCCCTGCCAGTTAGTCACTTAGTAGCCATCCTGGTTGTCATAGTGACTGTGGCAGTATCACAGTGCTTTTGTTCAGGTAACCCTTATTTTGCTTAATAATGGCCCCAAAGCGCAAGAATAGTGATGCTGGCAATTCAGATATGCAAAACAGAAACTGCAAAGTGCTTCCTTTAAATGAAAAGGTATATATGTATGTATATATAGAGAAAAACAGACAATATAGGTTCTGTACTACCCACAGTTTTAGGCATCCACTGGGGTCTTGGAACATATCCCCTGTGGACAAGGGGGGCCTGCTGTATATGATTTTCAGTTTTTCCCCTTTGCAGCTGATAGACTAGGGGTGGGGAACGTCTGGCCCACAGGCCATATAAGGCCCACGAAGTCATTTGGTCTGGCCCTGCCAGGGCATGAGTGGCGAGTTAATTAAATGTTTGACCAAATATAGCAGACTAATTTTTAAGTGGATAATTTTGTATGGCCCACGAATGATGTCATAAATATCCAAATGGCTTAGCAGTGAAACGGTTCCCCACCCCTGGATTAAATGAAATAAACTAATTTGCATAAAATCTATGTATCTACGTTTTCAGTTAACCTCAGTGAAAAATACAATTTGCAGATTTCTTTCTACTTGAAAGCATTGTACTTGAAACACTTTTCTCAAAATATACGTTTATTTATACATTTATTATGTATCTTAAATGTTTTTATCTTAAAATATTCAGATAACCTAATTAGTGAAGCAGCAGATAATTTTGATAATGAAAAAACTGTTCCCTGATTTCCTGGATAGTAACTGCTCCTTTCCTACCCAGCAGCCCTCACCTGACTTTCAGTGCTTTCCATGTTAAGTTGGGTATGGGAAGAGGAAGGCAGGAAATCTCTGTCATCATTACCTTTGGTAATATTGTTCATAAACTGTACCCTAAGCCAGCGGAGTAAGCGGGAAGGGCTGACTCCTCTCCTAGACTATCAAATATATCATGACACCATGGAGAATGGGGCAGGTCTCTGATGAATCCAGCTAATAGTGGAAACATATCTTCACTATGGAGCTTCACACTGACAGCCTCGAGTGCTCGACCCTGTTCACAGGGCTTGGGACGTGTTCAAGGTGGCCCTTCACTGGTCTGACAGATCACTGTGCTCTGAAAACGTTAAAACATATGCCCAAGTCATACACTGCATTTTGTGGCTTTGATAAAAATGGGCGCAGAAATTTGAGTGAATTTACAGGACAGGAGTTCAAATGTGCTGACCTGTTATTTCCTAAGAAACGGTGTCGTCTGACTACCTCTCCTCTGGGTGCTGTGCTGCCCTCTCCTGGCTCCGACATCTCTGAGTAGTGGGTGAAGAGGAAAACCAAGTGGTGGAAACACTGCTGTCATTTCCACACTGCATGAGAAAGTCATTTCTCATCTTATTTTCTGAAAGTGAGGTCAGTGTACAGTTAGTTCTAAATCAACTGTACATTATTAATTCTGATGTACCGAAGATATAAGTTGGTGTAGAAAATACAGGAGAGTAATTTGGCCATTTATATGGATTTCACAATGTCTGTGAAAAATAATTTTGCAGCTAATTGCATCATTAGTCAAATTTTCTGAATCACTGATGTGAAAATCCAATGTTACGGGAAATAATTTGAACACTTTTCTCCATGTTTGTATTTTTCAGTGGCTGCTAATTTACAGAAGATTGTAGATGACCCCAAAGCTTTAAAAACCTTGACATTTAAGTTGGTAAGTGGAAAGTTATGGAAAGAAGGTAAATATGCTGCCCTGAGGTGCCATCAAGGAATAATAATAGTTTCATACCCTGCTCTGTAATTTTATTGCTGTTGATGTTTCCTTTTGGGATCCATTTTTTTGCATCCATCATTTGCCTGTTCGACATTTGGGAACATTTTCTGATCATGACCAGAAATTTCCTCTTTCGTCAGCAAAGCATGTTCTTTTTACCATTAAATCTTTAATGAAGAGTGGCCACTTGAGAAGCTTGAACACCATGCCATTTTGCTTCCAGTTTTTATGGCTACTTGACCATATAGAACAAAGTTAAACTGAATTCCAAGCAACTCTTTTTTTTGGGGGGGTGGGGGATTAAAACATTTATTATTTGGATGATGTATTTCATCATTTTCAGTAATTTGTTTTTTAAAGAGAGTGTTTTTTTTCAATCACAATTGACATACAATATTATATTAATTTCATGTTGTACACAGCAAAGTATTGGTAGACCTTAAATTGCTTGCTACATTCTGACTGTCCCTTGATACAATTAATTTAGTATTTTTTAAATGAATCACTTAATGTACTGTTTGCTAAAACTTTTACTAAAGCTTTCCTGAAGCTAAATGGTTCTAACTTTAAAATGAGTCTGATTATTATAGAAATGGTTTAGGTAATTGGAAACAATTGTAGAACAGTTCACTGAAGGCTAGTGAACAAAGATAACATTTTAACTCCACATTGCAAATCGCATTAACAGTTTCTCACAGAAATTCTCCAGTTTTTCTGCACAAGTGGATTTTTAATGGAATAAAGGGAGGGGGGGGGACACACAGGTACGGAATACTGAGCATTTTGGAGTCATTGTGAAACCAAGCGAGGGTGGAGAGAAGTCCAAACAGACAAAAGTGACTATTTCTTGAAAGTTTTAACAAGCCTCCCATTAAGTGACCCAGTTTTAAACTATAAATTAATCGTATTAAGGGCCAGTCAGAATGCTGCAAGCAATTTAAGGTCTAGATGATCAACACTTTGCTGTGTGCAACCTGTATTGATGATCTATTTCTTTTATTTCTTGGGAAATTTAATGGAAACAGTGCATGGCCAAAAATGCTAAGTGATTATTAGTTACAGTAAATGTTTGCCTGGTGCTAACCAGCTTTCTGGTCTTGCTTCTCATCTAGTTTCAGGTAGGTAGGCTATGTGTGATCAAAGATTTGCACAGAATTTATCTGACGAAATTTGTTTTGCTTTGATAATTTAAAAAAACACATTTTATTCAGACATAGAGTGATAAATTGACAAATTGAAAATTTCTCCTTCTTGCTTAGGACTCTTCTGTCACTTCTTACGTTTCTAATTCTCCTACACCGGTGGTCGGCAAACTCATTAGTCAACAGAGCCAAATATCAACAGTACAACCATTGAAATTTCTTTTGAGAGCCAAAAACCGACTTCTGCGCATGGGCCACGAAGTTTCAATCGCACTGTACGTGCGCGCCCGCACGTGGTATTTTGTGGAAGAGCCACACTTCAAGGGGCCAAAGAGCTGCAGGTGGCTCACAAGCTGCAGTTTGCCGACCACTGACCTACACCTTTGAAAAACACTTTCATTTACATGAAAATATATATTGATGAGAAAATGGCACCCTGTGCCAGCATTTCAAACAATATTAACGTTTCTTTATTCATTTTTATACCATTAGAAAGCAGTTATAACTTACCACCTCCAGAACATTTCCCTGTGTGAACATGTAAACAGAGAGATGAGAGACTAAAACTCTCATGCTGGCTTATTCCCCCATCTCTCAGCCTGCTTACCTATAAAACAGGGAGAGCGACCCTGACTCTTGCCTACAACTGTAGGTTTCATGTAACGGCTGCTAGAGTGTCTATGAGCAGAAGGGGAATGTGAAAGTCCCTCTCATGTCCTACTCTCATCAGCTTTACTTTCCTGGAGTCTCTCTCTTGGTTCTGTCTTGGGATCCTCTTATCTTCTAAAACTGACCCTCCTGCCTACACCTCGCCAGCCTCTAGCTCTGCTTACCACACTGAGGCGACAGCCAGAGGAGCTCTTCCACAGTCCCCATGCTCCACTTGAGTGGTTCTTCGCTGTCCCCTTCTACAAGTCAGTCCCCTGAACATGGCTGGGGAAGCCCTCCCTGTTTCACCTTTCTTAATTTGACCAGCCCCCATTCACTTATTCTCTTTCTCAGCCCCCCTGCTCCCTCCTGTTTTCATCTGTTAGCCCTTTGTATGTAGTTTTCCCTCTTACTAAAATAACCTTCTTCCCCAACTTCTTCAGGTCACTTTGTCTCACCAATGCCTAGACATGTTCCAATTTCCTGCCTAATTTTTCTTTCTCTAATTTCCAATCCTGGTTTAGGTGCTCCTATAGTCTCCTCCCCAAGGATTATATTGTACTGACATTTTGTAGACTCTATTTCTCTAATAAATCTAGAGACTTTGGGTGGATAGAGATTTCCGTCTTGGATCCCCCAGTGCCTGGCACATAGCAGGGGCCTGGTAATAATTAAAATATATCAGAGTACAAGTCTCACTTAGAAAAACTTCAGCCTAATCTTCACAGGACACTAGCATCTTGGTTAAAGCCACAGAGATTCAAATTGGTTATTTTATTGAAGAATGAAAGATCAAAGTATTTCATAAGCATTTTTCCTCATAAGCCACTGCTACTTGTAGCACTTTTATCTCTCAACTGCTTATCATTTTAATCTCAGAGCTTTCTGAAGGAGATTGCTAGGGACCTGAACTTTGCCTAAAGAACTGTGGTCTCTACATTGCTAGACAAAGGTTTCACTTGGGGTGAGGTGGACACTTTAAAAAATTACTATTGCGAAGGAGAAACCAAGATGGCGGCATAGGTAAACACCTAAACTGCTGCCTCGCACAACAATTTCAAAACTACAACTAAAAGACAGAACGGACACCATCCAGAACCACAGGAAAGCAGGCTGAGTGAAAATTCTACAACTAGAAGGAAGGAGAAAAGCTCACAGAGAATTGGAGGTACGGCAAAGGGGCTTTGTGCGCGCAGAGAGGAAGGGCGGCTGAGAGCCTGGCTGACTTCCTCTGGTGGAAGGGGGAAGGAAGCCTCCGACCGCGAGCTGGGAAAGGCAGAAGTCTGAAGGCGCACACGGGCCAGTGCGCACAAAGGCTGCGGAGGTTGCCATAGGCTTTCCCTAGTGGAAGAGAGTCAGAGGATCCTGACTGTACTGAGCCCCAGTTCTGACTGCAGTGAACCCCGGTTCCAGGCGAGCCCCTGGGGACCCACGCTCTTGTGGGGGGAGTCTGGACTCTCGGGCGGAGACTCGGGAGCCGGGGAAGGCGGAGGACTGAAAGTGCACACACTCGCGCGCGCCGGTGCGCACAAAGGCTGCGGGGGTTGCCACAGGCTTTCCCTAGTGGAGGGGAGTCAGAGGATTCTGACTGCACCGAGCCCCAGTTCTGACTGCAGTGAACCCCAGTTCCAGGCGAGCCCCTGGGGACCCACGCTCTTGTGGGGGGAGTCTGGACTCTCGGGCGGAGACTCGGGAGCCGGGGAAGGCAGAGGACTGAAAGCGCGCTCGCGCCGGTACGCACAAGGGCTGTGGAGGTTGCCGCGGGCTTTCCCTGGTGGAGGGGAGTCAGAGGCTCCTGAATGCACTGAGCCCCAGTTCTGACTGCAGTGAACCCCGGTTCCAGGCGAGCCCCTGGGGACCCACGCTCTTGTGGGGGGAGTCTGGACTCTCAGGCGGAGACTCGAGCTGGGGAAGGCGGAGGACTGAAAGCGCACATGCGCGCAGGGGCGGGGCTGACAGGAAGCCAAGACTGAGACTCCACCCCATCCAAGCTGAGCACAGAGGCTATTGCAATTTGGCAAGTCTAATCCTATAGGGCTGTCTCCAGCACCGGGCTTCTCCCAGCATAAACACAGCTGATCCTTACAGCCAACTGGCCTGGAGGTCAATTCTTCCCAGTGATACCAACAACAATAAAGACTTAAGTACAACAAGGCTGTACACACAGTCCACAAAGGGGTGCACCAAGAGTGTCCACCTCAGGTTAACTGGGGAAGCAGACCCACTGGGCCATATTGGAAACCTAGCACAAATATCTACCTTACCAACTCAGGGAATCAATGAAAATGCGGGGTCAAAGAATCAGATCACAAAAGAAAGAAATGGAGGAAAACAAACGACTGGATATAGAATTCAAAACCACCGTTATAAGACTTTTTAAGAATATCCTAGAAAAGGCCGATAAATATAACGAGACCCTCGAAGATATGAAAAAGGACCAACTAGAAATTAAACATACACTGACTGAAATAAAAAATATTATACAGAGACCCAGAAACAGAATAGAGGAACACAAGAATCAAGTCAAAGAATTGAAATACAAAGAAGCAAAAAACACTCAACCGAAAAAGCAAAAAGCAAAAAAAAAAAATCCAAAAAGTTGAAGATAATGTAAGAAGACTCTGGGACAACTTCAAGCGTACCAACATCAGAATTATGGGGGTGCCAGAAGAAGAGAGAGAGCAAGATACTGAAAACCTATTTGAAGAAATAATGACCGAAAACTTCCCCCACCTGGTGAAAGAAATAGACTTACAAGTCCAGGAAGCCCACAGAACCCCAAACAAAAGGAATCCAAAGAGGACCACACCAAGACACATCATAATTAAAATGCCAAGAGCAAAAGACAAAGAGAGAATATTAAAAGCAGCAAGAGAAAAACAGTTAATTACCTACAAGGGAGCACCCATACGACTGTCAGCTGACTTCTCAACAGAAACTATGCAGGCCAGACGGGAGTGGCAAGAAATGTTCAATGTGATGAATAGCAAGAACCTACAACCAAGATTACTCTACCCAGCAAAGCTATCATTCAGAATTGAAGGGCAGATAAAGAGCTTCACAGATAAGAAAAAGCTGAAGGAGTTCATCACCACCAAACCAGTATTATATGAAATGCTGAAAGGTATTCTTAAAGAAGAGGAAGAAGAAAAAAATAAAGAGAAAAAATTATGAACAACAAATACATATCTATCAACAAGCGAACCTAAAAATCAAGTGAATTAAAAACCTGAGGAGCAGAATAATCTGGTGAATATAATAGAATCAGGGGCATAGAAAGGGAGTGGACTGATAATTCTCAGGGGGAAAGGGGTATGGGGGGGTTCATGAAGAGAATGGACAAAAATCATACACCTATGGATGAGGACAGTGGGGGGGAGGTAAGGGCAGAAGGTGGGGTGGGAAAGGGGTGGAGGGGAGCTATGGGGGGAAAAAGGAGAAATAATTGTAATAATCTGAATAAAGATTTATTTTAAAAAAAAAATTACTATTGCCTGGTTTCCTGCACCAGAGAAACGAATTTAATTGTTCTTGGTGCAGCCTGGGAATTTCGAATACACCCCCTGGTGCTTCCAGTGTGGAGCTGAGACGCATTCCTGTGTAGGCTCCTCCTCTGATCTCTCGCCTCTCCCCATTCCCACTTGGCTGAAGTTTGAAAAGATGTTTGTTCTCATCTTGTCTGTCTGCTTGCATGAGAAAAACAGTGGCACAAGGTGAAAGGATATTGGTTACATAAACAAGTGCTATTCTGTTTTTCTCTGCCCAATCTTTAGCTTTAGATCTTTAGATTCACTGGTCAGATAAGTGAGGTGTGATTTCCATTGTTGACATGGCCAAGGATAGACAGATCAGAAACCTTTTTAAAAAATCACTTTTAACAAAGTGGTTTAGGCATAGAGGGCATTTCAGCTCAAATATAAGTTGCTTCAGGTTTGACATTTCTGTACTATTTTGTTGTTAAGACAAGGCTCCATAAATGTCATTTAAGTCATGTTTAAATTTGTTAACTTGCAATTTTTAAAGCAAATGAGTCTTGCTTGCTTTCATGTGGAAGTTTTGAAATTGAATTAGTGCAAATCTGACGTAAGAATACAAATTGTAATTCACACCCAATTGGTACACATTTACATGAGCATTATATATTTTAGTTATCTGTGTTTTCCGATGGTCTTAGGTGACCCTGCTAGCGGCTCAGGTTGAGAACGACCCACAGGTTGAGAACCGCTGCTGTAGAGCCTAAGACCATCGGAAAACACAGATATTTACATTACAATTCATTAACAGTAGCAAAATTACAGTTATGAAGTAGCAACGAAAATAATTTTATGGTTGGGGGTCACCACAACATCAGAAAACACAGATATTTACATTACAATTCATTAACAGTAGCAAAATTACAGTTATGAAGTAGCAACGAAAATAATTTTATGGTTGGGGGTCACCACAACATTGGAAAACACAGATATTTACATTACGATTCATTAACAGTAGCAAAATTACAGTTATGAAGTAGCAATGAAAATAATTTTATGGTTGGGGGTCACCACAACATGAGGAACTGTATTAAAGGGTTGCGGTATTAGAAAGGTTGCAAACCACTGCTTTAAAGGAAACTTGGAGGTTCACTAGGGTAGAACAGTGGTTCGTAAACTGTACCAAACCTTTGAATCATCTGGGAGCTCAAATATCCCAGTGCCCAGGCCGTATCCCCCAGACCAATCACAACCTCTGAGGTGGACACGGGCATTAGTATGTTTTCAAGCTCTCCAGCTAGTTCCAACATGCACCCAGGTTTGGGGTGAAGGGAATCCTTGTTGGTGACACTGGAGGATTCAGCTCCTCCACAGGCCACACCTGCTGGTCTGGCAGGAGGGGTGAGGAAGTGGGGAGTGGCAGGAGTGAAGACAGCTGAGTGAGAGCATGCATCGTTATACTGCCATGTGAGGTTCCTGATACTGTATACATTTCCCTTTGAAGCTGAGGTTCACAAAATGTGGGCCTTGGAATTCTGGGGTTCCTTGAGACCCTTTTTACGGTATACTGGGTATGAAAACTCTCGTAATAACACCAAGATGTTATTTATCTTTTCCATTGTGTTGACATTGATAGAAAAGTCCTCGTGGGTAAAACTGCTAATGTCAGCATGAATCAAGGCAGGAACTTCAAACTGTACCATAGCCATCGTGTTATTCACAGGCATGCGTGCACTCAGTCACTTTTAAAAAATTAAATCCAAAAAAAGTTAGTGTCATTTAAGAATGTTCCTAATAAGGCAAGAAACAGATTTTATGAAATCTGTCCACTCGAGGACACGTGTGTTCAATATTGTGTGTGATGAAAGGGGAAGCACTTCTTCAGTTACTGAACTTCAGTGGTTGTGCCCAGGAAAAGCACTTGTGAGACTGAGTTGTGAGCTGAACCACCCATTTTTTTTTTTTTCTTAAAGAATAACTGACAAACTATGGTTATTCAGACAAGGGATGTGGCAGATATTTTTTCCAAAATGAACCAAGTAAGCCTGGAAATTCAAGGAGAATGACTGACAGTATTTATTGTTAATACTTTATTGTTAGCTTTTGAACACAAATAGGATTTTGGAAAACTTGTATCTGCCTCTCTACATTTGACAGCCCCCCAGTACTTAAAGACTTTTCTGATGAAATGGGTGATGTTGTATGAAATATGTCAACATTGGAAAATCTGCATAATTCAGCCATGCTGAAAAATAATGCATGGGTAAAAAGATCCATTCAGACTTCCTTGCAAGATAGCAGAGTAGGTAAACACTGTGCTTTCTTCCTCCCACGACCACATCAATATTGTAGAAAATTGATGAGAACCAACCGTATGAAGACTCACTGAACAAAAGTTCTATAACTAAGGATATAAGGAAGAAGCCATGACGAGACTGGTAGGAGGGACTGATACACAGAACCAGCAAGTCCTACACCCACATGTGGCAATTAAGAATCAGAAGGGATATCTTCTCTGAGCAGATACCCCTGAGGACGAGGGGTCCCAGTGGGGCACTAGTGCCAGGAAGGGGAGTCCCCATAACATCTGGCTGTGAAAACCAGTGAGGATTGCATCTGAGTGAAGCAGAGGGCTGCTGGAGTTCCTTTTGAAGAGCCTGCACATGGACTTGCAAACTCACTTGATCTGGGCTCCAGTGCAGGGGCAACAGCTCAAAAAGTACCAGGGGTCAGAAGCACTGGCAGGCATCATTGCTCCTTGCTCCTTGGTTGAGCTCCTTTCCCCACCCAGCCATGCACCAAATCTGAACTCTTCATTAAGCTGGCTAACACTGTTCCCCTCTGCACTGGTAACTCCCTGAGACCCCACCCCACTCATGTGTCAGGCCCAAGCCTTCCAGGGGCTTTTCCACACAAGCAGCATGCCTCGGCTCACATTGTGAACTCTCCAAAATCTCCCACAGGCCTACAAACCCCAAACAGGCAGTGGCTGGCTTCAGTGTGCCCAGTACTAAGCAGGCCCAAGCCTGGCACAAGTGACCCCATGCTCAGCACTGGTGGCAGCAAGCGTTGATTCCCAGCATAGCTTCTCCCAAGCGCCTTTAAGTCCAGCACAGGTGGCAACCAACGGCAAATCCCTTCGTAGCTCCCACCAGGGGGGCCCCAAACTGGGCACAAATGGAGGCTGACCTTGGCCTACACCAGAGCACCTCCCAACCGGCTCTACAAACAAACCCAAAGGGTGGACTTGGCTGGCATGTAAGCCTGTGCACAATAGCGTGTCCTCTGTAGTCACGGCCAGCCCTCACAGCCAATCATCCTGAGGATCAGTGCTAACACAGTCAAGGCTCAACTACAACAGTTGGGCACATAAAACCCACAATTAGGACACTCCTGGAAGACTCAACTCAGGTGTCCAAGGAAATTGCACCACTGGGCCCTACTACTTAGGGCCATTCTGCTAAGACCAGGAGATATAGGGAATCAGCCAAAATGAGGAGACAAACATGTCCCAAATGACAGAATAGGACAAATCTCCAGAAAAGAAGAATGAAATGGAAACAAGCAATCTACCAGATAGAGAGTTCAAAACACTAGCTATAAGGATTCTCAGTGAACGTAGGGGAAGAATAGATGAACTCAGAGAGAATTTCAACAGAGATAGAAACCATGAAATAAAAAATAAAATGTCTGAAGTTAACTAACAAGCAAAATAGAGATGACAAAAAAGTAAAAAGAAATGACCAAAACATTGATTTGGTAGGGTTAAGTAAAATTATAGTGATTTTAGAATGTGTTCAAATTTGTGATCATCAACTTAAAAATGGACTGTTAAAAACATAGCTTGGCATATAAGAAGTACATGGTAACTCCAAGCCAAAAACTGCAAGAGATATACAAGAAATAAAGTGAAGGGAATTCAAACAACATACCATAGAAAGTAATTAGCAAGAGAATAAGAAAGAAATAGATAACTACATAAATGAGAAAGTTATTAAAATGGTAATAAGCATACCTAACAATAATTACTTTAAATGGACTAAACGCTCCAACTAAAAGACATAGGGTGGCTCAGTGGATTAAAAAGAAGACCCATAAATATTTTGCTTACAAGAGATTGAAAGATACACAGACTCTTAAGTAAAGGGATGGAAAAAGGTATTTCATGCAAATATAAAGGGGAAAAAAAGGCTGGGGTAGAAATATTTATATCAGACAGACAAAATGGACTTTAAAACAAAGGCTGTAACAAGAGAGAAAGAAAGACATTTCATAATGATAAAAGGATCAATCCAACAAGAGGCTATTACTTGGGTACATTTATGTACCCAATATAGGAGCACCTAAATATATAAAGCAAACATTGGTGGACAAAGGAGAGACTGACAGTCATAGTAGGTATCTTTAGCATCCCACTGACATCAATGGATAGATCATCCGGACAGAAAATCAACAAGGAGATAGTGGCCTTAGAGCCTATGGGCTTAAAAAAAAAAAAAAAAAAGTAGCAGTTAAGTGCACATGAAACATTTTCCAGTGCACTTAAATATAGACCTCATGTTAGGCCACAAAAGTCTCAATAAATTTTTAAAAACTGATTCTTCTTCTATCACAATGCTATAAAACTAGAAATCAGTGACTATTAGGAAACTGAAAAATACAGTAAGGCTAAATAACATGCTATTAAATAATGAATGGGTTAACAGTAATATAAAGGAAGAAATTAAGAGATACCTTGAGATAAATGAAAACACAATGACCCCAAATTTATGGTACACAGTTGAAACAAGAAAAATCTCAATATAACCTTCAACCTATAAGGAACTAGAAAAAGAGGAACAAACAAAGCCTAAATGAGTAGAAGGAAAGAATTAATAAAGATCGGAACGGAAATAAAGGAACTAGAGACCAACAAAACTGATAAAACTTTATTTAGCCAGATTCATCAAGAGAAAATAGGGAAGGTCCAAATAAAATCAGAAATGAAAGAAGTTATAATTAGAAAATCCTAAAGATTCCACCAACAAACTATTAGAAGTAATAAATGGATTGGGTCAAGTAGCAGTATATAAAATATTCAGAAATTAGTTGCAATTTTATACATTAACAAATTATCAGAAAGAGATATTAAAAAGGCAATCCCATTTACAATTGTGTCAAAAACAATATCTAGGAATAAATTTAAATGAGGTAAAAGACCTGTACTAAAAAAACTAAGACATTGAAGAATGAAATAGAATAAGATACAAATAAATGGAAGTATATACCATGCTGTGGATAGGAAGAATTTACATCGTCAAAATGTCCATACTACCCAAAGAAATCTTCAGATTTAGTTCAATCCCTATCAAAATCCCAGTGGTATGTTTCACACAACTAGAATAAATAATATTAAAACTTCTATGGAACCACAAAAGTCCCCAGCTAGTCAAAGCAATCTTATGAAAGAAAAACAAAGTTGGAGGTATCATGCTATCTGATATAAAACTATTCTACAAGATGGTCCTAGCATAAAAACAGACACACAGATCAATGGAGCAGAATAGAGAGCCCAGAAATAAACCCACCCTATATGGTCCATTAATCTATGACAAAGGAGGCAAGAATATACAATGGGTAAATGACAGTAAGTGGTGTTGGGAAAGCTGGACAGATACATTCAAAACAATGAAACTGGATCACTTTCTTACACCATATACAAAAATAATCTTAAAATGAGTTAAAGATTTAAATGTAAGACTCAAAGCCATAAAACTCCTAGAAGAAAACATAGGCAGTAAACTTTTTGACAACTACATGTCTCCTAGGCCGCCGTGGTCGGCAAACTGTGGCGCGCAAGCCACATGCGGCTCTTTGGCCCCTTGAGTGTGGCTCTTCCACAAAATACCACGGCCTGGGCGAGTCTATTTTGAAGAAGTGGCGTTAGAAGAAGTTTAACTTTAAAAAATTTGGCTCTCCAAAGAAATTTCAATCGTTGTACTGTTGATATTTGGCTCTGTTGACTAATGAGTTTGCCAACCACTGGGATAGGGCAAGGGTTTTTGCACACTGAAGGTAACCATCAACAAAACAAAAAGACAATCTGCTGAATAGAGAAAATATTTGCCAATAATATACTCAATAAGTCAGTAATATAAAAAACATATAAGTAACTCATACAACTTAACACTAAGAAAACAAAAGTTGTTTTAAAAATGGGCAGAGGATATGTCTATTGGGTGACATATGAAAAGATGTTCAACATCATTTATCTGGAAATGCAAATCAAAACCATACTGAGATATAACCTCACACCTGTCAGAATGGCTATCATCAATAAATCAACAAACAAGAATTGGCAAAGATGTGGAGAGAAGGGAACCTTATAGTTCACTGTTGATGGAATTGCATATTGGTGCAGCCTTTATAGAAAACAGTATGGAGGAGATTCCTCAAAAAATTAAACATAGAATTACCATATGACCCAGCAATCTCACATCTGGGTATTTATGCCAAGAAATCCTAATCACTAATTCTAAAAGATATTTGCAGCATTGTGTACAATAGCCAACATATAGAAATAACCGAAGAGCTTGTTGGTGGTGGAACGGATAAAGAAGTGGTACATACTAGTATAGACAGTGGAATATTACCTGGCCATAAAAAAATACAACAGTGAAATCTTGCCATTTACAACAACATGAATGGACATAAAAGGTATTATGCTAAGTGTATGAAGTCAGACTGAGAAAGACAAATACCATTTGATTTCATTTATGTGAGGAATCTATAAAAACAAAAACCAACAAAACAGAAACAAAGTCATAGACATGGAATAAATTGATGGTTGCCAGGTTGGGGGAGGGGGACAGGGCTGGTAATTGAGAAAGGTAACAGAATTAATAAGTACAAATTGCCATTTATAAAAATGCCAGTTATAAAAACAGTCACAGGGAAGGGAATATAGCCAATTATTGTTAATATTTCTCCCTCTTCCGTGGCTAGAGAGTGATCCGGTTCCCAAGTAGGGACGTCTGGGGATTGAGAAAATGAAAGAAAGAGACAGACACAGAGATGGAAAGAAAAAGCTGGGCTGGGTGGGAACGCTGTCCTCTGATGGAGACAGGGACAGGGACCCAGAGCCAATACAGGGTGTTTATTTTATACAGCAAAAAATAACAGGAAGTTTTACCAAAAGTCAAGACAAAGGAGATCATGTGCATTCTTGGGTGGGCCCGAGTCATATTCATTCCTGGTGCTTGGCTGGATTTAAATAACAAAACCCACCCCTTGGCACCTGGGCTGAAGGTCAAGCTAACAACACTCCTGCCTCTGGCAAAGCATGTTTCCAGGACGTGGCTTTGCCAACGCCACTGGATTCAGCTGACAATAATTAAAGAAATGCCCATGTGCCTTTCCAAGCACTCTCTACAAATTATTATTTATAACTATGAGTGGTGTCAGAATGGTTCTACACTTATTGAAGTCACCACTTTGTAAGTTATATAAATGTCTAATCACTATGTTGTACACCTGAAACTAATATAATATGTCAACTATAATGGAATTTTTTTTAAAGAACCATTCAAAGTTCAAGGGTGACCAATGGATTTCAGTGTAGCAGAGTATGGAAAGTTCAATGCTATGGTTTCAGATTCCAAATTATAACTAAGCTTTAAGACACTATCACTTGGCCAGTTTTGGTGTTCTAATAAACAATATCCACAAAGTCTCTAGAAAGGCTATTAAAATATTCTTCCCCTTTTCAACTACAAATTGGTGTGAGCCTGGATTATCTTTATACACTGTTCAAGGAAAACAAACAATAGATTGAATGCAGAAGCAGGTATGAGAATCCAGCCATCTACTGTGAGAGGGATGACTGACTGCCGACTTAGGCCCAATCCCCACAGGGAGCTGGCCTAAGCCTACAGGTGGACATCCCCTGAGGGGTCCCAGACTGCAAGGGGGCACAGGCCTGGCTGAGGGATCCCTCTCCCTCCCCCCCCCCCCGCCCCGCCCAGTGCACTAATTTCATGCACCAGGCCTCTAGTAAGACTATAAAGGGATCCTGTGACCCAAAAAGTTTGAGGGTCTCTGCTTCCTTTTCTCTAGATTTCAGAACCATTTGCATGTTGCCCCCATTAGTGTATTGCAGGCCACAGTGAGAGAGAGAAAGGCTCAGCTTTGGCTAAAAGAGAATGAGCATGGTAGAGCGTGGAGAAAGGGCTGAGTGTCTTGAAGCAGAGCCAAGCGACTTGGCCTGTGCCTCTTTGCCAGGAAACAGGCCAGTGTAGCTGCAGGAGGCACTGGGGCCATGGAGTGGGATGTGCACCCCCTGAAGATTCCCTTGAGTTGTGCCCTCAATCACTACTGGCTTGGTCACCCACTCGCGCTGTAAATTCCATTACTCCTCACAAAAAGGATTTAATAATTTTATTTCTATTCGGTTTAACCAACACTGGACATTTTGTTTTTCTTCCTCATCATCTTAACCTCCTGTTATTCACATGATCAAATTCCTGATGTAGCTTTCAGATGCATTGATGTGCTTCACACTCGGCAGTCTGACCTTTGGCACCTGCAGCCATCATTTGTCCTCAGATGTTTGTCAGTTGCCTATTAATTATACAGATTGTCTCTGTCCACTTTCAGTGGGTTGAGTAAATAACATTGTTTGCAGTAGCAGGAGAGAAGGGAATGTTTAGGCAGATTGATTTAACAAACAGACAGTGAGAGTAGAATGAGAAAATTGATAGGGGAGATGAATATGACAGTATCACTATAAAAAAAAATGCCCACCAGAAAATCTCAGCTGAAAAGCCTTCTATGCCTGTAGTACTTTGTTAAAAGTGATAAGGGAAGGACTGTTTCTGATCTGCCCCTGGCAATGCAAACAATGAAAACTGTGCTTTACTGAATATCTTATCTGTCAAGTAAAACCAGAGAAATCACTGGATAGGCACAAAGTAAATGTCTTAAATGCTAACTAACGTTCCTGCTACCCTTTAGGCTACTGATTTTCATATGTAAGCATAACTACTCACACTGACTGTTATTTTAAAATATTCAAGTTATACGATATGTTCTAATTAGCTGCTTATGTTAAAGGAAAATGCTGGGGTTGACAAAGGGCTGAGTTTATGTTCTGTTTTGTGGAAGCAGTGCTAAGCAGGCTCATTGTGATATTTGGAAAGGGATTTTCTGTTTCCTCCATTGCAAACTAATTATTTTGACAATAATTTAGCAAGAATTAGGCCAACAAAAGGTCTGTATGGTCCTTTGGTAATCTGTTGCCCATTTCCAGGCATTCATCAGATTTTTTCTCTCCACTGGTGGTACTTACATAATATCCAGTAGTGATTTGTGTGTGTGTGTGTGTGTATGAAAGAGAGGGGGGTACAAAGGAAAATAGAAATAACTTATGAATTAGGACCAGTGAGAGGTTTGATGGGCAATGGCTTATTTCCAGTTCCTTATTATTTTTCTTCAAAATCAAAAAGTATTTGGCACACTATAATTTGAGCCAATTTTAGGCAATTAGTATGTCCTAAATTATTAGAAACAATTCTTTCTGTTATGGGAAAATCTATTATGGTACCTTTTCCGGTAAAAATAACTCACTGGAACTTAAATAACAGTTATCTATGAAGAGCCATTCCACTGCATGGTGACTATTTTTTTTTTCTGGCCAGTTTTACAAAGGAGACGATTTTGATAATAAAACAAGTTACCCCTTGAGTGACTTCCTAGATCTCAGATCTCTTCTCATTTTCATACTACCCTTTTAAAAAGAATTATTAACGAGCTCTAATTTTGAAAGTATATTTAAAAATCTCTGTGGTCGTTGAAAATTTGTATGTGGTTTCTTGTCAGTCAGATGGTTCATTGGCAGTTGCAAAGCTGAGAGCCTGGGCACAGCGGTGTTTTAACCGGGTTACCCGTCCCTTCCCGTTTTCCGTGTTTGATAGCATGGGGTTTCTTACAGCATTTAGCACCCAGTAGTCATTTTGGAGTTTGATTCTTCTGGGAAAATGGGGGGACACGTGGCCCCATATTGAACACTAGAGGCCCGGCGCATGAAATTCGTGCACAGGGGGCGTGTCCTTCAGCCCAGCCTGCACCCTCTCCAATCTGGGAACCCCCTTGAGGGTTGTCTGACTGCCCGTTTAGGGCAGATCCCGAGCAGTTGGACATCCCTCTCACAGTCCAGGACTGCTGGCTCCCAACTGCTCGCCTGCCTGCCTTCTTGATTGCCCCTAACCGCTTCTGCCTGCCAGCCTGATCATGCCCTAACCACTCCCCTGCCAGCCTGATTGATGCCTAACTGCTCCCCTGCCAGCCTGTTTGCCCCTAACTGCCCTCCCCTGCAAGCCTGGTCACCCCTAACTGCCCTCCCCTGCAGGCCTAGGTACTCCCCAATTGCCCTTACCTGCAGGCCCGGTCACCCCCAACTTCCCTCCTCTGCCAGCCTGGTCACCCCTAACTGCCCTCCCCTGCAGGCTTGATCGCCCCCAACTGCTCTCCCTTGCAGGCCTGGTCCCTCCCAAATTCCCTCCCCTGCTGTCCATCTTGTGGTAGCCATCTTGTGTCCACATGGGGGCAGGATCTTTGACCACATGGGGGCAGCCATCTTGTGTGTTGGAGTGATGGTCAATCTGCATATTACTCTTTCATTAGATAGGATAGAGGTCTGGTGCATGGGTGGGGGCCAGCTGGTTTGTCCTGTAGAGTGTCCTGGGTTCCCTTGAGGCGTGGGGCGGCCTGGGCGAGGGGCCTGTGGTGGTTTGCAGGCTGGCCACGCCCCTCAGTGACCCAAGTGGAGGACCTGGTATCTGGGATTTATTTATCTTCTACAATTGAAACTTCGTAGCCTTGAGCGGAGCCAAGCCTTCTGCTTGCTCCCTGGCAGCAGCCATTTCTATTGGGATTTATGTATCTTCTATAATTGAAACTTTGTAGCCTTAAGCGGAGGCCAAAGCAGGCCAGGGCTGCAGAAGCTTGGCTTCCTCCATCGCCGGGGGCAACCCTAGCCTCCTGCTCTCTCCAGCTACATGGCTGCTGCCATTTCTTTTGGGATTTATTTATCTTCTATAATTGAAACTTTGTAGCAGTGAGTGGAGTCCTGGGCTGGCAAGGACAGGCGGAAAGCTTGGCTTCCTCCATCGCCGGGGAAATCCAAGCCTCCCTCCTGCTCTCTGTGGCCGTAGCCATCTTGGTTGGGTTTATTTGCATATTCACTCCTGTTTGGCTGGTGGGCGTGGCTTGTGGGTGTGGCGGAGGTACGGTCAATTTGTATATTACTCTTTTATTAGATAGGATGCCTTTTCTTGGTTCTGCCATCACATGAACAAGTCTGTACAAACCAGCAGTGACAAACCAGCACTCAAGGTGTCGAGTTTTTTTTGTTTGTTTTCCATTTTCAGGCTTCTGGCTGTGATGGATCCGAGATTCCAGATGAAGTGAAGCTGATCGGGTTTGCTCAGTTGAGTGTCAGCTGATATATGTCCCTTGAGGAGCCCTGATCTGTCATGCCTCCCTCACCACACTCCCCCTCAACTTCTCCCTCCCCACGTCCTCCCACCCCCTCACTCCCAGTTCCCAGCAAAATCTGAAGATTGTGAAGAGGCCGGCTTCGACGAAATGGGATAAAAAAGAATTTTTTAAAACTTAACACTCCGAGTTCTGCTTTATTCTCTAGCAAGCCACAGTATAAGAACAAGCAAATGCCACAGCTGCACAACTGTTGCTCATTTTTCCAAAAGCTATTTAATATTCTTAGCAATTAATTCGGATATCCCTTAAGTGAAAAGAATCTGAACTATACTCAGGTGGTCCTATTTATTGGCAACAAAGTGAATTTTTTCTATCAGAAGCTATTTCTTCTTCATTTTTGTTCTTTCTGTTATACTTTAACTGTATATCTGACAATGCTGCCTCTTTTATGTTGTATTTAGAAATTAATATACTTATAAAATTAAGATTTATTAGCCAAACTTGAATTCTAGTTTTAAAACTGACTGTGAATTTTATTTTTCATATATTTATGCATTACACACCTTAGCTAGGAAAAGAAAAATTTTTGATTATATGCTTCTTGTAGTAAATCTCTTGTTATTTAAACAAAAAGTTTCAGGTCTATCTTTGGAGTATTTATAACTTCTGATTTTTGAACTGACTGAATTAAGAACTAGGATGCTTATTCTTTTGGTTTGTTTGCCTAAAAACCAATCCACAATCTGATTGTCTCCTGGGAGAGGGAGGTGCCTTGCAAATTTTCATATGAAGAATGTGCCTGAGGCTGCTTTATTCTGGAATAGTCTCAGATCCAAAACATCCTCTACATACAGTGGCATCTGTAAGTTTTGCTTCATTGGAACATTTAGAAAGCTATACAAAAAGGTTGCCATTCTGTTAGATTCCTACTTATGTACCCATCTCTGATTTGACTTCTCCTTAAATGATAGGATTTTTTGGCCCAAAGGTGATAAACTTGAAAATACCAGAATCAGAGTTTTACTTGAAATTCTGCAGAACACCCAGATGGAGTAAAACAAACAAACGAAAACAGAAAAGGTTTTGTGCAATGACTAAAAAGGTTAAGTTTCAAGAATAAATACTGTCAGCTCAAGTAGCCCTCTGCTGGACTACATATTAATGTAATAGCAAACTTGGGATTTTCAAAATTGGAATCAAAACTTCCAGGGAGGTGGGCTCCCGGAATGGTACCATTTGCTCTTTCCTTGCTAACCCTAGATACGGCAGCTCTTCAATGTCCTTTAAAAAGCAAATATATATTACTAAAGAAAACAAAGTTCTTTATAATTGCCTTGTCATAATTGTTAAGGTGTTCTAGAGCCATTTGCATACAATTTAATGTAACATCATTCCATTCTATTGTTTACACAGTAAAGATTACTCAGAGATGACTGCAGAGGTGAAAGGAAAATAAAAGTGTATTGCACAAAGAAACAGTGTCACATTGTTTGTTCCTCCTTTAGGGACCATCTGCCTGGTCAGAACTAACTGGAGCAAGCATGTCAAACTCAAACCTAACACAGACCGAACAAACAAGGTTTAGGTTTATGTAGGCCACAAAAAAACAACAACACAAAAGCTTCAATTTTCATAGAAATGTAGGTTTATTTTGAAAAGTATAGTATAAAAAATAAAGAACAAAAGCAATGATAAAATTAATGTTTTCTTCCTGACACTTGGCATGTCTTCTCTGCTACTGTCTTTTCTACTTCGGGGGAAATCTTGTTCGCAGTGATTACTTTCAAAACTGACCCAAGGTGAATTCTGGATCTGACAGGAGAATTATTTCCTTTCATAATTGTAAATAACTGCTCACACCGTTATATTGGCTGGGCCGCAAAAATATTCGCTGTGGGCTGCATGCGGCCTGCGGCCCGTGAGTTTGACATGCTTGAACTAGAGAAAAGTGTTCTGGAGGAAGAATAAGGCATCCATCCAGTCCGAATCAGATTTGACAAATAAATTAGCCTGAGGAGAAAATGAAAAATTCACACTTCATGCTGGCTACTTTTGAATTAAAACCATAGGGGTAAGAAGGTAGGATGATGACATAGGAAGACCCTGAACTCACCTCCTCTGACAAATATATCAAATCTATGCCTGCAGACAAAGCAGTACCCCCTGAAAAAGAACTAAGGACCAACTGAACAGCTTCTGCACACAGGAATGGGTAGGGAAGATGGGAAACCTCCCCTCCCCCGCCCCCAGACAAACTGATCTGCAGTAGGGAGGGATCACTGAGGGGCCTAGACTCACACACCCTGGGACACAGCAGAAAGTGGTTTAAAGGGCACCTAAACAACAAGAGAAAGACATCCATTTACTAACCAAAAAGCATCTGCCAAACAGGAGGGGAACTGAGGGAACTCTGCTTTGTCAGAGGCACCAAAAAGTGCCATTTGTTGCACTTCCCCTCCACCTTGGCCGCTTGAGCAGGAGCATAATCCAGGTACTCTAACCAGCTGGCCAAGGTTATCTCAGTGTGCGCCACACCCACGCACCAGCCCCTGCAGCACACACCTGCTGCAGCTACACCTCCAGACTCCAGCACAGCTTGCCCCAGGGCCCAAGCATGCCCCAAGAACAGCTCAAGCCATCTTGCTAAAACGACCCTGGCACAGCTTGCACCTCGTACTCCCCATGGCCTGTTTAGGCTTTAGCTACAGGCCCTGACAGGATTTGCCTCTGGGATTTCCTGTGGCCAAAGCTCAATCCACCTCTATCTACAACCTGCTGGTCAAGGCAGCCCCCATTTGTCTCCCCCTGCCTGATCTCCCTGCAGCCCTTGCCCAGTCCAGCTCCAACTGCAGCTAGCCTGTCACAGATATATGGCACACCCAATCTACAAAAGGGAAAGCTACATAAGGCCACTCCTTGAAGGCCTGGAGAGGCTGCTGTTTCACCTAATTCACAGAGAGACAGCCAAAATGAGGATAGAGATACATTTTTCAAGTGAAAGACAAAGACAAAACCCCAGGAACAAAACTAAATGAAAGAGTGGCAAGCAATCTTCCAGATAGAGTTCAAAACAATGGTTATAAAGGTGCTCAGTGAACTCTGGAGAATAGATGAACTCAGTGAGAACTTCAACAAAGATAGAAAATATGGAAAAGAACCAATCAGAATTGAAGAATACAATAACAAATGAAAAATACACTAGAGGGAATCAACAGATCAGATGAAGTCAGTGAGCTGGAAGACATGGTAGTGGAAACTACTCAATGAGAACAGAAAAAAAATTTTTTTTAAAATATGAGAATAGTGTGGGACCTCTAGGACAATATCAGGCATACTAGCATTCACATCATAGGTGCATCCCAGGAGGAGAAGAAAGAGGAATGGACAGAAACCTAATTGAAAAATAATGGCTGAGACTCCCCTAACCTGGTGAAGGAAACAGACATCAAGTACAGGAAACACAGAGATTCCCACAAAAGGAACCCAAAAAGGTCCAAACCAAGACACATCATAATTAGAAATTCCCAAAGTCAGAGAATCTTAAAAGCAGCTAGGTAAGGACAGGGGATTCCCCCATAACACTTACCAGCTGATTTTCAGCAGAAGCTTTGTAGGCCAGAAGTAATAGTACAATATATTCAAAGTGATGAAAGAGAAACTTACAGTCAAAAATACTCTATCCAATAAGATTATCATTCAGAATTGAAGGAGAGATCCCAGAGTTTCCTGAACAAGCAAAAGCTAAAGGAATTCATCACCACTAAAATGGCACTATAAGAAATGTTAGACTTCATTAAGAGAAAAAGACAAAACTAAAAATGAAATGTACAAATGAAAAAAAAATTCCTTGATAAAGGCAAAGATTTAGTAAAAGTAGTGGACCATGCAATTATAAAGCGAGTATGAAGATTAATTAAAAAAAATAGTAATATCATGTGTCACTACAGTAGTACATTAAGGGATACAAGCACACAAAGCATGTAAAGTATATAAAAAAGAAATAGAAAAATAACAAAGCCCCTAAGTTAGAAGGAAGGAAATAATAAAGATCTGTGAGGAAATAAATAAAATAGAGCAATAAAACTAAAAGCTGTTTCTTTTAAAGATAAATAAAATAGATGAAACTTTAGCCAGACTCAACAAGGAAAATAAAGAGGATCCAAGTAAAGTAAGAAATGAAAGAGAAGTGTAAACGGACACCACAGAAATACAAAGAAATATACAAGAACATATAAACAATTATGTAACAATAAATTAGACGACCTAGAAGAAATGGATAAAATACTAGAAACAAAATCTTCCAAGACTGAATCAGCAAGAAACAAAATCCGAACAGACAAATAACTGCTAATGAAATTAAATCAGTCATCAGAAGTCCCAACAAACCAAAATCCAGGACCAAATCACTTCACAGGTAAATTCCACCTATCCTTCTCCAACTATTAAAGAAAAAGACAACAATGAAGAGGAAGGAGAGCTCCCAAACTCATTCTACAAGGCCAACATTACTTTGATACCAAACCAAGACAAAAAACATTACAGAAAAAGCAATTATAGACTAATATTCCTGAACAACATGATGCAAAAATCCTCAAGAAAATATTAGCAAACCAAATTCAGCAGTATATTTAAAAGATCAGAAACCATGATCAACTGGGATTTATTCCTGGGTTGCTAGCTTCATTCAATATCTGCAAATCAGTCAACATGATACACCACATAAATAAAATGAAGAATATATGATCATCTCAATAGATTAAGAAAAAGTATTTGACAAAATTCAACATTCATTTATGATAAAAACTCTCGAAAGTAAAGAGGGAACATGTCAACATAATAAAGGCCATATATGATAAATCAGTAACTAATATTTTCAATGGTAAAAAGCTGAGAGTTTTTTTTCTAAGATGAGGAACAAGACAGCACTCTTATTCAACATAGTATTAGAAGTCCTAGCCACAGCATTAGACAAGAAATAAAAAGCGTCCAAATTGGAAAGAAAAAAGTAAATCTATCACTATATATAGAAAACCCTAAATACCCCACATAAAATTTAGGAATAAATTCATTCAGGCCCTGGCCAGTGTGGCTTAGTTGGTTGGAGCGTAATCCCATACACCAAAAGGTGGCAGGTTCAATTCCCAATCAGGGCACATACCCAGGTTATGGATTCAGTCCTTGGTTGGGACACATGTGGGAGGAGGCTGATTGATGTTCCTATCTCTATCCTTCTTTCTCTTTCACCCCTCTCTCTAAAAAATAAAAAAAAAATATGTATATATATTTATTTTTAAATACAATTAAAAACCATACATACAATATATACAATGTTTTGAACACTTTCCTTTTCTAGTACATTCAATGGAGGCCCAGGAGTAGGTTACATGATAGGAAATGCCAGTCAGCAAGGAGCTGAGACACGGCCCAATTGCTCTCACTTGTGGTTTAAAAAGATACAGTAAACAAAGTTACAGTTTAAAGGAATAACTGGACTACATATTCTTTAGCCAATCCTCCACGACTGTTTCTCTTAGCCAAGCTTTCAATTAGAGATGACATACAGCAATACAATGTTGGGGTTCTGCTCACTGGCAAAGACCTAAACTTCACTAAAAACAGATATTTGATATATATTTGAACAGATTCACATGCTTTGACAAACCAGGAGTGTTTACCACCTTTTAGTAAAATCAAGGCAACCACATCTCATACATCTAAGTACATGCAGGAAATGTTCTGTATCCATTGTGCCTCCACTGTGGTCAACTGGCAAAGATGTAAAATGGGACATTCCCTTTTATCTCATCTTAACTCTCACACATTGTCCTTATATGGACAAAATGGTTTTCTGGATGAAAGGAGAAGGGGAGAGAGAGAGAGAGAGAGAGACAGACAGACAGACAGACAGACAGACAGACAGACAGACAGACATGTAAGAGTGAAGTGCAATCCGAGTATATGCCCTGACCAGGAATTGAACCTGCAACCCCTTGGTGCATGGGACGATGCTCCAACCAACTCAGCCACACCAGTCAGGGCTGTTTTTGTTTTGGGGTTTTGTTTGTTTTTGTATTTAAAATAAATTTTAGAAAGGCCTATAAATCATGTGTGATGAAATTTTAATTTAAAAAATTATCTCTGTAAAGTTCCTTTTATCTTATATATCATGTATTTGCAAATATGTTTGGTGGCCATCTCATCTTGTCTGATTGACTAGGGTGAA
Organism: Plecotus auritus; assembly: GCF_963455305.1. Classification (NCBI taxonomy): domain Eukaryota; kingdom Metazoa; phylum Chordata; class Mammalia; order Chiroptera; family Vespertilionidae; genus Plecotus; species Plecotus auritus. The sequence goes on from NC_137776.1 coordinate 51,766,177, forward strand.
GTACTAGTCTGTAGGGGAAGAGCTAAGAATTCCCTCAAAAAACAAATGTAGTCCTATGTACAATGATCTTAGCACAGAAAAATTTCACATCAGCATTTTCAATCACTCATTCCAATAATGTACCTATGGTCTGTTTAGTGTTAAGCAATTGCCTCCCTGGTGAACCCTTCAAGTTAAAATTAGTAAGCAGAATCTACCATTAAGTACATTAGAGACATTAGTGATGTTGAATCTGAGACAACTGACATTGGAGGGCTTCTGCCAAAAATTAGGATTTGCATTCCATGTTAAATGATCTTAGGTCTCTTTTCTTGGAAGTATATTTGATAAGCGAAGCCATTGCATACTGAGGCCTGTTTAGTTTGACAGCAAAATCATATGACGTGTTTAAAATAAAAATGTTTATCATCCCTTATAGCTGAAAGGATGCTTCTAGCTTATCCAGAAGTGACTTTATACAATTACATATCAGCTTAAAGGAACTCAAATATACCCGTTTTTCTGCTTCACACATGTTTTATCAAATCTGTTAGGAAATCCTACCTAACAATTCCGACTCTCATCGAGCTACTAAGGGGCAGGTAGGGTATAAGTCCTGTGCCAGGGTGCGTAATACTAGAACATTCCCTCAGGGCCAGAATGTTCCAACTTAGAACTATGTAATACTTTCAGGGTTCTAGGTTTCAAGAAGTCTATCATTAGGCCTAATAGCCATAAACAAAAGGCTTTTTTTGAACTCTCACCCAAGGATATGTTTTACTGATTTCATTGATTTTAGAGAGAAGGGAAGGGAGAGAGAAACATTGATGCTAGGACAACAAATGGCTTTTCTGTGACAGTGTCCATGTGTATTGGCATAAACTAAAAAATTTAAGTGTAAAACATTTGTGAGGCCTGGCTGATGTGGCTCAATGATTGGAGCTTTGATTGATCCCCTATACTAAAGGGTCTCGGATTTGACTCCTGGTCAAGTGCAGGTGCCTGGGTTGTGGGTTTCATCCCCTGCCCGGTGGGGGTGCGTGCAGGAAGCAACCAATCAATGCGTCTCTCCTGCATCATTATTTCTCTCTCTATCTCCCTCCCCCCCCCGCCCGCCTTAAAAATCTACGGAAAAAATAATCCTCCAGTGAGGATTAACAATAAAGAAAGTTTGTGACAGTGTTTCCTTTAAGCTGATGTAATACTTCCTGGAGTTTGCTGCGTGGAATGTGTAACACTAGGAATGATTAAAATGTTAAATGCATGTAAATTGTGTGGACTATAAGAGCATACATTTAAAATATGATAAAGTGATTGACTCCCCTCAAAGTCAATATCCACACCCAAAACAACACCAAAAAACAAGGGGGGATAGAAGGGAGGCTAGCATTCCACAGAAATAGACAAACCATTGAAAAATGGTCAAAAGTACTGGTTTCCAAAAGGCCCAGTGATTGCCTAGATGTTGTTTTGCTACAGAGAAAATGCATGGTCAAATAAGAGTGATGTCCCTTTATCTGCCTTCTTATGCCATGCTCACCAAACCTAGCCAGGGCTTGTTTGGGGATCTAAGAGAAGTGAAGAAAAATCTGCAAAATTAGGTCATCAGCTACTGTGCACTTGGTGCTAACCTAGTGGATGCTGTTTATATTGTGCATCCTCAGGTGAGCAAGCTAAGAAAGGCATAAAACTTTTCCTACATGAGTTATAGTAGACAAAGCAAGCATCCTTAGCTGAGGAGATTTATTAAACCCATCAAATTTAGCTCATAACTCATCAAAGGGCAAGGACTGTTATTAAAAATTACAATCTTATGCTGTTATTATTTGAATTTGCTACAGAATAATGAAAGGTCAGTAACAGATTAATCATTCCTATAGTGTATTTATTCCTCATGTAGAATACTGGTTTGAGAAATGAATACTTGTAATTTGTCACAGAGGCAACTGGTTTATTGTTTAAGTAGAATGTTCAGTAAATAAATGGGTCCACACTCTGGGAGAAGATAGTGCCCTTCTTTTAAAAACGGTATAGAGTAGACAATGCTCTGGCCCAGCCTTCACCCAGATAAACAATTTGGCATTGAACAATTCTGGCAGAAGCACTTAGCTGTGTTAAGTAGCATTAAGTTCAAAATGAACAGGTGACCAGGTTTAGTGAATTCAGGTAGATTTTTCACATACTTAAATCTTTGGTTCTCTTCTCCCTAAATTCTATGGGATTCTAAAAAAGGAAGTGAATCAAAATGAAATGGAGGACTGAGAAAAGTACAAATGTGTGGCTGAGATGCCAGTGCTGTTCGTGCATATTATTGGGAAAGTCTGGATTCCGACCCAGCACTCTTTATCTTCTCAACATTGTATGAAGCACACAATGTTATCAAAGCATACCTATTATCATGTTTTGTATATATTTTATAATATGTACTATCAAATTTATATATATTTGATAAATATTTTTATATATTTGAAAATATACACTAATCTTATTTGATTCACATAGTAGTCCTGTGGTAACGTGTATTTGTGCACTGAGTAACAATGCAAGCTCTAATTCTTACTGTGGGTTGTGACCAAAAAGTCTGAAAGCCACTGCTTTAAGGCAATTGGAGTGTTTTGTTGTTGTTATTTTGCAACCAAAAGCAGTCACTCCGCTAAGCACTTTACAGCATCTCATTTAATCTTAGACAATTCTGTTGGTTAGGTTTTATTACCCAACTTTAAAGATGAGAAAACTAAAGCTTTAAAAGAGTAAGCTGCTTTCGGTGACCCTGAAAGCACTGGAATATAAATTCTGGGAAAAGCCACAACAATGTAAAAGGGGGACTTTGAAATCTAGTCTGTTGCCCAAGATATCTGGCAGGGGAACCTTGAAACCTATAAGGAGAAAAACTATAAAACTCTTGAACTCCCACCAGGTGGGGTGCTCAGTTGCCTGCTTTTTATCTTCACCTAAGGACATTTTTTAATTGATTTTTTTTTTTTTTCAGAGAGAGTGGGAGGGGGAAAGAAAGACCAATGTGAGAGAGACACACTGACTGGTTGCCTCCTGCTTGCACCCCGACCCAGGCCAGGGATTGAGCTGAGGTATGTGCCCTTGACCGGGAATTGAACCCGGGACCCCTCAATCTGAGGACCTGCACTCTAATCACTGAGCAAAACCTGCCGGGGCATGCCAAGTGTATTCTTAATAAAGTTGCTTGCTTTGCTTCAACACTGCTTTCTATCACTCATCTGGAGAGTGTAACAAAGCAAAGAAGTAGGAGAAACCCCTCTGACTCTCCGGTAATATATCTGGTTCTAAAGCCTGTTCTCTTCATCACATCAGACAACCTCCCTACATAATACAAGGTACATTTTATTGCAGGTTTGCTCTGGACCAGGCACTAAACCAAAGACTTTTCCTACCTTACCTTGCTGAGACCTCACACAACTCTAGGAAATCTGTATCTTTATCTGTATTTTATAGATGAGGAAATAGACGTACAGATATCTTAAGTTCTCCAAGGTCAGCCAGCTAATAGTCAATAGAAGGAACCTGAACCCAAGTCAGTCAGACTCCAAAGCATTTGCACTATACCTCAGAGAACTGCCGGGTTTTGTGGGGCCTGACGTTTATACAATTTGGGGTAGCTGGTCCTTTAAGTTTTGGGTACAAAATTATTCTTAGAAAATTTGATACCGAGTTTTGGAAGGGGACCTGAAGATTATTCCTGGTAACTCTGCTATCTGAGTCATAGACGCTGCACTTGTGTTTCATTTCATGAGTCGTATTACAACTAACTTTTGGGTATGTATATCAGAACCTTTTGTGATGTGGCTTTCAAATCCAGGAAGGTAAATAATTTTTCCCAAGATCAAAGAACCAGAATTACTTGTTTGAGAAGGGACAGTGTCAATCTGATTCTTTACCTTAAATGCCTTTAAAAAAAGAAAACACTAAAAATTTAAATAAAAAATAAAGTACAATTTTGGTAATAAAATTGTAATACTAAAATGGCTTCTGCTTAGGCTTTGTTGCTGTGTGATCTCACCCAAGTTCTATTTCACTCCCCTAAGCCTCAGTGCACTATTTTTACATTGAAGGGGATTAATTAGTTGATTATTAACTTCCTTTCCAACATGAACTTTCTCAGGCCTAATTCGGCAAGGAACAAATAACCGGGTTGCTACTTGACTGAGCTGGTCCATGCTTTCTGCTGTTAACAGTTGAGCTGTTGCTGAGTTGGGCTTTAGAAATTCCAATCAGCTCATTAGAATCTTTTGTTATACAAAGAGTTGTACAGGGAGAGTCAGGACCCACCTCCAGAAAGTTAAAACGATTTATGTTAATTTGCTTGCTTGAATGTAGTGGCTATCAATCAAGCAAGCAATAGCAAATATACATCTAAACCAAGTTGTAGACCTTAAACACAAAGTTTTATTTGTCAGTTATACCTGGAGTGAATAAAGTGGGGGAAATAAGAGGTGGAGGGTCATAGTCTACATGGAAGTTTCATTGCTTTCTGCTTCTTCCCCTGGACCCTTTTGAAGAGAGCTAGCTGGTGGCAGGCAGGAGAAGGTGTGGGAAGAAGAAATGGCAGAAATGGCAGTCTTCCACTGCAGGAAGCATCAGACAGTGCTGGATCCCTTCCTGACATTCATAGGTATTTTCTTTGGATGTTATATTAGCTTATGGACATGGTCTTAAAATATTTCAAATATTTCTATTTCTGGGGCTCTATTCTTAAACTCCACAGCACTCCGCAGGGCCATTCCTCCAAGCTCTTTCTTACCCCCAAAGCTCCCATCACAGGAGCCTGGCAGGCAGTGTGTTGAGGAAGGGAGAGGTCAGAAGAAAAGGTACCTGACACATGGTCTTGCCCCACATGGATAAAAGCAGTCACGGTGTCCTTATTCACTCGGAGGATCTAGGTCAGAGCCAAAGTCTTACAAATTGCATATTCCTACTATTTCCAGCATCTTTGTTTTGTGAAGCATTAACTAATTTACATTATTAAAAACAGTTAACATTACTAAAAATAGTAACCACAGAATGTCTACCTCATTCATAGGTATTTTTCATATGTATTTTATTTTAATCTTATAATTATGCAAAGTAGGTATACCTGTTCAATTTACAGATAAAGAAAATGAAGTTCAGAGAAATTAGATAACTTATCCAAGGTGAACAGCTAGAAAAGAAATGGCAGGACTGTCACTGGAGCTCCTATGTGTAATGTCTTCCTACTGTACTACATTGCCTCTCAATTCAATCTGCATTTCTCCATATTTATGATAATTTCTCTATATTTGTGATTGCCTTCCATTTGATTGCCTTTCAACCCACCACTAAAGTATAAGGATCTGTTTCAGATGAAACTTGGTAATGTTAAATTTTGTCTGGTATCCGACCCTTACTCAACATATGTTGGAAAATCTAATACCATAACTGGCCAAAAAAAATGTGAGGAGAAATATATTGTTGAAAACCAATGACTGCAATTAGACCAGCAAAGAATTTAAATTATAAAAATGGCAAAGGGCAGTTGTAAGCCAATCAAGAAAAAGTGTGGCTGTATAGTCACATTTTCAGCTGTTTCCCTGTGTTGGCAGCCTTTCAAAGCCACACTATTAAATGTATTAGTATAAGGAAGACTGTGATAACACCACAGTCAGCTGTGCAAAATGAATTTAAAAGTGATTGACAGATAGACTTGAAGTAGTGAATTGCTAAAAAGATCAGCCCAGAACTGTGAAACACACAATGACACTTTTCTGTGGGTTAAAAGAGAAAGGGTTGATTTGTCCATCACTAGAGCCACCTTGGGGATCAGACAAGTACTTCTTGAACTTCTCAATACCAGCATGGTATAGAATAAGGTTAAACTTATTGAAGTTATCACTTGGACAATGCTCACTACCATAAAAACATCACTTTTGAGTTGAAATCCTTCCTGACTGACCCTAGTTTAATACTAAAGCTCTTTGTTCTCCATCAGGAAAATAGGAGACTTTATTTTAAACAATGATATGTTGGGCTCTATGTGTAGAGCCCTATAAATTTCCAGGAATACTTCAATGATACCTTTTAAAAACAGTATCATCAGTATTTATGCTCCACTTGTGCAAGGAGGCTTTGCATTTGCTCAAGGTAGACATGACTAAGTAATCACAGCCAGTATCTTAATTGAGCCTCAGAGTATTTTTCAAAACAGCAATCCAGACAACCCCAACAATTAGGCACTTGTGAAGAGAGCTCAGCCATGAAAACAAGAGCTTCAGATCTATTTTATTAGTATCCATATACTTAGGACTTAGCTTAGAATAATTATACAATATGCCCTGCCTGGGTAGTTCAGTTGGTTTGACTGTTATCCTGCAGATTGCAGGTTCAATCCCCAATCAGGGCACATACAAGCAGCCAATGAATGCATAAATAAATGGAACAACGAATTTTCTCTCATTCTCTAAAATCAATCAATTTTTTTAAAAAAAATAATAGTTATACAATAATTGTGAATGGATATATGGCATGGCCGATTTCTACCAATTCCCTCAAAGTTAGACTCATTGAATATATTTTTTTTAAAAATCCCAATATCTCAGATTATCTAACTTCCTGGCAATCTTCCTTGGAACCCAAGCTTTTTACTCCCCTCCTTATATTTCTTATACTCTTTATAGAAAGAAATTCTCTTATTGTTAAAGGAGAAATATCATACAAATCTGGGACCAGCAAGTTTTCTGAGTTAGGGCCAGGGTTTGTGTTTCTGAAGTTTTTAATTATAGAGAAAATATATTAAATGTAGGATGAGTCCCAAACTTCATCACCAAAGACACCTGATCTGGAATAAGGACAAGTAAACAAGGAAATGTTTGATATATGAACTTTAAGTTTCACAAAATCACCTTGAAGCCCTTAACTGCAGAGAAATGATTAGCCTATCAATAATGACGGAGTCAGGGAACTTTTTCTATTTCCAAGTCTCTGTTGAAGAATGTTGAGGCTCTGTATTCATTCTTTGTCCTGGACTTTGCAATTGATGTCTGTGAGGCAGGCATATTTGGAAAGTCAACCTCAAACACATTCTTCAAACACGTTCTCCAAAGAGCAAGACTGCACACCTACCATAAAACAGGAGAGGATGGGAGCATAGGTTCAATAATGTTTTCAAATTCCTTATTTGAATATGAAGCTTTGTATTACCTTGTATTGGTCTTGAGAAAATACAATCAGTTCCTGATCTGCCAAAACATAAAAAATCTTATGTATAAGTTGAATCCTCTGTCTCCCTTTTCCCATTGTTATCTTCTACCAAAGACGCTCTTGTGCCCTGAGTATAGGAGTGAAGAGCTAAAGATCTTTACGTTGTCTGGATCCCCATCACCTCCATGATCTCATCGCCTACTACTCGCCTCAATGTTCTCCCAATTTGAGCCACACCAACCACCTTCCTCTTCCTTTAAGACACCAGGCACTGCTTTAGCTATTCCTTCGAAGACAGGCTTCTCCCAGATCTTAACTAATTCCCTCTCCTCCAAGTTTTGCATAAATATTTCTATTTCAATGAGGCCTTCTTGAACTCTGCATTTAAAATAACAACCTTCAAACCACCTACCCACCACTCTCATACCCCCTTTCTCTCCTTTCCCCCCTAAAGCGCTTACCACTTTCTAAGTCTCTAAAATGTACTTAATATGTCCAGTATATAATCTCTCATTCTGCTCTCAAGGTTAGAGATCTTTATTTTCTTTCTGATGTATTTAAACTTCCAGAACAGTCACAAGGATAATTTAGTCTCTTCAATGAGGTTCCTTGTTGGATTCTTAAGGGAAAACACAGGAAAAGCTGTGAAACAATGGCAACAGCTCAGTGAAGCTAACCAAGAGAGGTCCCTTCTGAAGCTTTTTATTTTCTCTTTCACTTGGCCTGAAATTTCACAAATTATAGATTTATTTAACTTAAGGGATGTTACCTTTTAAAATGCAAATATTACAGCCTGTCAGTTACTGACACATTATCATTAATGGATTTAAGCTCATCACTCTCTCCCAGTCTCTAATGGAGACCAGCTTACTCATGAGAACAGGCATGGTAGAGGAAGCTAGGACATTTTAGAATACAGATCTCTCTGGGGAGTGTGGAAATCCTGGGTGGGAGCCAGAGTGGGGAGGCTTAAGGCAGCATAGTAGGGTTCATTCTGGAGAGGTGGAAATAGTAATACCACATTCACATATTAATGTTTAGTTCTGTGATGATCTTTTCAAAATCCCTCCAAGAAAAGCTTGTTTAGATCAATGCCTTCCCTTAAATCGATAACATCTGTTGGCCAGGTATAGCCAGCAGGCACTTGTTTAGAGGAGTAAATGGGAACAGGAATGGGCATTTGGCTTCCTGGATCTCTCCATGTGTCTCTCTCCGTGTGCTTCACCTAGAAAGAATGGTTCTGTTATTTCCCCTGCAGCGCTCTTCAGGCTGGCCAGCTGCTAGTTATCCAGATTGCACTGACTGACTGACATAGTGACACTTCCATCATTTATTTGGCCACCATGAATAAAACCCACACAAACACTACTTTATAGCTATTTTATGATTGTTAGATTGTTGATGGTCAAGCTGTTTTCAGTGTCAACCCATCATTCGTTAGTGTCCACAGATTTCAGACCCAATCAAAGACTTGGATCAAACAACGTTGGGATAATGGTGAGGGGCTGTATGGGGTTGGCATAAATAGTAATGTATATTGAAGAGCTCAGTCTGAAAAGTTTATGGCTATTAAAGTTATTCACACTCTATAGGGACACAGAAGCTAAAGAAATAATTTTCATCTCATCCTTGCTGGAAACCAAATGACTATTTGTAGAGTAATTTGAGAACTTTGAGAAAACAAGAAAAGAGAATGGGATGACACACCTATGGACTCTCGGGGCTGGGGATGTCCATCCCAAATGGAGGGATGTCTTTACAGAAAACCTGAAAATTCCTCTACAAACTCTTCTGGATTGAAAATCTCTTAGAATAATAATAATAATAGCTGCCATTTAAGGAATGCTCACTCCTTGCCAAACACTGTATAGGTAAGATATATAAGACTGCATTTATGATGGCCCCTAGACATGGGTGTTATCCTTGTTCTACAGTTGAAAAAAACTAAGTTCCAGCTCATTGAATATCTGTTCAAAGTGAGGACGAGGCAGAATCAAGGCCTAAACCAGTGGTTGAGCCCATGCCCTTCTTCACTTTATTATACTGTCTCCACACAGGGAACGTGAAGAGGTATCTAGGTCTCTTGGCTCTGTCTGTAGAATGTTTCAAGAGATTTATTTTGCATCAGAAATTGCCCTTATTAGAGCTTAGTGTCAGGTTTTAGAGTAAGAATTCCCTTTATCCTTGTCTTTTCATCAAGCCCTGTGACCAAAAGAGTGGTGTGGTCTCAGCCTTTTCCTCCCATCTGGGCCTTCACTGCCTATAACAAGTATACATTCTTTTCAGCTGCTCAGGTCCATGAGCCTCACATGGCCAGGCTTATGGATTATATCTAGAGAGAAAAATCACCAAGATAGCAACACAGGATGCTCCCGACTTCACTTCCCCTTATAGAGAAAAACATCTAACAACTATTCATGAACAGGACACCACTGAGAGAATCATAGAACAGCCCCCTGCACCAAGACAGAAACCAAGGTAGCCCCCTGCACCAAGACAGAGATCAAGACAGATTGCATTAAAAGGGTAAGAGAAATGGCTGCACAGTTGACCACATTGTCCCTCCCCAGGCAAGGGCAGCACCATGGAGAAAAGTCTCCACTGAGCCTCCAGTTCCTCCAGTGGGAAAAGAGAGCCAAGGGGACAACCAGCTCCCCCAGCACTGTGGAAGCCCCTAGTCTGTAGACTACAGGGAACTCTGTGGGGCTCAACCACTGATAATCTGACTGTGATGAACTAGTGGGAAGGAGCTTGGAGCAACCAGCACATGGATCTTCGCAGACCAAGGTAATACCTGAAGTGCCCAAGTAGATATCCCAACCAGCAGCTTTGCTTATCTGCAGAACCAGGTTGCTAATGCACTTTGACCAGGGAACTTGGAGTGGGTGTAGATTTCCCTGATTAGAATCCTCAGAGAAAGAGTTTTGTGAACCCTAAAGGCTGGTTTGCTCATTCCCAGGCATGGAGCTGATTCACACCCCACCCACTAGGTAGAATATTTTCCCAGTCCCTTCTGGTCAGAGGGGCTGATGAGAGCACCTGGAAGTGACATAACCCAGAAACACTCAAGCCAACAACAGGCAGGCAGGCAGAGTTCATTGTCCTTAGAGCAAAGCAGTACCAACCATGGAGTGTGCTCCTGCTATACTCAGGCAGGGGGATCAGTTCATGGTTGAGGCTGAGGGTAGCTCCTGGACCCTCCTGATAGGAAAGCCTGTTAGGGAAAAATTGGGAGGCCTGGAATGGCATCTCTCCATCCTTCCCAGACAAAGAAACCTAGACAGCCCCACCTGCTGTAGAGAGTGTCTCCCAGCCCTATGTGACCAGAAAGGCTGATGAGAATACGTGGAAGCTGCATTAGACAGCAATGCTCTATCCACGAGACAGGCAGGCACAGCAACTAGTTTGCAGAGCAAAGCCAGTGGTCCTGTTTCACCAGGAACCTTGGGATCTGGGTTGGCTTGAGTTAAGACGACAAAGAGCGGGAGAAACCAAGATGGCGGCATAGGTAATCACCTATACTTGCTGTCTCTCACAACCACATCAAAACCACAACTAAATGGCAAAACAACTACCACCTAGGACCGTGGGAAAACTGGCTGAGTGGAAGTTCCACAACTAGAGAGGTGAAGAAAGCGCATTGAGACCGGTAAGAGGTACAGAGGCACTTAAAGTGCTGCACCTGGATGTGCTGCTTTTTAAACCGGGAGGGAGATACAAGCTCCCACTTGCTCTGAACTCCAGTTCCAGGCAAGACTCTGGGAGACCCAGACACATACGGGGAGAAACTGGACTGTCTGGAGGACAGCTTATTCTTAGAGGTGCTCTCAGCGATCACTGTTCTTGCATGGGGGTGCAGGACAGGGAGAAATAGGGACTTCCCCGGTTCAGGGCAGCCATTGCTGTTTGCTTCCCCCTGGTGATTCCCAGAGACCACGCCCCACCCAATTTACAACCACACCCAAGCTGTGCGCAGCAGCTTTTGCATATGAATGGCCTGTTCTTTCACCTAAAACAGTGGTGTGCAAACTCATTAGTCAACAGAGCCAAATATCAACAGTACAACGATTGAAATTACTTTTGAGAGCCACATTTTTTAAAACTTCTTCTAATGCCACTTCTTCAAAAGAGACTCTCCCAGGCCGTGGTGTTTTTTGGAAGAGCCACACTCAAGGGGCTAAAGAGCCGCATGTGGCTCGCGAGCCGCAATTTGCCGACCACGGGCCTAAAACAAACTGCAGCTGGGTCAGAGAACCCCAGAGATTCCAAAAGAAGGCCCACTACCTGGCAGCAGCAGCAGCAGCGGCCTTGCTTCACAGGTGGGCCTCGTCTGGGCACTTCCAAACCCATTACAAAGAGGAGGAATCTGCAGATGTCTCTTTAGCTCCTGCTGGGCGGCCCCAGACAGTGGCTGACCTTGCACCTCCTTGGAGATCCAAGAGCCAGTGTCCTCAGTGGTCAGAGTGAGACCATATTGGATTACAACTCTTCACATCCATAAGAGACACACTCAAGGGGCAGACTCAGTGAGCACCAAAGCCCTACTGAAGCAAGTCCTGCCCCATAAGGGTGTCTCCTGCACAACAGATCTTCCAGTGTAGACACAGATGGTCACCACAGCCATTTGGCCTGGAGGTCAATTCCTCCCAATGATAAAAAACAGCAATCAAGGGTTAACCTCAACAAGACTGTGCAAATAGCCCACAAAGGGGTGCACCAAGAGTGTCCACCTTAGGTGACTGGGGAGGCTGAGACACTGGGCCCTATAGGACACCAACCACACAAGGCCACTCTATCAACTCATGGAGACTTAGCAGCTACCCAGTACATAGAAACAAACACAGGGAAGCAGCCAAAATGCGGAGATAGAGAAACAAGTCACAAATGAAAGAAATGGATGAAAGCAAAATAATGGATATAGAGTTCAAAACCACAGTTATAAGGTTACTCAAGAATCTTCTAGAAACCTCCAAGAAATTTAGTGAGACCCTCAAGGATATGAAAAAGGACCAATCATGACCTTAAGGAAATGGAGATCTATGAACAATCAGAAATTAAGCATACACTGACTGAAATAAAGAATAATATACAGAGATCCAACAGCAGACTAGAGGATCGCAAGAATCAAGTCAAAGATTTGAAATACAAAGAAGCAAAAAACACCCCACTAGAAAAGCAAAGAGAAAAAAGAATCCAAAAGTATGAAGAAAGTGTAAGGAGCTTCTGGGACAACTTCAAGCATACCAACATCTGAATTATGGGGGTGCCAGAAGAAGAGAAAGAGCAAGATATTGAAAACATATTTGAAGAAATAATGACAGGAAACTTCCCCTACTTGGTGAAAGAAATAGACTTACAAGTCCAGGAAGCACAGAGAACCCCAAACAAGAGGAATCTAAAGAGGACCACACCAAGACACATCATAATTAAAATGCCAAGGGCAAAAGACAAAGAGAGAATCTTAAAATCAGCAAAAGAAAAACAGTTAGTTACCTACAAGGGAGTACCCATACGACTGTCAGCAGATTTCTCAACAGAAACTATGCAGGCCAGAAGGGAGTAGCAAGAAATATACAAAACTCACTACCAAGCATTATATACCTGGGAAATTTGTTTTCAAAAATGAAGACAGGAGCCCTAACTGGTTTTGCTCAGTGGATAGAGCGTCAGTCTGCGGACTCAAGGGTCCCAGGTTCGTTTCTGGACAAGGGCATGTACCTTGGTTGCGGGCACATCCCCGGTGGGGAGTGTGCAGGAGGCAGCTGATCAATGTTTCTCTCTCATTGATGTTTCTAACTCTCTATCCCTCTCCCTTCCTCTCTGTAAAACATCAATAAAATATATATTTTTTTAAAAAATGAAGACAGGATAGAGACTTTCCCAAAAAAATAAAACCTGAGGGATGCAGCAAAAGCAGTTCAAACAGGAAAGTTTATATCAATAAATGTCTACATTAAGAAGCCAGAAAGATCTGATATACAACCTAACTCTATGCCTTAACACTGGAACAAGAAGAACAAACCAAGCCGAAACCGGTTTGGCTCAGTGGATAGAGCGTCGGCCTGCGGACTGAAGGGTCCCGGGTTCGATTCCGGTCAGGGGCATGTACCTTGGCTGCGGGCGCATCCCCAGTGGGGGGTGTGCAGGAGGCAGCTGATCGATGTTTCTCTCTCATCGATGTTTCTGGCTTTCTATCCCTCTCCCTTCCTCTCTGTAAAAATATCAATAAAATATATTTAAAAAAAAAAAAAGAAGAACAAACCAAACCTGAAGTTATCTTTAAAAAGGAAACAATAAAGACTAGAGCAGAAATAGAGGGGAAACCAAGATGGCGGCATAGGTAAACATCTGAACTTGCTGCCTCGCACAACCACTTCAAAACTACAACTAAAAGACAAAACGGACATCATCCAGAACCACAGGAAGGCTGGCTGAGTGGAAATTCTACAACTAGAAGGAAAGAGAAAAGCACACTGAGACTCAGAGGAGCTGCGGAAGTAAAGTGCGGAGGTACGGAGGCGCACACATGGAAAGGGCTGCCAACTTAGTATGCGGCTGTCTTTTTCAATCCACAGGGAGACACAAGCTCCTGACTGCTCTGAACTCCAGTTCCAGGTGAGACTCTGGGGACCAAGACTCATACAGGGAGAAACTGGATGTCTGCCATCGGGTGGAACTCGAGGGCGGCTTTCTCTCAGAGGTGCTTGCAGTGATTATCTAGGGACACTGAGACCTGGGGGCCTCTTAGGGCAGGGCCGACAGTCAATCATTGATGTTTGCTCCGCCCTGAGACCCCGCCCCACCCAAGCTGTGCGCAGAGGTTTTTGCATATGAATGGCCTGGTCCTTTGAATTCTAAACTTACCTAACAAACTACAGCTGAGACAGTGAGACCCAGAACATCCAAAAGAAGGCCCAAGGCCCCGCAGCAGTTTGCATTGCTTCACAGCTGGGCCTCATCTGGGCACCTCCAAAACCCAAACAAAGAAGAGGAATCTGCAGATCTCTCCGTAGTTCCTGCTGGGTGGCCTCAGGCAGAGGCTAAATTAGCACCTCCTTGGAGATCCAAGAGCCAGTGTACCCAGTGGTTAGAGTGGGACCATCCAGATTACAACTCCTCAGATCCATAAGGGACACACTCAGGGGGCAGACTCAGTGAGCACCAAAGCCCCACTGAAGCAAGTCTTGTCTCATAAGGGTGTCTCCAGCACAGAAGTTCTCCCATCGTAGACACAGCTGATCCTCACAGCCAGTTTGGCCTGGAGGTCAAATCCTCCAAGTGATACCAACAATAATCAAGGCTTAACTACAATAAGACTGTGCACACAGCCCACAAAGGGGTGCACCAAAAGTGTCCACCTCAGGTAATTGGGGAGGCTGAGCCACTGGGCCCTATAGGACACCTAGTACACAAAGCCACTCTATCAACACAGGGAAGCAGCCAAAATGCAGAGACAAAAAAACAGGTCACAAATGAAAGAAATGGAGGAAAGCAAACTACTGGATATAGAGTTTAAAACCACGGTTATAAGGTTTTGTAAGAATTTTCTAGAAACCGCCAATAAATTTAGTGAGACCCTTGAGGATATGAAAAAGGACCAACTAGAAATTAAGCATACACTGACTGAAATAAAGAATAATATACAGAGATCCAACAGCAGACTAGAGGATCGCAAGAATCAAGTCAAAGATTGAAATACAAAGAAGCAAAAAACACGCAATCAGAAAAGCAAAAAGAAAAAAGAATCCAAAAATATGAAGATAGTATAAGGAGCCTCGAGGACAACTTCAAACATAACAACATCCGAATTATGGGGGTGCCAGAAGAAGAGAGAGCAAGATATTGAAAACCTATTTGAAGAAATAATGACAAAAAACTTCCCCCACCTGGTGAAAGAAATAGACTTGCAAGTCCAGGAAGCGCACAGAACCCCAAACAAAAGGAATACAAAGAGGACCACACCAAAACACATTGTAATTAAAATGCCAAGGGTTAAAGACAAAGAGAAAATATTAAAAGCAGCAAGAGAAAAACAATTAGTTACCTACAAGGGAGTACCCATACGATTGTCAGCTGATTTCTCAACAGAAACTATGCAGGCCAGATGGGAGTGGCAAGAAATATTCAAAGTGATGAATAGCAAGAACCTACAACCAAGATTACTCTACCCAGCAAAGCTATCATTCAGAATTGAAGGCAGATAAAGAGCTTCATGGACAAGAAAAAAATAAAGAAGTTCATCACCACCAAACCAGTATTATATGAAACTAGTGAGCCGGTGCATGAAATTCATGCACATTAAAAGGGGATTAATTAGAGGAAATAATTTAATATTGCTATTTGCACTTTCTCTATAATAGAAATGTCAGAGATGTAAGAAAATTAGTGAAATGTATATGAAAACCTTCCTCCTGTCAGAGTCTGAGGCTCACCACGGGACCCAGAGTCAAGTCCCTGCCCACCCACATGCACCTCAAAATCGCTTGAGACCCAGACTCAGCTGCCCCCCCCCCCAATTAGGCTAGATTCAGACCCAGCCAGTCCCACCCTTGTCAAGCCCTACTGGGCAGGGGGCGTAACCTCAGGTCCCCTGGCCCAGTTCCAGGATGGGGGGCATGGCCTGAGGTCCCCCAGCCCAGACCGGGGCAGGGGGGCATGCCTTGAGGTCCTCCATCAAGCCCCACCAGTTGGGGGACACGGCCTGAAATCCCCTGTCAAGCCCTGCTGGTTGGGAGGCATGGCCTGAGATCCCCCGTCAAGCCCCGCTGGGTGGGCGGCACAGGTCTGAGGTCCCCTCTGAAGCCCAGCTAGGCAGGGGGGCACAGCCTGCGGTCCCCCAGCCTGGTGCTGGGGCAGGGGAAGCAGCCTGAGGTCCCTAGCCCAGCACCAGGACAGGAAGCGCACCTTGAGGTCCCCCATCTAGCCCTGGCAGATTGGGGGCACAGCCGGAAGTCCCCTGTCAAGCCCTGCTGGGTGGGGGGCATGGCCTGAGATCCCCTGTCAAGCCCTGCCGGGTGGGGGACACAGCCTGAGGTCCAGTCAAGCACCATGGGGGTGGGGGAGGGCTTAGCCTCAGGTCCCTGCTGATTGCTCGTTAAGGCTCCTTATGGGAACTTGGCCTCAGCTGTGGGTGCAGCCATCTTTGTGATGGAGTGATGGTCAATTTGCATATTCCCTCTTTATTATATAGCATGCTGAAAGGTATTCTTTAAGAAGAGGAAGAAGAAGAAAAAGGTAAAAAAGTATGAACAACAAATACATATCTATCAACAAGTGAATCTAAAAATCAAGTGATAAAAAATCTGATGAACAGAAAAAACTAGTGAATATAGTAGAATCCGGGGCATAGAAAGAGAGTGGACTGACAATCCTTGGGGGGGAAGGAGTGTGGGGGGTGCGGGAAGAGACTGGACAAAAATCATACACCCATGGATCAGGACAGTGGGGGGAAGGTAAGGACAGAGGGTGGGGTGGGAACTGGGTGGAGGGGAGCTATGGGGGGAAAAAGAGGAACAACTGTAATAATCTGAACAATAAAGATTTATTTAAAAACTAGAGCAGAAATAAATGAAACAGAGAACAGAAAAATAGAGAAGATAAAGCAAACAGAGTTAGTTATTTGAAAAGATAAATAAATGTAAATAACCCTTAGCTAAACTAACCAGGGTTAAAAGAGAGGGGACCCAAATCAACAAGATTATAAATGAAAAAGGGGACATTTACAACTGATACCACAGAAATGTAAAATATCATAAGATGCTACTACAAACAATTATACTCCAATGAACTAGACAACCTAGAAGAAATGGAAAAAATTTTAGAAACATACAACCTAAGAATACTAAATCAGGAATAAATAGAAACTCTGCATAGATCAATTACTAGTCCGAAAATTAAACAGTAAGCAAAAATCTCTCAATGAAGAAAAGCCCAGACCACATGGCTTCACTGGAGAATTTTACCAAACATTTAGAAAAGAATTAACACCAATCCTTCTCAAACTCTTCTCAAACCCGTTCATCCAGCTGGAGTCTCTTCCAGTGGCTCCAGACTCTCCATACCAGCAGTGTCAAGCTTTGGCACTTACACAGTCATTCTCAAATGCCTTCAAACACCACATCAGTGGCAGCTGACCTCAGCTCACATTGTAGCTCCTTCCAAGCAGCCTCAAGCCAGGCATAAGTGGCAGCCAGCTTCTGCTCACACTGTATCTCTACTCAGCCAGGCTGGCACAAGTAGATGCTAGACTTGGCTCTTATTGAAGTCCCTGTCAGGTGTCCCCTAGCCTAGCACAAGTGACAGCCAGCTTCAGCTCACACTGTAACCTTTCTCAAGTGACCCCAGGAGGCAACCAGTTGCAGTTCACATTATAACTCCTAGCAAGAGGTCCCAAGCCAAACACAAACAGTGGCCAGCCTCGGCCTGCACCAGAGGCCCTCCAAAGAGACTCCCGAAGTGACACACCCAGTAGCCAGGCTGAAATTAAACCAGCACCCCACAAAAGTGACTCCACAACTGACACACCTGAAAGGCAACCTCAGCTGGCACCAGAACCTGCTAATGTGACTCCAACTCTGTAGGGACAGCCCCCCCCCCCCCCCCAAAAGCTCATCCCCTATAGTCATGGCTGGTCCTCACAGCCAGCTTGAGAGCAAGCCCATCAACTGATGTGATCACAGCAATCATAGCTCAACTGGGAAAAGGGGGCACACACAACCCTACCCCACCTCAGGGACACCCCTGGAGCACCTGATCTGGTGACCAGGGGGGACAACACCACTGGGTCCCACAGGACACCTTGTACATAAGATCACTATTTCAAGACGGGAAGATGTAGCAGATCTACCTAACACCCAGAACACAGAGAGACTATCAGAAGAGGAGACAGAAAAGTACGTTTCAAATGAAAGAACAGGACAAAACTCCAGAAAAAGAGTTAATTCAAATGAAGAGAAACAATCTACCAGATAAAAGTCCAAAACAATGGTTATAAAGTGAGAGCTTCAACAAGGAGACAGAAAAATATAAAAAAAGAACCAATCAGTACTCAAGAATACAAATGAAATAAAAAATTCATTAGAGGTTTCCATTCATAGCTATTATAAATTGTGCTGCTATGAACATAGGGGTGGGTGCATATATTCTTTCTGATTGGTGTTTTGGGATTCTTAGGATATATGCCTGGAAGTGGGATCACTGGAAGTGGGATCATTGGGTCAAATGGCAGTTCCATTTTTAATTTTGGGGGAAAATTCCCTACTGATTTCCATAGTGGCTACACCAGTCTGCATTCCCACCAGCAGCTTAATAGGATTCCCTTTTCTCCACATCCTCACCAGCACTTGTCATTTGTTGATGGTAGCCATTCTGACAGGTGTGAAATGATACTTCATTGTCATTTTAATTTGCATCTCTCTGATGATCAGTGACTTTGACATCCTATATAATAAAAGCACAGTATGCAAATTGTCCCCTCAACCGGGAGTTCTTCCGGGAGTTTGACCAGGGGATGGGGCCAGCTGGGGGAAGGGAGGGATACCTGGCCTGCCACTGCCAGCCAGCCGCTAGGAACCCTACCAGTGCATTGGGCCTCTAGTGTTTTCATATGTCTCTTGGACATCTGTACAGCCCAAATGCCCATCAGTAGTGGATAAAAAAGATATGGTACATTTACATTATGCAGGTGTAAAAAAAGAAGGATCTATTATCCTTTGAGACAGCATGGAGGGACCTGAAAAGTATTATGCTAAGTGAAATAAGCCAGTCAGAGAAAGACAAGTGGAATGAACAAAATAAACTGATGAACAAAATAAATCCGGAGACATGGAAGCATGGAACAGACTGACAAATTTCAAAGGGAAGGAGAGAGGGGGAGGGGGTAAGAGATTAACCAAAGAACTTATATGCATATATACATAACCCATGGACACAGACAATAGTGCAGTGAAGGCCTGGGGGGCATGTGTGGGTGGAGGGAGGTCAATGGGGGAAAATGGGGGACATCTGTAATATTTTCAACAATAAAGATAAATTTTTAAAATACACTAGAGGGAATCAAAAGCATATTGGGTGATGCAGAAGAATTATTCAGCAATCTGAAAGGCAGGATAGTGGAAATCACCATCAGTCAGGCAAAAAGAAAAAAAAATTTTAGCCCGACCAGTGTGGCTCAGTGGTTGAGCATCAATCCATGAACCAAGAGGTCTCGATTTGATTCCAGGTCAGGGCACATGCCCAGGTTGTGGGCTCAATCTCCAGTAGGGGTGTGTGGGAGGCAGTCAGTTGATGCTTCTATCTCTCTATTTCTCTCCCTTCCTCTCTCAAAAAAAAAAAATCAATAAAAACATATTTTTAAAACTAAAAGGAACCTACAGACCAATATCTCTCATGAACACAGATGCCGAAGTCCTCAACAAAATATTACTCAATCAAATTCATTAATACATAAAAAGACTTATACACCTCAACTAAGTAGATTTATCTCAGATATGCAAGGATGATTCAACAGATGAAAACCAACTGGCAGAAAAAAAGAATTTTTAAAAATGAGGATAGTTTAAGGGCTCTCTGGGACAACATCAAGAATACCAACATTTGTATCATACAGGTTTCAGGAAGAGACAAGAGAAAAGGGATAGAAAAATTATTTGAAAATTAATGACTAAAAACTTCCCATTCTAGTGAAGAAAGTAGACATCAAATCCAAGAGCACAAAGAGTCTAAAAAAAGATGAATCCAAAGGAGCTCACACCAAGACACATCATAATTAAAGATAAAAATAAAGATAAAAATTAAAGACACATCATAATTAAAGATAAAAATTAAAGATAGAGAATCTTAAAAGTAGCAAGAGAAAGGCAGTTATTTATGCACGTGGAAGCCTCCATAGGATTGTCAGCTGATTTTTCAACAAACTTTGCAGGCCAGAAGAAATGGCATGATATATTCAAAGTGATGAAAGGAAAAAACCTACCATCAAGAATAGTCTACCAAGAAAGGTTATCATTCAAAGTTGAAGAAAACATTAAGAATTTTCCAGACAAGCAAAAGCTAAAAGTACTTCATCATCACTAAATTAGCATCATAAGAAATGTTAAAGAGATTTCTTTAAGAGGAAAAGAAAATATAGGAAAGAAAAAAAAATCTCACTGATAAAGGCAAATAGTAAAAGTAGTGGTTCAACCAATTATAAAGCTAGCATGAAGGCTAAAGGACAAAAGGAGTAAGATCATGTGTAAATGCAATAATAGCTTAAGGGAGACACACACACACAAAATATGTAAAAGATAATGACAAAACCATAGATGTGGGGGATGAGTAAAAAATATAGTGCCTTCAGAGTGTGTTCGAACTTAAGTGATCATTAACTTAAATCAACTGCTATAAACATAGCTTGATGTACATGACTTTTATAAAAACCACAAACCAAAAACATATAATAGACAAACACAAAATAAAAGGAATCCAAACAAATCACGACAGAAAGTCATCAATGCACAAGAGAAAGGAACAAGAGAAGAAACAGAGAAAAATAACAAAACAAAAATCCAGAAAACAATTGATAAAATGGCAAAAACTACATAGCTATCAATAATTACTTTCAAAGTAAATGGACTAAATGCTCTAATCCAAAGATATAGGGTGGCCCTGGCCTGTGTCTCTCAGTTGGTTGGGTGTCATCCCATGCATTGAAGGGTTGCTGGTTTGATTCCTGATCAGGGCACATGTCCAGGTTGAGGGCTTAATCCTTGGCAGGGATTGTGTAGGGAACCGCCAATTGATGTTCCTCTCTCTCCCTCCCTTGCCTTTCCTCTCTCTATACAATCAATAAAAATTATTTTTAAAAAGACATAAGGTAGGTTGAATGAATAATAAAACAACACCTGTGCATATGCTGTTTATAAAATACTCCAGATTAAAGGACACACACAGACGAAAAGTGAAGGGATGAAAAAAATATTTCATGTAAATGGGAACAAAAAACTGCTGGGGTAGCAGTACTTACATCATACAAAATAAACTGTAGAACAAAGACTGTTAGGAGGAAACAGAGAAGGGCATTACATAATGATAAACGTTTCAGTCCAACAACAGGATGTATCTTATAAATATCTATGCACCCAATGTAAGAACACCTAAATACATAAAGCAAATATTACAAAAATAAAGGTAGTGATTAATAGTTATACAATAATAGTAGGGGGCTTTACCCCCATACACATCAATGGATAGATCATCCAGACAGAAAACCAACAGGGAAACATTGGCTTTATATGACGTATTAGACCACATGAAATTATTAAACATTTACAGAATATTCCATTCCAAAACAACAGAATGCACATTCTTTTCAAGTACATATGGAATGTTTTTCCATGACAGACTACATGTTAGGATACAAAAAAACATTTCAATAAATTTAAGATCTAAATCATACCAAGCATCCTTTTCTATCAAAATAGTGTGAAACTAAAAATTACTAGAAGAAAGCTGAAAAAAAACCCACAAACGTGGATGCTAAACAACATGCTACTAAACAATAAATGGGTCAATAAAGACTTCATGGAGGAAATAAAAACATATCTTTAAACAAATGAAAATAGAAACACAATGACCAAAATCTATGGGAAACAGCAGACGCAGTACTAAGAGGGAAATTCATAGCAATGCAAGCCTACATAAAGAAACAAGAAAAATCTCAAAGAAAAAAATATAACCTTACACCTAAAGGAACTAGAAAAAGAAAAAACTATGCCCAAAGTGAATAAGAAATAATAAAGGTAACAGCTGAAATAAATAAAATATAAATTAAAAAACACACACAATAGAAAGCCTGGGGTGATGGTAGGAGCTGGGTGGAGGGGACTGGGGATGGGGGACATTTATAATACTTTCAGCAGTAACATATATATATATATATATATATATATATATATATATATATATTTGATTAAAATAAAACCATAGAAAAGATAATAATAAACTATGAGTCACATATTAAGAAAAAGAGAACCCAAATAAATAGAATCTTAAATGAAAGAGGAGTAACAACTGACATCACAGAAATACAAAGATTAAAGGGAATACAATGAACAATTATATGGACACAAATTGGACAACATAGAAGAAATGGATAAATTCCTAGAGACATACAATCTTCCAAGACTGAATCAGGAAGAAATAGAAAATCTAAACAGAATAATTACTAGCAATAAAATTGAATCAGTAATCAAAAAGCTCCCAACAAACAAAAGTCCTGGGCCAGACAGTTGCACAGGTAAATTCTACCACACATTCAAAGAAGCATTAATACCTATTCTTCTCAAAATATCCCCCCAAAAAATGAAGAGGAGAGAAAGCTCCCAAAGTCATTCTACCAGGCTGGCATTACCCTGATACCAAAACCAAGAAAACACACTACCAAGAAATTAATTAGTGGCCAAAATCCATGATGAACATGATGTAAAATTCCTCAACAAAATTTTAGCAAACCAAATTCAACAATACATTTAAAGGCTCATATACCATAATCAAGTGGTATTTATTCCAGGGATGTGAAGTGATTCAATCAATGTGATACACCATATAAACAAAATAAAGGATAAAAATCATATGATCATCTCAATAGATGCAGAAAAAGCATCTGACAAAATTCAACATCCATTTATGATAAAAACATTCAATATAGTGATTATAGAGGGAACATAGACCATATATTTAAAAACCCACAGTTAACATAGTCAATGGTGAAAAGCTAAAATATTTTTCTCTAAGATCAGGAAGAAGACAAGAAGCCCATTCTCACAACTTTTTTAAAAAAATATATGTTTCTATTGATTTTAGAGGGAGAGAGAGAAACATCAATTATGAAAAACATCAATTGGCTACCTCCTGCATGCCCTCTACTGGGGTTTGAGTCCCAAACCTGGACATGTGCCCTGACAGGAATCAAACTGTGACCTCCTGGTTCTTGGGTTGATGCTCAACCACTGAGCCACACAAGCTGGGCAGTTCTCACAACTTTTATACACTATAGTTTTGGAAGTCTTAAACAGTAATAATTCAAGAAAAATAAATAAAATGTATCCAAATTGAAAAGGTAGAAGTAAAACTCACTATTTGCAGTTGACATACTACTAGAAAACTCTAAATATTCTACCAATAAACTATTAGAACTAGTAAATAAATTCAGGAAAATTTCAGAATACAAAATTAATATTCATAAATCTGTTGTATTTTTTACCCTAATAAACTATCAGAAAAAGAAATTAAGAAAATAATTCCATTTGGAATTGCATCAAAAAGAATAAAATACTTACAAATAAATTTAACCAAGACCACAAAAGTCCTATACTGTGAAAACTATATGATACTGATGAAAGAATTAAAGAATACACAAACAAATGGAAGGATATACTGTGATCATGGATTTAAAAAAATTAATATCTTTTAAATGTCTATCTAAATGTCTACCTAAAGCAATCTAATGATTCAATGCAATCCTTATTAAAATACAAATGGCATTTTTTTCCCAGAACTAGAACAAATAATCCTAAAATTTACATGGAAACACAACAGACTCTGTATAGTCAAATCAATCTTGAGAAAGAACAAAGTTGGAGGTATCACACTACCTGATTTCAAACTATACTACAAAATTATAGTAATCAAAACTGCATACTACTAGCTCAAAAACAGACACAGAGATCAATGAACCAGAATAGAAAGGCCAGCAAACAACCCACATCTGCATGGTCACTTAATCTGTAACAAAGGACGCAAAGATATACAGTGGGGTAAGCACAGTCTGTTCGAAATATAGTGTTGGGAAAACTAAATAGATACATTAAAAAAAATGAAAACTGGATCACTTTCTTACATACATACACAAAAAAACTAAAAATAAATTAAAGACTTAAATGTAAGACCTGAAAACATAAAATTCCTAGAATATAACATAGGCAATAGATTGACATTGGTCTTAGCAATATCTTTTTGGAAATGACTTAAAGATAATAGTAGTGATGGACAAATGAGACTAAATTAAATTTAAAAGCTTTTGCACTGTGAAAGAAACATCAACAGAAGGCAACCTACTGAATTAGAGTTGCAAATGACATATGTGATAAGGAATTAATGTCCAAAATATATAAAGAACTCATACAACTCAACATTTAACAAACAAAATGGACAGAGGTCCTACTTAGACATTTGGACAGAGGTCCTACTTAGACATTCCTCCAAAGACAACATATAGATGGCCACCAGATACATGAAAAGATGTGCAAGATCACTAACCATCAGGGAAATGAAAAACCATAATGTCATCTCACAACTGTCATAATGGATATTATAAAAAAGACAACAGCCCTAACCGGTTTCGCTCAGTGGATAGAGTGTTGGCCTGCGTACTGAAGGGTCCCAGATTCGATTCCCATCAAGGGCATGTACCTTGGTTGAGGGCACATCCCCAGTGGGAGGTGTGCAGGAGGCAGCTGATTGATGTTTCTCTCTCATTCTAACTCTCTATCCCTCTTCCTTCCTCTCTGTAAAAAATCAATAAAAATATATTTAAAAAAAAGACAATAATAAATAGGTATTGGTGAGGATGTCTAGGGAAAAAAACCCTCATGCACTCTTGGTGGGATTAAAAACTGCTGCAGCCACTATAGAGAATAGTATGAAGATTCCTCAAAAAGTTAAAAATAGAACTAACCACATTATGACCCAGCAATCCCACTTCTGGGTATTTATTAGAAAAAATAAAAACACTAATTTGAAAAGATATATGCACCTATATTTTCACTATAGCATTATTTATAATAGCCAAGATATGGAAACAACATAGGTGTCTATTGATAGACTAATGGAGAAAGAGAATTATTATATATATTAGAGGCCTGGTGCATGACATTCATGCATGGGGTCCCTCAGCCCAGCCTGCGCCCTCTCGCAGTCCGGGATCCCTTGGGGGATGTCCGACTGCCTAAGCTGGCAGTCGGACATCCCCCGAGGGGTCCTTAGCGCAGCCGCGGAGGTAGGGGAGACTCCCACCACTGACGCTTTGCTGCTGGGGTCCGGCCAATAGGGACTGGGCGAGATGGGCCAGACACACCCTGGAGCCCTCCCACAGTCCCTCCCCAGCCCCGATTGTGAACCAGTGGGGTCCCTTGGCCTGGCCTGCACCCTCTTGCAATCCATAACCCCTCGAAGAATGTCGGAGAGCTGGTTTTGGCCCGATCCCCACAGGCCAGGTGGAGGGACCCCACCGGTGCATGAATCTGTGCATCAGGCCTCTAGTTTGTGAAGAAAGGAAAGAACAAACACAATGATAGTCACACTAAGCTTTAAAAAATGCATCTTTTGCCATTTCTTGGCTTTGAATGGACATATAATACCTGAGAGCTTAGACTCAGGAGACCATTCCTACAGAAGTCATGAATTCGAGAAATTCTACGCTCCAGTCACATCTAAAGAAAGGTGGGCCTAGAGAGACGAAGTTCATTGCCCTGTTTCACACAGCTCAGTAGTGGCAGACCCAAGAATAGAACTCAGGGAACTTTACCCACAGGCTCATGCTTCTCCTCTGCCAGCTGCCTCCTCCTCACTACAGCCAGTGTGGCAGCCTTAATTACATTATCCGTTCCATACTATTCCATTGACTTGCTGAGCTTTCTATGTCTGCTACCTCGTCTGAGGTTATTTGTAAAGGGAATACCTCAATTAAACATTGAAGCAATGTACTGCTTAATTCTTTTAGAATCCTGAATTTTGGGCAGGCCATTGAACAGGCCCACCAAGTTGAACAGTGGAACATGGTCTGTTTATATTTGACCTTTTTGTACCTGACTACATGGTAAAATTGTTTTCTTTTTCTTTTCTAGTTTTAATGGGGGTATAATTGACAAAAATTGTATGTATTTCAGGTGTGCAACTTGATGTTTTGATATATATATATATATATCCACTATAAAATAATCAACATGGTAAACATTCTTAAGGTGGCTTATAATTTCACAAGGTTCAACGCCAAAGAAAATACCTTGTGAAGAAGTAGTATTGATTCCAAAATGATAGTGCTAAAGTTAAGCAAAAGAAAGCAGCATTTTACCAGGCACGTTTTGATGTGGAGAAAGAGTTGATTTTTCCTTTGAAAGCTCAGTTATGCTTGTTTAGTCGGGCATGTTTATGGTGAGACAGCAGTTAATGTATTAGCATGTGTCAGCCATTATATTCCTGACAGCACACTGAGCACAGATAAATGGGGCCTCAAGGAAACGTCTGATTCCTGAATTTACGCTTAGTCTGGGCAACAGAGAAAAGGCGAAGCAAAGCACATAAATATAAATATGCCTGACTGGCAGTGGCGGTCCTACACAGCTGCCTTTTTGGCACCAACAAAGCTGGCTGAACAAATGTACACGTTACACACAGAACTTGTTTTTTTACGGTGGAAGTTATCTTTTTCGTCCAGTGCATTTCTGCCACATACGGTCATTTTCATTAGTTAAGTGGTTAGTTTTCTGAAGCTGCTTTCCCTTCTGCATTAGTTTGCTGGGGCTGCCATAAAGCACCCAAATTGGTAGCATAGACAACAGAAATTTATTGTCTCCTAGTCCTGGAGACTAGAAGTCCTAGATCAAGGTGTCAGCAGGGTTGTGTCTTCTGAGGGCTGTGAGGGAGAATCTGTTCCTTGCCTCGCTCTACTTCCTGGTACCTTGCTGACAGCTTTTGCCATTCTTCCTTGCAGGGCCTGGCCATGTAATGATGCACTGGCCAGTGAGAGCAGGTTCTGGGAAACATCCTTAATGAAAGCTGTTTGCCCTCCACTTCCTGTCCCCCTATCCCTCCTCCTGGAACATGGACATGGCGTGAGCTGGCTTCAACCCAACAGAGGAAGGCAACATCCTCTAACAGTGGTTCCCAAACTTTGTTTTCTGGACTCCTTTGTACTCTTAAAACTTGAGGACCCCAAAGAGCTTTTATTTATGCAGGTCATATCTATTGATATTTATCATATTTGAAATTACAAGTGAGATCATTTAAAAATATTTATTATTTCAAAGTAGCAATGAACCCATCACATGATAATGTACTTAACACATTTTTAGATAAAAATAATGCTTTGTAGAAATAACGTGAAAAATGTCATTGGTTTGCATTTTTGTAAATCTCTTTGAAGTCTGATAATAGAAGACAGCTAGATTCTCATATCTACCTTTGCATTTAATTTGTTGTAATAATACATGTCATGTGACCTGTAGAATACAACACTGTATATTCATGAGAAAATAGAAAAGGCAAAAATGCCTTGGTATTCTTATGAAAATAATTTTGATCTTGTAAACCCTTGAAGGGATCTCAGGGACTCCCCAGGAGTTTCTACACAAGACGTTGAGAACTGTGGCTGAGCCCAAGACAGAAGAGGCCGCAGTCCCCAGGGGACTGAATGGAACAAAACCCTCTAATCCTAGGCCCCAGACCACCTACCGAGAGGGACCTTCATGTGAATGAATCTTGTCTTATGTGAGCCACTGTACTTTGATCTCTGTGCAAGCAGTCAAACTAACATCCTAACTAGGAATCCTTTCAGTGGCAGGGTGCTTTCCTTAAAACAGAGTTTGGTGATATTTCTTGTACCAAGTCTAAACTAAAAGTAGAAAACAAACCAATCTAGAAAGCTTCTGTTTTCAAGGTAAGTGGGAGGAAGTGCATCTCCTTATGGAATTTATGAATGTGTCCAGGCTTTCAGATCCAGAGTGTGCCTGTTTCACTTTGTCCTGCCCACTTCGCTCATTTATGACATGTGCACACCTCAGAGGTCTGGCGGGGTCATCTCCAGTTCACTGTAATAATGTGAGTATTGCAATAAACCAAATCTCTTTTTTACAGGTGGAGAGAGTATGACCTTCAATTTGTAAAAAAACGAAACATCTGTGAAGCTCACTTAAGTGAAACACAATAAAACAAAGAAGGCCCCAGTAGGGAAATTAACCAGTGGAGACTATGGAAGGAAAGTGACATGATCAGCACCATGCTTCAGGAAGATCAATCTGACAGCTCTGGGGAAAGTGGACACTGGAAAGGAGAAAGCCAAGCAGCGATAGCTACATAAGATTCTGGAAGAATTAATGAGGAGTGAGGGTTAGGTCAGTGGAGGGGGTGGGAGGATAGAGTGGATTAAAACTATTCATGCCCGAGTCTTGGTTACCAACACTCGTAGTTACAGAGAACCATGGCACAGACCACTGCCCCTGTCTGCACGCAGCATATTCTTTATTATGGCTTGTTTTCAAAATCTTGACTACTGGCCTAAACCACGAAGGAATGTCAAATATCCCTTTAAGTCTCTTACAAAACTGCCAATAACAAGACCTCAGGTTCCTCTTCCCGGAGCCTAATTACCTCCCGCGCCCAACCCACACCCCATGCTGAAGACCTGAAATAGGAGGCCCCTGTGGCCACATTCATCACTAAGTAGGCCGTAGGAGACAGCTACCCCCTCCAGGTCATCTGCATTGTATGCCACCCAAAGGTCCTGTTCACAGTCTTGGGACAGGAATAAGGGGGTCATTGGCCAGGGTGCGGGCCCCTACCTTTGTCCAGAATATCCTTGATGTTCTTGGAATTTATCATAGCTCCTCCTTCTTGAAAGCTGCAATGAAATATAAGAATCTATAGTAATAATAGCTAACATGTGTAGGTAGTTTATAATATGCCTGATACACCTTTAGGTGCTTTTTATACATTAAGTTGTTTAGTCCTTATACCACTTAAAACAGATAGCAATATCATCCCAATGTTACAATGAGGGAACTTAGGGAGAGGATGTTAAATAACTTGCCAAAGTCACATGTCTAGTACCTGGAGAAACTTGGATTTAAACTAGGACATCTGTCTCCAAACGCTTGCAGTCTTATCCACGGCATTCTACCCTCTCATGTAGGTGCCAAGGGTTCGAGCCTGGGTTCTGGAGAATAGCTATTCCTAAGAAAGTGAGCAAAACAGAAGGCAGGGAGCCCTTGCCGGATGGCTCAGGTGTCGTCCCATACACCAAAAGGTTGCAGGTTCAATTCCTAGCAGGTTTAATTCCTGATCAGGGCACACACCTAGGTTGTGGGTTTGATCTTTGATCAGGGTGAGTAAGGGAGACAACCAATTGATGTTTCTCACATCCATGTTTTTTTTCTGTCTCTCCTTTCCTCTCATAAAAAATAATCAATAAAAACATATCCTTTGGTGAGGAAGAGAGAAAGAGGGAGAGGGGGAGAGGGAGGAGGAGGAGGAGGAGGAGGAGGAGGAGGAGGAGGAGGAGGAGGAGGAGGAGGAGGAGGAGAGAGAGAGAGAGAGAGAGAGAGAGAGAGAGAGAGAGAGAGAGAGAGAGAAGGCAGGGAGAGTTTGATACTATGTACCTATCCCCAGCACCTGACACCCAAGCAAAGAGAACTGGAGACAAATCTAATCGATTTTCTGTACCTTTACACCACATGCCCAAATTCATCAGGATCTCATGTGCCAGACACAGAATGGAATCAAATACAAGACTAAAGTGATGAGTCTGGAGAGCTGGACTCTTGGTTTTGAATCCAAATGAGAACTTCCATTTATAAGCTGCTGAACAGTAGGGAGAATTGTCCTGGTTCTAGGTTGCAACTGGGCTTATAATTACACATCACCCAAAGATTCAGTCAACACCTCAGCGCAGCGGCAGTCTTACCTCTGTGCTCAGAGGAAGCCGGCACTCTCTCCACGCAGGAGCTGCCTGATCACCAGCGGCCTAGGATCTCCAGCTTTGACCACAAGATGGGAAAGAATTTGGCACAGCTGATCAAAAGCCATCCATGTGTTTTTCTTCTGGAATGATTATGAGTTCTCATTTGCTGAATCCATATTCATGCCCTTTGCAACCAGGCCAATTTTCTACTTATTTTTAAAATAGTAACTCAAACCTTACAAACACTCTAATACACTTTTTCTCCAGCAACAGGCAGAATCCCTGTCCTGGAATTTTCACAGCAGCCTGACCATAATTTTCCTGCTGCGCTGACTAACCTGCATTGTAATTAATTGCTTACATACTTGTTCTTTCACTAGCTTATGAGCCTAAGACTAGGACTGTGCCTCATCTATCTTTGGGCCTCTGCACTGAGCACAATGGCCTTACACATAGCAGGTCCTGTGGTTAATTAAGGAAAGAGAAAAGAATGGAAAGTAAGAATGAGAGTCAGATAATGGCACTAAGACCTTTATGATATGATTCAAGATGTCCTGGGAATAATCCTCCTGTCCCCAAAAATCTTCTTCCTGACCCTGCTTCTGTATGTGATACACTACCATAATCAAGGAGTTGTCAAAATGCAAATAGCATTCAGAAAATACGTAATTTTTTATCAGCCCATAGCTATTAGATAGGGAATGATTTTTAACAGGTGAGTTTCAGGGAAGAAAGATGTGCCATGACAGGTTGAAGCACAAGGGAAAAAGCCAGAAACATTGAGTTTCTCAGCAGATGGAGGAGGCAAGGGTAAAGGAAGGGGTTGGGGAATTTCAGACAAATTTCCTTACATCACAACTGTCTCTATAACTAGCCCAGAAGGAAAAAAAAATATTTTGTATAGCCCATTGACACTTTTTTGGAATCCTGGTGCTTATTTTAGTATCACGTTTATGTGTAGACCTCAGAGTTATAGCACCTAGTCTAATTCTCTTGGCAATGTGGGGCCCAATGAACCAAACTGTTGAAGTGTATAATTCAGTGCTTTCAAGGCCAAAGCAAATGCTGCATGTTTAGCCTTCCCTTTTCTGAATAAATGAACTAATCAACCCACTGGATGAGCCCACATTTCCTTTTCACAGCCAAATCCCACATAACATGATAATGATTCTCCAGCCCCCAAAGGTAGTTTAGCTTGGAAATGGTTGTGCTATACCATTTGGTGGCTTATTAAGCACTTCAAGAGACCTCCATGACTGCATTAGACCTGGCAAAACAAACCACACTGAGTTGCTGTGAACTGTGGATATGAGGTTTATTTCTGCAGGGATTCCAGTCTTCCTGCTCCCTCACCACCACCTCCCTTCCGCTGTCATTTACTTCTCTCATCTCCCCTGGGCTGCCTACCTTCAGGGTCGTTTACTCTTCCAAAGCCACCTGCTCTTCCTTGTCTTTAAGTTCCCAGGTGCCAGGTATTTAAGATTTGACCTTGGGAACTGCCAACTCAGAGCCGGGATGGCTTTTTTCCATCTGCAGCGAAAGTCATTTCAAAAAGCAGGGAGAGAGCTGGGCTTCTTAGACTTTCCTTGCTGGATGTGTTTGTGGCTGCAAAAACCAATTACTGAAGCTCAGCTGTAAGAAATGAAATGTATTTAGTCCCAGGTAAAGTTCATGAACCGGTATTAGCTGCAGAATGTGTGTCCTGGTATCTTTTACAAATGAATGCATACCCTAGATCCTGCTCCTTTTACAAATAAGCCATCTCCAGAGCAATACTGATGGCAAAAACAGAAGCAAGTCTAATGGCCTGGCAGCCTCCAAACAGCTCAGAATAACGAGCTGTGGCACAGAGCACTTTATCTTCATCAGATTTTTCCCTTTGCTTGTTTAAAGGATCTGAAATGCCCATGTTCCCTTGGGATCAAACAGGCTTATGGCCCCCACAGGCCCATGTTCCCTTGGGATCAAACAGGTTATGGCCCCCACAGGCCCATGTTCCCTTGGGATCAAACAGGCTTATGGCCCCCACAGGACAAACACTTCCCTCCACACTTTCTGGGTTAATATTTGAGGTTGTTGCACCAAGAGAAATTGTTGCATAGAGAGAATTCAGAGGGCAGATGAATGCGCATATGGATGGCATTTTGGCTCTACCAGCACCATTCCTGAGAATGACTCTCTGCTCCCTTCCAATTGGCCAGAAACCATTTGGGAAACAAAGGAATAAGCCACCAGATTTAGTTGGCCTGTGCACACTAGATACGAACTTCGGTGAAAATGATTTTTTAATTGAGAGGGCATCTTGCTTTTGATGAGTTGTGGTTCCAAGGAGAAATTAAACCTGGAAGACCACCCATCATCAAATATTATTCTAGGTTTAAAGGGAAAGTTTTCTGAAAACACAGATCTAAGAGGACCTTGAAGAGGCCTTGAGAAGTCAGATTTTCCAGGCTGTTGGCTTATTGTTCAAACCATTAGATGAAAGGCATTTGTGTGGTCGACTTCAGTTGTTGAGCCGTGGCCTCTGCCCTAGTTTGTTCTCCTGGTTTTCCTCCCAACAGGAGGCAAGCTGGCCTCGCAGGTGGGGTGCTGGTTTCCCCTGTCAGCTTCCTTATCCATACTGCTGAGTGGCGCCAGGTAATTCCTACAATGTCTCATAATTGCTTTTAACTCTTGTTCTTTACTTTTCTACTTAGAACCACCATGGGGTTAAAAAAGTCTGAAGAAAGTTTAAACTTAAAAAAAGTAAAATATGCTATGAAATGTTGCAGATACTTGATAAGAGATCTTCATCCCGCTCAACTCTTCTCACCTTTGGCCAATGGCCTCATTGCTTCTTTACTAGGCAGAAAAAAGCCCTCAGGTGTGCTTCCTTGGTCTCCCTCTGGTTCTTTAGAATTCCATCGCCACACAGATCCTTGTCTTTTTTTTCTTGATCTCAGATGGTGTCTGGCCCTTCTTTCCCAGGCTAATTAGTCAACCTGAATTCTTAAACCCATACTGTCCTCTTCATTCCCTCAGTGACTTCGCTCCTTTACGTTTCCTCTTCCCCTGGCACCTTCAGTTTATATTATTGCCCTGGCTCCCCCTCCCCATTGCCTGCAGATATACACACACCTGTCCCTGTAGTGTGTAGTCTGATCTTTGAGCCCACAGTTTACACCACTATCTTGCACTACTGTCCTCTCTCCTTCAGTCAGCCCTTCCAACACTCCAAATCCATATGCAGGAAGGGCACTGAACTTAATTCATTGACATTATCAATTTTTCATGTTCATTGGTTTTTTCTGCAGTATCTATCTGATAGGGCTGATCTCTGTCCCCATCTTCCCCTTTACCTCACTCTCCTTAGGCTCTCATGTCACCACGCTATTGTAGTTCTTATCCATTCTCTCGGACCTTTCTTTCTCTGTGTCCCTCACTGACTCTATTTTCTTCTCTTAATAAATGTGAGCATGGCCCATGAAGACATTGTCACCCTCTATGTGTGGTTTCTCACCCATGCCTTCAATTGTGTCATATCAGGTGCCAATGGATCTTAGTTCTACAGCTCCAACCCTGTGGTCTCTCCTGGTACCAGGCTGGGATCACCACTGCATGGTGGACTTTTCCACTAGGTTATCTCACCTTCACCTCAAATTCAGTGTGAATTAATATAAACGAATCATACTTTTCCCGAATTGCTAGGACATTGTTCTCTTTTGCCCTCCATCTCTGAAGGCACCCTCATCATCACCATTCAAAACTTTTTTCTTTTATGATTTTTACAACTTTCTACCCAATTTCATTCTCTTTCCACCGCCAGAACCCAGTAGATGGCCTTATTAGCTAGTGCTTCATCTACAGCTCAGGCCAGTCTCTGACCTTCTTGCCTCTCTTGCTGACCCCAATCTATATGGCTGGTTGCCAAAATGTCATCAATCTTAAACACTACTTCCATCACGCTATTACCCTGCCCATAAATCTAAAGAGGCTTCCTATGAGCAAACCCCAAACTCATTAGCCTGGCATTTAATTCCCTCCCTAATATAACCACAATTTATCTTTCCAGCTCTCTGTTCTTTCCTCCAGGTGGGTTCTTGCCCCCATCTAAACATTTTTAGCTCACTCTTTAGTCCACAACATTGCTTTTTTCCCTGTGATGATACAGCTTCAGTTCTTATTTATTCAATCAATATGTTATGACCACATTCCCGGAGAAATTATCTCCTTACTCTGAATTTTATGGTAATGATCGTCTATGCTATCAATTTGGCACTTAGCATTTCCTATCTATATTTTCATGTGATATTTATTTCCTCCCCAACTATTTTTTTAAAAAATACATCAAGCAGTTGTTAGAGTCTGGGCATTGATATTAGGTGTTTCAAAATCACCATATTTTAGCAATAATCATGAGAAATAGGTATTTTATCTGCATTTTATAGGTAAGGCAATTGAGTCTCTGAGTGAGTAAGTAAACTGGCTAAAGATGCTGCTAACATGAATCCAGCAGAGATTTTCTCAGAGAATTTGACCTTAGGGCACATGGTACCACATCATGTTCTTTCAATGGCCTTGAGGTCACCAGTACAATTTTATATCTTCCAATACACTCCATGATCCCCAGCACAGCTCTGAAACGTAGTGCTCAAAATGTTGCTGTTTGAAAAATGTGCTGCCAAATTAAAAAATTTCCTAACATAAAAAGCCATAAATAAAATTAGAAGACAAATGGTAAAATAGGAGCTTTATTATCATACAGAAAAGAACAAGAGTTAATAGCAGTAATATAGGGTGGAAAAGTTAAATTAAAACGTAGCTATTAACTCATTTATATAAATGGCCCCCAAAATTCAAAATTCAAAGGTTCAGAAGAATATTTTCTTAGGTCGGGTTCCATGGGGAAATAGACTCTTCAGCGGAAATTTGCTTGTAGGAGTTTATGCGGAAATACCTGGGTATCCACATCAGGGTGGGAGTGAAGGAAATGGAGTTGGGCAGAGGAAAAAGCTGAACAGCGATGCAGTTAAAAACAAAGGCCTCAGCGGTAACACATCCCATGACCCATGAGGAATCCTGAGATGTTGCTTCAGATTTGTCCTGCCTTGAGGTGAGGGTGCAAGCTTTTATAACTCCCTCTCCCCTTCGACTTCATTAAGCCAGGCTGCCCTGCTCAGCAGAGGGCAGTTCCCAGAGAGGGACCCAACTGAGAACCAGACACTTTGGGCAGCTGGGAAATGAGTGATCTGAAGAGGGCTCTGTGGCACACCACAGCATCCACTACAGATATATAAAGACTGATGTATTTAAATAGCTTGCACATGGTCACACAACTGGTAAGAGTTAGAACCAGGATTAGAAGTTTGGTTCCAGAGTCCACGCTCTCATGATGAGTGAGATTAAACATCTTTTCATATCTTTAATTTGGATTTTTTCTGTGAATTCTTTGATATCCTTGTTATATCTTTTAAATAATGGATTTGTGAGCTTTTTATTTATTAGGGAAGCTATTTCTTCTGCCTGGTTTTCCAAGTTTATCTTTTGACTTTTGACTTTTTTTTTTATAATACTTCATTTTCCATATAGACATTTGTGATTTTTATGTGCTCAAATTTATCAGTATTTTTTAATTTCTGAATTTTGAAAGGCCTTCCAACTCTAAAATTATTTCTTCTAAAAGTCTTACAGTTTATTGTAGTGAATTTATAGCTTCATTTTAAAAAACATTTATATGTTCAGTGCTTTTTAAACCTATCCTAGTGTAAATGATTTTAGGTCTACTGTTTTTCAGATTAATTACACAAATAGCTTTCCTAATATTGAAATATCTTTCATTACTGGAAAAAATCTTACTTGTTTAGTATGTAATGTGATACTTAAGTCTTCTGTTATTTTATTTAGAAGTATTATGCATTGATAACCATAAGAGAGATTGACATAAGATTTTTTTTGGAAATTTTTGTTGAAAGTTGGTATTAATTCTTGCTTCATAAAATAAAAAATTGATTTATTTCTTCTTTTTCCTATAGTACAGAATTGTTTGTTCTTTGAAGATATGCAAGAAATCCACCACAAGCATTTCATCTCTGTGTTTTTTGGGGAGTGCTGCTCCACCCAATCACAGATTCTGGCATGTAATATTTTTATTGTTGTTATTTTTTGAAATATTTTAAAATTTGTTTTGGAGTTTCCCTTTTCCCTATAGTTGGGTAAAATAATGTGTTTAAATTTCCATGTAGTTTTCTTGTTTGTTATTAATTTCATAAAGTTTTAATACATTATGGTCAGTGATTATACTACCCTGTCTTTGGAACATAAAGAGTTTTTCTTCTCAACTTCATCAGTTTTATGGCCATTCTATATATTCTTGAAAAGTATAAATGGTTTCTGTTTCCAGTATAGTGTTTGATATTCATATTTATTGTTTTATCCAGTTGCTCAGTCATTGCCTGAGAGAAATGAATTAA
Source organism: Plecotus auritus (assembly GCF_963455305.1). NCBI lineage: Eukaryota > Metazoa > Chordata > Mammalia > Chiroptera > Vespertilionidae > Plecotus > Plecotus auritus. Next base: position 51,802,507 of record NC_137776.1, read on the forward strand.
AGTTCTCTTTTTAATGTATTTGTTTTTTTCTCCTTTCATTTCTGAAGTTTATGATTTATGAATGTTGTTGCCAAGTTACTTGCTTCATAGTCATATTTATTACCACTTTATTAGGCACCTTTAATATTATCAAGTAGCCATCTGTGTCTTGACTATTGCCTTTGGTCCTGGATTATATCTTTTCTGATATTACAACTGTGACATCTGCTTTCTTTTTACTTGCACCCCTCTGTATCCTAAGCAATTCTTTCATTTTCAATTCAGGAGAACTATTTCTTGAATCTTCAGCATAGATTTTGGTTTAGCAATTACAATTTAAATGACTTAGCCAATAAAAAAAACAGAGGTATTTACAGTCACGCATTGCTTAATGATGGGGATACGTTCAGAGAAACACGTCATTAGGCGATTTGATTTCATCATTGTGTGAGCATCATAGAGTGTACCTACACAAACTGAGATGATACAGCCTGCTACACTCCTAGTCTAGATGATATAGCCTATTGCTCCTAGGTTACAAACCTGTACATGTTACTAATTGTATCACAATGGCAAGTATTTGTGTATCTAAACATAGAAAAGATACAGTAAAAATATGGTATAAAAGATAAAGAATGCCACACCTGTATTAGGCACTTACCAGGAATGGTACTTGCAGGAGTAAAGGTTGCTCTGCGCAAGTTGGTGAGCGGTGAGTTAATGTGAAGGCTTAAGACATTGCTGTACATCTCTGTGGACTATGATGTCTTTCACAAGCCTCCCCCTGCTTCCATCCAACAGGATCATAAATAGATCATCGATGCTGTCAATGATGCTTCATGAGCAGGAATGTGAGCTGGGTTGACTGGAAATATCGAGGATAAATTGTCTGGGTAAGACTGATCAGGATAACAGTGACTGTCAGGAGGGACTGAGAGGTGGCCTCAGGCTCATGCGGAATGAGAAATCAAGATGGAGAGATAAAGGAACGTAAGTGGTTGTCATGGCAATGCAGTTTTGGCTACTGCATATTGGAACTGTGGTCAGATTAAGGAAATTTGTGGTATTCATTAAAAAAAAAGAGGTGAGGGTATAGAACTGCGGACTCAATATTTTGACTTTGGAAATTTGGTTTTGGTTCCACTGACCCTATCTGGCACAAAGGGCTCTCTCTGGCATTGAACTGAAAGAAGAAATAAAAGTTATCTGTGATTTACATCATGATAACCTGAAAACATTTAAAAAGTACAGGGACAGGCTGGCTCCAACCCACAGGAAGCTTTTAGGAAAATGGCAGTGGCACTTACCACTTAAGTGGCTCCTATGGATCTGGGTCCTTGTACAGGATCGCAGGTCCTCAACAAAGAACCTACAGCAATGTGCTCTGAAGACCACCGGCTGGATCTGGAGGCTGTGGTGCCCTGACTATATAGTGCTGAGGACAGGCTCCTCTGTGCTGAAACAGGTCAGTGGCTGATGGACTGGGATGTAATCTGTGCCCTCAAAATTCAGATGCTGTAAATGAGAGGGGATCTGTTATCGAGCCCCAGAGATACCGCTCCCATTAGAGAAAAAAAAAAAAGTTCCTCCTGAATCACACATATCCTTTCATTTCTTTCTTTCTTTTTAAAATCTTCATCCGAGGATATATTTTTATTTATTTTAGAAAAAGAGGAAGGGAGAGAGAGAAACATCAATCAGTTGTCTCCCATACACAGCCCGGACCAGGGATCAAACTCTCAATCTTTTTGGTGTATGGGATGATGCTCCAACTTTATAATGACACAAGCTATCATTATAAAGCTCCTTCCATCTCTTTCTGAAAATTCAGCTCTGTTGTAATCTTATGGGACCACTGTCATATATTTGTTTCCTAGTTGACTGAAATGTCATTATGCAGCACATGAATACAAACACTCATCAAAACAGGGAGTTGATTTAATAAATTATTCTATACTCAAAATATGTGATAAGATATAAACATTAAAATCAGATTGAATAAAAATACTTAATGACTTCAAATGTTTAAAATTTCATATGCCATATAAAATATATTCTGATACAGCCATGTAACAAATAGATTGTGTAGTTTGAGCCCAACATTGATATTCTTTTTCATATATTTACACCTAGATACCTATATAATGTAGCTATATAAAGACTGGAGGACGTGTGTAAAATATTAACAGTTGTTGCACCTAAATAGTGGTATTAAAGTTGGTTTTAATTTTCTCCTTTGTGCATTTCTGTATTTTCTGAAGTTTTAATATTTATATATCTTATTTTTATAATCTGTGAAATGTGTTTTTTTTTCTAAAAATGAAATAAGAAAAAAAATCTCAAGTTTAAATTATTTGACACTAAAACCCTGGCAGCAGTTTACAATATGCCTCCTTATTACCTGTCCTCTGCCCCAGCATCCTGCAGAAATCTAGAAAGTAAATGGCTTTCCTGTTGGAGAGTCCTCAAGACCTGGGCACCTGAAGGAAACTCAACCTCTGTCTTCACTCTCTCCAGAAGCTTCCTCTGAGGGCCTGGAACGGGGTGGCGCAGCTTCGTCCTCTCCTAGGCCCCCTTTTCCTTCGGGCCCTGCCCGTGTAGCCTCACTGTGCCCACAGGTCTCAAGCTCCTCTTTCCCCAGAATCCCTCACAGAATAGTCCCCAGAAGAGCGGGATGTTCTTTTTCCTCCTCTTATTTGCTCACTAGCCTTTGTTTACTTGGGAGACATGAACATGCCTTTGACTAAAAACCTGTCAATTTTGCTTTCCAGCTCCTTCAATGAGTAATTTAACTGTCTCATTAGTGTTTTTATGTGTGGATTTTACAAGAATTCCTTTGAGTTTTTGTTGTCCTTTTACCAGCTGATGTGGAGACACAAGCTATCATTATAAAGCCTCTTGAGAAATTAGCATCTTTTCTCTGAAACAATCTCCATAAAGGACTGTCAAGATGTGTGCTTTGTGTCTTAGGCAGGACTTCTCTGAAGTCTTCCTTTGTCAGCTTCAGAGGCTGACAGGCAGTCTGCTGGTGCTTTGGCTGTATTCTAAGTTTGGAGGGGTGTCATGAAAACACTAGCGGTGTATTCTTCTGTTTCGATTTTTGCTCTTGCTTTGTTTTTAAAGATGTGGCTATTTCCATGTCTAGGTTTGGACAATTACATAACCACTAAAAGAAAAGAACCATCTAAAAACAAAGCTAGACAAAACAAAATGCAATCCTTCAAACCATTAATTTCTACTTCTCTCGATATAATTTGATGATGAGATAATAGGCAGAGTAAAAACCTATAATTTTGTCGTAAGTGTATTATACTCCTCCCTCCTGTTAAATTTCTATATCCAGTTTCCCAGGGAGTTCTTAAAGCAAGCACTGTATTGATTATATTTTATATCAAATCTCCTGCTAGACTGAGATAAATCTGACCTAGCTGATAAAACCAAATACGTTCCTTTTTTTGTCACAACCAGGGCCAATTCTAGAAAAAAATATCAAGTAGGCACAGAGTGCTATTGTCTCTCCTCCTAATTTGTTTCTTGCTTGAGTCCCCAGCAATAAACTCCCAAGCATCAGTGTTGCCTTGAAAGACGCTTAAAGCAAACACTCCCCACAGGCTGCATGTGCTTGGCAGGTATATTTTGTGAGGCTTGTACACTGTCAACAACTGGTAAATGTCACATCAAAACTCAAGTATCAGAATCTCTTGGAACTTAAAAAAATTGGCCTACAGAACTTAGAGTGCTATAGAATAGCAGCTCACCTCTCCTTTTTGAATGTTTTATTTTTATTTATTTATTTATATTTGAGAAATAAAATTGTATATATTTAAAGTATACAGTGTGATGTCAGGATATATGCATATATCCTAAAATGATTGCTATAATGAATTTTATTGACATATCCATCATCTCCCACAGTTACTTATTTTTGTGTATGGTGAGAATACTTGAGATCTACTCCCTTAGCAAATTTCAAGTTATTGTTATTATTATTAATCATAGATACTCTGTTGTACATTAGGTCTCCAGAATTTATTAGTCTTATAACTGAAAGTTTATACCCTTTGACCAATATCATTTTTCCCCATTCTACTCTCTGTTAATATGAGTTCAGCTTTTTTAAACTTTAGATTCCACATATAAGTGAGATCGTGAGATATTTATTTTTCTGTGTCTGACTTGTTATTTCATTTAGAACCTGTCCTCCTGGTTCATCTATGTTGTTGCAAATGGCAGGATTTCTCTGCTTTAAAAGGTTGAATTATATTCCATTGCATAGTTTCTCTATCTAGTCATCTGTTGAGGGACACAGGTTGTTTCCATACCTTGGTTACTGAGAATAACGTTTCAATGAACATGGGAATGCAGATAGCTCTTCAACATAAGAATGTCATTTCCTTCAGAGATATACACAGAAGTGAGATTGCTGGATCATATAGTATTTCAATGTTTCATAATGTTTTCCATAATGGCTGCACCAATTTACATTTCTACCAACAGTGCACAAGGGTTCCCTTTTCTCCACATTCTCTCCAACACTTGTTGGTTTTTGTTTGTTTGTTTGTTTGTTTGTTTGACTTTTTGATAATAGGCATCCTAACAGGTGTACGGTGATATCTCTTTGTGGTTTGGGTTTGCATTTCCTTGATGATTAGTGATGAACTTTTTATAAGCCTGTTAACCATTTGCAAGACTTCTTTGGAAATGTGTTTACTCGAGTCCCTTGCCTATTTTTAAATCTGGTTTTTTGTTTCTGTGCTATAAAGTTCTATAAATTGCTTATATATTTTGGATATTAAGCCCTTATGAGATATATGGTTCGCAAATCCTTTCTCTCATTTCAGGTTTCTTTTTCATTTTGCTGACTGTTTCCTTTGCTGTGCAGAAACCTAGTCCTTTGATGTAGTCCCACTTGTTTATTTTTGGTTTTGTTTCCTATACTTTTGGTGTCAATTTAAAAAACAAAATCATTGCCAAGACCAATGTCAAAGTGCTTCGCTCCTACATTTTTCTTCTAACAGTATTATGGTTTCAGGTGTATGTTTAAGTGCTGAACCCATTTTGAATTGATTTTTGTGTATGGAGCAAGATCAGGGTTCAATTTTCACGTCAGTGACAAGAGGCGGGACCGCCTTGGGCTCCAGAGCAGGTGTGTGGTCCTGGGCTGGGGTTGTGCACGCACAAGCTGCAAGTGCTGGGGCAAGCTGAGGTCCGGCGGCCGTGCTGGGTCCAGGACTAGGCTGTCTGTCCAGGACTAGGCTGTCCACAGCAGTATTGGCTGGGGTGACTCCGATGGCGGTGGGGGGCAGGGAGGGACTGAGGCAGCTGGAGTCAGTGAAGACAAAGATCGCGTGGGGCCTTCAGCAGTGAAGGCTGCAGGTGGTCTGCAGCTGTGCTGGCTGCTGGTTTCCTCGGGCCCCGAGCTGCCTGCTGAGGTCCCTGACAGGATCCTCAGGGATGAAAGCTGCCGGAGCCCACAGCGCCCCGCAGGCTGTGAGAGTCTTAGGGTGAAGAAGGCTGCTAGCGTCCTCTGCAGAGCAGGCCGCTGGGAACTGAGGTCGTCCCCACCAGTGGCTGATACTGGCAGCCTCCTTCCTTTGTTCACAAGCATCTCTAGATGTCTTAGCTATGCTGGACTGGGTTGGGGGAACCAGAGCGGGTCCTTCATGTAGCGCCCCAAAGCGCTGGAGAGCTGCGGTCCACCCTGCTTCGCTTTTCTTGGTGAGAGGCGTTCCCTCTTGGCGCTGAGCTGTGCCCGCCTGGGGGACGGACTGGTGCAGGAAAATGAACCAGTTCCTCCTGCCTCGAGGTGTGGTTATTCTCAGGTTATTCTCTGTGTTGTTGAAGCTTCTTAAGTGACTTCGAACTCTCCCAGAGCTGTTTTCATGCATGGAGAGCTAATTGCTGTTCTTTGTGAGGGGACCTGGGGTGGGGTCTCCTGCTCTGCCATCCTGGCGATGTCACTGGCAGCCCACTCTGTAGGCTGGGCATATGTTCTTGCTCTATTTTGCTATGGTCCCCACCACTCGTTGTTCTTTTATGCCTTGTTCCCTTTATGCCACTCATTTATGCAGCTTTCTTCTTCTATTTTAAAATATATTTTTATTGATTTCAGAGAGGAAGGGAGAGGGAGAGAGAGATAGAAACATCAATGATGAGAGAGAATCATTGATTGGCTGCCTCCTGCACGCCCCTACTGGGAATTGAGCTGCAAACCAGGCATGTGCCCTTGACTGGAATCGAACCCAGGGCCCTTCAGTCCGCAGGCTGACACTCCATCCATTGAGCCAAACCAGCTAGGGCTATGGAGCATTCTTTATTCCCGAAGGCCTTTGAGTTTGTGTTTCCTCTCCTAAAGTAGAAACTGATTAAGACTTAACTTTAAGGGTGTGGTTCTTAAACTTTAGCATATATGAAATCATACAAAGAGTTTTTTCAGGCACGATTACTAAGCTCAACCCCCATTCAGTGGGTCTCAGGTGGGGCCTGAGACATTGCATGCTAACTCATTCTTAGGTGATGCAGACACTGCTGTAGCAAGGAGAACCACTGCTTTAATGTATGGCTCCTCTATGGCATATCTGTAGTTTCATTCATTCAGCCAACGTTTATTACGGAGGGCTGTGATCACATACACTGAGTGGCCAGATTATTATGATCTCTGAAAGCAAAATAATCTGGCCACTCAGTGAAAAAATATATATATATGTTAGAGGCCCGGTGCATAAATTCGTGCATGGGTGGGGTCCGGCCAGCCTGGCCAGGGGGAGGGGACATGGGCGGTTGGCTGGCCTGCCTGCTGACCGAACTCCTGGTCGAGGGGACAATTTGCATATTAGCCTTTTATAATATAGGATATACACTGAGTGGCCAGATTATTATGCGTTCAGAGATCATAATAAATCTGGCCACTCAGTATATGTGTGATTCTTGTCTTGATAAATGGGCAGCTTTTTTCCAACTTTGCTCACAGATGAGTAATTACAGCTGTGACAGCACTATGAACAGTATCCAGGTAGGGCCTCCTTGAGGAATGACATTAAGCTAATCTGTGGAGGATAAGGAGGGCTTGGTCGGACGGGTTAGGGAGGAGAGGGAGCTTTCTAGGCCATAGGAAGGGCATGTGTGAAGGTAGGCAGAGCAGTCTCCTAGACCTAAATAATGAATCTCGGATGGGAGAGAGATTTCAGGCTGGACTAGTTCCCAGGCATCATTACAAGGAGCCAGGTGCCTATTCTGATGACTTCCGAAGCTGGTTGTTTCCAAAACTGCAGGGAATGGAGCCAGGAGAGAAGGAACTGTCAGCCCTGGCAATCTGGTCCATCAGTCCTAATGAAGTGGGCTGCCTCAGGGAGCCGAAGCAAACGTTATTTTGAAATCCTCCTGTTCTGGAGGAGATCCCAGTGGTGTATTGGCAACTCATTCCAATTTCTCTCTACTCCAGTTTCTGGGCCTCTGAGCATTGCTAGGGAAAGAGAAAGGTAGCAAACAGCAAGATCAGCTCATTAAATTCCAGGCTCAGTTCACCTGTGCCTCTGGCCAGGCTCATCAGCCCTTTCATTCCTTGTCACATCTGCTGTCCACACCACAGCTGCCCCTCACATCTCCAGGCTTACTCCCCAGTCTCACCTCCCATCTCTTCTGCGGACTCTCCGTCTGTGCATCTGAGAGCATTTATTTTTCATTCCTGGGCTCATAGCTCTTTCTTCTTATTCTAAGATGTTTAAATGTAAAAGCATTTGTTTTTGTTTGCCTTCTGTTTTTCTTGTATCTTTTTGTCACAATCTGTAAACAAATGGACCTCCTATTTTAAAAATGTCCTTCTCTTCACCCTGGCCAGGTAGCTCCAGTACACCAAAAGGTTACAGGTTCGATTCCTGGTCAGGGCACATACATATGGGAGGCAACTGATCAATGTTTCTCTCTCATTGATGTTTCTTTTTCTTTCTCTAAAATCAATAAAACCAAACAAAAACCACATAACCTCAGGTGAGGATAAAAAAATGTCCTATTTGTTCTTGAACTTCATCTGTTTTTCTATTTATACACATTAAATTTATTCATAACCAAGAATAACTAATTCAGATCTCCAAGCATTTGCTTTCACTCTTTCCTTGGAGAAAATGGGATGTTCAGACATTGCCAAACACTGCCGGCTCTTTTCAAGGCTGCTTTGTTTTCTGCCCCTTCATTACTCCTCACAGATTGTCTTCTGTCTTCATTTTCTACTACTATGATAGTATAGAATGTTCTAGAAGGTCCCATTTAGTTCTGAAATGTTATGATCACAAGGAACTTGCTTCTCTTCCATCTGCATTTTGATTGAATTCCCAGCTTCTAATAAATTAATTTTGATTATTTTCATAGCATCATCAAAATAAAAACATGCCTTTAACTACATTTTACAACTTCTCTCTGATCTTGCAAATTAATTGCATCTATGCTACTAGCCAACTTCTTTTTAAGAGCTTTTTTCCTAAACCCTTAAAGTGGATACCTAAAAATGTGTCTTTTCCTAAAAGTGTGTCTTACACACTGATTTGAAATATTTAACTTTGTAGGTTACCTTCATTCCCATCCAGATTTTTCTCAAGGCAGTGGAATCCTTATGCCATCTTCTTGTATGCAGAAAGCATAGCAGAGCCTTAAATCGCTTTCTTCTCACATTTCTTCTCACAAATTTGATCTTGTGCCCATCCAATGCATATCTATGCTTTCTCTTTCCAATACAGATTTCATGGATCTTCCAGGAGCTGACTGATAATCCAAACTTCACAAAGGAATAAGGCCCCTCAGTTCCTCGTTTTAAATATGCTTTTGGAGGAGGTGCCAATACCAGCCCCTAGTTCCCTTGTATCCTTCTCAAATATGACATTTGCCACTTTCTTTTCTGGTGGTCTGATAGCATTGGCAGTTTTCAGCTTCCTTACCCTGTTTGTATTATTGTCCCAGTTTAGATGAGTTTTATTTATTTGGTTAAGATTTCCTTGGCCCTCATTCTTTCCTTTGACTCCTTGAGTTCTGTCAGCCTTATTGAGGGTGCAGTATAATTCCCTTCTCCTGTATTTGAATTTTCATAGTCAGCCTTATTATTTTCAGTTTCTTTGACATTTTCCCCAATGTTCTTGCCTTTTCTACCTCCCCTCAGGATTTCAAATGGAGATACGTCATTATCCTTGGGTAATTTGTGATATGTTCATGTCATTTTGAATTCTTAGTATTTTTATTGTTTTAATGAACCACTATATAGCTAACTAACACCATGTTGATGAACATCTATTACTGGTCATCTTTATGTTGAACATATTTTGGTTAATATTTCTTTAATTGCCAAAAACACAAAAAACATAAAGACTTTTACTCTCATCTATATAGGCTATGGAATTTAGTGAATTTTTATTTCCCTTCATCTTTTAAAAATACATTCCAATGTTTGTTATAATATCTGAACTCCTTCATTCATATTATTTTCATTATTAATTTAGTATGTGTGTCTTTTAATTTTAATTTTTAAAATATGTATTTAGTTATAGCCATATTATAACAATTATTTTATTTAATCCTTTATTTAAACACTTTCAAAGGGTGACTGCTCCTAAGAAAGACAACTTGAATATGAATAGATTTTTGATAATAAAAATTTTTCACTTTGACAAATCTACTAGTGGAAAGAGTATATATGTTCACCAACATGGGATTAGTTATCTATATAGTGGTTCATCAATACAACAAAAATACTATGATGCTATATTTTTAAAGAAAGAAACAAAAATCTCTCTCTACATCGTATGAAAATATCTCCAAGTGATAACTGATGAAATAAAAACATCATGGTACCTTGCACATCCATGTTCATAGCAGCACTATTCATAATAGCTAAGCAGTGAAAGCAACTCAAGTATATATCCATGGATAGATGGAAAAATAAAATGTGAGACACACACACACACATACACACACCCACACACAATGGAATTACTCAGCTTTAAAAGGAAGGAAAATCTGACACAGGCTACAACATGAATCTTGAGGACATTATGCTAAATGAAATAAGTTAGCCCCCAAAAGACTCATACTGTATGATTCTACTTATATGAGGCATCTAAAGTAGTCAGATTCATAGGTACAGAAAGTAAAAAGGTAGTTGCCATGGTGTGTTGTTGTTTAATGGGCGTAGAGTTTCAGTTTTGCAAGATGAAAAAATTCTGGAGGTTGGTTACTCAATAATGTGAATGTACTAGTATGTAACACTATTGAACTGTACACTTAGATATGGTTAAGATCAAAAATGTGTGTCAAGCAATTTTTATCACAATAAAAAAATCATGGTACAGAATATGAAAATGTCTAAGTAAAAAAAAGAGTTAAAATATATATGTATTTGTAATTACTTGAATATGCACAAACAGAATAGCATACACAAGAGTATATCAATATCACTTATAAGTTGTAAGTGGGCAGAAGTTTGGAACATGTAGATGTGTGAGTCAGCATTGGGAGGAGGATTGTTCACTGGAATATTGTTCTTATATTTTCTTTTCAACCATGAGAACATAGTACTAATTCTTTAAAAACAAAATGAATAAACCCAAACAGTGAGGAGATGGGGTTGGTGTTTACTAGTATATTCCCCCCCCCCCGCCCCCCAAATTAATCTCCCATTTTCAGTAACAGGTTGTGTGCCCGATAGGAAGGGAATGCTTCTTGAAGGCCCCATTCCCAGAGTCCCAAATGTTTCTTTTTACTGACAAAATCTCTTTAGTGACTGTGGTAGGCACAATAATGGCCCCCAAAGATGTCCTTATCCTAATAGCTGGGGCCTGTGAACATGTTACTTTACATGCCAGATGGGATTAAGGTTACTAATCAGCTGACCTTAAATAGGGAGGTCATTCTGGATTATCTGGTAGGCTCAAGTATCATCACAGGGCTCTGTAAAGAGGGAAAGAGAGGTCAGAGTAAAGTGATGTGAGGAAGACTGTACCTGCTGTTGTTGGCTTTGAAAGCGGAGGAAGGAGGCCATAATCCAAGGAATGTGGGGGCCTCTGGAAGCTGGAAAAGGCCAGAAAACAGGTTCTTCTCCAGAGCCTCCTGAAGAAATGCAGACCTGCCAACACCTTGATTTTAGGCCAAGGAGACCTGGATAGGACCTCTGACCTACAAAACAGTAAGATGGTAAGTTTGTATTGTTCTAACCCACTAAATTGTGGTCATTTGTTGTAACACTAATAAAATACAGTGACGATGGACTGGGCTGAGGAGATGACTGGGAACAAAATAATCAAACTCCAACTAGTCTCTCTAAATAATTGTTTATTCACTTCCTGAATTAAATTTGGATAAAGTTGAAAAATAAACAAACCCCCAAGAATACTGGCATATCATCCTCTCTTCTTTAATATAGAAAAGAAAACTGAAATCAGAGTGATTCTCTTCCTTTGAAAGTAACACATTTTTCTATTTTCCTAATTGTGTAAGTTCCCTTCTCTTTTCATCCTTGAAATAAAAAAAAAATCTGCCAATACCCAATCAGAAAATAAATACAAAGGAACAAGAATCACTCTTGCAATATGTGTTGTAATACTATCAACAATATAAAGTATATTAAAAATTAAAATAGGGGAGGAGAAAAATGGCGGCGGAATAGACAGACGTGTTCCAAGCCTTGTCCCGGAGCAGAAAGAAAGAACAGCTGAGGGTCGCACTAGGAGTGTTTGTTGGCAAGTTGGGGGACAGCTGAACTCCAGAAGAAGGTGGGAGACTGCTAGACGGGGTTCCCCTGACCTGGCAGCTCCCACTGCGGCTGGGTCCCCTCCCGGAGCTGCGGGCTTGGACGCGGAGTCGCCGCCATCTGGAACCGGAAAGTGGAGCTTATCGGAAGCCTGAGAATCCACAACTGCGGCACCCACGGAACAGCTGCGAGCCCCAGAACAACGCTCCCCAATTGGTGCAAACACACGGGTTCAGAGGAGCTCTACACTCCACCACGGAAAGGTCAGATTTCGCCTAGGATAAGGTGAGGTCTCTGGTCCCAGCGCGAGAGAGGAACGCGCGTTTTGCGGGAGCTGGAGGACCAGGGAAGTCTGTGCCTAGAAAAATCGGTGGCTGCTGGGGCTGGCGTGATCTGTGAATGTGGAAGGGGGTACTCAGAGCTGCTAACAGAAGGGCTCTCTAAAAAGCAACCCATTTTGATCTGAAGTGCAGGGACACCCTAAGAATTCCAGGGGTGTGCTAGACTTACGCGCAGCCACGGAGTGCGCACACTTGGGCTTTTTCCTTTTGAAATTCTTGCTTCTGATTACTAAGCCCAATTCATAGGTTCACCCAGTTGGGGACACCCTGGGAGACTGCAGGGGAAAGTTGTTTTTCTGGAACCTGGGGATCGGAGCGGGGAGTGACCATCGGAGAGCCAGCTCTGAGGCAGCCCACTCCCACAAACCGGCTCTAACACTCCCTAGAGAGGCCATAGATAAACCCGGAAGTCAATCCAGAAACACTGCCACCCAGGGGCTGAATCACAAATTGACTCTTGTGTAATCAAAAATAAAGGAATACGAATTAAGACACACCGCCTGCTTAAAATCAGGACTGGCTTACATCACTGAAGAGCAGTGGAACGCAGGGAACTGCAATACTGTCCGGACTGAGAAACAGGCGTGCCAAACAGAACAACAGAGGAAGTGAATGACCTTCACTACTCCACATTTTATTTTTATTTTTTACTTTTTTATTTTCATTTTTTGCATCTTTTACTCAAGAAACTAATTTTTTTCCTCACTTGATTTTACCTTTTTAATTATTACATTTTTATTTTCAATCCGTATTATTACTACTGCTATTTTATCTTTTTTTTTTTTTTTAAGTGTCATTTTATTTTCTCTTCATTTTGTTTTGGGATTAATGTTCTACATTCTATTTTTATCTTTCCTTTAGCATCATTTTACTCTATCTCAAATCTACCTTTATGCCATCACTCTCTTCCTCACTTTTCCCTTTTCAGTGTCCTGTTTATCTTACCCCTTTCCTGCTTTAGATTTTCCCTATTCTTTCTGTTTACCCCCTTTTAAAATTTCACCCTACTTATATATCTAATCTCCAATCCCCTGCTCCAAGTCCATACACACCTCTCTCTTCGCTGTCTTAACTATCCAAAAAATTGTGTTTCTCTCTGTCCTTTTGTTGTTGTTCGCTTGAATGTAGATTATATCGAATTTTTATGCTTTTTTGTGAGATTGTTTTGCTTATTCTTCTTTTGTTTATTTTTTTGTTTGTTTAGTGCTTCAGCTTTCCCTTGCCTCACTCAATATTAGTTGGTGTTGTAGTTTGTATTAATCCCCAGTCTATTGGAGTTTTATCCCCAATATATATAGTCTGTTTCCCTTTCTCTCTTAGTCTCTTTCTTGTCTCTCTTACTTTTTTTTCTTCTTTTTTTTTTCCCTTTTCCCAATTTCATTTTGACACCCCCCTTTTTTTTTCTTCTTCTTTCTTTCTTTTTCCTCTTCTTCTTTCTCTAATATCCCCTAATTTGCCTTTCTCCGGTGGTCACCTTTATTGGAGGTTATTAATATCGTGAATACATTCCTGTTCAGTGCCTTGTGTGTTGTACCTGGTAGTGCTGTATTTTGTGCCTTTAAATTGACGCAGGAGAGAGAGAACTACATAACCAGACACCCAGAGAAGAGAGACCATGGGGAGACAAAGACACAGCCCGCATATGAAAGAAAAGCAGGCATCACCAGAAAAGGAAGTAAACGAAATGGAAGCAAGCAACCTTCCAGAAAAAGAATTCAGAGAAATGGTCATAAGGTGGCTGAAAAGAATGGAAGACAAATTCGACAATATGAGCAAGAACCAAGAGGAAATGAAGAAGAACCAAGAAGAAATGAAAAATGACATCGCTGCTGTAAAGAACTCAATAGAAAGCATCAAGAGTAGACTAGAAGAAGCAGAGGACCGCATCAGTGAGCTAGAAGACAAGATGGGAAAAAATACCCAAGTAGAGCAACTTCTAGAAAAAAAAATTAAAAGGCAGGAGGAGAGCCTAAGGGAACTTTGGGACAACACGAAACAAAACAACATCCGCATAATAGGGGTTCCAGAAGGAAAGGAAGCTGAGCAAGGAATAGAAAACCTATTTGAAGAAATAATGACAGAAAATTTCCCTGATATAGAGAAGAAAAAACCCACACAAATCCAAGAAGCTCACAGAGTCCCAAGCAAAATGAACCCCAAAAGACCGACGCCAAGGCACATCATAATTAAATTGGCAAACACTAACGACAAAGTAAGAATCTTAAAAGCGGCCAGAGAGAGACAGAAAGTTACATACAAAGGAACCCCCATCAGACTAGCAACTGATTTCTCAACAGAAACTCATCAGGCCAGAAGGGAATGGAATGAAATATACAAAGTCATGCAAAGGAAGGGTCTGAATCCAAGAATACTGTACCCAGCAAGGCTGTCAATCAAAATTGAAGGTGAAATCAGGAGCTTCACAGACAAAAAAGGACTAAGGGAATTTATTACCACCAAACCAGCAATGCAAGAAATGCTAAAGGGTCTGCTGTAAAAAGAAAAAGAAATAGGAAGCAAAGAAGGAACACAGGTGTAAAGAATAGGAATGGCGACAAATAAGTACCTATCAATAATAACTTTAAATGTAAATGGATTAAATGCCCCAATCAAAAGACATAGGGTAATGGATTGGATAAGAAAACATGACCCATATATCTGCTGTCTACAAGAAACCCACCTCAGAAAAAAAGACGCACACAGACTGAGGGTGAAGGGATGGAAAAAGGTTTTCCAGGCAAATGGAACTGAAAAAAAAGCTGGGGTAGCAATACTTATATCTGACAAATTAGATCTCAAAGTGAAGGACATAACAAGAGATAAGGAAGGCCACTTCATAATACTAAAGGGAGCAATCCAACAAGAAGAAATAACTCTGGTAAACATATATGCACCCAATACAGGAGCACCCAAATACATAAAAAAACTCCTGGAGGATATCAAGGGAGAGATTGACAGCAATACAATCATAGTAGGAGACTTTAATACCCCACTATCACCATTGGACAAATCCTCTAAGCAAAAAATCAGCAAAGAAACATCAATCCTAAATGACTCACTAGACCAGATGGAATTAATTGACATCTTCAGAACATTTCACCCCAAAGCCACAGAATATACATTCTTCTCAAGTGCACATGGGTCATTTTCAAAGATAGACCATATGTTGGGACATAGGCAAAGTCTCTTCAAATTCAAGAAGATAGAAATCATATCAAGCATCTTCTCAGACCACAGTGGCATAAAACTGGAAATCAACTACAATAAAAACAACCCAAAGAAGTCAAACACATGGAGGCTAAACAGCATGCTATTAAACCATGACTGGGTTACCAGAGAGATCAAAGAAGAAATAAAAAACATCATGGCAACAAATGACAATGAAAACACAACAATCCAAAATCTATGGGACACAGCGAAAGCAGTCTTGAGAGGGAAGTTCATAGCTCTACAAGCCTACTGCAAAAAACAAGAAACAGGGGTAATAAATTACCTAACCCAACAACTCAAAGAGTTAGAAAAAGAGCAACAAGAAAAGCCCAGTGTAAGCAGAAGGAAGGAAATAATAAAGATCAGAGCACAGATAAACGACATAGAGACCAAAGAAACAATACAAAAGATCAACAAAACCAAGAGCTGGTTCTTTGAAAGGATAAACAAGATTGATGAACCTCTAGCCAGGCTCACCAAGAAGCAAAGAGAGAGGACCCAAATAAACAAAATCAGAAATGAAAGAGGTGAAATAACAACAGATCCCGCCGAAATACAAAGGATTGTTAAAAAATACTACGAACAACTCTATTCCAACAAACTGGACAACCTGGAGGAAATGGACATATTCCTAGAAAAATATAACCTTCCAAAACTCAATCAGGAAGAATCTAAACAGCTCAATATGCCAGTAACTATGGAAGAAATTGAAGCAGTCATCAAAGAGCTCCCGGCAAACATAAGCCCGGGGCCAGACGGCTTCACAGGAGAGTTTTACCAAACATTCAAGGAAGAAATAAAACCTATCCTCCTCAGACTATTCCAAAAAATTCAAGAGGAAGGAACACTTCCAAGCTCCTTCTATGAAGCCAGCATCACCCTAATACCAAAACCAGATAAAGACAACACAATGAAAGAGAATTACAGGCCAATATCCCTCATGAATGTAGATGCCAAAATCCTCAACAAAATTCTAGCAAATCGGATCCAGCAGTACATCAGAAAGATCATACACCATGACCAAGTAGGGTTTATCCCAGGAATGCAAGGATGGTTCAATATCCGAAAATCAATAAATGTGATACATCACATAAACAAATTGAAAGATAAAAATCACATAGTCATATCAATTGATGCAGAAAAAGCATTTGACAAAATCCAACACCCTTTCTTGATAAAAACTCTCAACAAGGTGGGAATAGAAGGATCATACCTCAACATAATAAAAGCTATATATGATAAACCCACAGCTAACATCATACTCAATGGGCAAAAACTAAAACCATTTCCCCTAAGAACAGGAACAAGACAAGGATGCCCACTCTCACCACTCCTGTTTGACATAGTACTGGAAGTATTAGCCATTGCAATTAGACAAGAAGAAGAAATAAAAGGCATCCAAATTGGAAAAGAAGAAGTAAAGCTGTCCTTATTTGCAGATGACATGATATTATACATAAAAAACCCGAAAGACTCTATCAAAAAACTAACAGACTTAATAAATGAATTTGGCAATGTAGCAGGATACAAAATTAACGCCAAGAAATCTATGGCATTTCTATACACCAACAGTGAACTTACAGAAAGAGAGACTAAAAAAGCAATCCCATTTTCCATCGCACCAAAAAAATTAAGATACTTAGGAATAAACCTAACCAAGGAGGTAAAAGACCTATATGCGGAAAACTACAGGACACTGAAAAAAGAGATAGAGGAAGATGTAAACAGATGGAAGAACATACCATGTTCATGGATTGGTAGAATCAACATCATCAAAATGTCCATACTACCCAAAGCAATCTATAGATTCAATGCACTCCCCATTAAAATACCAACAGCATATTTTACAGACCTAGAAAGAACTCTACAAAAATTCATCTGGAATAAAAAAAGACCCCGAATAGCCACAGAAATCCTGAGAAAGAAGAATAAAGTAGGAGGGATCTCAATACCAGATTTCAAACTGTATTACAAAGCCACTGTCCTCAAAACAGCCTGGTACTGGCACAAGAACAGACATATAGATCAATGGAATAGAATAGAGAATCCAGATATCGACCCAAACCAATATGCGCAATTAATATTTGACAAAGGAGGCATGAGCATACAATGGAGTCAAGACAGTCTCTTCAATAAATGGTGTTGGGAAAACTGGACAGATACATGCAAAAAAATGAAACTAGATCACCAACTTACACCATACACAAAAATAAACTCAAAATGGATACAGGACTTAAATATAAGACGGGAAACCATAAAAATACTAGAGGAATCCACAGGCAGCAAAATCTCAGACACATGCCAAAAGAACTTTTTCAGTGATACTGCCCCTAGGGCAATGGAAGCCAAAGAGAAAATAAACAAATGGGACTACATCAAAATAAAAAGCTTTTGCACAGCAAAAGAAACCATCAACAAAACAACAAGAAACCCCACTGTATGGGAGAACATATTTGCAAATGGTATCACTGATAAAGGTTTAATTTCCAACATCTACAGGCAGCTTATACAACTTAATAAAAGGAAGATAAATGATCCAATAAAAAAATGGGCAACGGACCTAAATAGAATCTTTTCGAAAGAAGACAGAAGGAAGGCCAAGAGACACATGAAAACATGCTCAAAGTCACTTATTATCCGAGAGATGCAAATCAAAACGACAATGCGATACCATCTCACACCTGTCAGAATGGCTATCATCAACAAATCAACAAACGACAAGTGTTGGCGAGGATGCGGAGAAAAAGGAACCCTCGTGCACTGCTGGTGGGAATGCAGACTGGTGCAGCCACTGTGGAGAACAGTATGGAGTTTCCTCAAAAAACTGAAAATGGAACTCCCATTTGACCCAGTAATCCCACTCCTAGGAATATATCCTAAGAAACCAGAAACACCAATCAGAAAGGATATATGCACCCCTATGTTCATAGCAGCACAATTTACAATAGCTAAGATTTGGAAACAGCCTAGGTGCCCGTCAGCAGATGACTGGATCAGAAAACTATGGTACATCTACACAATGGAATACTATGCTGCCATAAAAAAGAAGGAATTACTACCATTTATAGACACCTGGATGGAATTAGAGAACATTATGCTAAGTGAAATAAGCCAGTCAATGAAAGAAAAATACCACATGATCTCACTCATTTAGGGATAAAAAACATTATAAACTGATGAACCAAAAGATAGTTACAGAGGCAGTAAAGCATCAAACAGAGTGTCTAATTACAGCGGTAAGGTTAGGGAGAGGTGGGGGAAATAAGAGATCAACTGAAGGACTTGTATGCATGCATATAAGAGTAACCAACGGATGCAAAACATTGGGGGGTGAGGGCAGGTATGGGAGTGGGGTGGGGGGGGGGCAATGGTAAGATATGTACACATATAATACCTTAATAAAAATTTGAAAAAAAAAATTAAAATAAAAAGAAACAAACAAACAAATCAGTACATGTCTAGGTAGGGATTTTCCCCTCCTACAAATGTAGTTATTTTGGAATTCTTCCTTGGTGTCAGGCATAGTGCTTTAATTCTGAAAACAAGCACATCAGGTAGAAATGACTGGTAGCTCCATTTTACAGGTGATAAACCCAAAGCTTTGAAAAGAGGAGTCTGCTGACTCAGGGCCCACATTCTTCACCACTGAGATTCTCTGCTCTCACGCTTGCCTCGTGTCTGCCCAGCTGCACTTCAGGTGCACTGCCCTCCATGTGCTGGGACGTAGCCTCTGGCCGCACACCATATAGGATTTCTTGTCTGTAGATTTCATTAGATTACTTTTCCGCTCACATTCTGTCATTCAAACTATTAATCCCCATTTTCCTAATATCATCTCTGCTCTTTGCTACTTTCAATGTAGATTTTAATATACTATTGCACTTTCAGTGTCCCTGTGTGCTTTTTTTTAATTTGACCTTTATAAAAACCCGATGTTATCAAATAATTCTTTGAGCTTATTTTCTCTTTCATCTCTTGATTTAGAAACACGGGAAGGCACAAAGTAAGCGCTGTCTAATTTGTTCTTCTGTTTCCTATTACAGATTCCCTCTGCCCCTTTCAAACCCATGGCACCCGCTCACTTCCCTTGGGATTTGCATGCTACAGAAGGTCGCTCTATCCACGCAGCACATTAGGTGCTCATGGCTCCCTTACCTTCCATGTGGGCACTGGTGCTGTCTCCCTCGCGGGTCTTGACTCCAGGGACTCTCCATTGCTGATTCTGACAACATGCGCTGATGCGGCTCTCCTGAGCTAAGGAAAGACGGCCTACTGCTTCCTGCTCTTCTGATTCACTGGAAAGAAATCTGTCCTTTCACATTAGATGTTTTCTGAGCATTTTCTCTGGAATTTCTCGCAGAAGCATGAAAAACACAGTCCCCAGGGAGTGTGAATCCCTGAAGCTTCCTGTTTATATTCCTCCTGAGGGCTGTTCCATGTGTGACTGTCACCCACCATCTGCCTGCCTTTAGCGTTGACCCATTGCACAATAGGGCATCTCTCAGTATGTGGAAAAAGAGGGATTGATGGGATGAAGTTTCTAGAAATGCCCGCGTGTGTGTGCATTCTGTACTCTCAGACTCAGGACTTATACCGTTGAGGTAAGGGTCCATGTAGGACAAAGGGGATAGGTAAGAGTCCCTCTCTCCCTCCCTCTCCTCACCTGCACCCCTCTCTCCTACAGGGACCTGGCGTTCACTTGCTGCTCTTATTTTTACCATGGACTTCACCTGGCTTTGTTTAGTAGATATTCCTTTCAGAGTGTCAAATTACTAATATTTATTTCTTATTTTCAATGCTGCCACAACTTTGTGACTCATCGTAACCTTACATTGTTATTGCAATAGGAAAGATGAGAAGGTGAGCCTTTAACACCACCACTACCCAGAGCTCAGCACCACAAAGCTATCTTTGCTGCAAAGGGCTTCTTGTCCTCGTCCTCAGCTGGGATCATCACTCTGCATACCGTGTTCCCATCCCTAGCTGCTTGCTCTATTCGCCTTTACTTCCCCTTCTTCACTCTTCCAATCCCACCCAGGCCATGTGCTCTTCCAGCACCAAGGCCTCCTTTGTTCAGTTGGGCAAGTGTGTTCTGTTACCACTTGTCATCTTCAAGGGTAGGACCTGACCACTTTGCTTCTATGTAGCCCCCTTTCATCCTAAAGGCTGCACACGATGTTCTTTCCAGGAGACCCTGCTGGGCCCTCTCCATCCTCACATGCTTTCCCTCACTGTAAGTTACACTGAGATGATTTATTGAGCCTCATCTGTAATATGTCTTTGCTTCCCTTACACTCACTGAGAACCTTCTGTGTCCCTAAATGAAAAGCCCTTGGCAGGGAGGTAACCTTCTCTTCCTTTGCCACAGTTCTATTTCATGCTTGTTTCAATGAAACCAACTCCTGAACTGTCTGCTATTTTTACTGAAAACATCCATATGCCATAAACTCTGCTTAACAAGTCATAGAATCGTTGATTCTTAGAGTTGAAAGAGGCCTTAGAAGTAGATTAGTTATATGTGATATGAGGATAGCATGATATAAGATTAAACAAAGTCATGATGTGAAACTGTATATAAAATATGGCCCTGTGTGTGTGTGTCCTGGAAAGTGGAAAGGTATACATCAAAATGTTAACGGGTGTGTGTATGTCTGGGTATGATTACTGAAGCTTTTAATCTTCTTTCATATACTTACCCACATTTTCCAACTTTGCTTTAATAAGCAATATCAGATTATAGAAAACATTGGAGAATTGCTTTTAAAATTCTGAATGAAAAAATTTTCAGCCTAGAATTTTATGCTAATCTAATTAATTATCAATAGCAGGCTAGAATAAAGACATGTTAAACATGAAAGTATTAAAAACATTTACCTTCAATTTTTAGGACGCTCAGTGAAAATGATTTATTGCAAAACAAGGGAATAAACCAGTGAAGCAGAACACAGGATGCAGGAAACAAAATACCTAAACCAAAGAAAGGATTTGAAGAAATTCCTCGGACAACAGACATTCAAGTGTCATGGGAAATAATCACCTTACAAGGAATAGAGGCTGAGTGGGAGCTTGCCCCACACCCCCTTAGGAGAAATAATTAAGAAATTAGCTTCGATGTGTCCCTAAATGTCAGTTTCAATGGGTAGGGTTATTCACACATTCGTTATTCGGCATCTATTTATTAAGCACCTATTATGTGCCATTGCTTAGCTAAGTGCTGCAAACATAATAGTGAACCAAAAAATGTATTGTTTTTATGTAACGTAAGAAGATACTGGCCATTATCTCTTTTCATTTCCCCACAGCCCCCCGCCCCCTTTTATAAATGAAAGCCTCCCTCTGTTATAAATAAGGACATCCATTGCAGAGGATTTATATAACCTGCTCGAGGTTGCCAATTAGTAAGTGTCAAGGCTGGGATTCAAATAAGGACCTGCAGCCTGTGCTTTCTTTGCTCTGTTCAAAGTAAAGTTTTTTTCTTCAGGGGGTAAAAGCGTCTTCGCTAAGAAATCTGCTTTCTTAGAATTGCATACTTAGCAACAATGGTGAGGAAAAAAAATTGGAAAGCTCTCCTGGCTGGCCATTTTGCAGGTGAAGTGTCTGGAGAAGTCTGAACCTGATCGTCTGTGACAAACGCCTGTGTGGATGGACGCTGGGCAGATGCTGCTGTGGAGCCGCCCGAATTCCTGCTGCACTCCCCAAATGCCTGCTCAGTGTAACCGCAAATTGAAAATAAACTTCTAAACCATTGTCAGTGATGTAGTTCAAGACGTTGTGTGCTGAAGGGTCTTTAAAGTTGTTTTTCATTACAGCCTGTTCTTTTCCAACGGGCAGGATTCATTTTCTTCGCTTTAAGTGAGCTCAGCGAGAGGAAAAAGGATCTTGAAAGGAAGACATAGGATCTTCTTTCCTGCTGCCTTGTGTGAATTGCATCCTATTCTTCACTGCTGAGATCCTTGTCTTCCTTCCTCTTCCCACCCACAATCTCCTTCTCCAACAGTCTGTCACTCTCAGGCAAGCTGCTGCAAGGTACCCATACTCTGTATGCAGCCCAGTACTTGCTGGACGAGGGCAGGTGTCTGCGCAGTCCGCAGCCTCAATGAAGTTAGGTTTGATATACGCCCCTAAGACAGTGGTTGGCAAACCACGGCTCGTGAGCCGCTGTTTGCCACTCTGTTGACTAATGAGTTTGCTGACCACTGTCATATACTACTCTTTACCTCTTTGCACACAATATGCCACAATTGCCTAATCCTCACAGCTTCCAACTACACAGTAACATTTAGTCTAGTCCAGTGGTCGGCAAATGCATTAGTCAACAGAGTGGCAAACCGCGGCTCGCGAGCCGCGGTTTGCCAACCACTGCCCTAAGCCAACCTCAGGCAGGGTTAGCACAATGGCTTAAGGTTTTGACCCTTGAAACCAGACTGCCTGGGTTCTAATCCTACCTCCATCTCTAACTAGCTTTGTGACCTTGGACAAGCTACATAGTTTTTCTGGGCCTTCACTTTCTGTAAACAGGAATGACACCAGCCCTTCCTTTGTAGGACTTCAATGGGAACTAAGTGAGGTGATGTGTGGAAAGCACTGTAACCATGGCTGGCAAAGGGGATGAGTGATTTTGGATTTCACAGAATTATTTCACAGTAGCCTCACCAATACTCTTTCACCATGCCTTCCGACCCTCAAAATAATTTGCCCCGGGATTTTAAGCAAAAGATTCCCAATGAACAGCATACTCTATTTATATGGAAAAGCAATGTTTTTATTCCCAATCTGTTCTCCCTGATCCTTAGGAAAAAGGAGTTAGCTCAGGTGCCTTGCGCCTGGTCGGTTCCTTCTCCCTGAGAGCATTGAGTCCTTAGGTTCCCACATTTCTTCCTCTTCTCCAGCTGCTCTTCCCCCAGCACCTCACGAAGCCTGCTAACCTGGGAAACCTGTGTCACAATTCTGGAGAGAATTTAATTAGTAACTTTCCCAAAGTGATATGTCATTACCAGGTTTTTAATGGTCAAACCTGATTTCAAAAAGGAAAATACTCCTTTCAAACCCAGAAAGTGTCTGGTGTTCTATATTAGCCGCATGGGCTATTGTGTCCTCAGTCTCGAGCACTTAAGGCGATTCACCTGTTTGCCAAACCTCCTCTGCATGCTTCCTGGGCAAACCTGAGTCCCTGGGAGGTCACTATCAGAAATTAGGGAGACCAGCCTGTGTGCAACCTGCTACTAACCTTCAAAGACTCTGCAAACTAGAGCCAACAAAACCGGTGAAGGAAAAGAAGCCCACCCTTTCCTTAAAGATTGGGGTTCCCTCAGGATTCCCTCAGGATTTGTCCTAGGCCCATCTCTATCTCCCTTCATTTCTCTTTCATCCACTTCCCTTTCCTGGTTTTACATTCTTTTAAGAATCATAGTCACATCCAATGCTTCAAAAACTATATGTAAATTTGTAGATGCCTGGGAGAAAGTATCCACCTTCTCCATATTCTCCAAGGAGAGGAATATTCATCTGATAATGGCCTCTTTCAAAAGTAGGCAGAATCACTGCTATTTGGGTTTTTGGTTGGGTTTCTCCCCCCCCACCCCCCATCCGGTACCGAGCAATTCTCCAACACCAGCTGGTGTCCCACAGTATAACTCAATGCTGGCACTATCAACCTGGAGATCACCTCAGATCCCCAGGTTAAGGGTTCAGTTCCATGAGACTGCCCCCTCTCCCCCCCTCCCACCCCAATCAGATGCCAACCCCAAGTCCACGTTGTCATCTGTGCTTTGACCACTTGGCTATAAATCAGAGGTTCTCATGACCTCCCCCCTATTTGGATTTGATTAATTTGCTAGAGAAGCTCACAGAACTCAGGAAAACACATGCTTATGTATCTCAGCTTATTAAAGGACATGATAAAGGATACAGGTGAAAAGCCAGGTAAAGAGATGCATAGGGCAAGGTCTGGGAGGGTCCTGAGCACGGAAGCTTCTGTCCCCAAGGAGATGGGGTGTGTCACCCTCCCTGTGTGGATGTGTTCATCCCCCTGAAAGATCTCCATACCCCTTACCTTTGGAATTTTATGGGGGCATTTACAGCCTCTTTCCCTCCCTGGAGAAGTGGGGCTGGGGCTGAAAATTCCAAGCTTCTGATTGTGGCTTGGTCTTTCTGGTGGTGCCGCGCCCCCCCCCCCCCCCCATCCAGGATCCATCCAAGAGCCCACCCAGAGTCACCTCATTAGAACAAAAGATCCTCCTCATATTACTTCAGAAATTACAGGAGTTTTAGGAGTTCTGTACCAGGAACTGGGCCGAGACCAATACGTATGTTTTCTGTTATCTCACAACTGCATATTGAAAGATCACTTCATGGTGTGTCTCTTTCATCTGTCTCTTCTTTCTTCTCCTGGTTGGAATATCAACGACCGATTTTCGATCATCCACAAGAGAAGGCTCTGTCTCTTCTCTTGGTGCAGCTGCCCTGGTTGGCTACTCTGGGCTCTGCTGCGTCCAAGTAGACCTGATCGCCATCTGCTGTTGGTTTTTCCTGGACTGCCTTCTTTCTCTTCACCATGGTAGGTGTGATAGGGCCAGGGGAGGGCACACCTTGCAAGAGGCAAAGATCCACTTGTACTTCTTTCTCAACTTCTCTCTCCCTTTCCTTTTTCTTTTCCTCTCACATAGCAGCTGAGCTGTGGCAGCTGCTGTGGTTGGGTTCTTGTTTGGTTAAGGAACAGGATTTGGGAAACAAATGTCCTATATTCTCCCTTCCTTCCTTCCTTCCTTCCTTCCTTCCTTCCTTCCTTCCTTCCTTCCTCCCTTCCTTCCTTCCTTCCTTTCGTATTCATTCATTCATTCATTCATTTAAATATTTTATTTCAAATGAACTTTTTACTCCTTTCTCTCTTCCTCTAGATCTGCTGGGTAGTTTTCAGCTGTATTTTACAATGTGAGATTTATTAGCTTAGAAGACTAAGGGTATAATGGATTGCTGTGGTTTTCACCTCCTCCTGGAAACAGTTACCCAGTTTACCTCTGGGAAGCTACCTTCTTGCCTCAATTCATATTTCCCTCTCCTGGAGATGTGGCTCAGGCTGGGCAATCAGAGTGCTGCATGCCTGGCCACAGTGCTTGCTTCAGAGACCATAAACCAAATGAGACCTTTCCAGGGAATGTTAGGAAAATACCCTTTTCCACTAGACTAGAGATGGGAACATGTGATGTTGGAACTTCTGGCAGCCACCTTTAACCACACGGGGACAGCCTGCCCGAGAATGGAGCCAAGTCACAGGGATGTGTGATGATATGGCATAGAAAGATACCTGGAGATTGAGCTACAGGACAAAAGATCCCTGAAGCCAGCACCACTTTTCATCTAATACCAATAAATTCTCTATTTTCTTAATCCAATTTGGATGAGATTGTCTGTCCTTTAAAATGAGAAAATGCCAATTAAAGAATGGGCTTCAATTCCAGGCTCTCCAATTTATTTTATCAGAGTTTTCATCATTCAGATTTGGGACCCAAACCCAGTTAATCATACAGTAGTGCTGCCGTTTCTTCATCTTTTGTTCCTTGTGCTTTTATCTTCCAGAGGGTATTATTTATGAGGCAGATTGTCACCTGAATTCCCTGGTGACAATGTCCACCAACACAAACCACATTTCATCCCAATTTGATAATTCTTAGGTCTATATTTTCAGACCATACTTATATCTATGATCCATTTTGAGTTAAATTTTGGGTATGGTGTGAGGTAAATGTGTAAAAATTTCTCCTCCTTCTCCTCCTCCTCCTCCTCCTCACCCCCCCCCCTCCTCCTCCTCCTTCTTCCTCCTTCATGAGGATAGCCAACTGTGGAAGATCATTTGTTAAAAAAGACTATTCTTTTCCTATTGAATTGCTTTGGCACTTTTATTCAACATTAGTGAACCACAAATGTTCAGGATTTATTTCTGAGCCCTCAATTGAATTCCATTGATCTTTATGTCCATCCTTACACTGATACCACACTATTGTGATTTACTTTGTATTAAGTTTTGAAATTGGGTGATGTAAGTCCTTCAGGTCTTTTTTCCTCCCCTTCCTTCCTTCCTTCTTTCCTTCCTTCCCCATTTTATTTTCTTTTCCAAAATCATCTTGGCCATTCTGGGTTCTTTGCAGTTTCATAAAAATCTTAGGATCAGGTTCTCATTTGAAAACAATAACAACAAACCCCCCAAATATCCTAGGTATGCCTGTACTTTGTTTCCAATAGTATGAATAGAATTGAGAGCAGTATGATTTAGTAACAATAAAAAAAGCATTTGGAGTCAGGTCAAAAGACCTGGGGTTTGAATACTCTCTTTCCAGTTATCAATTTTTGACTCTGGATTCTTCAGCTGCAAATTGTACCAATAATACTGAAATCCTTACTTGGGATATAGCACCTAGTTTCTAATTTCACGCCAAGGAGCTTCCTTTTTCCCAACCTAATCATTGTTCCTCTTCAAGAAGTCAGAATGCTAATTGAAATGGTAATCTTCTGACAATGATTAGGCCACGTTTATACCTATGAGGGGTCACTATTTGTCAAGAGATAGCATATGTGTGTATTTCTCTCTCTGTTATTTCCCTTCTGTTCCTGTCATATCTATGCTCTGGTATCGGGAGCCCTGAAGTCTGGCCACACATGCTCCCCTCTGTGCTACATAGTATTCTCACCCTTAGGCTCGGCAAGAGTTCAATGGTTGATGGAAAAATGAAGCCATCTTTGACCTGGACCTAAGTTGTTAATTCCAACATGGCTTTAAGATAGAATCCTGTAGTGCTGGGCTACTGGGCACAGTTTCAACAAAATAATAATGACGCTATTTTGCTTCTTACTGTTTTTATTTCTTGGGTCTATTGCTTCCTTTAGGCCCTCCACCTTTTCCCATAAGGTCTTAGAGAAATTTATATAAAAGACATAAAAAGAGTGATTTTCTAACTCAGGACCGTACTAGAAACTCAAACTTCACCTTAATGTTTAATA
Organism: Plecotus auritus; assembly: GCF_963455305.1. Taxonomy (NCBI): domain Eukaryota; kingdom Metazoa; phylum Chordata; class Mammalia; order Chiroptera; family Vespertilionidae; genus Plecotus; species Plecotus auritus. The sequence continues at coordinate 51,829,759 of NC_137776.1, forward strand.
CCTTCCAACAATTTCTGAAGATTGAAAGAGCAGTGCCAAAGCCTTTGGTATGGTCCATGATAGGTACTTAACACATGCTAACAGCTCTGAGACTATAGCCTAGAATACTAGATTCTTGTTACTATGGGCAGTCCATCATATTGTTTGGGAGCTTATGAGAAAATCAGAGTCTTGGGTTGTCCAGGACTGCCAATCTGCACCTTCACAAGGCTTCCAGGTAATCCCAAGGTGCACTGCAATCTGGGAAACGTTGCTGTAGGGTATATGTGCCCCCCATGCTATCTTTCCTGCTCTCACAGCCATGTGTTTATAGCTTGGATTGCCTCTAGGACTGAGGGCCATAGTGTCACAAATGACATGCTTTCCAAGTTAACTCAGGTATGTCTGTCAATAAAGTTTGAAGAGAAGCTTGTAGTTGTGGATTTATCTTTTCCTAAAGGAAATGTGAACTAGCATATGTTGAAGGAACCAATAGAAAGGACCCACAGGCAGGTAACAGAAGGAGAACTCCTGTGAGTGTGGCGTGAGACAGGTGTGGAGACAAATCCCCGAGTGCAGAGAGCGCTTGCCTTTTTAATGAGCTAGCAGGTGATGGATGCCTCTCCAGAGGATCCTTTGCTTCCAAGAGGGAAAAAAGTATAATTGAACTTATAGATTATTCTTTCTACTCAACAGCAATGTGTGTGTGAGCTCCGAAGGACAGAGGCTATTAAAGTTCTAGTGAGCGGGCTAGACTCTCAGTGAACTGGGGTTATAGGTTTTTGACTTGTACCTTCTTATTAATATTCATTAGATTTGGATATTACTAAATCAATGGTGTTTTATTTTTAAACTCCTAAATTTTTACTTGTAGTTTTATGTTGTTTAACTATTTTCTTAAGATTTTTTTTTTACTTTTTCTATTTTCTCCCTTTTCCTTGTACTAAGTTGTCCTAATGGGTTATCCAAAGAACCTTTTTCTAAACATTATATATGATTCCTACTGAATAAAATACAAATATCATGTAAAGTAGAAGTTTGAAAAGAGATCAGTGAATACCAGAGGCTGCAGGTGGCGGGGGGGGGGGGCGGGGATGAGTACAAAGGAGCATGAGAGAATCTGGGGTTGGGGTGGAGGTGATAGAACTGTTCCATATCTTGATTATGGTGGTGGTTACCCAAATTTATGCATTTGTCAAAACTCATAGAACTGTATGCTTAAAAAGGGTAAATTTTAAAGTTTGTAAGTTATAACTCAGTAAGAAAGATAAGGGGTGGGAAGTTCCAATCTGAAAACCAATTAAAATAATTACACTGAGTTCCATAGGAATGGAATGGTGGTGGAGTAGGGGTATGTTCTTACCTTTTAGAGGCCACATGCTCTTTTGGTTATGAATATAGTCTTTAGAGCCAGTGGGACTGAGTTCACCCTGTAAGTTACAGAATTCTCTGTTGCCTCAGTTTCCTGGTCTGTCAGTTGAGTTAACAGCAGCATCTACTTAATGGAGCTACTCTTAGGATTAAAAAATGATGACAAAACAGAGGAAAGGGCACTGAAAATTTAAGGCTTTGTAATGGGATAAAGTATCTGATTCCCCGCCTCACCTCACTCTTGGTGAGGTCATCCTTGTCTCTGCTGAAAAAATAGTCTTCATCATGAATCCCCCACACGTAACTCTGCCCAACCTGCCATGTCAGGCAGCCACTGCTGAGTAAACACCCTGGAATGAACCTTAGAGAGAGAATAAATCACCTCTCATGCCATGCTCCCTCCAGGTGAGTACTGAGGTCATTGCAAGAGGCATAACAAATAGTCGACATAATGTACTAAACTAATAGATTCTATAAGGAAAACTAAATGGAAAATTTTTCTTGAGTACCAGGCACCTCTGGCTGAAGAGATAGTAGAGCCAGTGTTATTATAGATGTAGCTGAATCAATAATACTTTTTCATTCATTTCACAAAAATGCCTATTTTAACCAGCAGAGAGGTAAGGAGATATTAGATATTGTCAAGGGCAATTTTTCATTCTCACATGGATTATATTCTGGGACATTGTTCTTCAAAATAGCTCCATTTCTGTTTTTTTTTATTTTTTCTCTCAGAAATGTACTCAATTTTCTTCCAGCAGCACGAATTCATCTGGAAAGCTATGACAATCAATTAAGTAAATGGGAAAATAGAATGCTTGTAATTATGATAATCAAGCTATATGAAACCCACTGTCTTAGGTCTAATACCCACACATCTTTAAGCAATATATTAATTAAGCTTTGGCTAATGGTTACAATTAGAATCAAGCTTTTATAATTTTTAAAAATCACTCAGAGAGAAAAAGAAAGTATTTGAGAAATAATATGCAGCTGTTGGTTTTCAAAACAATTCATCATCATAACTATGTTGTCATTTCCCTGGATCATGGAGACAATCCCAGTATGCTTTATTGATGTTTCTCCTCATATACAATTGGAGGAATTTTGTAGGTAGCAAAATTTTTTAGAAGTTTCCCTGTTCCTGTAAGAGGTTAGCAAACTTTTCCTGTAAAGGACCAGATAATAAATATTTTAAGCTTTGAACAAGAGTGAAAGTTGAAGATACGTGAGTGTACTTAGATAACAAATTTCTACAGTTTCTGCATTGATGGAATTAAAAACATAATAAAACAATAATTGAGTACATTTTTTTGGCAATGCACATCTACTAATGAGAAGGGTGAACTTCTTTCTATTGAGATAGTATTTTGCTTAGTTGGGGTTCAATGTTAGTGTCCCCTATCACCAAGTCATTGCAAATGTTCGTCCTGAAACCATGCTTAGCTCCTAGGCAGCAGGCTAGATGTGGTTCAGAGTGCAGTTTGCAAATCCCTGCTCTTGATCAGTGTTCTCCACTTCAATATGCATCAGAATCACCTACAGGGTGTGTTAGAACAGACTGCATAGCCACCCCCCATGTTTCTGGTGGGGTGTTTCTAAAAAATCCCACTTGACACTTATACTCATATCCTGAGACAATACTTGTAGAATACTGCTCTTGATGCCGGGCTTTTTAAAAAGTCACATGGAACACAAATCTATCTATTTTACATTTTCCTCATTTACATATTTCAGCTCCCCTGTTAGATTTTACCTTTTTGAACTCCAAGGTACAGGGGTAGTAAATCCAAAGTTAAATTTCCATTAAAAAGTAAACAAGACCTATTTAGTGAGATTGGGATTGATAATAAAAAGAACTTGTCTCTTAAATAGCTATTAGTCTCTTGCTTATGGTGTCAGGCATCAGCAATCAGCATCTACTTGTTTGCCTCAAAGAATACCTGAATACCATTTTCCAGGCTATCAAACTTTTAAAATAGTATGCAACATTCCAAAGGATATATGTGGGTGAAACGTAAGAATGACAGTTTTGCCTTAGATTCTACGTGTACTAACGCACCAAGCACATTAACAATATAAAAGCTCTCCTGATAGTATTTGTTGGCATGTTCAACTCATAGAATTTTACACAAAAACTTTCCTGAAGCCATCAAGAGGCAAGGGAGATATCAGCTTCCTAAATCTGGGAGTTACCGCTGGCCTACTAGACCAAGTCATCTCTGAGTTGACTGTTATGTTGCACTGGGCTGTCAGGAATGAACTCTGAATGGCTTGAACTATGACTTAGATTGAGGTTGTGGAGAAGGTTAATGATGCCAAGGCATCAGCGAATGGTAATGATCACATCTCACCAAAAAAATTCTTTCAGAAAAGAAGCAAAGTGGAAAATATGTTCTCCTTCTGTTTATTTATCCCAATGGTTTAAAAAATCAGCTTTATGGAACCATAATCTTCCTCAGGACAGATGGGCTTACACATTAGCATCGTGCTTTCAATCAACAGTTTACATTTCAAGAGGAAGGTGAAGAAATTGAATGTAAAGACATCTTCAGCATCTATGTCACTTTCAGTTTTATAACATTGATACAAAAAATAGTATTCTGATTAGCAGCTTGATTGGCAACCCATGTAACCCTAAACAGTACTACAAACCTGGAGAGTGCACTTTTACAGACAATTACATTTGGCGAAATAGTATGTACAATTTTGACAAATAAATACATAAATACAATCATTCATATATAACGATATACCTAAATGTCAATTATCATCAACAAGTGTTTCTAGTAAATTACTTCTTTCATTCACAAGTGACGTTGTTGCTTATAAAAACTATCTTCACCTTTACCGAAGAAATCACATCATCAGTTCCCCCACTAACCCACATGTTAGGAAAGGTAGAAAATGAATCCCAGGCGTTTTATGTAAATGTTCCATTGTCTTTTGATAGAAGAGATCTGATTGAAAAACTCCTTCCTCAGCTTCTCTGTAAAGAGTTTGTTGTCACTATATCATATCACACAAAGAGGTTTTGTTTTTCTCAATTTAATCCAAATAAAAAATGATCTTCATTTTTATTCTAGTATTTAAAAATACAATATTATATATTGAAACTGGCATTTGAGTCAATGTAAGAAGACACAAAGCCACACAATCTAGTCACCAAAGGTAAAATTTCCCCCCGAAATAAATTTACGAAAGAAAATGTAAGAATATAGACACTAATCATTAATACCTTTTGTTATACAATGCAAAACGAAAAAAAATGTATGGGAACAGTCAGAAGGTTTTTGTAAAAACTGAATGACTCCAAGTACAATACTGTCTGAAATATTATTTTATACCAGAGAAATGATAATAATTTTTTAAAATATGGCATCACAAATAATTGAAACCATAATTTGGCCAGTGTCAAAATTAACAAAAGTAGAAAATTAGAGCATTTTCTGATCACTTGACTTAAACATTTTTTGAACATTCAAAAAACAAAGGGCAAACATGCTTTACGCTATTGCAACTGGACAAATGGCCTTGCCTCACCAAGCTCCATGCAGAAGAAAATGTACCCAGCAAGCACATTCTAGCTATGCGTAACAGTGGGGAGAAGAAAAAAAATGCCTTTAAAATATATACATATGGTCTTTGATGAATATTTACATGTTTGTCACATGGGCACTACCTAGCATAAAAACGTTAGGAAATAGTTCTTTAAGACATGATTTTCTGATTTTTGCTCCTTTTAAAGATTAGGGCTCTATTCATAACACACACACACACACACACACACACACACACACACACACCCCAATTGATAGATGTACATATATGATGCTTATAGCACATAATTCCTTGACACCAATGGTGACTTGAGTCAGCATAAGGTGAATGCAGGACGGTAGTATGAGACAGAGGCTCGACTCAGCCACACGACTGAAAGGCGAGCCAAGTACAAAGTCATGTGACCTCTGCAGTGACTGGGACTCACAGCAGTTAAAGGGTAGAGCTGGAGGGTGGCTCACCTGTGCTAACCCATCTCTCCCCAGTTCTTGTAGTTCTGTGGACTGTAAGATGGAGATGAAGTAAGGGACTGGGCGGCCTGTCTCACATTGGGTTCTTCTGGGGCTGGGGATGAGACATCCAGTGTTTTCAGTAAATAGGCCATGACTTCCATTTATTCATTCTGTCTACCTGTTTGCTATCAACTTCTAGGGGGGCTTCCAAAAGTCATATTAAAAAAAAGGTATACTCTTTCAGTTGTGGGCCTTCCTTTGAATGAAAACCAAGTTTTCTAATGAATGATAGAAGTTGTGGAATGTGTGGTTTGCTGAGGGCCTATTCTTCCGATAGAGGTGGACTAGCTCCACTGATCCTCAGTTCTGACTGAGACTTCAGAACACGTCTCATGTTTCCTGAGATCTACATTGATGTGATACATTTTGCAAAGCATGTGCTTCAATTGCTCTAATATACCCCTCGCCAGAGGCTCCTCCCCAAAGAAAGCCAGCTGTCTTCCCTTTCAGCATCCTGGGAGATCAGGGCAATGCACTGAAATAATAACTTATTTCTTGAAACTAGAATAAATGACAGAGAAATTGAAGCTTCCCCAAACAATTAACATCTCCAAGGAAAAGCCTTAGAAGAATCAGGTGCAGTAACAGTTCATATTTGATCTTTATTTTGGCAGATTTTATATTAAAATGATGTGACTACTACTTCTGACCATCGTTGTAATTACATAACTATTTTAGCATTTAGCATAATGCATGATACATTGCATTATGTAGCACCTTTTAAACCAAGGATCTCAAAATACTTAGCAAATGAGATTTGCTCTCACAGCACCTGTGAGGTAGGTGTTTTTCCAGCCATTTTATAAATGAGCGTATTTGAAGCACAATAAGGTAAAGATACCTGCTTACATGAACCAACAAGTATTATGGCATCAGTAGAACCTGAACTCAAGCTTCCCCCTCTTCTTTCCCATGAACCCCAATTACAGAGCCTTCAGAACACTCCTATCAGCCAGGCTGATAGAGGTACTTGGATGTTTCGAATATTAGAGAGTATTACATCTCCTAGCTGTAGGGCTAAATCATTCAGTAACGTTGGTACCTGTTAAAAGATTTTTCTCAAGTACCTCGCAAATGTGTGGGAAGGACATCTTATACTCTTGCTAAGCTTATGTGAATTATAACGCATATATAAATTTGTATTTTCTCTGTGCGATTTATTGTTCTTCTGGCCTGCCACCAACTTATTTCTACACATGTGCCTGCCTGAGACAGAAACTGTAAAATGCACTTAGCTACATGATGTGGAGGGTAGCAGAAATGATGACATCGGGCAAAATCCTATTGGAGGCACCAGGTCATGTGTGTTCAATGAGCAAGCAGAATCGTCTTCCAAACATACAAAGTATTTGATTCTTAAGTTTAAGCTTCCATGTATTTAACTGCAGCCTCCCTGCCAGTGCTACTAGTAAGTTCATTTCTTGTTGGAACCACAGATACTGTACACATGATGTGGCAATGTATGTAAAAATTCAGTGTAACAGCACACACAATACTAATCATTCGCATCCAGTGTGTCTTCCTGACTGTGCATTACTTCTGAGTTGTTTTTGAAAAAGAGTTATTTCTTTCCTTCTGCAGAGATGCTATGAAGACATGACTGTGAGTTTCAGTTTCCCAGAACCAGATTTGTATCTCAGACGCACAGTATGTAAATCCTAGCAGTTGATAGGAAGTTGCTTTTTGAGATAAATGCAAGGCCTTAGGACCTGAGAATAAAATCTGGCCCTTCTCACGTATGCATTGTTTGTATGATTGGAACCTAATGCTTGTAAATTGGCAATCCAAGAAAGGAACTAGGAGCGGGAAGAAAACGCTTTTTTACAAAACCCCTTCACCAGTTCACTTCTCCTAGTGACACCTGTAAAATACCAACACCCTAAGCCCCGTTTCTTAAAAAAGAAAAGTATTTACACCGGTAAAAATCCTAACATCTGAGATGCTTCTTGCTTGACATGTCATTCCAGATCCTGTGCATCTCTTCTGGAGAGATCTGATGCACAGTGATAACTCGGCGGTATCTACACAAACTGTAGGCCATTTTCCAGTGATTGAAGCCACTGTTCTGAAAAGGATGAATGCCCAGCTTGCGAAGACACAGTCCTACATAGACGTCTTCAAGGTGAAGCAGCCTTGTGTGGAGTGAGGTCTTGTAAATGAGTTCAGCCACATCGGCTGAGAAGATATAGCCAGTCCCCGAACAGAAGGGCGGGTAGTTACTGTCAGGGTACAAATCCCTGGGCATGTACCACTTACTGCGGACGTCCCGGATTGGCCCTCCATTGATGACATAGCCAGTAAAATACCTCCTTCTTGGTTTGGTGGAGGGTTTTAGTAGTTTATAAATGAGGTTGTCCATGTTTACAAAAATGTCACTGTCTGTTTTCATGACATACTTGGCTTTCGAACAAAAAGTGGCCACCCATCTCATCCCCATTAATGTTTTGAGGGTAAGGTTATGGTAGGAGTCGATGAAGTCCTCCACGATAATGTCGTGGAAGATTTGGCTCTCTTGCTCCACCATCTGATTCAGAACAGGATCGGCGTTCTTGCCCAGGAGAAACAGAGTGGCGATCTTGATCCCTTTAAAGCTGTTCTCGTCCCCCCATGTCTCTCGGATGGCCTGGCGGGCATCGAATTCTTTGTGGGTGGTGCTGATGAGGATAACAAGGAAAGGAATGTTTTTCTCACATTTGTTGGGCTCATTTATAAGAAATTCAAAAGAATGTGGGTTTATAGGTCGAGTTCTTATGTTGCCAAATGTGAAGTTTTTCCTGGCAACGGTTAGGTGGCTGAATGGCTTGGAGCCAGTGTAGGAAGAAGTAGGACGAGTTACGCTCAAGTACCAGAGAGCGCTGGCCCAGCACACAACTGTCAAAACATACAGACAGGACACTTTTGAAGCCATGGTCTTGAGAGCACGTCTATTCCAAATACTGAAGAATATGCCTTCTTGGCATTAGTTTCTTTTCTTCTCGCAAAGGTAGCATATTACTAATTAATCTTAAAGTTCGATAGAGAAGTGTGAGTGTAGCATTGTCCATGGGTCTTAGTGGCAGTCTGCTATCACTGCATTCATTTTACTTTCTTCCAAACCTGATCGAAGGCTTCATGCCTCATAGATCTTCCTCTTAGCTCTGCAAAATCAATAAAGTAAAGTTGTTCAGATTTATGAGGTCATTTCATATTCTCACATAAACATAGCATGGGTATAAGAATTGCCCATGATGACTAAAGTAAACATAACCATTCATTTCCTCAGTACTGAAAACTTCCTGACACAACCATCCTCCCTTTCTTCCCTTGATAGAAGTGGTTTATGGATAATCACACCCAATAAGAAATATATAGATTATGAACTCTAGATGAATATACAGCAAATGGAACATTAGTAACTAAAACAAGTTTCCTTCTCTTCACAGGTGGCCTTCTTTGCAGTTAAGCACCTTCTGACACTAAAGTCTTCTTTCATGCAGGAAAGTCTCACACAGCCTTGTATCTCTTTTCCATTTTTCCAACTCTGAGTTTTTGTTTGCTTGACTGCAGTGAAGGCATCAGTTGTAAACATCTCTTTGCTTTCTCTAGCCCTGCATGTGAAAATGTGTTGGTCAACTCTGGAAAATCTCTGCTAAAATGGTCTCCTTTGGTTCAGATTTAGAAGCAATTCCCAAGTTTTCCTCACTTTTTCTTTACCTTGGCTCTCACAAATGTTAATTCCTACTTCTCAGTTATCTGTGATGCTCCACATGGAGAATATCCTTACTCCTCATGCATGAAGACCACCATACAAGTGTCTTTCCAGACAGTGGGCATTATTCATTTTGGAGTTGATCTAAATGGTACCACTTTTTGTGGTTTTCAAGAATTCACCTTGATGTTCCCTTGATGAAATTATACTGCCTCTTTTAATTTTTTTTTACTTAGTTATACTTAACCTGCAAACATACCAGGAATATAATAAGAGAGACAATTGACTTTGGGGGCTGTGACACAGCCCTTTAATTGGTGTTCAAACAAAAAAGTTGTCCTTTGCCTGGCTGGTATGGCTAAGTGGTTGAGCATCATCCCTTGCACCAAGAGGTCATGGTTCGATTCCTGGTCAGGGCACATGCACAGGGTTTTGGGCTTGATCCCCAGCAGGAAGCATGCAGGAGGCAGCCGGATCAATGATGTTTCTCTCTCACATCTGTGTTTCTCTCTCTCTCTCTCTCTCTCTCTCTCTCTCTCTCTCTCCCTTCCTTTCTCTCTAAAATCAATAAAAACATATATATTTTTTAAAAGTTGTCCTTTGGAACTCAGATCTTTTCTAGAACTTCAGCAGCTATCATGCCAGGTAATATGTGCCAAGTTGCAAAGTCCATTCATGTAAAAAATTGTCCCTTCCTAGCTAGAGCAAAATGTGGTAGTCCTGGAAGACAGAGATAACAGATAATGGATATCCATTTCAACAGAGTCTGCTTCAAAGAAGACTTTGCACTTAAATGTATAGACTATGTTGAAAATATTTAACGGGAATTATAGACTGAAAATCATGCTTCTAAGCACAATAGTCATAATGAAATGAAAATACATTTTGAGCAACAGCAGAGATAATACACATCTTCTTGTCTAAGCAAGAGCTGACTGTGAATATATGATCCATATGAGGCCAGCAATGCCCAGTGTGGTTATGGTTCTAACTAAATAAATATTAGAATGGCTTCAAGCAGCATTACTCTAGGCATAGTCAGCCTTCTCGCCTTGGGAATACAGATATCACCTCCATTTGAAATCCAAAGGGATGTGAGTGAGTCTTAAGAGGGTACTAGAAACCAAATTTACTCCACCATTATTCTAGTCTACTTAGCTGATTCTTGTTAGCTTATCTTTATCCACAAATAGCCCTTGTTGCCTTTCATACTTTCCTACAAAATTCCTTACTAAGCTGTTAAGGTACTCAAAGAGTCTCATCTGGAAATGGCTCTTCTCTACTGGAAATTAACAAGGCTACTGATGGAGGATTAATAGTGAATGAGAGGTATTGGGAAAACAGAAATAGAACCCATACTCCTCCTCAAGGAACTCACAGTCTATGTGAAAAGACTTTAAAGAAATGGTGAAAACAATGGAATAAACATTTTTATCATGAAGCTACTGGGGTACACAGGAGAAGTGGGCTGGTGGACAGGATGTGAGAGAACCAGAAACAGTCCTGCAGACTGTGCACAGTACAACTCCAGAGCCCAGCGTTCTCACGGACTGCAATGGGAATCCTCGCTCCTCCATTATCCTGGAGTCAAATGATGATTAGCCCTGGGGAGGGTACCATGGATAGTTGAGAAAAGTTATCTGAACTGCATCTTCAAGGACAACTAGGAGTTACCTGGATGAGAGCTGGGCATTCTAGGTAAAGGGAACAGTACATCCAAAGGCATAACGTGAGAGAAGTGTGTGCCAGGAGTGCAGACAGTGAAGTGAAGGAAGAGGACAGGTGATGTGCATGAAGGTGGGAATGGTGAGCTTTGGGGCTACTGAGATAAGCAGAGGTTAGATGGTGAGTGGCACTTAGAAATTGTTCTGAGCTGAGTAGCTGGTTACCCATCTTTGCAAACTAAAGGGGATAAGGGAGGGTTTTACTTTACCCAAATCTTATCCACTGATTTCAATAGCAATTCATTTTTCCACATTAAGGGTTTCTTTCTCCCACAGTTCTATGCCCCAGAAGGATAAGTGACAGTTTGTTTTATCAGATACCTTTCTGTGTGACTTTCTGGCGGGGAGGGACTCCATAAACACAGGTACCAGGAGATTTAGAAAGAGCTAAAAGAGGCAAAAATAGAAGAGAAATAGGTGAGATCATGAACAAGTTATTATATTTATAAACACTTTTCATTGAAGAATAAGCAATTTTCCCTAGACAGCTAACAAACATGATACTTCATGCCATTGCTATTGTAGGCCTCATTTTAAAATGTGGATGTACACCAGGCACTGTGCGGTATTCTACGTGTCACATTTTATAGAGCTTCCTTCCCTACAGTGAATTGAGAGGTATTGTCTCAGTTTCCCAGATGACAGAAGTGAAACTGAGAGATATGAAGTAGCTTGCTCAAGATCACTCAGCTAATGAGTGGTTCGTGGTCATTTCAAGCTTCCTAAGGCCTGTTACGACCTTAGGCGAAATCTTAGATGGGGAAGCCCAGGGTAGCAGGGAGCAGCTCAGGCTGCTGGTCTCCCGGGGATCCATATGTTCATTTTCTTAGATGTGTATTCACTGCTTGGATTTTTTCCTAGTTCATTTTGGTTTGCTATGCACACACTACAGCAATTCTGTAGGGGATTCTTCATCATGAAAAAATGATGACTTGCAAAGAGCACTTTAAATCTTAAAGATGCTGGGGGTGGCGAGAGAGCTGCAACCATGGAAGAGGTTCAGAAACACTCTGCAGTTCCCTTTCTCTGAACTCCTGAAACACACACACACACACACACACACACACACACACACACACACACGCGCGCGCACACTGAAAGAATCATTCTTTCTATTGACTATTTTTGAAAGAATCATTCTTTCTATTGACTATTTTTCAAACATGAGAAATAAAGTAGGCACAGTATATTTTGGTCACTAGTTAATGCAATTGTCACCTATAAAAAGAGAGGATTAGAAATGGGACAAGGAACCAGCCTAGAAACTGAGGAGCAGCCCAGGATAAGGATAAAAGGCTGCTAAAAATGCCCCTTTTGCCTACAACAGAACAGATTTTTTCAGGTGCCCAAACAAGTACAAATACAGGGTGTCCCCCAAAAACGTATACACATTTTAACAGTTGCTAGCTCAATTTTGAAAATGAAATGTATTTTAATAAACACTGCCTTAATAGTTATTTAAAGTGTGTGTATACATTTTTGAGGATCCCCTATATATGCCTCTTGACCAGAACCAGTAATATCAGAGACAAGAGAGTAGCATGGTGCATTTAACTCTAAAGAGTAATTGCATATCTGTTGGATGCAGTAGTTGGTAATGGGCCAGATGTCCGCATTTTACTCTGTGAGCAATCCTAAATTGTTATGTGGCTTTCTGTGCCTCTGTAGCCTTAGGAATAAACTAAGGGCAAAAATAACATCTGCTTAATCTCCAAATGCATTAGAGGCATTAATGACCATTGCTGATTGCTTGAGTTTCTGGGGGAAGACAGATGGTATTATGATACAAAGAGCAGGATCTGCTCTGGCCAGGTCACTCACTTGGTTGGAGTGTTGTCCTGTACACCCAAAGGTGGTGGGTTCAATTCCTGGTCAGGGCACATACCGAGGTTGTGGGTTTAATCCTAGGTTGGGGCACATACAAGAGGCAACCAACCAATAGATGTTTCTCTCTCACATTGATTTTTTTTCTCTCTCTTTCTCTCCCTTCCTCTCTCTCTAAAAATCAATAATGAAAAAACAAACCAAACATATCCTTGCTTGGGAGAGGATTTAAAAAGAGAGAGAGCGAGCAGGATCTAATGGGGATGAGGGGATTATGTCAGGTCACCAGGTCATGATTTGGGATCTAAAGCACATATATCAATAGATTCTTCTATATATATAGGATTGGTATATATTTTCTGTACAGATTTTCCTGCTAGAGAATTCTGTTTTCTTTCTGGAAAACTCAAAGCCAAAGGTCCACTGAAAAGTTCTGGGGAAGGAGCTGAGTATCTGTCACAAAGTTCAATTCTCTGGAGGGTTCTTTCAGTTTTACAAGATTTAAAATCTTGTTTAACCGACATGTTAATGTATCAGGAAAATAGCAAGCTGCACATACATTTGTCATGCCTTTTAGCAGCTCTTCCACAACCAAGACACTGACGACACATTAACTTGTCATCCGTTAAATACAAACTCCTCCAAACAGAAACATTCACTATAACACTTGAAAGATTTCCCCCCGGGCTTTACTGTATTGCAGATTACCACATTAGCAGAACTCCCAGTAATTCTCCACCTCCACCTTTCAGGAAGTTAATGGGGCAGAAATTTCAATTTAAGGAGCACATGTTTCTCCTAGAAACTGCATGGTGGGTAGTCTGTTATCTTGAGTAAATTAGTCCCTGAATTTGCTCAAGTTCTTCTGTTGTATGGCCAGAGGTAAGTCCTGGAAGCAGGCGGGTAGTGTCTCTTGAGTGGCCGGTGCTTAGTTTGGGGTGCCACGTTCTTGTCTTTCCCCATGAGGGCTCAGGCATGTACAAATCAACACTGGTTTCCTATGCCTCAGTTACCTCTGAGTTGGCGTGACCAATGTTCCATCTTCCGTTCTCTCATGGGCAAGGACACAGGGCCCCACCTAATAGCCTGCTTGCACTGTCTGGTGTCTCAAAGAACACATTATCTCCAGGTCCAGATTTCCCCTGGGTTTTCAAATCTACTTCATTTGTTCATCAAAGATGTGTGGAACACCTGTGCTATGCCAGGCACTGTTCTACAATACAGATGGGGAGCTTACTTTCTAGGAGAGGAAGAAAAAAAAAAAACAAACACTTGATAAATAAATGTAAAAATAATTTCAGGTAGCAGTAAGTACTGTGATTCAGATAAAGTGAGGGTAATGGGATAGAGACTGATCAGGGGTAGGAGGGAAAAGGGGGGCTACTTATATAAATTGGTCACTCTCTGAGGAGGAGACATTTGGGCTGCGAACAGAATGCCTCGCAAACTCTGGTTCAGTCTTCGAGTCTGTAACTAAGGTTTGTTTGCTTGGCTCTCAGCTGAGTTGGCTATGCCCTGTCAGGAACATCTTTTTGGTTTGGACCCTTCCCTAGTCTTCTGGATATTTTTGGCTCCCTGTTTTCCAGCTGTGGCCATTCCACTCCTGCAGAGGCCCTCGACTTCTGGAAATGCGAGTTCTGCACTGTATTAGTTTTGGTACTTTACTGTAACAAAGTACTGCAAACTGGGTAGCTTAAACCACACGGTGTGTCGTTCTGAAGGCGAGAAGTCAAAGACGGTTTGGCATGGTTGTTTTTTTCTGAGGGCTGGGAGGGAGGATCTGTTCCATGGTGGATTTCTGGTAATCTCTGGCACTCTGGCTCATAGATGCATCATCCAGATCTCCAGCTTCATCTTTACTTGGCATCATCCTCCCTGTGTGTCTGGTCCAAATGTCCCCATTTTATAAGGACACTGGTCATATTAGATTAGGGTCCACCCTAGTGACCTCGTTTTAACTTTATTATCTCTAGAAGGACCCTGTTTCCAAATAGGATCACATTCTGAATTATTGGCAGTTAGGATTTCAATATATCTTTTGGGGAGACACAAGTCCACCCAAAACACCTACTTTCTTGGGTGGCAACAAAATAAAATACTTTGCTCTCCAAAGACTTCACATTTTATTTTCTTGATTTGAACAGGTACAATCCTGGGTTTTGATAAACCAACTTTTAAAGGGTGAAAAATTTGCAATTAGCATTTGAAGAAGAATGAAACATGAGTGTGAAAAGGAATACCAATTCTGATTTACTGTTATATTTTTAAAAAGGTAGTTCAGATTACTTTTTAAGATCACGTGGAGAAGATGGCATAGTTTTAAGCAGTCCTTTGCTCCTGCCATTTTCTCTTTGCTCTTAAAAACACAAATTAGTTGAGAAATTAATGTGCCAGGCACATTTTCCAAATGGATGGATCCAACCGTTCCTGGGATACCAGGTGTCTGGGGGATACCACCGATGCTCCTGTCTCCTCTGCAGATGTGAAACACTACCAGCACTTCTCTGACCCCCAGCCAATTTTGAATATTCAGACCACATGACATTACAAAGGTGGTTTTACCATTAAAACCTACATAGTCACTTTGAAAACATGGTGCAGAAACATAAGCCAGTTAGAGGAAAAAAAACAATTTTAACAGTTAAAAGAGAGAAAAGAAAGGAAAACAGAAACTCAGAAAAAGGAGAGAGATAACTACTAGTCCTTATGAAATGCTCTTGAAATGGATGAGAAGCTGGCTGGGTAGTACATCATCATATTAAGCAGAGTAAAAGAGATTCTTTCTGAAAAATGTTTTGATCTCAACTGACTTTTCTCAGAGCTGGTATATGAGTGAAAAAAAACAACACAAAACAAATTTCATTATATGGGGAAATACAGGAACTCAGATAGCAATAGAACTAATTGATAAACAAGCCCCAAAGGCCAGAAATTCCACTTGACTGCATTAATTTGGCAAATGATTATCTTGATACCCAACTCCCTTCCCTCCTCTTGCTCTTGTAATTATACTCTAAACAAGCACAAGAAAGGAAGAAATAAAGCACTATTAGCCCTAGATAATGGTCCTTGAAGGAAGAATTTCATAAACCATTATGTTATATAGCTTGCTAAATTATTATCTCTCCAAATCACAGAGGGCTGGCCTTCTCTCCAAGCCTTTCTTCGGAATAAGACTCCTTGGCTGTGGAAAGCATCATACCCATAGAAGTCAACATCCCCGAATGCTCAGAGAAACAAGTGTTCTGACTCCTCTGCCTCAGAAAGACAAAGAGCTAATTTGTTCCTTTTAAAAATCTAATTATGAATCCTTTCAGAGTGACCCCATAATTGAACTTGCCCAACAGATCATTTGCAGTGAGGAACTTGCAGAAAGCAAGAGGTGATATTCATCATGTCTTGGCAGTTTGAAATCATTTCTCTCCTAAATCTGGAAGAAATTATTGGAACCTTTCTCCTTTTAGTTCGATATGCCTTGAAATTTATTGAAAAGGTCTTCATAAGTCCCTTGCATTCAGAAGAATGGGGCCAGCTTGAAAGAGAAGGGGTTTGGATGAGGATGTCTTTGTTTGGGTTTAGGGCTCTTGCTATTCTGATTCACTGCGGAAAAAGTGCACTTCAAATTACAAGGGAAGATTATAGCTTTCTTCAAGTCAATAGGATGCCCTAGTTCTAGACAGAATTCAGAGAATTTTTAAACATCGCTACAGTCCTCTCAGGGAAAAGTGAACATAAGGCTATCTTATTATTTTACATCAATGCTTGGCTTCATTTGCAGTAATGGATATTGTATCTTAACTGCCTTATATGTGACACATTTTTAAAGATGGGCAGAGCAATCACTTATTTAACATAGGAATATGGGAGCCTGGCAATGCGTCTGGGTAGAGCTTCTTGGGAAGGAAATGCCAGAATTTTTTATTACAGCTGTGGAAGAGGATGAAAGGAAAGACATTTTACTAATATAATCAGCAGCTGAGAGAATTTAAAAACAATGAGCTATGTGATACTAAAAAGAGTACTTATTTGGCACATAATTTGGAGGGGGTGATATAAATAGACATTTTTAGAAACCACAAAGATGTTAGTGTATTTGCTATCTGAAATTTACAAAGTCTAAGGTGAAATCCTATCTAATAAAAGAGTAATATGCAAATTGACCGTACCTCAGCTACACCCACAAGCCACGCCCACCAGCCAATCAGGAGCAAAGTATGCAAATTAGCCCAACCAAGATGGCAGTTAATTTGCATATCCAGGAGTAGAGCAAAGACTGAAGACAGCGTAGAAAGAAGCCAAGCGTTGCAGAAGGGAGCGAAGCTGCGGAGAAGCAAGCAAGTGGGGCTGCGGAGAAGGGAGGGAGCAGGCGGGGCGGGGGAAAAGGGAGGGAAGCAGACCACCACAGGAAGCCCTATTGCAGGAATCTTCCTGCAACGGGCCTCTAGTGTTTTACAAAGCTCATCATAGAGAGGTAATTTTATTCTAGGTCATATTTAAAAGAATGCTATTAGTACTACACAGCAACTGATGATATCATAAGGAAGAGAATTAATAAATTCTTTTCCTTTTCTAATTCAACAGCTCCTTTATACAATATCAATTTATTGGAATACATAATAACCCAAAATAATTTTATGTACATGCTGTCAATGAAAATTATTCTGTAGGCAGTCAATCTTATGGCACTGGGTTTTACTTCTTTGGTTAAATTTATTCTTAGATATTTTATTCTTTTAGATGCAATTGTAAATGGGATTAAAAAATTTTTTTCTTTCTGATAGTTCATTATTTGTGTTTAGAAATGCAGCATATATTTGCATATTGATATTGTATCCTGCAACTTTACTGGATTTGTTTATTTGCTTTATATATTTAGGTGCTCCTATGTTGGGTGCATAATTATTTATAAACTAGAGGCCTGGTGCATGAAATTTGTGCACGGGAGGTGGTCCCTTCAGCCAGCCTGCACCCTCTCCAATCTGGCACCCCTCGGGGGATGTCCGACTGCTTGTTTAGGCCTGATCCCCAAACCGGCAGTGGGACATCCCACTCACAATCCTGGACCGCTGGCTCCTAACCGCTCACCTGCCTGCCAGCCTGATTGCCCCTCACGCCCCCCCCCCCTGCAGGCCTGGTCGCCCCTCACTGCCCTCCCCCTGCCCGCTGGCCTGGTTGCCCCTTACTGCGCCCCTTCTGGTCTGGTTGCCCCCAACTGTCCCCCCCACCAGCCTGGTTGCCCCTCACTGTCCCCCTGCTGGCCTGGTCACCCCTAACTGCCCCCCCCTGCTTGGGTGCAGCAGCAAAAGGGAGCTCTGAGCCCCTGGCTGGGGTGTGGTGGTGACAGGGAGCTCTAGGCCCCATGTTTGAAGGCCAGAGCTCTCGATAATGGGAGACCCACAGTTTCCCCGTGCCCCGGCCAGGGCCCAGAGCTCTCTTCCGCTACCACGCCCTGGCTGGGACCCAGGGTCATCCCTCACTGCCCCCCCCTGCTGGCCTGGTTGCCCCATGCAGCATCCTGTTCGGTCGTTCATTCGTTCATTTAGGTCGTGACGGCCCCTGGCTTTGTATATATTAGGATGTTATATTTTCTTGGTGGGTTGATCCCTTTATTATTATGTAATGCTCTTCTTTGTTTCCTATTATAGTCTTTGTTTTAAAGTTTACTTGACTGATGTATTATAGTTGCTCCAACTTTCTTTGATTTCCATTTGCATGGAATATCATTTTCTATCCCTTCACTTTCAGGCTATGTGTGTAATTACATCCAAAGTGAGTCTCTTCTAGGCAGCATATACGGTAGATGGGTCTTTTTTAAAAAAAAAAAATCAATTCAGCACTCTTTTTTCTTTTGATTGGATAATTTAGTCCATCTACATTTAAAGTGATTATTGCCATTCTCTTAATTGTTTTCTGTTTGTTTTTGTAGTTTCTATTCCTTTCTTCTTCTCTTGCTCTCTTCCTTTGTGGTTTGATAACTTTTTTTTTTTTTTTTTTTTAGCAGCATGCCTATATTCCTTTCTCTTTATATTTTGTGTATTTACTATAGGTTTTTACTTTGTAATTACCATGAGGTTTACATATAACAATGCATATCTCTAACAGTCTACTTTAAGTTGATAAACTGATCCATTGTAAAGCTCAACACTAGTACTCTCCCTCATGTTTTACATTGCTGATGTCACACTTTACACTGTTTTTTTAAATCTTGTGTATTCCTTAACTAATAATAATTGTAATCATAGTTACTTCTACTACTTTTTAAAAAAAATGTATTTTATTGATATTTTACAGAGAGGAAGGGAGAGGGATAGAGAGCTAGAAACATCAATGAGAGAGAAACATCGATCAGCTGCCTCCTGCACACTTCCTACTGGGGATGTGCCCACAACCAAAGTATATGCCCTTCACTGGAATCAAACCTGGGACCCTTGAGTTCGCAGGCCGACGCTCTATCCACTGAGCCAAACTGGTTAGAGCTACTTTTACTACTTTTATCTTTTAACCTTAATACTAGCTATAAACGTGATTAATTCTCTGCTTTACTATATATTTACCTTTCAGTGAAATTAATTCTTTCATATGTGTTCTTGTTACTAATTAGTGACCTTTTTTCAACTTAAATAAGTTCATTCCTTGTAAGGCCAGTTTAGTGGTAAGGAACTCCTTTAGCTGTGATGGTTTGGAAAACTCCTTCACTACTGAATGATAAACTTTGCTGGGTGAAGTATTTCTCATTGGAATGTTTCTTTCAACACTTTGAATATATTGTGCCATTTCCTTTTGGCCTGCAAAGTTTCTGCTAATTGTCTTATGGAGGTTCCCTATATGTAATAAGTTGTTTCATCTTGCTGTTTTTAATATTTTCTCCTTGTCTTAACTTTTGACATTTTAATTATAATATGACTTGGTGTGGGTCTCTTTGGGTTCCCCTTATTTGGGATACTCTGGGATTTCTGGATCTGGATGTCTGTTTCCTTCTCTAGGTTAGGAAAGTTTTCAGCTATTATTCCTTCAAATAAAATTTCTGCCCCTTTCTGTTCGCCTTCTGGGTGTCTTATGATGCAAATGATAGTCTTTTCTTAAATATATATATTTTTTATTGATTTCAGAGAAGAAAGGAGAGGGAAAAAGAGATTGAAACATCAATGATGAGAATCATTGATCGGCTGACTCCTGCACAGCCACTACCGGGGATTGAGCCCACAACCTGGGTATGTGCCCTGACCGGGAATTGAATCATGACCTCCTGGCTCATGGGTCAATGCTCAACCACTGAGCAACACCAGCCTAGCACAAATGGTAGTCTTTTGATGTCCCACAGTCCATTAAGCTATTTTCACTCTTTTTTTTTCTTTGCTGCTCTGTTATGTAAGTTCCACTGCCTTGTCTTCAAGTTGACTTATCCTTTCTTCTCTTTGTTGAAGATCTCACTGTGTTCATACATTTTTCTTCCAGTTCAGTAAGCATCTTTATCACCATCAATTTAAACTCTTTGTCAGGAAAACTACTTATCTACATTTTATAAAGCTTTTTTTCTAAAGTTTTATCTTGTTTTCATATTTTTTATTTCACTTTGCTGACTCTCCGTGTTGTTTGCATACAGCAGATGAAACAATTATCTCAGTCTTCAAGCAGTGGCCTCCTGTAGGACTTGAATTTTATCATTCAGCCCCGTCTCAGTTCTTGGTTGTCTCTCAAACCTTTGTGCTTGTGCTTAAAAATAATATTTTTAAACAGCAGTTTCTATTTAATCAAAACTTATTCTTTCCTAGGATTATATAAAGTGCTTTAGAAATAACTATTCATAATATGATTTACATATTTAGAGGACACATTATTGCTTCAACTGCCTCTACTCACATGTATTGTTCTCTATAATTTACACTTAATCTTACCAACAATTATAAGAAATAGGCGTCCTTGTTTCCATTTCATAGAAGAGGAAACTGAGGCCCAAAGAGATTAAGCAACTTGCCCTTGAGTTGTTAAACTTGAACTTGAACACAAGTCTGTTAAACTGTAATGTGTGGGTCCATACACTATATTCTGTATTTCACTTTTTATATAGTAGATTAAATTTTTTTCTCTTATTTCTTTTAATTTTCTGTGATGTAATATGAGAGGTAGGGAAAATGGACTCATAACTCCCATGGATATTACCCTGGCTCAAGGGTCTTTTTGGCCCTGGGATCCTTAGATTCATAACTTAGATGTGTCAGTCATTATATTTTAATGAGAACTGAAGAAAGAATGAAGGACTCGTCTCCATTCACAAGACTACTCCCTTCATAATATTAAGATATCTAAAAAAACAATAATAATGATGCTTGGAGTTCATACAATTACAAGTCAAAAGGAAATAGTTGCTCTTAAGTAATATTTTAATTAAACTCTGAAGGTCAGAGGAACTACTCATCTTTATCATAATGAAGCAGTCGTTTTATCTGAGAAAGAGTGTAGGATCTGCTATCTTTGGCTCTGCCACTTAGTAGGTATGTGACTTTAGTCAAGTAAATTCTCTATTTATGGCAGACTTGGTAGTTTTGTTAACTGATTTCACAAACTTGGTAGTTTTGTTAACTGATTTCCCCGCCCCTTTGGATTTTTTTCAAGGAAACTGGTTGGTTGTGAAAGAGGCTGGGGTCCAAAACTAAATTTTCCAGGTCCCTTTACAACTGGGAAATAGACATATAACCTAGCTTCCACCAATAAGATGCCTCTGGGAAAGATACAGACACAGGAGTGAGCAACATAAGGTGGCAGTGAGTTTCTGGTGATTTGGATTGATTGCAAAGCATATAGTGTGAGACAAAGGTGTCTGGTTCTTGTGAAACCACTGTGATGGAATTTCCAGCTTCTAAACATGAACATCATAGGTGTGAGTAGAGGCAGTAGAAGCAATGATGTGTCCTCTAAAACAGCTCTAAAGAATTGTCAGGCACTGTTTGGGCTGTATTGTTCATGGCTGTGCTGTTCTAGCTGGTTAGTAACCAAACCTGGGTCTTGTCCTCCCAGAGATTTCATGCACTGCATAAACTCTTTCAACAAATTCCTTTCTTCTTAACCTGGTAAAGTACATTCTGTTGTTAAGAACCCCAAGCCACACACCACTCTCTCTACTTTTTAAAGTATAAAATGAAATGATGGTAATCTAGTTTTCAGGCTGTTTGTGAGGTACATGGTAAACTTTACAATGGCATATTGAATTTAATATTTGTTATTATTAATTGCTGGCCATTTCAGTATTGCTTGAGAGAATACCAACTATCCTATCTAATAAAAGAGTAATATGCAAATTAACCATCACTCTGCTACACCCACAAGCCACGCCCAGAGTCACGCCCACCAGCCAATCAGGAGCAAACATGCAAATAAACCCAACCAAGATGGCTACCTCCACAGAGAGCAGGAGGGAGGCATGGGTTTCCCCGGCAATGGAGGTAGCCAAGCTTTGTGCCTGCCCTTGCCGGCCTAGGACTCCACTCAAGGCTATAAAGTTTCAATGATAGAAGATACATAAAACCAAACAGAAATGGTGGCAGCCACGGAGCTGGAATGAGCAGGAGGCTAGGGTTGCCCCCGGCGATGGAGGAAGCCAAGCTTTCCGCACACCCTAGCTGGCCCAGGCCTCTGCTTAAGGCTACAAAGTTTCAATTATAGAAGATACATAAATCCCAATAGAAATGGCTGCTGCCACTGAGCAAGCAGAAGGCTTGGCTCTGCTCCAGGCTACAAAGTTTCAACTGTAGAAGATAAATAAACCCCAGATACCAGGGCCTCTGCTTGGGTCACCAGGGGGTGTGGCCGGCCTGCAAACCACCACAGGTCCCTCGCCCAGGCTGCCCCACGCCCCAAGGGAACCCCCACTCTGATCCAGGACACCCTTCAGGGCAAACCAGCTGGCCCCCACCCGTACACCAGACCTCTATCCTATCTAATAAAAGAGTAATATGCAGATTGACCATCACTCCAACACACAAGATGGCTGCCCCCATGTGGTCAAAGATCCTGCCCCCATGTGGACACAAGATGGCCACCACAAGATGGCCAGCAAGGGAGGGTAGTTGGGAGGGACCAGGCCTGCAAGGGAGGGCAGTTGTGGGCGATCAAGCCAGCAGGAGAGGGCAGTTAGGGGTGACCAAGCCGGCAGAGGAGGGAAGTTGGGGGCGACCAGGCCTGCAGGGAAAGGCAGTTGGGAGGGACCCAGGCCTGCAGGGGAGGGCAGTTGGGGGGGACCCAGGCCTGCAGGGGAGAGCAGTTGGGGGGGACCAGGCCTGCAGGGGAGGGCAGTTAGGGGAAAACAGGCTGGCAGGGAAGCAGTTAGGCATCAATCAGGCTGGCAGGGGAGTGGTTAGGGCATGATCAGGCTGGCAGGCAGAAGCGGTTAGGGGCAATCAGGAAGGCAGGCAGACGAGCAGTTGGGAGCCAGCAGTCCTGGATTGTGAGAGGGATGTCCGACTGCCTGTTGGGATCGGGCCTAAACGGGCAGTCGGACATCCCTCAAGGGGTCCCAGATTGGAGAGGGTGCAGGCTGGGCTGAAGGACACCCCCCCCACCCCGTGCATGAATTTCGTGTACCGGGCCTCTAGTCATTAAATAAATAAATAAACAAACCCATGCTGCCCAATGTGAGCAGCAGCCTATTGAATTGAGGATTATATTTAAAAACTCTATTTTCTCTCTCTAGGCTCTTTAAAATGTAAGGCATGTTTCTTTTGACTAAACGTCACATGGCCTCTTCTTCTTAGCTTGCTTTGGGCTCTTTCTCATAGATGAAGTCACTGAAAATGAGGCTGCTTTCATTTAAAAATAAGCCACCATAAATATACTCTCAAAAATTGCTGAGCCCTGGCCAGGTAGCTCAGTTACTTAGAGCATAATCCCAATATTCCAAGGTTGCAGGTTCGATCCCTGGTCAGTGAATGCATAAATGGGTGGAACAGCAAATCAATGTCTCTCTCTCTCTCTCTCTCTTTCTCTCATCAATCAATAAAAAAAATATTTAAGCCCTAGCTGGTTTGGCTCAGTGGACAGAGCGTTAGCCTGTGGACTAAAGGGTCCCAGGTTTGATTCCAGCCAAGGACTCATGCCTGGGTTGTGGACTTGATCCCGCCCCCGCCCCCCAGAAGGGGGTGAGCAGGAGGTAGCCAATCAATGATTCTCTCTCATCATTGATGTTTCTATCTCTCTATCCCTTTCCCTTCCTCTCTGAAATCAATAAAAATATTTAAAAAATAAAAAAATAAAAAATTATTTAAAAATTGCTGAAAAGTCATTGGTTCTTTTTCCATGATATGTTCATTTTACCTATAATATTACACATGTCATCATACCTGTGCCTATTCTTGAGTCTGGAGACATGCTGACAACTTACTATTCTCTGTCATTTTTGTTGTACTGAAAAAGAAATACTATGCTTTTATTTTAATTTATTCATTCATTATATTTGACAGCCCCACAATTGAAAGTCATAAATGTTACATATTAAATATATAAACTAAAATGCAAATTCCTTATGTTTAAGGAACTTATAGCTATATAAACTGTAATCTAAGTGGGAAGAAATAAAGAATAACTAGAGGTATGCTATTATAACTGAAATAGTTCTTAATGGGGATGGTTGGGCTAGATTCATGGAAAAGACAAAATTGACTTTGATCTCAAATTTAAAAGAATAAAGAGAGAAATCTCAATAGCAAAACATTAATTGTGGGGCGAGATATGCAGTGGTAAGATGAAAGTATTTGCAAAGAAACAAAGGTGCTCTTTGATTGATTTGGAGTACAGGGAACTGTTCAGTTTGGCAGATTGTTGGGTTCATCGTAGAGTGCAGTTGAAATTGAGAATGTAAAGGGTGCCATTGCTCATGAGTACTTTTTCCCCCTCTACCATACCTGTATCATTTCTTTATCTTCAATATACTTCCACAACTTTACTTTCATATTTCTGTTATAGGTTGATTGCTTCCTTATGTCATACGCAAAGACCCCTCAATCAAGAGGTTGGTTTCCTCAACTGCTTTTAACTGTATCTTTGATAAACTGTCACCTCTGTAAAGGAAAAGATTTTATCCGGCTTTATCACAATTTCATTACTCTCATTACTATGTCTACCTTTAGCACTATGCTCAAACATAATAGCATAGTGCAAGCAATATTGTAGTTGATGAAAAAATAATTCTTGAGTAAATGTCCTCCAGGTAGTCATAAACAGAAATCTGTCATCCAACAGTAGCATCAACATGAGCCCTTTGTGGAGATATCATAGAGAAATGGACCCTATTCTAGAGCAATTATTGATGTGATGTGCTAGAAAGATTTACTGAAAGGTGTTTTGTAGTTTGAGTATATGATATCTTCTTCCATGCCTGGCCCTTTTCACTATGCCATTCAAAACAAATTTTAGCCTCTGATTTAATTCCTGATCTCATGACTTTATTATAATGTTTCTAATTAAAAATAATTTTTCTGAATAAAAGACAAAGTGTCTGTCAAAGACAATAAACGCACACACACACACACACACACACACGCAGCACTAATGAAAGAGAAATTCAGGAAATGTAATGTAGAATCTGAACTTTTTCTGGGATTAATATTTTTCAAAGTTTTTCACAAGTTGTCAACTGTCGAAACCTTGAATTATTCTTTCCCAAATGTCTTTCTGAACTGGATTTTTAATAAATTATCTGGCTTGCTGTTGTGGTGGGTCATTTATAATTACATCCATCTTGTCCAGTTACAGCAGTAACATGTGTAAATTGGATCTTCAAGGAGTGATAAAGTGATGCAAATAGTGCTTTTCACCTTGGGTTACCATAGCTACTGTCATTATTTGCAATAGCTACTGTTCTGTTTTCTTCTATGAAATCCCCTAATAAGATGCTTCACCTTATGTCACATCCAAGCTACAGAGAAGAGTATCCACATTGAAAAGTATGGAGCCAATGAAACTTCACAGCCAAAATTGTTCATCCAGGAAGTTATCTTCAGAACTATTTTGGGCTGATTTGGATATGCTTGGAAATTCTTTAGAAACCATATGTTGCCATATTCAAGAGGATAATTTGCATTTTGGGGTAACAGGAATGAGATGAAGAATAACCCTCTAATAACTGGAAAGGTTTCAAGGCATGAAGCACCACAGTAATAATGGGTTCCATGATTCCCTGGGCATGTGTCAGTCCCAACAGACTATTAGAGAAGTGTAGATGCTCCTGGGCCCTGAGGAGCTTAAGGGCAACTGTCAGAAATCAGGATTATAATTTACCTTCCACTTGGGTCAGAGATTTAAGCAAATAAGTAAATGTCCAATAGGAGTAAATTATTCACGTGGTCTGAAAGAAGTGTTTCAAAGTGCTGCCTTACAGGTGGAGTATATTTGCATATCCTTATTACTTGGGTTGTGAGATGTGAATGGGAGAAAACACCGGGTAAACCAAAGTTCTTGAGATTTCTTTACTACAGGAATGATCAAAGCCTTTAATATGATATATTCCTTTGAGAATATCAAAATAGAAATATAACATGGCTTACATAATTTTGTTATTAGTAGATGCTTCTTAGGAACACAGTTTGGGAAGCCATGCCCTATTGGACAGTTATGCTCCATTACTCCCCTTTTGAAATTATAAATTATTATCATTGCTGTTTTTGGTATTGTATTTTTTGTTTCTTAAAAAAAGTGAGCTAAAAATGCAGATTGGTCACAGCCTTTTGGTTACTTTATGGGGTAAACATAGTCCTATTAAAGTATTTTTTTTAATTCTTATAAGTCTAGTATATTATTATTCTCAATTTTCTTAACTTTTCTTTTTTTCTGACTATATTTTAAGAATTTATTGCTTTTAAGAAAGCTTTTGTTTTAGTAGTACAAAAACAATGCACACTTAAGACAAAATTTAGAGGATTAACAAGCAAAAGAAAGAAAATAAAAATCAAGCAGACATAAGCACTGTTGACAAGTAGATGTAGACTTTTTCATACTTGCATTTTAAATATTTTAATTTATAAATACAGGTCATGTTTATGTGCAATTTTATGTACTTTTTTTCTACTTAGCAAGCATCATCAACACCTTTGCATGCTATTATCTATTCTATCACTGTTTTCAATCAATGCCTTATTTCTTTTATGTAACCATCCTTCCAATGTTGGATATTTAGTCTAACAGGCTACCTGCTCTTCCCAAGTTTACTGTTAGCATTCTCAGAAAGTAAAGTGATGTGAATATTAGAACAGATGATAGTATTCTTGGTTCTGCAATGCCTTATCCTAGAAACTTCACATGTCTCATTTTCAGTGTCAGAAAATAAAGGCACCAGCAATGATCTGCTGCCTGAAGTCACTGAAATTATACTCATGGTGCTATCATAACTTTCCAGCCTGGCTCATCAATCTGCAACTACAACTTATTCACAGTCCTCCAATATTTCAAAGAAGCAATACAAGCAATCAAAACTGCAATTTATGGGTCAAATCCATAGAATGGGACTAAGTCAACCTTTCTGGGTCTTGGGATGGGAATAGTATGGGTTCTGGGGGCCTTTAGGATGAGACAGCTCCCTGTTTTGTATGAAAGGTTTCAGGCTGTGTATCTCAGAGCTGGTGCTGGAATGGTGCCCACGTCATTTACACCATAGATATTATCTTCAGCAGCACAGGGGCAGTTATTAAGAGGCTGAAACCAGCACATCCTAGTAGTTGGTTTGATGAGCCACCTCCAATAAAGACTTGAGTCGGAAATTCTCTGTACCTGTTACACTACAGCGTGTGCCCTGGGCTTAAAATAGTTAAATAAAGACTGACTTAGTAAAGGGACAGCTGTATCCACTAAGTGATTTATAGTTTACTAGTTGCGTTCTTTTGATTGAACCCTCTTGTGAAGACCAGACTGGATATAAAACTAAAGTGGGGAATATACACCCAAAATTACCAACTGAGGTCCAGCTGAGGAGGAGACCTATATCAAAGAAGGACAGAAAACACCTGGAGGAGTCTTATATCAAGGAAAGACAGTAAACACATGCATAAGGAATAAAAATAGCAACAAATAAGTACCTATAAAAACAAGCTTAAATGTAAATGGTTTAAATGCTCCAATCAAAAGACACAGGGTAGCCAAATGGATAAGAAAAGATGACCCCATATATATGCTGCCTACAAGAAACCCCCCTCAAAACAAAAGAGAGTGAAGGGGTGAAAAAAAATTTTCCAGGCAAATGAAAATGAAAAAACAATAAAAATAAAAAAGCTGGAGTAGCAACACTCATATCTAACAAAATAGACTTCAAAGTGAAGGACATAACAAGAGACAATGAAGGCCACTTCACAATATTAAAGGGATCGATTCAACAAGAGGATGTAACTCTGGTAAACATATATGCATCCAATACAGGAGCATTCAAATATATAAAAGACTTCTGGAGGATTTTAAGGGAGAGATGGATAGCATTACAACCATGGTAGGGGACTTTAACACCCTACTGACATCAATGGATAGATCTTCTAGACAAAAAATCAACAAGGAAACAGCAATCCTAAATGACACACTAGATCAAATGGAATTATTTTGCATTTTGAGAACATTTCACTCCAAAGCTACAGAATATACATTCTTCTCAAGTGCACATGGTACATTTTCAAAGTTGGACCACATGTTAGGACACAAACTGAGTCTCTACAAGTTCAAGTTTCTATAAGATTGAAATCATATCAAGCATCTTCTCAGATCACAGTGGCATGAAATTAGAAATCAACTACAATTCAAACACATGGAGGCCAAATAGCATGTTATTAAACAATGAATATGTTACCAAATAGATCAAAGAAGAAATAAAAAACATCCTGGAAACTTACGTATGGGTTCCTCTATCTATGGACATAGCGAAAGCAGTCCTGAGAGGGAAGTTCATAACACTACAGGCCTACCTCAAAAAAACAAAAAAAAACTTTTTATAAGCTATCTAATTCTATAATTTAAAGTACTAGAAAGAGAACAACAAGAAAAGCCCAGAGTAAGTAGAAGGAAGGAAATAATAAAGATCAGAGCAGAAATAAATGACATAGAGACTAAAAAAGCAATACAAGAGATCAATAAAACCAAGAGCTGGTTCTTTGAAAAGATAAACAAGATTGATGAACCTGTAACCAGACTCACCAAGAAGCAGAGAGAGGACCCAAATAAACAAAATCGGAAACAAAAGAGATGAACTAACAACTGACCCCACAGAAATACAAAAGATTATAAAAAAAATACTATGAACTTGTATATTCCAACAACCTGGACAAAATGGACACATTTCTAGAAAAATACAGTCTTCCAAAACTCAATCAGGAAGAATCAGAAAACCTGACTAGGCTGATAGATAACTACTGATGAAATTGAAGCAGTAATTAAAAAAAAACAACAACTCCCAGCAAACAACAGCCCTGGTCTAGTCCGTTTCACAGGGTAGTTTTACCAAACAGTCAAAGAAGAACTAACACTAATCCTCCTTAAACTATTCCAAAAAATTCAAGAGAAACACTTCCAAATTCGTTCTATGGGGACAGCATTTCCCTAACTCCAAAATCAGATAAAAATGCTACAAAGAAAGAGAATTACAGGCCAATATTCCTGATGAACATAGATGCTAAAATCCTCAACAAAATATTAGCAAATCGGATCCAGCAATACATTAAAAAAGATCATACACTATGACCAAGTGGGATTTATTCCGGGGATGCAAGGCTGGCACAATATTTGCAAATCAATAAATGTGATACAGCACATAAACAGATTGCAAGACAAAATTCACATGATCATATCAATGGATGCAGAAAAAGCATTCGACAAAATCCAACACATTTTTTTGGATAAAAATTTTCAGCAAAGTGGGAATAGAGGGCACATACCTCAATATAATAAAAGCCATATATGACAAACCTACAGCCAACATCAGACTCAATAGGCAAAAACTTAAACCATGTCCCCTAAGAACAGGAACAAGATAGGGATGCCCACTTCCACCACTCTTGTTCACCATAGTACTGGAAGTCCTAGCCATAGCAATAGACAAGAAGAAAAAATAAAAGGCATCCAAATTGAAAAGGAGGAAGTAAAGTTGTCATTATTCGAAGGTGACATGATATTGTACATAGAAAACCCTAAAGACTCCATCAAAAAACTACTAGATTTAATAAATGAATATGGCAACGTAGCAGGATACAAAACTAACACCCAGAAATCTATGGCATCTTTATACACCAACTAGAGGCCTGGTGCACGAAATTTGTGCACTGGGGGGGGGGGTGTCCCTCAGCCCAGCCTGCACCCTCTCCAATCTGGGACCCCTTGAGGGATGTCCGACTGCCCGTTTAGCCCTGATCCCACCGGGATCTGGCCTAAACAGGCAGTCGGACATCCCTCTCACAATCCAGGACTGCTGGCTCCCAACTGCTCGCCTGCCTGCCTTCCTGAGTGCCCCTAACTGCTTCTGCCTGCCAGCCTGATCACCCCCTAACCACTCCCCTGCCAGCCTGATTGATGCCTAACTGCTTCCCTGCCAGCCTGTATGCCCCTAACTTCCCTCCTCTGCTGGCCTGGTCACCCCTAACTGCCCTCCCCTGCAGGCCTGGTCACCCCTAACTGCTCTCCCCTGCAGGCCTGGGTCCCTCCCAACTGCCTTTCCCTGCAGGCCTGGTCGCCCCCAACTTCCCTCCTCTGCCGGCTTGGTCACCCCTAACTGCCCTCCCCTGCAGGCTTGATTGCCCCCAACTGCCCTCCCTTGCAGGCATGGTCCCTCCCAACTGCTCTCCCCTGCTGGCCATCTTGTGGTGGCCATCTTGTGTCCACATGGGGGCAGGATCTTTGACCACATGGGGGCAGCCATCTTGTGTGTTGGAGTGATGGTCAATCTGCATATTACTCTTTTATTAGATAGGATAGAGGCCTGGTGCACGGGTGGGGGCCAGCTGGTTTGCCCTGAAGGGTGTCCTGGACCAGGGTGGGGGTTCCCTTGGGGCATGGGGTGGCCTGGGCGAGGGGCCTGTGGTGGTTTGCAGGCCGGCCACGCCCCCTGGCGACCCAAGCAGAGGCCCTGGTATCTGGGGTTTATTTATCTTCTACAATTGAAACTTTGTAGCCTGGAGCGGAGGCCTAAGCCATCAAAGGGCAGGCGGAAAGCTTGGCTTCCTCCATTGCCGGGGAAACCCAAGCCTCCCTCCTGCTCTCTGTGGCCGAGCCATCTTGGTTGGGTTTATTTGCATATTCGCTCCTGATTGGCTGATGGGCGTGGCTGGTGGGCATGGCTGGTGGGTGTAGTGGAGTGGTGGTTAATTTGCATATTACTCTTTTATTAGATAGGATAATGAACTCTCAGAAAGAGAAATTAAAAAAAAATCCCATTTGCCATTGCAACAAAATAATTAAGATACTTAGGAATAAACTTAACCAAAGAGGTAAAAAGACCTGTACTCAGAAAACTACAGGATGTTGAAAAAAAGAGATATAGGAAGATATAAACAAGTGGAAGAATATACTGTATTCATGGATCGGTAGAATCAACATTAAAATATCCATACTTCCCAAAGCAATCTATAGATTCAATGCAATCCCTATTAAAATACCAATGGCATGTTTCACAGATCTAGAACAAACACTCCAAACATTTATATAGAACCCGCCCTCCTCCCACCAAAAAAAACCCTGAATAGCTGCATCAATCTTGAGAAAGAAGTACAAAGTTGGAGGAATCACAATACCAGATATCAAACTATACTACAAAGCCACTGTAATCAAAACAGCCTGGTACTGGCACGAGAACAGGCATGCTGTCTTGTGAGGATAAGATATTATTGCCTTTCATTCTAATTTCCCTAACTATGAAGTGCCCTGAAGTAATACTTCATCCAAAGGAAGTCAAATTAGCCTAGAAATACCTTGACAATCTCTATGAGTCAAATGTTTATGAAAATGTGCAGCTACAAACTTTTATTTTTTAATTCCAGGATTTTGGAGTTTGTCAGTAATGTTGAAAAGCCCTTGTTAAAATAAGGAGTCAGTATTGTGAGGTGTCAGACAACTTGAGTTCAAACTCTGCCATTTACTATCTGTGTCACTGTTCTGCAGTCATTTTCTCTGCTGGAAGACAGAAAGAGTGCCAACTTCAGACTCATGAAAAGGACATGAAAGAAATGTTAGGAAAGTAGTCTTGCTTTCATTAGTGATTAATAAATACTATTCTTACAACTTTTAATAATTGAATAAAATTATAACTGCATTTAAATATTTTCATGCAATATATTATCAATAAGGATGCTATTAGTGTCTCTACTACATGCTGGTGCCCTGTTAGTTCCTGGGGGCAGAATGTTGAATAACATACTGTCTCTAAGGAGCTGAAGTTTAGAGAGTAGTCACCTTCGGTTTGATTCATTCAGTGTTGTAAGGAATGAGATGAATGGCATAAAAGTATGGAAGTGGTGTCGTGAAGATGCGTTGCTCAGCGTAGACAGGTGTGGGGAAGACATGCTGTGTTACATGGCATGGGCAGTGGAGTCTTACTGGCTGGGCATCAGCATGGGTTAGTGAAATGTGGTTAGGTCTTCCCTCTGGAGCTTTCAATTCAGGCTTAAATGGAAAGAACTGGAGAGACCTCAAGTGTTTTTATTTTGTTTTGACAGCTGGCTTTAAAAAAAAATCTGGCTTCTTTTTTTCCAATATATTTTTTAAAAAATTGACTTCAGAGAGCAAGGGAGAGGGAGAGATAGGAACATCAAAGAGGAGAGAGAGTCATCGATGGGCTACTTCCTGCATGCCCCCTACTGAGGATCGAGACTGCAACCGAAACCTGGGCATGTGCCCTGATCAGGAATCAAACCGTGACCTTATGGTTCACAGGTCAATGTTCAACCACTGAGCCACACAGGCCAGGCTGACCATTGGCTGTATTGTCTTAAAGAAGATGTGATAAAACAAGTCCCTACTATTCTCTGTACAATGTAACTTTTGTAATAATACGCATATTTCTAATAGCCTAGTTCAGGGAATAAATTTTAATGTGTTTGTGGATTTTTTTTTCAGGTTCTTTAAAACTTAACACCAAACCTCATACTATTCAAGTGCTTAAAAACCTGGACCAAGTCAATGTAACAGTTTCTGGTGTTTAATTAAGCAACAACAAGCACGCAAAAAAGACAATTATATTTGAAAGGAAACATTATAGTAAGGAAAATTACTTAAATAAACTATTCTTCCATTCTTATTTCCTGCAGTTTACCATATTTTTCCTTCTCCCTGGGTATTCTCTTGGCAGCAAATACAGAATCTCAAAATCTGTACTCATTATAATCACTTGGATTTCTTGTCTTTGTCTGGGGCATTTTACTTGCCTAATTAGGGAACATGGCTTAAGTGGCTGCCAGCTAAAAAATAGCCTGGCATTGCTTTTCATCCCATTTGGAAAAATGGGAGCCTGGACTGGACCTTTGATCCTCCCTAGATGGAAGATACGTTTCATTTGCACATTTAAAAAATATATTTTTTATTGATTTCAGAGAGGAAGGGAGAGGGAATGAGAGATAGAAACGTCAATGATGAGAGAGAATCATCAATCAGCTGCCTCCTGCAGGTCCCCTGCTGGGGATGGAGCCCTCAACCCAGGCATGTGCCATGACCGGGAATCGAACCATGACCTCCTGGTCCATAGGTCGATGTTCAACCACTGAGCAACACGGGCTGGGCTCACCTGCACATTTTGCAGAAGCTTCTTAGGCAAGTGTGGTAATGCCACTGTGGCCAGGTTTGCCAACTGGATGATGTGAAAAATTATTCATATTAATCTCCATGTCTCTGGGGAATTTGCCAAATTGGAGATTTAACCCCACTGTCTTCCTTATCCTAAAAGCATAGAAAGGCACTATCTCAAATATTGTGTTTCCATTCAGACAAGTGGCTCCCAGTGATCAATGTCAGATGTGAATGAGCCACGCCAGCCAACCTTCTTGTCTGAAGGGGGAAGACCTTGAGCAGATCCACACGGTGTTGTAACACTGGATGGAGGAGACTGCTCTGGAGTAGCTGTTTAGAAAAGCTATTCAAGGAGTTAGTATCACATGGGTTTGTTTATCGAGCTGACATTCTCAGGGAAAGGAATGGCAGTTTGTGAGGCAGTGGCAGAGTTTCTTAGCTTGCATAAACAAGATTTCACTGTGTTTATAAGCATGATTAGTTGAGAACACTTCATTACTATAGTTTACAGGGAGAAAGTCTATAGAGAGATTAACCATTTATAACCAAAGTAAAAGAACCAGTGGAATCTAGAGCTAGAACTTGGGTCTCTGATTATGTTAAGAGACTTGTTATCCTCTGGAAAACAGTGCCTTGCAAGGATGGACAAGCCAGTGTAAGCCGGTTTTTCTCCATATTCCCACATTATGCCTTCATGAAGGATGCACACCAAGAAGACCATTACTCAGGCAGGGCTGACTTTTAAACACACACACACACACACACACACACACACAGTATTGATTTTAGAGAGGAAGGAATAGAGAGAAAAAGATAGAAACTTCAATGATGAGAGAGAATCATTGATCGGTTGCCTCCTGCACACCCTACCAAGGATCGAGCCATGACCTCCTGGTTCCTAGGTCAATGCTCAACCACCGAGTGACATCAGCTGGGCCAGGGCTGACATTTTTTATAAAGAAAAATCTAGGCTCCATTTGGGTCCCATCTATTCATTGACTTCAAGCTTAAGTTTTCTACAGTGGACACAAGTGTTTAAGCAGAAAACAGCTACAGCCACTAAGTCGCCAGGATACAGAATGGAGGCTCCTCTTAGTCCAAGTAGGTCTAAGGATCCTATGACTCACAAGAATACCACTTTCCTGACCTGATTCTCTTTATTTCGGAGTCCTGACCTGCATTACAGAGTGGTGTGTGTGTGTGTGTGTGTGTGTGTGTGTGTGTGTGTATGTGTGTGTGTTTAATGGAGACCAACACACCCTATTTTGTCCAGCAAAGTTTTCTTTTTAGGTAATAATCCACTCTACAATAGAGTTCAATTCTTCACTGGTACGGAAGTCCAGCACTGAGCTTTTTCATATTAAAAACTCTGATTTCATCCTTAGAGTCTAGATTTCAATGCTGGAAGTAGTTTTAAGAGACGGTTTAAGACAATCGTCTGCCCCAGGGATAAAGTGCATCTTAAACAGGAATGTATCTTAGGAGCTATAGCAAGAGAGTTCCCAGAATTTCCTTTGGGAATTTGTACTGGGATCTGATCATGTCCACTTTCAGATGTCATTTTTCATGTACAGACTAGCTACATTCCTAAAATGTCAGCACCTATCTTCCAGTTTTACCCTGGGACTTGTGGGAACCCTACCAATTCTGTCTTCTAGTGAATATGGGAGGACGGATCATTAACTTTCAGCTTTCCTTTCCCCAGATTAGATATGCCCATTTCAATGGTAGAAGAGTTTATGCCACACATAGTTGTTCCAAGGTTGCCCAGGGTCACTGTTCAATGAGCAAGTCAGGAAATAGCTTTTTTTGGGTAGTGGTTTTCATCTGACTCATCAGCATGAAACATCTTCAGGATCTTTCTGAATTTCATTTAAGGCACTGAATTTCCTTGAGATCCTCCCTGTATGATTTGTAAGTCACTGGTGTCACTATTTTTTGTTTTTGTTAATTTCCTCGTCTGGGAGTTTTGAGCTCATAACCTCTGTAAGGAGCCACACAACCATCTGCCATGTAGCTTAACCTTGAGCTGTGGGTTTGGAGAACGTACATTTCAAGGACAAGGACGCTAAGGAGGGGAAGGAGGGCAGTTAATTTTTTAGTTTTCACAGACAACAGTGGGAGAGAATCTAAATTCTGGCAGGAGACTGCATTAGGTGCCAAACTGCCACTGTCATTTGGAAAATGCATAATCTACAGTGTTGATTCATCTCTGATAGACAGGCATGTTTGGTGAGGGGAGGGGAAATTAGGCATTACCCCTCTGCCTGCCCCTTAAACCCATCACATTCTCCTCTCCATCAGCTCCACAGAGACAGGGACCTTTCTGCCCCACTGAACTTGCTTCTTGACTCCCCTTAGCAAACTGACTAATGGTGCTGGTTCTTCCTTGTTGCTACCTCCGATGCTGCTGAGTGCAGCTGCTCCTCTCCCCAAAGAAAGGAACCCACGTAAATGTTTTCAGCTGGTTTGGATACATTTTTAAATATTGCATCCCACCCCTAAATAGAACTTATCTTTTAAAACTGTGGCAGAACATACATGTTGGAAAAGGGCTGTAATGTTAAAATTGAACCATTTGGCCCTAATTGGTTTGGCTCTGTGGACAGAGCGTAGGCCTGTGGACTAAAGGGTCCTAGGTTCGATTCCAGTCAAGGGCATGTACCTTGGTTGCAGGCTCAATCCCCAATAGGGGTTGTGCAAGAGGCAGTTGATCGATGTTTCTCTCTCATTGATGTTTTTAACTCTCTATCCCTCTCCCTTCCTCTCTGTAAAAACCAATAAAATATATTTTAAAACATTTGAACCATTTGATGTTAATATAATTGTAGAATAACTGATTTTAATAGGCAGATTGTAGAATTTTTGATTTAGAGACTTGACATATATCTGTTGGAATGTTTATGCAGCAACAGATGCCTTTGTTTTAACAACTGGTTCCTCTCATTTTAATAAAATTCCTAATGTTAACTAGTTAGTGAAATTTATATTTTAAAAAAATGTATTTTTATTGATTTGAGAGAGAGAGGAAGGGAGCGGGAGGGAGAAACACCGATGTGAGAGGGAAGCATTGATCTGCCGCCTCTTGCACATCCCCTACCAGGTATTGTGCCCTGACTGCGAATGAAACTGGCAACTTTTTGGTGCATGGGACGACCCTCAGCTAACGGAGCCACACAGGCCAGGGCTGAAACTTGTATTTTTTATAATACAATAGACAGCTTTGACTTTTACCACATTGTCTTACCTTTGTCCCCATTCCCATCTGTAAAGTAAAGGAGTTGTTTAGCATTGTCTGGGAGGACCCAGGGTAGGAGGTTTCTGTATCCCTTCTACCAGAAAAAGTATGTATATAAACATTACAAACATTTTCTCTAATTCTCAAATAATCATCCTCCTTTTTAGCAACGAGGAAGCTGAGGGCCAGAGTATTAAAGAGACTTTTCCAAATTCGTTTTCACTGAACAACATGAAATTGCCATTTATGTAGCTTAGATATGGTTGAATATCAGCAGCTTTATTGGCTCAACCCAACAGCTATTCAGAAGAGCCAGGATTCAAACTCAGGTCAACCAGGATCAAAGTCAGCCTTCCTCCCACCACCCCATGCTGCCTTATTTATTTATATTCCTGTGTTGCTCCACATATCTAGCCTTGTATGCATTACACACCATGTAATATGTGGCTGATAAATATTTGTTGATTAGCTTTTTAAAAATGAATTTAGAGGAAGCAACACAGCTATGTTTTGTAACCACACAGCAAAGTATTAGATATCTCTGTTTTTAATGCTATACATCTATGCAGTCATAAGGTACTATTGGATACAATCTCTTGAATTATTAATTACTTTGCTTTCTACACATGGTACCATTTCCCAACGTCCAAATATCACAAATGATGGGCTCTTTTTGGAACAGGTGAAACCCCGCATCACTGAGCTCTCTTCCTCCTGTGATTTCTCCTGCCAGCCAGGTTTAGCAATTTCACAGGTTTGATGAAATGACTAAGGAAACACTTAGATAATTCGCCTTTAAAATGTCCCTCCCCCTTTTTTCTCACTCAGTTAATATCTCTGTTCCACACTCTCATTCCTTCCTTCTTTAACATTATCTCTTCTAGAGAGAATACTCTAATTTTTTGGCAACAGGTGTTCAGTTCAAGTTCTTATATCGACCATTTGAAGAACATGCATACATTCTGGAAGAACCAGGTGGTTTTCATATTTAGTACGTCTAAAAGATATGAATTTTGAGAGCAAATCAATAACTGCACAATTTATAGTGTAATTACCTAGTAATTACTCAATTTGCTTGTGAACACTGAATCCTCTTCATGGGTTTTTAACAGATGTCACAGCAGATGCACCTCATTTAAGGGAGAATGTGTATTAACCATAGCAATCGTTGGCTTATTATCTTTAGTGGAGCTGAATTAAATTGATAATAGAGGACTATTAGGAAGTATCATGCAGACAGGAGAGGGACTGAAGTTTTCAAACAACAGTAAGTTCCCATTCCCACAAGTCAGTGTATCAAATATAGTGTCAGTATTTCAAAGGGTTGGTGAATATTTGGCCTTAGGGTTATGGGACAGTTGTCAATAGTAATAACTGAATTTTGTAGAGAACTTTTCAATGTATACTCTTATTTCTATGTTATTCCATTTGATTATCACTGGAATCTAGGACAGGGGTATCATGTCCTGAGTCTAAAGTCACCCAGATTCATTTTTGTTTTTTAATATGTTTTATTGATTTCAGAGAGGAAGGGAGAGGGAGAGATAAAAACATCAATGATGAGAATCACTGATTGGCTGCCTTCTGCATGCCCCCTTCTGGGGATTGAGCCTGCAACCTGGACTTGTGCCCTGACCCAGAATTGAACCATGACCTCCTGGTTCATGGGTTGATGCTCAACCACGGAGCCACACTGTCAGGGCATTACCCAGGTTCTTAAAGGGGCGGTGTAGTGGAGCCCAAACCAGAGTCCAGGCTGCCTGACTCCCAAGCCACTTACCACCACCCCATGCTGCGTCTTCCAGGAAATACTTTAGTCAACAAATCAGTTAGACTGTGCATGTGTTTTAAAACAAATGGACTGACCTTTCGATTTGTTAATTTAAAATCAAAGTGATTGAATCACTTGTTTGTGAAAATACGGATTAAGAAGCTCTCGTTTGTTTTTACATCAATCTCTCGGGTTTGTTAGTATGTGTTTTAAAACAGCTGTCGTTTGAAACCAATTCTTTGTGCAACACAGGGGACTGCAAGACATGCACTAGTCTCTTCAACGAAATCTACATACATCCAGGCTCATCGTCACTAGTAGCATCGTCTCCAAACCTGCAGAACAATGTGCCCACATTGCTATTGATGGTTGAAATTATAAAAGATGGTACGACGTCCTCAGCTGAAATCTGGACAGCATTTTACTGAAGACTGGGAACAACTTGCACATGTCCTTGATATTCCTTTCTGACACCTTATTATTTTTTAATTTTTAGCATGAATTGATCCCTACTTGACCCAATTCGAGCTTAATGTTTTTTTTCTCATTCAAATCTGGACTATGGTATGTTTACCTACCAGCCTGCCTGCTGCTGCCCCCTCTCCTGGTCTGTGAGAAAAGGCCTGGCCTCAGTGAGGCTTGTCGTTCAGGAGGCTGCTCAAGTGGCAAGGGTTCCAGAGAATTCACTTTTGCTAAGTCCTGGAAGGCATTTACGTGGGGCATGACTTCCAGAAGCAGGTGGTGACTGGGGAGAACAACAGAGAGAAGCGATCTGGTTGTCTGTCGATAGGACTCCCACACAAATGCCAGCGCTCAGCTGGGAAAAGCTGCTTTTTCTCTTTCTGTGTGGCTCTCTTTCTTAGTAAAAAAAAAAAAAAAAAAAAAAAAAATCAACAGAGCTCTCTAGGGATTTCTTTCCCTTTCCTTCCCTCCCTAAAGACTGTGTGGTTGCTTGTCACCCCTTCTTGTTTTTATTTTCCATTTTCTCAGCTGAAAGACCAGCTGCCCCACTATGCACTGTCCCTACCTCCCAGCCCACTTTCCTGTCTCCTTTGTTTATGCTACTTGAGGTTTGTCCTGCTCTATGGAATGCTTATCCTCCTACAGCTTCCCTTTCTAACATTTTCTGTCCTCTTACCTTCCTCCTACACAGCGGAGGACTGCTTTCCC
Source organism: Plecotus auritus (assembly GCF_963455305.1). Taxonomy (NCBI): domain Eukaryota; kingdom Metazoa; phylum Chordata; class Mammalia; order Chiroptera; family Vespertilionidae; genus Plecotus; species Plecotus auritus. The sequence continues at coordinate 51,869,327 of NC_137776.1, forward strand.
CAACAATTTCAATCTCATCAGGGTCTATTACTTAATTAGCCAACTCGTTAGTCTCAGCTGAAGGGGAAGTGGAGATGAGGCTGATGAAGGATGCCAACAGAGGGGGAGGAAGGACATCAAATGAGAATTGCAAAATACAGGAAAAGGGGAAACTAGAGGCCCCTGGAGCCTAAAAATAAAACCAATGTGTGGGACAAGCCTTGGCTTTACTAGTATATATAACAGTTTGTATATCTGTTAATTATAAATATGTCAATTAATATAAAAACTAATTAAAATAATGTTAGAACTAATGAAGAATAGTAATTGATTACTATATTAGAAATAATTTTTGTAAAATGTCTGACATAGTGAGTAGAACATAATATATACTCAATAAAAGATGGTTGTTGCCTTATTGTCTTCTTAAGATTCAAAGCGACTGAAATAAATATAGAACTGTGTTCAAATCATGGAGCAAAATCTAGTTTTAAAATAGCAGCGCTGTTTTTTGGTTGTTTTGTTTTTTAGTTCTCTATGTTATAATATATAGACTGGCAGTCAGTTGTGAGGGATATCAGGAGATTTATAATAACAGTCACCAAGTACTGACATTTGAGAATAATGATTTTGGAGACAGGAGAGTATAAATGTAAAGACCTGGGCTATGGTCCTGGACATGTGTTAGTCTTAGAAATGTTGTAACCTCTTCAGGCTTTTGTTGCCTAATCTGTGTAATGAAGATCCTATATAACCAACTGCAGAGGGTTGTTCTCACTCAAATAGATTCATCTGTGCAAAGCTCATGGCACAGGCTTAGCACACAGTAAGCAGTCAGCAAAGGCTGACCATTGCTGGGCTGCAATTTTTAAAATTAGATCAGATTCTAGTTTTCTTTATAAAAACACTGATTTTACTCAGTTGCCTTCTAATTTACTTTCTTTAAAAAATATATTTTTAAATTGAGTTTTAGAGAGAGAGGAAGGGAGAGGGAGAGAGAGAGAAACAGCCATGTGACAGCAAAACATCGACTGATCGCCTCCTGCACGCCCCCTACCAGGGATGGAGCCCGAAACCTGAGCATGTGCCTCAACTGGGAATGGAATCAACAACCTTTTGATGCCAGGTATAACGCCAACCAACAACACCCAACCAGGCTGATTTACTTTCTTGAGAGACATAGAAAGGGGGGTTGTTAAGCTAACCTGCAGGAAGTCTGTGACTCATGAGAAATTAATCTTGTATGTAGACTGTGGAAGAAAAACTACCACTATATGCCACCTGCCCATCATATTTCTGACCATTTCAAATGCCCATGGAATGTTTATCAACAGGGTGTTGTTCATTAACTCATAAGGGACTTCATCATATGCTAGACTTACTTCAGTAGGGTCTAAGTGATATTTTGTGTTATTAGGAAAGATAGGAGAAGCCATTTGTGGGATGGCAGGTAGACTTTATTGGTGAAGGAGGACTTGTTGACCATTCCATATGACAGGGCATTTTCCAAATCCTGAAACTATGTGGCTTATGCTAATTCTTTTGACCAATACCTATAGAGCACCTACTACTTTCCAGCTGTCAGAGAGTCAAAGGTGCATTACACATATCAAGCCTGTCGGAGAGCCTGGGGCCTTGCACACAGCTGCATAAATATATGTTCAGGTAGCTGGGAAACAAGCCCCCAGTTAATCATAAAAGCTGTCTGTTACAGAGCTAAGAACAAACTACCTGAGGTGGGCAGGAAAGGGACTACCTGCTCTGGGTCATGGCAGATTTGGTGCCAGGAAAGTCCTCACTGCACTTCAGCATGCCCCTGTGCTGTCTCCCCAGGCTCAGTGAAATCTGCTGAAAATTCCTGCCACAAAGTCCCAGAACAGGAGAAACCAAGATGGTGGCATAAACACCTAAACTGCTGCCTCGCACAACAATATCAAAACTACAACTAAAAGACAAAACGGACACCATCCAGAACCACAGGAAAGCTGGCTGAGTGGAAATTCTACAACTAGAAGGAAAGAGGAAAGCACATTGAGACTCAGAGGAGCTGCAAAAGGCTGAGGTACAGAGAAACGCACGCACAGAGAGGACGGGCGGCTGAGTGCACGGACGGTTGAGTGCACAGCTGGCTTTCCCAAGTGGGAGGGAGACGGAAGCTCCCGACTGCGCTGAACTCCAGTCCCGGGTGAGATTCTGGGAACCCAGACTCATTCGGGGGGAATCAGGACTGTCAGGAAAAGAGAAAGCACACTGAGACTCAGGGGAGCTGCGGAAGGCAGAGGTCCGGAGGTGTGCGCAAGCGCAGAGAGGACTGACTGCTGAGTGCATGGGCGGCTGAGTGCACAGCTGGCTTTCTAAAGCAGGAGGGAGACGGAAGCTCCCGACTGCGCTGAACTCCAGTTTCAAGCGAGTTTCTGGGAACCCAGACTCATTCAGGGAGAAACTGGACTGTCTGGCAGCGGGCGAAACTCGAGGGCGGCTTTCTCTCAGAGGTGCTTGCAGCGATTACCGAGGGACACTGAGACCCAGGGGCCTCATTGGGCAGGGCTGATCGGAAGCCAAGGCTGTCTGCTCCACCCTGAGACTCCGCCCCATCCAAGCTGAGCACAGAGGCTTTTGCAATTTTGCAAGTCTTGTCTCATAAGGGTGTCTCCAGCACAGAAGTTCTCCCAGCATAGACACAGCTGATCCTCATAGCCAATTGGCCTGGAGGTCAATTCCTCCCAGTGATACCAACAACAATCAAGACTTAACTACAACAAGGCTGTGCACACAGTCCACAAAGGGGTGCACCAAAAGTGTCCACCTCAGGTAACTGGGGGAGGCTGAGCTACTGGCCCTATAGGAAACCTAGCACACAAAGCTACTCTACCAACTCAGGGAAGCAGCGAAAATGTGGAGACAAAGAAACAGATCACAAATGAAAGAAATGGAGGAAAGCAAACGACTGGATATAGTGTTCAAGACCACGGTTATAAGGTTTTTCAAGAATTTCCTAGAAAAGGCCAATAAATTTAGTGAGACCCTCGAGGATATGAAAAAGGACCAACTAGAAATTAAACATATACTGACTGAAATAAAAAAATATTATACAGAGACCTAACAGCAGACTAGAGGACCACAAGAATCAAGTCAAAGATTTGAAATACAAAGAAGCAAAAAACACCCAACTGGAAAAGCAAAAAGAAAAAAGAATCCAAAAACTTGAAGATAGTGTAAGGAGCCTCTGGGACAACCTCAAGCGTACCAACATCTGAATTATGGGGGTGCCAGAAGAGAGAGAGCAAGATACTGAAAACCTATTTGAAGAAATAATGATAGGAAACTTCCCCCACATGATGAAAGAAATAGACTTACAAGTCCAGGAAGCGCACAGAACCCCAAACAAAAGGAATCCAAAGAGGACCACACCAAGACACATCATAATTAAAATGCCAAGAGCAAAAGACAAAGAGAGAATATTAAAAGCAGCAAGAGAAAAACAATTAATTACCTACAAGGGAGTACCCATACGATTGTCAGCTGAGTTCTCAACAGAAACTATGCAGGCCAGACGGGAGTGGCAAGAAATATTCAAAGTGATGAATAGCAAGAACCTATAACTAAGATTACTCTACCCAGCAAGGCTATCATTCAGAATTGAAGGTCAGATAAAGAGCTTCACGATAAGAAAAATCTAAAGGAGTTCATCACCGTCAAACCAGTATTATATGAAATGCTGAAAGGTATTCTTTAAGAAGAGGAAGAAGAAGAAAAAGGTAAAGATAAAAATTATGAACAACAAATACATGTCTATCAACAAGTGAATCTAAAAGTCAAGTGAATAAAAAATCTGATGAACAGAATAATCTGGTGAATATAATAGAATCAGGGGCATAGAAAGTGAGTGGACTGACAATTCTTGGGGGGAAAGGGGTGTGGGGGGTGCGGGAAGAGACTGGACAAAAATCGTACACCTATCGATGAGGACAGTGGGGGGGAGGTAAGGGCAGAGGGTGGGGTGGGAACCAGGTGGAGGGGAGCTATGGGGGGAAAAAAAGAGGAACAATTGTAATAATCTGAACAATAAAGATTTATTAAATTAAAAAAAAATAAAGGTAATTTAGAAATTCTAAAAAAAAAAAAAAAAAAGAAAAAAAAAGTCCCAGAATAAAGCACTGATGTGGCCAACCCCAAACCCAACTCCCACCCATGGGGACTTTTTCTTTCTTTTTTTAACCTAGGAATTGTGTACTGCGTTTGTTTCCATTTCAGCCTGTTTGGTGGCTGAGGCACAGCTGGGGAAGGACTTAGGTTATAGAGCATCTGAGGCCTTAAGCAAACACAGTATCCGACATCAAACTCCTGGGCAGCAGCCATGCAGTGAGGGGGGATTGCCATGTCCATGGCCAGAGACAGCAGGGTTGAGAAGGTGCCTGGCTCCTGGCTCCTCAGCCCTCCACTGCCCACAGCTGGAGCTGCTTAGCTTCATCCTGCCCATTCAGTCTCACCCTGGTACCAGTCTAGGCCAATGCAGTTCCCTGGTCAGGAGAACTGAGGGGACTTGTGGCCAGGGACCTGTTGGAAATCTCCTGAGATTCCCAACTGACCACATGCTCCACCTTTGGGAGTGGAACCAACCTCATTTTGTTTTGTTCTTTGTGACTAACTGGACCACTGTAACTGTAACTGGCACGTGTCTTGTTCTGGGTACCTCACTATCTGGAGGTCTGTCTCCTCAACTCTCAGGAGCATGTGAAAACACCCACATGCAGGGCTGTTTTTAGCAACGAATGAGATGACCCGTGAGGCACCTGGCTCGGGGAAGGTGCACAGCTGGTGTTGGTGTTCGAGTCTGACCTTTGTATGTGTTGTCACATTGGTGTTCTTGGGACCTATATCTCTGAACATGAAGCCTCATTGTTTTGGTGTAGAGGACATTTGATAGACCACAGAGTAAAGCTATGTGCTTTACTGACCAACATTCATGTGTATTATAGGCATCCCCAAATCTCCCTGCATCCCTTCTTTGAGCCTCATTCCCTTACCCTCACCTAACTCCTGACAGGGCGTCTGTCAGTTTTCTTTGAGGGTTTGGGACTCAGAGACCTCCTCAGGGACACAGAAAGACAACAGATCACTGAGCTTGAGTGAAGGGGCTTGAGCCCACCCCCATATCTTTTGTCTCTCCTCTGCCTCAGATCGGCTTCAGCTGCTTGTCAGAGATTTTAGCACCCTGGCTTCTGCCCTTCCTGCCTGTTTACCTCCCCAAGGTTCTGGAGGCCCAAGGGGAAACCCTGCCAGATGCTGGTTTTCAGGCAGGAGAGGAGCATGCTGGGAGCCCTGCTGGGCAGAGTGGTAGAGTGGGCGGTGCACAGGACTGCCAGTCAAGTGACAGCCTATTCCCAGCTGTGTGACCAAGGCCACTTGAGGAATGTAGGAACTACACTGTCCAGCTGAACAATGTCAAGAAAACTCCACCTGGAGAGAAACTGCATGCCCCCATCGCTAGCTAAATGAAAAAGAGACCGTGCCTAAACAGATGCCTCAGCTTGTAGGACTGAAAGAGAAGAAATCAGAGGGAAAACATTCCAAAAATTAGCACTGCATTTCTTCTGGCCCAAGATCAGTGTTTCATTTAAAAAATAAAAGTAAAACAACGTGCCAGCTGGCTAATTCATTCAACACCTCAGCAAAGAGATTAGAGAGTGAATCTAAGTGCTATTGCACAGACCTCTGACCCCACCCCTGCCCATGCCCAGCGCAGATGAAGGAGCAAATGCACCAACAATTCTCCAATTGTTACAGGGGCTGGAGTGAAGGGCAGTGCACTTTCTAAACAGCTATCCTGGGTGGGGCAGAGAAAAGAGGAGGACCCCCTTTCGGAAGTGAAAATTAAAAGGAGAAAATTATTTTGGTGTAATCTGAATATGATAACAATGAAATTAGCAAAGAGAATTATCTTCCACTGGCTGCCTATCTCTGTACAAACTACTTTGGCACATAGTAGGGCAAAAAATAAAAAAACCAGCCGGGCTGGTATGGCACAGTGGTTGAGCATCGACCTATGAACCAGGAGATCGTGGTTCAATTCCGGGTCAGGGCATATGCCCGGGTTGTGAGCTTGATCCCAACCTGGGGATTGTGTAGGAGGCAGCTGATCAATGATTCTCTCTCATCATTGATATTTCTATCTCTCCCTCTCCCTTCCACTTTGAAATCAATAAAAAACAGATGTATTAAAAAATAAGGAAGAATATTATTGAACACTTACTCTGTTCAGTCAGTGTTCTGGGCCTTTGTTGTTCATTAACTATTTTAGTTTTTGCAACCATCAGAGCTAGGAAATTCTATGCCCATTTTAAAGATGAGACATGGAGTCATTGAACCATCTGCTTAAGTAAGTGCGCAGAGCAAATAAGTGGCAAAGTCAGGATTCAAACCCAAGCTGTCTGACTCCCAGGTTCACCCTGTAAACCATGGTATAGATTGTCTCCCTAGCACCTAGTACAGTGCCTGGGAAACAGTCACCATTTCTGATTTCCCTTTTGTCTTTGTGATGGTTAGTTTTATGGGTCAATGTAACTGGGACAAGGTACTCAGGTATTGGGTCAAACATTCTGGATGTTTCTGGGAGGGTCTGTTTAGATGAGATTTACATTTCATTTGTGGACTCTGAGTCAAGCAGCTTGCTTTCCATAATATTGGTGGGCCTCATCCAATTAGAACAGAACAAAAGGCTGATCTTCCTGGAGCAGACTGCCTTTGGACCCCAGCTACAACCCCTACTATGTGCCAAAGTAGTACAGAGGCTTCAGCCTGCCAGCTGGGCTGGTCAGGCCTGAACAATTGTGAGCCATCCCTTAAAATAAAATGCCTCTTATATATGCACATCCTGTCAGTTCTGTCTGTCTTGAGAACCCTGACGAATACAGTCCTTTGCTAATGAATTCCTCTGAATCAGGTCCTAGGACCTTTTTCCTTCTCAGTCTAAATTTTGCTTGTGTTCTATGCAAATCTTTCCTGCCCATGGCCTCAGTAACTGTCCATATGCCAATAATTTCTAAATTTATACTCCAGCTCAGATGTATGTAGGGAGCTCCAAACCTATCTATCTACCTGTGTACTGCACATGTGCTCTTCGATATCTGAGGGGCACCTGAATGCAGCATGTACAAAAGTAAATTCATGATCCTGAAACCCTGATTCTTTTTCGGGGTTTTCTATCTCTGTGATATGTACCTGTGTCTATCTAAAAGACCAACAACCATTGTTAACAGATCTCTCTACCTTAACTCCCCACTTAACCCATCACCATGTCCTGCCCATGTCACTGTAGAAACTCCTTGGATCTTTTTATTCTCTCCATCTCCACTACCACCACCTTATTCAACCTACAAGTGCTTCTTATCTTGACTCCTATGGTAACTTTTTAAGTGGTCTGGTTGCCCATTCTGTTTCCCCTTCAATCTTTTTCCTTCACACTCCAGCCACAGCAATCTTAAAAAAAAAAAAAAAAAAAAAAAAAAGGTGATCCTATCATTCTGTGTCACCACCTGTTTGAAATGACTCAATGACTTTCTATTGTGCTCAGGAAGAAGGCTAAATTCTTAGCATGTCTGCATGGTGGTTCCCAAGGCCCTGCATGGTCTCATTCAGTAGCATTTTTTTGCTTTTTATAATCCACCTAACTTTCTTTTTCAGTTTCTTGAAAATGCTTCCTCAAATCCCTGGTCCTTTGCACATACTGTATTTTTTTTTTTTTTAACATAGAGACTTATTCTCAACATCTCAACTCTCATATCACGAATCACTTCAAGGAGGAAACTGTTGTGTTCTACACATCCCTCTCTCAGTCTAGTCAGATTCCTTTGTTATACAATCCCATAGTATTTATCTAAATGAATATGAATCAGAGATACGATTTATTGAGTGCCTATTAAGTTCAAGTATCAAGCACAGTACTAAATATTTTACAATCATTACATAGATACTAGAGGCCCAGTGCACGAAATTTGTGCACTGGTAGGGTCCCTAGTGACTGCTTCTCTTCCCCAGCTGCCAGCCAGGGCCTTCCTTTGTTCTGTGCCACCCCCTGGTGGTCAACGCATGTCATAGCGAGCAATCGAACTCCCAGTCAGTAGAACTCCTATGGGGACACTTTGCATATTAGGCTTTTATATATATAGATTATCTAACTAAAATGAAAAACGAATCTGAGAAGTTGGTAATATCGTTATTCTCTTTTACAGGTGAGGAACCTGAGAACCTGGGTGGGAAGGTCAGTGCACATGCAGTAATGTGATGACTCGGTAGCTGGAATGTATATTTGGAGTGAGCTGGGCCAGGTAGGTTACTGGTCAGCACTGTTCGAGGTGCTGTAGAGTGTGCTCAATACCTACTTGTTGACTGAAATAATGATGAAATTTGAATGAGTAATGAACTAGAACACATTTTAATATTGAAATTAACTGGGTACCCCTTTCATTTCCTACTCTAAATTAGTCGCCTATGAGATTATTTACAAATTCTGGACAGTTACTTGCAAATGAGAAAATGGCATTTCCTGTATCAAAGATGTTAGAGTACCCTCCACTCTTCGTTTTAATGACCATCTGCTCCATTTCTAAATGAAGCAGCAATTTAGTTTAATTTTGCTCACAGTGAAGGATAATATTTTTTGTACCAGTTCTTCTGAGACTTCTAAAATAGGAGTCACACTCACACAGACACACACTTACAAACATGCACGTGCTGTGGTATATAAACCCACACTAGCAGCTGTAAGGAATAAACCCTAAATTTCCGAGCTTAACAAAACAGTTATTTCTTATTTGTGTGACAACCTAATGGTGGCATTCCTGCTCTGCCAGACACCTTTTCCCTGGTGATCCAGGAGCCCAGGCTCCCTCCATCCCCAGGGCCTCAGGGTTCTCTCACAGAGAAGGCAGCAGAGGACAGCAAGTATGGAGAAAGGAATCCTACTTCCTAAAAATCCTGGCCCCAAAATGAAGCAGGTCATGTCCACTCATATTCCATTGCTAGAAATCATCATGTGGTCACAACCAACTCAAAGGAAGAAAGTAAATGCTGTCTAGTCATATGCTCAGAAAGAAAAGAGAGAAAACACGTGTGAGCGAGTCACCAGGCATCTCTGCCCCAGCTCCCATCCCTGTAGTGCAAAGCAGGGAGATGCTTTAAGATTAGTACAAAGTGCCCTGGAGCATGGGGAGATGGAGCTTAATTTTAACGGTGGCCATTTGGAAAGGCCTGTAGAGGAGCGGGTTTCCGGGGTTCTTGAAGGATAGGTAAGTCCTTCATAGAAACAGATCCGAACAGGCATCACTAAGACCAGGGTCAAAAATGCTGAGGTCCAAAGTCAGGAGGGAGTGAGGGTGTGAGAAAAACATATGCTTGTGCCTTGGTCTGTAGTTACATATCTTAGCATCAAGTTCAAATTATTTTAATCATCTCTTTTCCTGAACTCCTTCTATAAGTAATTAAATAACAAATAGAATTTACCCCCTCCCCTGAGTATCTTAGTCCCCAATATGGAAATATGAAATAATTAGTGTGCTGTGTAAGAATTTTAATGTCATGGAAAACTTCTGCTTTCAAGACTGTGCTAATTATACAGGATGAGGCTGAACAAAGGGAAGATGTACAATTAGCAAAGCACAGTTATTACAACAAGCTCTGTTTAGAGGCTCTTTTGAATCTAGATACGTAATAAATCAAGAGTGGCCCAGTGTTTATCTTTTAGGGGACAACTCTGGCGGTTTTAGAATTGCAGGTCTTGGCCACTTTGGATTTGACTGTGGCGATGGAATAGGAAACACTCTAGTCCAAGCGGCATAGAGGAAAGAGCAGGAGCTTCTACAGGGAGGAGACCTCGGTCCCTTCTTTGCTCTGCTACTTATTGGCTGGGTGATCACCACCTCTCTGGGCTGCTTCCTCCACTGCAGGGGATAATGACACCTATGAAAGAAGCTAGGGCAATTCCTTGACAAGTGGAAGGAGGGAAATGGAGACAAAATAGTTAAACAAATACCCGAGCAATTAGTAGCCAGCTAATAAATCACAAAACCCTCTCATCCCTAACCTAGGACGCAGGAGCAGATGGTTTACATCTCTCCTCCCCAACCAGAGAGCAGGGAGCTTAAGTCACCCTAGTCTGGGAGATGGATAACAGAGGCCCGGTTAGTGCCATTAGTGCCAGCTAAACCCAGGAATGGATAAAAGCAGGGGAATCAATAACAAAAGCACCACTTTTAGCCAGACAAATCCAAGACGGCGATGAAGCTGACCAGAAATGATCCCAAACTCCGCCATATGCTCATTTTGATGCATCACACCTGGAAAGCTGATGAATATTCTGTTGTGATCCTCCCCTAAAATTCCTGCCTTAGAAAACAGATAAAAGCCCTCAGGACAAAGCACCCCGTGAGCACTCTCCCTTGAGCATATCTGTGCCTCCCTTTCCTCAGGTGTGAACTTTTACTTTCTTTCCCTTAAGCTCCAAGAGCCCTCCTCTTGCCTAACTTCTCAGTAAGCCAGAAGCAGCTCCGCCTCAGCTCACTGCTGTCTCTATAGCCCAGCCTAGCTCGCCTCTGTTGGTGTGAGCTTGTTTCTTCTATCTAAGCCCTTCCTTTGTTTCACTGTCCTCAGCTTTAATAAACATACTCTCAAAATTACCTGAACTCCTGTCTTAAATTCTTTTTTGCATTTCAAGAACTCACATATTCCAAGTCGTGCTGGGACAGATCCACCTCGGCCCCGTCCCTTTCCAGTGACAAAAGCACTTAGCATTGAACCTGAACTATATTAAAGAGCCATTTTTAAATTTTAGACCCATTTCCCTCTCCTACTTTATTTTTCTTAAGCAGGATTTCATTCACCTCAATAAAAGCCCTTAAGACTTTAAGAATGCTATAGGAATGACTGTAATATCAAATGGATATACTTCCTCTAAGTCTACCAAACTTCAATAAAGGCAGTTACAATATCAGTGGCTCTCTCTGAGCGGTGTGGGGATAAAGAAATACCTTAGTTGTCAAATCCAAGGAGGACTGACTCAGCTCTTCTTTTCTTCCAAGGAAGATAAACTGCATCTCCTGCAATTTGCTTTTTCGCTAGGGGGTTTTTGTTTTGTTTTCAAACAAGACCTCCAGTGCAAAAGGCAAACGCTCCTACATATACATTAAAAGGGGCTATGATGAGTCCCATAAACGTTTGGGTTTTTCCCTACATTCTGTTGCCAGAATATTAGAAATTGATATGAAAACCTGAGAGCTTAAAAATTGCACAATAGTACATATTATTCAATTGCAAAATGCAAAATTGCAGCCCATTCCAAGCCTCAGTTCAGCTATGAATAGTCATACACTCAAGTGCATCTCAGTATTGACTGAAAGGATAGAGGCCCTCAGCTCCTGAGGAGGCATAAAGATTTCATTATCATATCAATGGCCCACATGCAAAGTTCTTGATAAAAATAAAACCGATCATAATCCAGAGGCAGGAGATAAAATGTGAGAGTTTGATGTATGTAAACAAATCAAAGGTATTTAGAGTAAAGCTACTTAATCTGTATGAAAGCATTGCCAAGAATATAAACATCAGAACAGCCTTGGAGCCAGAACAGGAAAGAAATGAGAGGGTAGAAGGAACTCTAAAGATTATTTGCTGCTTTTCCCTGATTTACTATAACCCAGCCATGTTGGCCTTCTTTCAGTTCTGTGAACCAGTCAAGCTCAAAGCCTCTTGTCTTAAAGTCTCTATAAATCATCCCTCTGCCTCTTCACAGAGGCCTCTGGTAATAGTCAGGATTATCTCCATTAAGCTGCATTAACAAATAGCTTCCATATCTGAGTGGCTCGAGGCATTTGAAGTCTGTTGTTGTTTTCTCATGCTACATGTTTAAAGTTGGTTGGCTGAGGGGTCTCTGTTCTTTGAAGCCACACCAAGTTCCAGGCTAAGGGAACAACCATGTCTTGACCATACCCCCAGTCAGAATGCCACAGAGAGCTGGAGCAACAATTAAATGCTCCATCAAGGAAATGGCACATGTCGTTTTGAAGCACAACACATTGGCCAGACCAAATCCCAAGGCCCTGTGAAACCTCAGGGAGACCAAGGCAATGCAGTCCTATCATGTGCTTGGAAAGGGAGGGGAACAGAAATACCTCTCTTGACTCTCACAGCTCCTCTGACCAAACTTTTGGAAGTAGGTTCTAGTTCTTCACTGCCTTAGCTCCCCTTTTGTATTTTTCATAGTGCTTATCACAATTCATAATTGCATTATTTACTTAATAAATAATGTTTTGTTTTCAGTCTGTTTCCACTAACCCAGTGGTCGGCAAACTCATTAGTCAACAGAGCAGCAAACCGCAGCTTGCGAGCCGCATGTGGCTCGCGAGCCGCAGTTTGCTGACCACTGCACTAACCTATATAATAAAAGCCTAATATGCTAAGTGTCCTGTTGTCCAGTCATTCATTCAACCAATCAAAGTGTAATATGCTAATGATATGCTAAAGCCACTCAACTGCTCGCTATGACGTGCACTGACCACTAGGAGGCAGACACTTTGACCAGTAGGTTAGCTTGCTGCTGGGGTCCAGCCGATCGGGACTGAGCGAGATGGGCCGGACATGCCCTGAAGCAGTCCCTCCCCAGCTGGTCAACCTCTCGCGTCCCTCAATGTAGGGCGGGAGGTAATCAACCAAAGACCATCCTATATAATAAAAGGCTAATATTCAAATCGACTGAACAGTAGAACAACTGGTCGCTATGATGTCCACTGACCACCAGGGGGCCGACACTCAATGCAGGAGCTGCCCCCTGGTAGTCAGTGTGCTCCCACAGGGGGAGCACCTCTCAGCCAGAAGCCTGGCTCAAGGCTGGCAAGTGCAGTGGCAGTGGCGGGAGCCTCTCCCACCTCTGCAGCAGCACTAAGGATGTCCAACTGACGGCTTAAGCCCGCTCCCGAACTGTGAGACAGCGCAGGCCAGACTGAGGGACTCCCCCACCCCAAGTGCATGAATTTTGTACATGGGGCCTCTCGTTGAACCAGAAGATCCCTGATAGATCCTCCCTTCCCCCAACTGATGGACAGAGTATGATGTAAACTGCACCTGCGGCCTGGACATTCCTGAGCACCCAACAAGTCACCTTATATGGACTATACATTGAATCACCAATCAGCTCCTGCCAAATACCCTAAGCCCCCGATTCCTAAGTACCTAAGTGACTAATCATGTGCCTTATATGAAACCACCAATCAGCACGTGCCGAGTACCCTAAGCCCCATCCCTTCCCATTCCTCCCCTCCAAAGGCATGTTCACTCCTGCACGTGTGCTCTCTTCCTTTGCAAGGCAGCCTGGCAGGGTCCTTCTCCTCTAATAAAGCCTGTATTCCTGGTTTTCAGCCCTCTGTCTCATCTTTCATTTGGTGCCGAAGTCTGGGAGAGGTGCACGGGAGCGTGGACGATCCTCGAACCTAGCCCCGAGCTTCTGACTCCTGCTCTGGCTCTGTTCAGTGGTAACCTAGCCCCGAGCTTCTGATTCCTGATCTGGCTCTGCTTGGTGGTATGGTTCTGAGTTGATTGGCCCGCTCCGGACACCTCTCGAACCCTGCCGTACCAGGACACGTGGGGATCGCGTCGCTTTCTCACTGGTAGGCTTCAGGGACTTTCCCGACCCCCCCCCCACCCCAATTGTTCCCTTGACCTGGATGGGCCTCAGAGTTTTCCCGTCTACTCAGCTACACATTCTACATTCTACGAAAGCCCAGGCGCCTGGCCAGGAAAACTCTGCTCTGCTCCACGGGAAAGGTCTCGGGGTGACGACTTTGGACCCTTCTCTCGTCTCTCTCTCTCTAGCAGGGGTCCTCAAACTTTTTAAACAGGGGGCCAGTTCACTGTCCCTCAGACCATTGGAGGGCCGGACTATAGTTTAAAAAAAAAACTATGAACAAATTCCTATGCGCACTGTGGACCCGGGACGAGTCGGATGCTAAGCAGGACAGGCAGCGGCACCCGGCGGGCCGGATAAATGTCCTCGGCGGGACGCATGTGGCCCGCGGGCTGTAGTTTGAGGACCCCTGCTCTACAGGTTGGCTGAGGGAAAAGGAGGACGCTCCTTCTTTCCTCCCCAACTTCCCGGTGGCCCTCCCCTCCGGTCATGGGGACCTCTCAGTCCAAACCCCATCTATACACCCTTAGGGTGTCTCCTCGCCAATCTCTTGACCCTTGGTCTTTCTGGCTACATCAAACCAAAGAAGCTCTACCTGGCCACAATATAAACTCGACAATGTCTCTCTGTGGCCCGAAAACGGCACTTTCGATTCCAATATCCTCCAAGACCCTGATAATTTTTGCCACCGGACAGGGAAAGCATTCAAGATCCCTAGGAACAGGCTTCCTGCCCCGCCCGCCCGCCCCCACCCCCCGCTCTCGCCCCTCGCTTTACTCCTCATGTTCCACCCATCAGATCCTCCTCATAAAGTCCTCTTTGCCCTCTCAAACCTGTCCTCAGCCCCTTTCTCTGTCTTCTGACTGCTCTTTCGACCCAGCGGATCATTCCTCTCCACCTGTCTCACTCTCACCGCCCCTTACAACCCTGCTGCAGAATCCGCACCCCACACTCTACCTCTGAGAACTCTAACCGCCCTCCTTCCCCTGTGCTCTCCGCCTAATCTCTGCCCCCGTGACCGCCAGCAACCTAATTCACAGGTGGCTGGCCATTCCCTTCTCACTCTCTGATCTTCCTGAGAGCCCAAATCCTGAGAACGTGAGCTCCAAAACAGCCTTTCCCACCTAACCCTCATTCTCAGGCCACCCAAAGACTGCATTCTGCAACAGCCTCTTCTATTCCCACGTCCATTCTACCCCTGAGGGAGGCACAGGAAATGAGGGCACAGTCTGAGTCCATGTCCCATTCTCTATGTCCAGCCTCACAGATTGAGAGGCATCTCAGGTTTCTTTTTCCACTGACCTGACCACCTTTGCTCCCCCAACATACGCCGCAACTTCAAAAAATAGATACAGTTCCACAAACCCCTCAGAAAGACCTCGTTAATCTGACCTTTAAGATCTTTAATAATAGAGACAAGGAGACCCAAATCCAAAATCAAAGGCGAGATCAGGCCAAGGCTGAGGCCCAGTAGAAGGCCTTCCAGCTCCTAGCCACCGCTCTCATGAACCCCAAACGAAGAGCCGGTCCTCCAACTTCGGGTAAGTCAGGGGCTAAGCCTCCTCCGGGCCCATGCTTCAAATGCAGCAAGGAAGGACACTGAGCCAAGTCCTGCCCAAACCCGAGACCCCCCCTGGGCCCTGCCCAAGGTGCGGAAGGGAAGGCCACTGGAAATCAGACTGTAGTCTGGCCCCTCCGGTTCAGGCCTCAGCCTGTCCAGCATGGCCACCCTCTGGACCTGGTTTGGAGCTCCCAGACCTCCTGGGACTGGCCACCGAAGAAGCTGCTCAGGCCCTGACAGGGCCCCACAGACTTACATCACCAGGACAGAGCCTCGGGTAACGACTGTGGTGGCAGGTAAGCCGATCTCCTTTTAATTGACACTGGGACCACTTATTCTGCCCTCCGAATTCGCTGGGACCCTTGTCCCCTCCTCAGTCTCTATTATGGGGGTTGACGGATTAATCTCACATCCATTAGCCACCTCACGTCTACACTGCATCTTACTAAATTCCCCCATTCTCTCTTTTCTCATTCTACCTCAGTGCCCGGCCAGGGCTACCATGCATCCCCTCATAAAACTCAGTTGTCCCAAACCAGTCACCTACCTCAGTTTCACTCTCTGGACCCATAAGGCCGAGCCATTCCTGGGACTGTAAATGCCTTATCTCCTTATCTCCTCTATGATCATTATCTCTAGGAAAAATGTGGCCTACTCCCTCCTCCCCCTGCCTTTTCTCCAGCCTCATCTTCCACTGCTCCTTTCTTTCCCTTTCTCTTTTCCCTTGGATAACAGCCCATTCTAATATTCCTTCCCACTTTCACTGCAACACAATCTCAATCACTCATCTGTCACCCCTTATTGGTAGCGCCATGGTGACTACCCTCTCAGCTTGGAGTGCGGAACTAGAAAAAGGAATCTCATACCCTTTAGTCCACCTCTTCTCCTTTCACCTATCAGCTTGTCTCCATGATCAGGGATTTTTCTTCCTCTGTGGGGAAAACACATACATCTGTCTCCCCATCAGCTGGACATGAACCTGTACTCTAATTTATCTCTCACCCAATGTAGATGCAGCCCCCAATAATCAGTCTTTACCTGTCCCCGTAACCCATCATATCTGACACAAAAGAGGAGTCCAGATAATCCCTCTCCTCATAACCCTCGGCATCACACAAGGGGTTGGAACTGCCACAGGGAGCTTAACCACTGCTCATCCTATTTTGAAACCCTGTCTCAGGACCTACAGGAAACATGTGGATGCCCAGCAAGGGGCAAAACTGGGAAAGCAAGAACCTCACCCCCAGGGTAACCTATTCTCCCATTTCATATCACTAGTGAGACAACTGAGACCCCTACTCTTTTCCCCCTAAAAATAACATCTAGGTCTCAGTTGTATTTCAGCTCCAGGCCCAGAAAAGCAGCAAAACCAGACAAGTGATGCTGTGGCAGCCTCAGGACCAGCTTTTACCTTCCAAGTGACTCAACAGGATCTCTCTCAAGACTTCACCAACCAGTCTCTTGGGGAAATCATGCTGCTGTACCCCTCGTCCAGCACGGAAAACACTACCTGTTTTTTGCTCACTTACCCCATGGCTCCTCCCACTATTAGGCCCACTGGTATTCTTTTAATTTTGCTCTTTGGCCCCTGTCTCATGCGCTGTTTCACTAGTTTCTTGCAGAACAGAATGCAGGCGTTCGCCAACCAGAAGGTGGGAGAGATCTATCTGGCCTTGAATTCAGAACCTAGCACCAGAATCCTTGAGACCCAGGGTAGATGCCCCTAACAACGCCCCCTCTCAGCAGGAAGTAGCTATGGAAGATGGACCTTCACCCCCTGACCTTGCCCGGACTCTCAATTTTTTTAAATAATATTACCAAAAGCCTGGAATGATAATCCTCCCTTCCCCCAACTGATGGACAGAGTATGACGTAATCTGCACCTGTGGCCTGGACATTCCTGAGCACCTAACCAGGCACCTTATATGGACTATACATTGAACCACCAATCAGCTCCTGCCAAATACCCTAAGCCCCCGATTCCTAAGTACCTAAGTGCTTAATCATGTGCCTTATATGAAACCACCAATCAGTGCGTGCTGAGTACCCTAAGCCCCATCCCTTCCCATTCCTCCCCTCAAAAGGCGTGTTCACCTCTGCACATGTTGCTGTTCTCCCCTTGCGAGACAGCCCGGCAGGGTCCTTCTCCTCTAATAAAGCCTGTAGTCCTGGTTTTCGGCCCTCTGTCTCATCTTCAATCCCTAAGAGGAAGGACCATGCCAGCACACTAATTCTATGACACAGTTATCAAAACTGGTCAGTCTGCCTAATATATTTAAATAGTGATATATTTGTCTTGAATTTGGAAATTCTTCCTAGTGATAGTCTCACATCTCTCAGCACAAGTCCTTTCTGGCTGTGTGGTGGTGCCTCTCCATGGCTCCGTATCAGAAGACCCTATACACAGTGGCAGGGACTAAAGCAAAGACAGCCTGGGCATTCCTTCAAATGCTCCTCTGAAGCAAATTGGAAAACTATCAACTAAAACCTCACAGAAATCTCCAAAGGCGGTGAAAGCCAACACAGCCAATGCAAATCGCTGTACACATTGTAAATAATGAACAGAATAAACAAATTTGGTGAATTGGCAGTTTCCTGAATTTACTTTCAGCAAGTTAGCTTATAGGGAATTAGCTTAGAGCTACCCTCTCACCCACCACTAACAGATGTACTTCATTGTCAAACTGAGCCTGGTATTTAGAAGGGCACTCTGAAATAACTGTCCCCTTGTATGGGCAAAAACTGTAGTTTAAAGAGATTAAGTTACTGGCCCAAATCACAGAGGTGATGATGATGGGAGATAAAAAGTGAGATTCAAGTCTCTTCTTGCCCATTTGGTACTTCTTTTCTTGAGTAACAAAATGAGAAATCTGCAATCATTTTTACAAAGTTATGATGCTATTTAGGGCAATCAGTATATAAAGAAATATATATATATTTTAAATATATTTTATTGATATTTTACAGAGAGGAAGGGAGAGGGATAGAGAGCTAGAAACATCGATGAGAGAGAAACATCGATCAGCTGCCTCCTGCACACCTCCCACTGGGGATGTGCCCGCAACCCAGGTACATGCCCTTAACCGGAATCGAACCCGGGACCCTTCAGTCCGCAGGCCGATGCTCTATCCACTGAGCCAAACCGGTTTCGGCTATAAAGAAATATTTTGAGTATTTATCTTGCTTTTAAAAATCAGTTTAAATAAAAACATTTTAAATAATTGCTTGCTATTTTAGATACTTCTTTATAACTCTACCACCATTTTCTATATAAAGCTCTATTATTTTCCAGTGAAATAAGAAATAATTGAAGTACAATTGCCCATGAGACAAGGTTATTTCAGCAAAGAAATTTCAAGAATCAATTAGCTGTGGCCTTGGAGAAATGGGTTTTTAAATAGATGATGTCTCAGGTCACCTAAGGCATGTGTTTAGTTCCCTAATATTTAATCTTAAAAGAGGCCACCACTAAAACCAGCCTAAAGGTTCATAGATATAAATATGACTTTTGAATATTAAAATATAAATTTTAAAAATGGACGTTTTTGTGTGTGTTTTTTCCTCCGATGGCAAGGGCGCTTGTACACATTATAGCAGGTAAACATTCATAAAAGAAAAACACTAAACTTTTCTCTCTTCTCATTAGTCCTTAGATGCTGATTTCTGATTTTACAGAATGGCCGTTCATTTTCCCCAGCGAAAGCCTACATAACGGAACAGTGTGTCCTTCTCCTATCTGTTGGGCCGAGCGTGCTGTGCTCTTCTTACCATAGGTGCGGGGCACAAAGCATGGTCTCCCCCTGTGATGAGGACATCCGTAATGGCCGAGCCAGGAGAAGCTGCTGCTTAAAAACTGCAGAATCCTATGCGGATAAACAAGAAAATTAATCAGGCTCTGAGAAATCAAGACTGAATAATCTGTCATTTAAAAAAAAATAGACACATTTAGTCTATAAGTACAGTACACAGAATGGCATGTGGGTAAGCACTGAACAGAGGTTGGTCCAATGAAAAAGAATAAATAAATGAACAAATGAGGGTCAGAGCTGGTCCTAGAATTGCAAATCCATATGCCTGCAAGACCAGACAAGTAGGTTAAATGAGGGAGTCGACTGAGTGAGACAATAGGGGAGAGTAGGCCTGTGGTGAACTAGTGAGCTCATGTCCCACCTGAAGGGGGCAGCACTGCTCATGTCTAGATGATGGTTTTCATTGATGCCACAAGGAAAAACAAGCTCAATAATGCCACTACTGCACACTTTCAAGGAAGAGAGAAATACAGTTTTTTTATGTGAAACCTCTTGAATTTATATTTAGAATTCAATTAAACAAAACGAAACCTTGTGTGGGTCAAACAAGGGTAAAGTGAAAGCACACCTGAGGGTCAGGATTAGCTCCTGGGTAGCCAGTTGTGACCTAAGATCTAGGGCAATGTCTTTTTTTTTTTAAAAAAAAATATATTTTATTGATTTTTTACAGAGCGGAAGGGAGAGGAGGGATAGAGAGTTAGAAACATCGATGAGAGAGAAACATCGATCAGCTGCCTCTTGCACGCCCCCTACTGGGGAATGTGCCCGCAACCAAGGTACATGCCCTTGACCGGAATCGAACCTGGGACCCTTGAGTCCGCAAGCCGACGCTCTATCCACTGAGCCAAACCGGTTTTGGCTAGGGCAATGTCTTTAATTTCAAAATGATGAAAGGGGTCCGGAGGGCTGAAGCCATTTGGGCAAAGGCACTTAGCTAATTTGTGGTAGAACTGGGTATTTTAGGCATGAGTATCTTCCCTTTAACTTAAGACCTTCACTTTCACTTATGACCACTCTCAGACTGGCTGGATCTGATCAGACCTGTTGAAATAACAAGTTAGAAGCCAACTGGATCTTTAAATGGGGAGAGAATCAACTTTGGTCAAACAAAAAATACTTATCAAGTCAAACACTAAAACAAAACAGTCCCAAAGCAAACAATCAAAGACACTGCATGCTTGAGAATCTTCTGCTTATGGAAAAAAATGTACTGTTCTAGAATGGGAGTGTGCCACATGACTAAGAATAAGACAGGAGAGCACGTGGTCAATTTTTAGTCGGCATAAGTCCTCATTCTTTAAAATGATATGGTGCTTAATAAATTATTTGCTTAATATTGATCAATCAATTTCTATAGAGGTAGCTTTTAGAATTGAAATGTATTGAATGTGGACACAGGGAAAATAACACCAGGAATATATTACTCTAGCATATATATATATTTTTAAGTTTTTGCTTTTTAAAAAATAAATTTTTATTGATTTCAGAAAGGAAGTGAGAGAGAGAAAGATAGAAATATCTATGATGGGAGAGAATCATTGACCAGTTTCCTCCTGCATGTCCCACACTGGGGATCGAGCCCACAACCCGGGCATGTGCCCTGACCGGGAATCAAACCATGACCTCCTGGTTCATAGGTTGAAGCTCAACCACTGAGCTATGCTGGCCCAGCTAAGTTTTTGCTTTTATAAAATTTTCTATACAAAGAAAGTGAAATAAAATATAGACATTTAGTAAAGTGTACGAAGCATTAATGTGTACCATCCTAATATATAAAAGAGCTAGGTGCTGTCATGACCGAAAGGACAACCAGTCTCCCCCCACCCCAACCCCAGCCGCTCGCCATGAGGGGTGAGGGTGGCAGTGGGTGGGACTGGGGACTTTTGAGTGGTGGCGGCGGTGGCGACGGGCTGCTTCGCGGGGTGGCAGTGAGCATAGCGGAGCAGTCACCAGTGGCAGCAAGTTTCGTGGAGCAGTCTTGGGGCGGGGGAGTTTCACGGAGCAGTTGCGGGGTTGGGGGAGCCTCGCAGAGCAGTTGAGGGGCCCACAGCATCGTGGAGTGTCCCAGGGCAGGGAGCTTCATGTAGTGTCTCAGGGTGGCAGAGGCCAGCAACAGAGGCCAGGCTAGGCCTAGGGACCCTAACTGTGCACGATTTCGTGCGCGCTGGACCTCTAGTTTTATATAAAGCTATTCAATGAAGGAAAGGAAGGATGCAGGGAATGAAGGAAATAAGCAGTTACTGACTACTAACATGAGCCAGGCCCTATGCCAAGTGTTGTTATAACATGTTATACATATTAGCATTTACTGAATGAAAATAACCAAACCAGGGCCAAAATACATGTGGAAAATGTTTACAAATGTAAATATAGCCAACTCTATTTTCCATGGGCAGATATTTCAGTTTAAACATCTCAAATATTATTTAGACATAACTCTTTACCTTGACCACTCATTTAAAAATTTTTTTGAGACAAAATATTTTAAAAATTAACTTTAACCAGGCAAAGTCATGGAAGCAGGGTGTCCTTTCAACCAAATAAGTATTTACTTACCATCAGTGCTAGGAAAATATAAACTAGGAAACATATAGATACAAATTTCCCCTACTTTAGGATGAATTTAACATTATCCTAAGAGGTTATGATACCTCAGCAGTAATATAGACAGCAGGGATGTATTATATGAGCAAAGATGAAACATGTAAGCCACTGTCTTCAGGCTGATTCTAAAGTGTAACTCCAGGATTTAAGTTAGAGGCATTGCAACATTCCAGAATATAAAATGCATCCGCATTCAAATGTTGGTTTTAGAATATAAAACAGTATTTCAAAGTCAACTAAAAATGAATTTGTTCACGATCCACTCTTTTGGATAATTGCCATTATTACTATTTTTTTCTTAGGCAGATAATTGAAAATTGACTATATAAATTGTTGTGTTTTTCTGGGGAAATAGCCTAGACTCAAAATTTGTTTCCTACATTTTTATCTAAGTTACAATTTTACCAGGCCTACAAATTATAGCTCCTATACTACTTTATCCTATTCCATTTCATTAATATCTTCTCTTCTCTTTAGCTTCATGTGGCAGAAAGGAACTTTGCCAGCACCATTTACCTCTAAGGAATCACTTCAGAGTTAGCTCTGAAGTATTTTAGTGACAGAATAGGACCAATACGATAGTAATAATATTTGAACATGTGATTTAGTCTTCCTAGTCTTGCAATAACCCTCTTTGTAACAACAAAGAAATTGCGCTGTGAATATCAAACGTCAGCACATCTGACCCAGTTTGTGTGTCGTCTGTCTGTAACCAAAGACTTGAATCAAGACTGACAGAACAGAACAGGAAGCACCAATGAGTAGCCTATTTATTAATTTATCAAGATAAATTCAGGGGTTCATTAGGAAACCAGGTTGAAGTAATAGGTGATCTAATTAGTTAATGGATTTAGTAGACAGAGCAGAGGGTTTTCACTCTCTTAAGTGTCAATAATAATACACTTAACTTTCACTTGACTGGTGTAGCTCATGATTGAGCATCAACCTATGAACTGAGAGTTAATGGTTCGATTCCTGTCAAGTGCACATGCCCTGGTTGCAGGCTTGATTCCCAGTAGGGGGTGTGCAGGAGGCAGCTGATCAATGATTTTCTCTCATCAATGATGTTTCTACCTCTCTCTCCCTTTCCCTTCCTCTCCCTGAAATGAATCTACACTAATAAAAGAGAAAGATGCAAATTATCTGTACCTTTGCATCACCCACAAGCCAATCAGGAGTGAGTATGCAAATTAACCCAACAAAGATGGTGGGTTAATTTGCATACACAGGCGCCCAGTGGTGGGGGGCGGGATGCTTGCATCATTGTCATGGTGACAATGCAGGCGTTTCACACCGCCCCAGCTGCTCTGGGCCTCTGGGCAGCGTGGATAGGTGGAAAGGCGGCTCTGGGCCAGAGCAAAGGCTGTGCCAGCAGCCAGGGTAAGGAAGGCCCATTCTGCACGAATCTTTGTGCATCGGGTGTCTAGTATATATATAAAATAGACTTAACTTTCTCTTTCTCCCATTTCTCCTTATCATAGGTCAGCGCCCCTGGGAAAGTGACTTTGAGACTAATAAAAATGCAGGAAGCTTATGGGAGCATGTTCTCAGGAGCAACACCTGTGCTGAGAGGAGAAGGAGGAAGGGGAGGGAGAGATTAAAATGTGATGCAGTCACAGCAGAGGCCTGGGCTGACCCCTCAGGGAGCTCTGGAGCTGGGAGGGGCCTGCAGAGGCCCCGTGTGTGCTGGAGGTGGCACGCATGGGCTTGGGCAGAGCTGACTGCGCACCTCTTCCCAACTTCCCAGTGACATCATGTTCATACCTTGAATTGGCATGCGTGTTGGGTATTTACAACACAGTGATTGGCAAATTCTAAATATCAGAGCTTCTGTCACTCCCTCTGGAGAACTGGTTTCCCAACAAACCCCCAGTTAAGAAAGATTGATTTGCACATCTCTCTGCCCAAATCCATGTGATAAGTACTTAATTGCACACAGTGCTAGAGAGAGGGAATGAAATACTATACTTATAAGTCTTGTATTGCTGTAACTTCTCCAGGCAAGGTGCCCTTCATTCTACACAGGGTATTATTCTAATCCCAGGATTTCCAGTCCTGCTGTGCTGTTAGTGATCTTTATTGTTGCCTTTCTGAAGGAAGCAACCCAGCTCCCACGGGAATGAAACCACCTCTGTAAGATACAACTTGGGTAATGATCACCAAAGCCTAAGTGACAGAGTTATCAGAGGAGTAAGTACTGGCAGTAACGGAACAACGTCCTGGATAGATACTTAGAGAACGCCAACTGACATGATTTTTTAAAGCAGTGCCATTTCTTCACTTGTGAACACGGTCATTCATACCAATAAAGTAGAGTGATAATAACAGCATCTAGTCTTTGTTTAATGAAATCATAAACTATGTCTGGAGTCAGTTTAGAATGTGTGCCATAGGTGGGAAATGGTTTTAAAGATATTAGTGAAGGCACACAAAGAATTTGGGTTAACATCATTCCAGCTTTTAAAAAAGGTAATTCCTAAGGAGATGGACTAAGCCAATTTCTGTTTGGAAATATCAATATCTTTAGGAAACTCAGAGAGGAGAGACCAGAGTTCACCATTACCTGAGGTAGCAGAAACTTTTAGGGGGATCATTCTGAACAAGGCTGTCCATCTCTCAAAGTTCTTTCTTCTGAATCCTTTATTTCATAGGAAAAGAAAATCAGGGGATCCCAAGATTTGACGAACAGAAATTATACAGAAACTCTTCTCAGCTTTGCCCTTTACATCCCACACCCACATTAAATCTCAGCATCGCAGCAAAAGCAAAAAATACCACTTAGGCATCCAATTTAGGAAAAAGTAGTAGACATCAACAGGAAGAGAACTTATGATTTTAGTATATGAGGCTAGAATTAGGAAACTCAGTAAGGAAAGTGTGGATGATTCTGAAATTCAGTTATTAAAAAGTGACTTAGTATTGGCTATGTCTATTCTATCATCTATCACATTTCTGTAACAGGCATCAAAGCAGACAGAAAGTGAGGTTTCCAACAAATACTCTTTCATGACATAAATATCATTGGATGCAAACTCTTTCTGATAATCACAGTTTAGCACATAGCCTTGCATATGGTAGGAGCTCAGTCTCTCTCAATATCTTGCTCTTAGATACACTACTGCAATATAGCTATGGCCACATTTGGATTCTATAATCAGCTTATTTTTATTTTATTTTATTTTATTTTTTTCAAATTTTTATTAAGGTATTATATGTGTACATATCTTACCATTGCCCCCCCCACTCCCATACATGCCCTCCCCCCCCAATGTTTTGCATCTGTTGGTTACTCTTATATGCATGCATACAAGTCCTTCAGTTGATCTCTTATTTCCCCCACCTCTCCCTAACCTTACCGCTGTAATTAGACAGTCTGTTTGATGCTTTACTGCCTCTGTAACTATCTTTTGGTTCATCGATTTATAATGTTTTTCATTATCACCAAATGAGTGAGATCATGTGGTATTTTTCTTTCATTGACTGGCTTATTTCACTTAGCATAATGTTCTCTAATTCCATCCAGGTGTCTACAAATGGTAGTAATTCCTTCTTTTTTATGGCAGCATAGTATTCCATTGTGTAGATGTACCATAGTTTTCTGATCCAGTCATCTGCTGACGGGTACCTAGGCTGTTTCCACATCTTAGCTATTGTAAATTGTGCTGCTATGAACATAGGGGTGCATATATCCTTTCTGATTGGTGTTTCTGGTTTCTTAGGATATATTCCTAGGAGTGGGATTACTGGGTCAAATGGGAGTTCCATTTTCAGTTTTTTGAGGAAACTCCATACTGTTCTCCACAGTGGCTGCACCAGTCTGCATTCCCACCAGCAGTGCACAAGGGTTCCTTTTTCTCCGCATCCTCGCCAACACTTGTTTGTTGATTTGTTGATGATAGCCATTCTGATAGGTGTGAGATGGTATCGCATTGTCGTTTTGATTTGCATCTCTCGGATAATTAGTGACTTTGAGCATGTTTTCATGTGTCTCTTGGCCTTCCTTCTGTCTTCTTTCGAAAAGATTCTATTTAGGTCTGTTGCCCATTTTTTTATTGGATCATTTATCTTCCTTTGATTAAGTTGTATAAGCTGCCTGTAGATGTTGGAAATTAAACCTTTATCAGTGATACCATTTGCAAATATGTTCTCCCATGCAGTGGGGTTTCTTGTTGTTTTGTTGATGGTTTCTTTTGCTGTGCAAAAGCTTTTTATTTTGATGTAGTCCCATTTGTTTATTTTCTCTTTGGCTTCCATTGCCCTAGGGGCAGTATCAGTGAAAAAGTTCTTTTGGCATATGTCTGAGATTTTGCTGCCTGTGGATTCCTCTAGTATTTTTATGGTTTCCCGTCTTATATTTAAGTCCTGTATCCATTTTGAGTTTATTTTTGTGTATGGTGTAAGTTGGTGATCTAGTTTCATTTTTTTGCATGTATCTGTCCAATTTTCCCAACACCATTTATTGAAGAGACTGTCTTGACTCCATTGTATGCTCATGCCTCCTTTGTCAAATATTAATTGCGCATATTGGTTTGGGTCGATATCTGGATTCTCTATTCTATTCCATTGATCTATATGTCTGTTCTTGTGCCAGTACCAGGCTGTTTTGAGGACAGTGGCTTTGTAATACAGCTTGAAATCTGGTATTGAGATCCCTCCTACTTTATTCTTCTTTCTCAGGATTGCTGTGGCTATTCGGGGTCTTTTTTTATTCCAGATGAATTTTTGGAGTGTTCTTTCTAGGTCTGTGAAATATGCTGTTGGTATTTTAATGGGGAGTGCATTGAATCTATAGATTGCTTTGGGTAGTATGGACATTTTGATGATGTTGATTCTACCAATCCATGAACATGGTATGTTCTTCCATCTGTTTACATCTTCCTCTATCTCTTTTTTCAGTGTCCTGTAGTTTTCTGCATATAGGTCTTTTACCTCCTTGGTTAGGTTTATTCCTAAGTATCTTAATTTTTTTGGTGCAATGGAAAATGGGATTGCTTTTTTAGTCTCTCTTTCTGTAAGTTCACTGTTGGTGTATAGAAATGCCATAGATTTCTTGGCATTAATTTTTATAATCAGCTTCTTAATTCCTCTTCTATAATATCCATTCTTTCATTCAACAAATCTATGTTGAGTATTTTCTATAGTGTGGTATTTTATAGGAACTGGAAATACAGAGGAACTTAGGTCCCTCTTGAGACATATAAAATTCCGAAAATTAAGTACAGTAATGGAGATATTGAAGCACCGAGGAGACACCCTGAATCCTGTGTGTGTATCTTTGTATGTAATCAAATGCATTATTCTCTTGAATCAAGTGTTCAGAATATTTATAATGAAGAGCAATAGCTTCTCTTGTACTGGCTGTAAAATATGAATGCAGCTAATGTTTCTGTTAATCCAACAGGGGATGTTGTGAGGATGAAGAAATGTAGCATGGTGTCCTAAGAATAATCTTGCTCATTTTTCCTGACCTTAAGCTGAATACATCTGAGCTAGTCTTTCAACAGGGATATAGCTATGGCCACGTGCGGATTCTGTAATCAGCTTCTTAATTCCTCTCCTATAATATCCATTGTTTCATCCAACAATGATATTAGTGTATGAAGCTAGAATTAGGAAACTCAGTAAGAAAATAAAAAAAAAATATTTTTATTTTCCTTTTAAGTACAATTCACATAGGAAGTCCTGGGGTTTTAAAGAAGAATGAAGAAAATTCAAATTGCTTTCAAAGTCTTACTAAGCAAGAAATTCCAAACATCTGATCTGCTACAAGCTTTTTAAAAGTTTGACATCACTTTAGATACTTTTCAGGAATAAAAATGTTCTGGTTTATGCCCTTATAACATTTTAGCCTGTATAAATGAGTTGTCTCACAAATGATTTCAGTAGAACATGAGTTTACCTTTATAATACGCAAACAGGAATCAACAGAATAGATCCTTGTTTGTGTCAGCTGTCAAACTTTTTACCTACAACTTTAGGTCTCTGCTTTTAGAGATGGCAGAAGCTGGTTTAGAACATTAAGACCATTCTAAGTACAAAGGAATTTTGCAAAGCTTGCATATTGATTGAATCAACTACTGCCTTGCTGCATTTTTCAGATTATGCTTACATTATCTTGCAAATATTGTTATAGTAAATCTTGCCACGTAAACTCACGGAATTTGAACATGACTTCTGATTTTGACATAGATTGTCTCCAACCAGTTAGGTCCAATGAAAAGAGAGTATGACCCATGGTTGCTTTGCTTTTTTCCCCTTTTTCTACAGGCATTTTATTCTAGATCAGTTTTTTCCTGAAATGGATATGGCATCTGTCACTGGAGACAATGGGTGACAGAATAGGCTGGTGTCTGAACAGATGTTTTACCACTATTAAAAAACAACAAAACAAAATCAACAGCCCAAAGTGCATGCCCTACAGACGACTGAAGCAGCAATAGCACCTCTTAATTTAAAGGGTAGCATCTTGGCCTGCCATATATCTGGACAACGATCCTCCTCCTGTCTTAGGAGTTACCCAGGCATATTTGGTGCAGATGTCAGGAGCCATCCTGAGCAGAGGGGGGAATGACAGAGAACCTCTGCAGCTCTTGCACTGAGTGTGGGGTTAGGAGGCAGGCTTACAGAGAGGTCCTCTTTGCTCCTGATGGGTCATACTAAATGGGGATTGCTGTATTCCAAGATCAATGAGACTTGTTGAAGTTCTGACATGGCAAGCAATAGGCCCAGTAGGGAAGAAGTGCATCTTTTTCTCTGAAACATAAAGCTCTTCTCTCACCTTAGGTTTTTATTGATGGGGACTTAGATGGAAAAAGAAAATGCACATCTGTTATTTCCAAATTGGACACATTTTCCTTAGTAGACCTTGCAAAAGAATGGGGAGTTAAACCTGTCACTGGGAAGGTACATCCCATGCCTTGGCTAAGTTGTGAGAGAAATCAGTTTAGAGACATCATGGGTGAACAGGAATATGGTTAGAACTTAAAAACACAAGTATTTTTGTTTGGACAACAAAGAAAACTGAAGCCTATAAGACTAATGCTCTCATAGAAGGACTAAATCTGAACATCAGATACTTAAGAACTATGTTCCAAAGAGAAGGCTTATATTTTCACTGCAACTATGCTATTCTAGTTATTCTACTACTTTGATTAATGCTATTTTCCCCCAAAATTCACCTGCTCACTAAGGGTTCTGTAATCTACTTACACATCACCCCCTTGACAGTAAAATCACCTGGGCTGGTTATCATTCTTGTTGCCTTGAACATCTTTGATGTGTAGGCACCCCGCTCTGGCACTGACAACAGGGTGAGTGGGCTGCATCTTCATCTTTTCTCATTGTGTTATTATTTTTGCATGGTTTCTTCCCAAGAGGAGGTTGTACATTTTTACTAGGTAGATATGAGGAAAAAGATACTATTTTTCTCCCAAGATAACATGTGATGACCTTGGTCAATATGTGCAGAGTTTTCTGAAATTTTGTCTAAAAAGTTATCTAATAAGCTGCCTTTGAGTCTATGTTGTTCTCTTTGTGTGGGGCAAGAAGTGGGACCTACTAAGGTTAGCAAGCTTAGCTGGATGTTACTTAAACTTTAGGCCGTGAACAAAGACATATTCTGTAGTGCACAGATGACCGGAATGATCAAATTTAGAGTTGGAAGTTATAGTAGTCTCCCATTATTTGGGGGGATATGTTCCAAGACCCTGAGTGGATGCTTGAAACTGTGGATGGTACTGAACCCCACGTATATAGCAGCTCCTCAAATAACAACATTTGCTCAATGTTGTTTTGTTGCAACACTGATGAGATTACAGAAGAACTTAACTCTTGTTTATATCAATTAGATTATGGTAAAACTGGTTTTGTTATATGTCCTTTTGCTTAAAGTTGTAGAACCGACAGATGACGTTGAGGACTTACTTTTCTATGGTTTTTCCTATGCATGCATATAAATTAGGCACAGTAAGAGAATAACAACAATAACTACTAATAAAATAGAACAAGTACAACAATAGATTGCAATCCTATATAATAAAAGGCTAATATGCAAATTGTTCCCTCAACTGGGAGTTCAACCAGGGGACTGTGAACTGCCCATGGCCCCTCCCCCAGGCTGACCCCACCCCCGATCGCCCCCCCCAACCCCAATTGGGGCGGGCCAGCCATAACCCACCCGTGCACGAATTTGTGCACCAGGCTTCTAGTAATTACATAAATGGCTTTGAGATCAGCCATTTATATATATAAAAGCCAAGCCACTGGACCGCTTGAATGACTGGAATGACCAGTTGCTATGATGTGCACTGCGGCCCCGATCGGCCCCGCAACCCCGATCAGGGGGCGGGGTCGGCCAGCCAACCGCCTGTGGCCCCTCCCCCCAGCCAGCCTTGCCCCGATTGGTCCCAATCAGGGCGGGCCAGCTGAATCCCACCTGTGTACGAATTCATGCACCAGGCCTCTAGTTTTTAAATAAAATAACAGTTACTTGAACACAAGCATTGCAGTATCACAACAGTCATCTAATAACTGAGACAGCTACTAAGTGACTAAGGGGCAGGTAGTTTATATAGCATGGGTAGGATGGATGGGGCTAGATGATATGAAATTTTGTCATGCTACTCTGAATGGCACTCAATTTAAAATTTATGAATTATTTCTGAAATTTTCCACTTAATGTTTTTGGACTACAGTTGACCTCGGGTAACTGAAACATGGAAAGTGAAAGAGCGAATAAGAGTAAGACTACTGTGCATTAAGAATGATCTGGTCCTGCCTATAGTCATTAAATTTAATGCAATAGCAGCCCCAAAGAGTTGGTACCTGAAGCAGTCCATCTGTTCCCTCTATTAAAAGCTTTTTGATCTGGGTCCTAAAAACCAATCCATTCATTTTTCTCTTTCAGTGAAAAATAAAAAAGAAATTTAGAGAAAAGTTACAATTCAGGGCAACTATGTATGTATTCCTTATAATACATTTTCCCCTGGGAAAAAATGGTAATAAATACAAAGAACCTGTGAAATATGCCTCCATTATAGTGCATTGCTTTCACGGGGCTACATGCATGCCCAGAACTGCTCGCTACTCAACAGGTTTGTGATACATATGATAGGACAAGTGTGAAATGGGTCACTCAGAGTGCACTTTATTTTTTAAAAAAGTATTCCTTGGGAAAATTTTGGATAAATGGACTGAATGTTCTTTCATGTCTGACTGAGGCCTTTGCCAATGAAGTAAAGTACTCAGCAAAACCTTTGCTAAAGGTCGTGAGATGGGTGACCAGCCCATTCTCTCCTCTTCCTTCCCTGGAAGATGCAGAGACCCAAAACAATGCAGAAGAAAGTATGTTTTTTTCCAAGATCAATAAAGCTGGGCACATTGTGATATCGCCACATTGACAGAAAACACCAGTTACCAACACTATACCACCACCACAGCAGCAGTTTTTATTTTTGTAAAGCAATTATCAACTTATGTATAAATGATTACAATATTTGAGAGCCAAGATTCTTGAAAAATCTGATGTTGCAATCAAAACATAATTGAGCTATTTTGGAATAGAAAGCCCATTTGCTCTTCATAACATAAATATCTAAAAATTAAACGATGACCCATTTAGAACAGCATTGCTTCACTGTAATTTTTAAAGGGTTTACTTTAGGTGAACTTCCCTGCTTGATGCAAAATTTCTATAGTCTGATACTAATATTTTGAACATAGTATGTGTGTGTGTGTGTGTGTGTGTGTGTGTGTGTGTGTGTGTCATTGTCTGTGTCTGTGTTGGGGTTGGGTAGACATGTTCAGCAGTGATGGTTAATTTCTTCAAGTGATCGACAAATCCATCTGCACAGCAATCATTATTTGCAAGCTAAATAAATGAGCTTTCACATGTAGGCATTATTTTTTAAAATGTGTATATAATTGTGCTAAGAAAAATGTGAAATAATTTCAAAGTGTTGTAGACTTCACTGTAGATTTTTGTTATTACTGTTTTCCAATCCAAAGATTATAAAAACATAGCAATTACCTATGGAGGCAACCACAACATGTTAAGAAGTTCTCCTTCTTGAATTAAATATACTGTGGTAATGTACTTTGAGTTACTGATAAAATAGTTGTAATAGGGACTTACTGGAGATACATGATATAATGGGGGATATGATAGATATAATGGGATTTTCAATTATGAATGAGTCCCATGATAAGAATCATTAAACCATTTGCTTATATTAAGTTTGAATATTTAGTCCTAGCCCCAAAATAAAACACTGAGAAAACAATTACCATCCATTACCTCCGGAAATAGGAGTGGAATAGTGTGAGCAGCCCAGTGCAAGGCACTTATTTCTGTTCTCTATACCTCAATATTGTTGGGATTGTTCACAACAAACATAAATTTAAGTATTACTTCTGTATTTAAAGAGATTAAAATAAAAACAAGCTCAGCGAGGTGCTGGCTGTGAGGCGCCTCCTACACCCATTCTCTCCCACTAGGCTTGCTTTGGGAGACTGGGAATGACTTCTCATTCACTCTGAGGGCTGCGGGAAACTTGACACTCACGCCTTCTGCAGGGCCCTGGACTGCACACTTCACGTGAGGTCGGAGCTCACAGGGAGGACTACAGTGCAAGCTGCCATACCTACATGTCCACGTGTTTGGTGGCTAGAGGACTACAATAAATTCCAACCCATCTGTGTCTTGAAGTTCAGCTGCTTGTGGGTGCAGAGAGAAAAGATGTTTCTTGCCTTCTGCCATCAAACATGCTGGGATGCCCGGGGGCATTTATGAAATCCCATTCTGTCCTACACCAGAGGATTACAGCTGGCTGATCCATGTGTCTTCTTCCCACAGAAACTCCATGAGAGCTGGTAGCTGGTGTTAGGGGTGCACAGGGATCATCTGATATTTAATGTGTTTAGGCTCAAAAAGCTGCAGCAAACCCTGTGCAACACTCGCTAATAAGTTAACTTAATCTAAAATACTTCAAATTCTGTCCCCAAATAATGCTGCCATTCTGAATTACCCCAGCTTACGTTTTGTCATGTTGTATTATGGCATGGCATTCAGGTAGCTCATTGTAGCAAATAACAACATCAATATCCTTTAGGAAAATTTCATGGAGAGCAGATGCACTGTTATTTTTTTTCAAAGAAATTTTATCCAATTTTAGCAATGCATATGTGAAGCGGATAAAACATCACAAATGTAAGGCTCCAGATTTTATTTTATGCGTAAACTAGACCTTTAAATTTTACGTATAGTCTGAGGAAAAAGTTATTTAAATCCAAGGTTCACATTTTCTCTTCTGTCTCCCATATCTGCAATGATTTTCCTTATTCAAAGGGAGGATAAAGATGGGGTGATTTTCCTAAATGAAGATTTTTTTTTTAATTTAGGACCAATATACACCAACTGCTTTGTTTTCACTATCACCCTTAAGGTTCTAATCAGAGCCTCAGGCCTCAATCTTTGCAGTACCACTCTTAAAACTATATATTTATATATAGTATATACTAGGGATATATGAAAACTCTATACAGGGTTGGGCAAAAGTGGGTTTACAGTTGTGAGTACATGAAACATAGTTTATTCTTGCATTATTATTTATTACTAGAGGCCCAGTGCATGGATTCGTGCACCTATGGGGTCCCTCGGCCTGGCCTGCAGGGATTGGCCAAAACCAGCTCTCTGACATCCCCTGAGGGGTCCTGGATTGTGAGAGGGTGGTTCTCGGGTGACACACACCAGAATTGGGCTTCCTCCTCTCTGGTTCCAGGTGTATCACCTGAGAACCGTAGCTGCCAAGACACCGCAGCTTGGCAACTCCTGCATTGAGTGTCTGCTCCCTGGTGGTCAGTGTGCATCATAGCGACTGGTCAGAGGGACACTTAACATGTTAGCCTTTTATATATAGAGATTGTATTATTTTCCATATACAATTGTAAACCTACTTTTGCCTCACCCCATATATAGTTTTAAATATTCCACTCTTTCAATTCCCTCCTTCCAACCATATATATTTTTAAAATTTATTCAGAGTATGATTATATGATCTAGCTGAAGCATGCATTGTCAAATAGCCAGAGTATTAACTCATTATTCACCTCACACCCTGATGAATTTCTATCACATAAAAACAACACTCAATGAATATATTCAGTAAATGGCTCTTTTGAAATAGTTTTTCATGCATAGTTTCTAAATTCAGGTCCAGAGACTGCTTCCTTTCTGCTCAAACTTTCTCTAGATTCCACTCTTTAAAAGTGAGCGGAGGGCGCCTAGGTTAGGGTATAAATGCTGTGCAGGTGTCATTCAGGACAGGTGTCATTCACACCCATTTCCATTCCCAGGCTCAGACAAAGAGAAGGATTAACAGACTTCTTTTGGTTCCCCAATAAAACCTATCTTTTGTGAGGGTGAAAAGATAAGTTTAAATATAGTGTGTGGCTATGATTCCAGAGGACTTTCAATACTAAATAATAATTCCAAAGTCTCAAAGATCTCTGGTTAGGTAGGAAGGTCGAGTTACAGATAATACTTTTAGTGTATTTACTATTTTCATTTTAAGTTGGGGCTTGTATTTGCATACCTTTATTTGTGTTTTGATTTTGCTCTATTGAGGAAGAGGATTTAAGGAGAGGGATGTGAATAGGATGGTGTGAGAATGGGCTGTGGAGAGAATGGTATTGAAAGGAACTTTAGGGATAAAATAGGCAGGTTTAGGGAGATTTAGGAATAAAGAGGGTCCATGGGGGAGGAAGGCATAGGTGAGGGCTTGGAGCTTCCAGAAGGCATACATTCACAGAGGAAAAGAAAAAAAGAGGTGCCACAGGAAAAGGGAAGAGGAAGACATCCATTCACAGAAGATAGGGAAAAGCCACAGGGTATGGGGAGAAAGAGGAAACAAACTTTCACAGAGGACAGAGAATTGCCAACAAATGGGAGAAAGAGGAAAACTGATTTTCACAGGAGATAGAGAATTCTACCACTGAAGGGGGAGAGAAGGAGGAGGGCACCACATGGGGTTTGGGCTTTGAAGCTGATATTCTGCAAAAGAGTGACCAATTAGAATGCAGTATGAAGAAACAAAGAACTACAGCCTTTATAGACCTTAGAATAAAGGAGCTTGGTGGTTACCCCCTTGGGACCCCTTCCCTATGTGGAAGTCTGTATTTGCTTCCAATAAATTTCCACCCTTTTCATCTACCACCTTTTGTCCATGGCTTCATTCTTCCAATCCATCTGGACAAGAACGTGGGAAAGAAATTGCATCCTGCTCAGGAAAACAACGCGAATCAGTATGGTGGCAGTTTTCCCTTCTTAAGCACTTGATTTAATGGTAAGAAAAGACTACAGAGGTTGTTCAATCATGGGAATAAATAATCTCGAGGTTCCAAATTTTAGGAGGCATTCCACAAGGAAGCTCAGTGCTGCCTATCCTGGAAGCTGCTTATGTGGTCCATGGTTTTCCTCCTGGGCTGCCTCTCTCAATGATTTATGTTTCTGGGGAAAAAAATGGGAAAAATTTGAACTGAAATAGAGCTAATAACCCTTGCCAGTGTTGCTCAGTGGTTTGAGTGTCAGCCTGTGCACCAAAGGGTGGTGGGTTCAATTCCCAGTCAAGTGCATGTACCGGGATGCAGGTTCTTTTCCCAACCCTGGTTGGGGAACATGCAATGCAGAAGGCAACTAATTGATGCGTCTCTCTCACATTGATATTTCTCTCTCTTCTTGCCCCTTCCTCCCTCCCTTCCACTCTTTCTAAAAATCAATGGAAAAATATCTTCGGGTGAGGATTAACACACAGGAAAAAAAGAAAGAAAAAGAAATAGAGCTAATAATACATTTATCATTCACTCAGCATGAACTTTTTATATTCATTCAACAAATGTCTAAGGAGAAGATTTGCATCGGGCATTATTCTAGGCACTTGGAAACACATCAGTGCACAAAACATAAAAATCCCTGTTCTGGCAAAGTTTACGTTTGAGGTGGAGAAAATAGATGTATACGTACCTAGTGTATATACATAATTCATTAACAGAAATTTTATTGAAGTCAGACAAATTTCGTTAAAACTAAGAACTTTTGCCTATGGGTTTTGTACACATTCCAGATTTCATAAAGTAATGAGGTTGCCCTTTAACATTTGCTTTAAAGGTTTCCCCTCATTTCTTATTAAGATTACAATCTCTTCCCAGCTTCACAAGAGCAGGCACCAGCCACAAGGAATAAAACCACAGAGCCATTTAGAGTGTTCTAGAAAGCATGACTTCTCAAAACGTAAGGAATGGTGGTTCAAGATGTTGGCATAGAAAGATCCTGAATTCACCTTCTCCCATGGACACATGGACTCTGCCGCTACACAGGGAGCAATTTCCTATGAAAAAGAGTAAAAACTAGCTGAATAGCTCCTTCACAACAAATAATAAAAGGACCACATTGAGATGGATGGGAGAGGCTGAAACATGTTCTTGCTAAAAGCCCTACCTCCTGGCATGACAAACTACAATTGGGAGAATTCTCACAACTCCGGAGCTTCTCCCTGAGGAATGAGGGGTGTGTGTGCCACATCAGGCACTCCAACCCTTAGGGCCTGCACCAGAGAGATGAACCCCCAAAATGTCTGTCTTTGGTGGGCACCATTTCTGCGCTCTTCCTCTACTTGAGTGTTGGTGGGCACACACAGTCCCTGTGCTCCCGGGCTGCCTAGCTAAAGCCAGCGGGTGTGCCCGGGACCCTGCACACTCCCACTGCTTTGCTGAGCTCTCCTGCTACCTCACTAGCGCTGGTGGGAGCATGCAGGCCACACAGGATGCTTCTTGATCACCTGGCTCGGTGGCTGGGAGGGCTTGGATTCCTGGGTCTCACAGGAGTATAACAACCAGAGAGACAGTTCTTGGGAGGTTACCAAAGCCAGGACACTACAGACAGCCGAGGGGAACACTCGGCCAGTGATTCCGTGAAAAAGGCCTGTGTACTTGTCCTGGAGCCTCAGCCTCTCCCCCAGCCTTGTTGACACCTCTAAGAGAGGAGTTTGTCACTTGTCTGGAGCTCTGATTTTTGTAACTATTGCCTAGGGCAGTGGTCGGCAAACTCTTTAGTCAACAGAGCAGCAAACCGCGGCTCACGAGCTGCATGTGGCTCACGAGCCGCAGTTTGCCCACCACTGGCCTAGGGGACATCCTCAGATCACCCAGCCTGGAGGCCAACAGGGTTTATGATTGTGGACCAACGGAAGTGTATATATTTGCATAGTTTGAAAGCTGCTGCCAGAGGGTCTTGCTTCCAATCAGCCTGAAACTGGGTGCTGACTAAAATTCCTCACTTTGGAAAGCTGACAGGTCTTGGCACACCCTCAACATCTGGGACCCATCAAGATAAATATGGCTGCTTAGGCAATCATGAAGGTTTGAGAAATAACAAAAAACCAGGGCAATGTTTAACAATAAGATTTATTACTTAGACAAAGCCACTGGTCCAAGATTGGGAGAGGTAGCTATTTTACCTAATACATACAAACACAGAGAGTTGAATAAAATGAAGAACCAAAGGCATATGCTCCAAACACAAGAACAAGACAAAAACCTCAGGAAGAAACCCTTAATGAAACAAAAATAAAAAATACACTTGATAAAGAGTTCAAAGTAACGGTCATAAAGACACTCACCAAACATTAGAGAAGAATGGATGAACACAGTGAGAATTTCAGAGATAGAAATTATAATGGGGAGTGGGCTGGAAGAGGTTTATGGGGGAAAAAGGAGGACCTAAGTAATACTTTTAACAATAAAGATTAAAAAAATTAAAAGAAATTATAAGGAAACACCAAACAGAAGGTACCTAGCTGACAATGAAATAACTGACTTAAAACAATACCCTAGCAGACTAGATGAAGCAGAAGAAAGGCTTACTAATTTGGAAGATGGGATAATGGAATATAAACAAAAAGAACAGAAACAAGATTAGAAACAAGACAAGGATGTCCATTCTTGCTACTTTTATTTGGTTTGAAAAAATTGTTCAAACTTTCTCTTTACATATGCTGAACTATCATTTTTCATCAAAAGTTAGAAAA
Source organism: Plecotus auritus (assembly GCF_963455305.1). Classification (NCBI taxonomy): domain Eukaryota; kingdom Metazoa; phylum Chordata; class Mammalia; order Chiroptera; family Vespertilionidae; genus Plecotus; species Plecotus auritus. The sequence continues at coordinate 51,907,031 of NC_137776.1, forward strand.
TTAAGGAAAATCTTCCCAATATATTGTGTTAATTTTTCTTGGTTTCTGAAAGTGATGATCTGTTTTTTGTTAATCCTCACCTGATGATGTTTTCCCGTTGTTTTTTAGAGGGAGTGGAAAGGAGGGGGAGAGACACAGAGAGAGAATCATCGATGTGAGAGAGACACATTGATTAGTTGCCTCCTGCACACATTCCAACCCAGGCTGGGGATCAAGCCTGCAGCTGAGGTACTCGCCCTTGACTGGAACTGAACCCTTCAGTCTTCAGGCTGATGATCTAACCACTAAGAAAACCCGCTAGTCTGTTTTTGAGAGTTGCTTTTAATCAATTTTATGAACAACAAGACAAGTTGTTGAATATAGGCTTATTTTGATCTGATAATGTATGTTCCATTCACAGAAAAATCATTATAGAAACAAGAGGCTGCATCAAGCATCATATTACAAATGGTATCTATGACAACATAAATGAAATTGCTTTAGATTAGAAAGCACCTTGAAATATTACTTCACACAGGAATACCTCTGAATAGACAAAAACTCATTTGGCATTGAAAAATATTTAATGAAGCCCTACTTATGGGTCAGATGTTGTGCTATATACTGGGAATGACTAAATAAATCATGGGTCATATTTTAAAGAAGCCTAATAAGGCCCTAGAAACAGAAAATCTAACTATCACTCAGTTTTATAATAATTGCATATTTAAGGTGATGTGAAAGAATTGCCAAAATTTACTTCATTTCATGGCTTCTCAAATATATTCCTGCAATCTCCCCCATCAACCTAGCTCAGTGGTCGGCAAACTGTGGCTCGCGAGCTGCGGTTTGCCGCTCTGTTGACTAATGAGTTTGCCGACCACTGACCTAGCTCAACAGATAAAAATCTTTATTTTTACTAATTGCTGCTTAATGTGTAGTGCAATCCATTATGTTCATTTATGTTTAACCTTGTTCTCAGAGAAAAAGATAAAACATCTGATTACCATTTCTTTATAAAATCCTTCATATGGTTTAAAATCTGAAAATTATTATACTAGATAGAATAAGAATATTTTCAATTGTTAAATTTACTTGTACACCACCTCTTTTGAACAAATAATTCAAGGGCATAAAGAAGAATATATGCCCGGCTGGAGTGGCTCAGTGGTTGAGCATTGACCTATGAACCAGGAAGTCACAGTTCAATTCCCGGGCAGGGCATGTGCCTGGGTTGCAGGCTCGATCCCCAGTAGGGGGTGTGCAGGAGGCAGCCCATCAATGATTCTCTCTCATCACTGATGTTTCTCTCTCTCTCTCCCTCTCTTTTCCTCTCTGAAATCAATTTTAAAAAGTATTAAAAAAAAGAAGATCCTATATAATAAAAGGCTAATATGCAAATTGTCCCCATAGGCAGGAGTTTGACCAACTGGGAGTTAGACGTGCGCTGACCACCAGGGGTTGGCACGGAACATGGCGGGTGTCAGCAATGCAGCACTGGCAGCAGGCAGCAGTGGAGGCGCTGCCAGGCAGGGCGAGAGCGGGACCACGGTCAGATAGGTGAATGGGTGGTGCCAGGCCATGTGTTGTGAACGGTGGCCCTGATCACCCTGCCGGTTGCCCCCAGATCAGCCCTGGTAGCCAGTCAGGCCTATGGACCCTACCCATGCACAAATTTTGTGCACTGGGCCTCTAGTATAAATATAAGGCAAATAAAAAAGGAATGAAAAAATAGACCCAAATTATAAACAATCAGATAAGTTAAACTATAAGAGTTATTTTTACTAATAGCTGGAGGCCTTATTTATGTTTGCATTTGAGCTTCATGGCAGCTAGTGCAAAAATGAGGAACATGACTTGTTACATAATTTTTTAAACATGAAAAGGATAAACGTCCCAATTTCTCAAGGGAGATCAAGTTATATTTAACATTAAACTACAGAATAACTTTTACATGGATAGGGGAGATTAAATTATATAATGGCCATTATCCAAATGTTGAAGCACAATTCATACAACCAATTACTAAGTCAAGTCCAATAAAAGCCAAAGCCAAATACTAAAGCACAATTTAGTAAAGGCAATTCCAAAAGGAAGCAGATCATCTATACTAATAAAAGCCTAGGTGGTCCTCGTGCAATGCCCTCATGTCATCACAAGATGGCCGCCACAAGATGGCCACCCTCATGCCATCATAAGATGGCTGCCACAAGATAGCTGGCAGGGGAGGGCAGTTGGGGGTGACCAGACCAGCAGGGGAGGGCAGTTGGGGGCAATCGGGCTGGCAGGGGAACAGTTAGGTGTCCATCAGGCCAGCGGGGGAGTGGTTAGGGGGTGATCAGGCTGGCAGGCAGAAGCGGTTAGGGGCAATCAGGCAGGCAGGCAAGCAAGCAGTTAGGAGCCAGCAGTCCCAGATTGTGAGTTGGACATCCCCTGAGGGATCCCAGATTGGAAAGGGTACAGGCCGGGTTAAGGAACATGCCCCTCCCCCCCCCGTGCACAAATTTCGTGCACCGGGCCTCTAGTCTATATATATATAAAACTCTAATATGCAAATAGACTGAACAGCAGAACAACTGAACAACCGGTCGCTATGACATGTGCTGACCACCAGGGGCATGCACAGAACATGGTGGGTGTCAGCAGCAGGCGGCAGAGCACAGAACATGGCAGGCATTGGCTACGGTGGGATGGTGGAGCAGGTGAGCGGGGGCGCCAGACCAAAGCTGGGTGCCAGTCACTGTCATCGGGGAGAGCCTCTGGTGATTACTGAAAATTCTTTACTCTTGAACACCGCGTTCCCGCCTGGCGCTCACTCCTGCTGCTGGCACCGGCCCTGCTCGCACTGCTGCCGGTACCCGGTGCTAGCAATGATCGCTTGGCACCGTCAGCGGGTACGAGTGGTGGCTGCCAGCCCCAATCACCCCTCAGGGCTTCTCCACCTCTCCTTGCTCCTGAGGGGCGATCAGGGCTGACAGCCACCACTTGCACCCACAGCTGGCACTGGAGCCACTGGTCACACCCGCTGCTGGTGCCCAGTGCTGGCCCCGATCGCTTGGCGCAGTTAGCAGGTGCAAGCAGCGGCTGCCGGCCCCTATTGCCCCTGAAGGCTTCTCCACCTCCCCCTGCTCCTGAGGGGCAATGGGGGCAGCAGCTGCCACTTGCACCCACTGACAGCGCCGTCCCCATTCGCACCTGCTGCTGGTGCTGGCCCCAATCACTCCATGCCATAAGCACGTGGGAGCAGTGGTTTTGGGAGTGGGGCTGATGGCAGAGAGGGGACCAGGGGCCGCAGCAGGAGGGGCCAGATGGGGGCACGGAGGATGGGCCAAGACCCACCCCTGTGCCCACCGCAGCCTCGCGGCCCACAGTTCCTTTGAAGGTGCACAAATTCATGCACTGGGCCCCTAGTTATGATATAAACAAGTGGACCAGGATATGAATACATGGACCGATAAACTGCCCTCCATTTTATTTCTTATCATTCTTTATCTAGTATTAGAAATATCTACATCACTGACAATTCAAGGTTAATGCTGGAAAAATCCTTGGAGAGCTTGCTTTCTATAATGCTAATTGAGACTGATGGATGGTCTATAAACTTTGAAATTTAAATCAACCAATGGTAGGATCAACTTTAAATATCTGGGTTTACCATGAGAAATGAAGAAAATAAACCAGCATGACCTCTGCCTTTATGGGATGTGGGAACACTCTGGCTTAGCATAGATAGGGCTAAAGGAATCAGGCTTTTCCTCAGATACCACATAAGAATGGTTCTAAGATTTGAATACATATCCCCAAAAGTGCCATATTCCAGAGAAAAAAATGGTATTATGGGAGAGTTATTTTTAAAACAGATATGAAACAACCAATTATTTTAGTTAAATCATGCAAATAAAATGGCAATTCTGCCAAAGAAGCAATGATGACTCTAACCAGGGCAAAAAGAAAGCAACCCAGCCCTAGCCGGTTTGGCTCACTGGATAGAGCCTGGGCCTGAGGACTTGGGAGAAACATGGGACTTGGTTGAAAGGTCTGGGAGGAGGAATCTCTGAAAGGTTGGGGTCCTCTGGAGGGACCTTGCTGAAGGCGGCAGCCCCTACCTTGACTTTTCCAAACAAGTCTGACCCCCTAGGTGTTTTATTAGAATCTTTATGTTTAGACTTCAAAATGTCCTTGTTTGAAAGACACTTACAGATACAGGTGCTTACCCTGCTGATTGTATCTAGAGGTTAATTTTAGTTCAAGCTGTTGTGACAATAAAAGCCTAAGGAGGCAGATGAACAGGGCTTTTTTGGCTCCTTATGCCAACTAGCCCCTTAGCTTCTCTTTCACAGAAACATGTGTCAGAGTAATCATTATCCATCATTCAGGATCTGCTGGCAAGGACTGAAGGGTCCCGGGATCGATTCCGGTCAAGGGCACATGCCCAAGTTGTGGGCTCGATCCCCAGTGTGGGGCATGCAGGAGGCTGATCAATGATCCCCTCTCATCATTGATGTTTCTATCTTTCTCTCCTTCTCCCTTCCTCCCTGAAACCAATTAAAAAATATATATATATTTTTAAAGAAAACAACCCAAATGCAAAAGAGTTCTTCAGAGGTTTTTTGTTTGTTTGCTTTTTTGTTTTTTTATCTTTCCTAATTAAAATATTCAGTAGGGAGCAGCAGTGTCATGGCTCCAAAATATTCTCCCCCATTGATTTCTGCTCTGGGGCAATATAATATCAAATTGTTTCCACCTTTCCTTATAATTTGGATCTGTTTTAGTAGTTAATTTTCTTAACCATATATCTGCTACATAGGTTCTTGGGAAAATACAAATAATAGTTTGCTCATAGAATTTTAATCTAAATAATCAAAAAGCAAAGAAAATCAGGCTTGATAGTGGACACCTGTCTTTGCTTTCATGGCCCCCACTGAGACTGCCCAGGAATCCAATGACCTCTCTTCCTTCACCCATTTATTTTTTCTTACTCAGAGCATTCTTTGCAATCAGAAAGCAAGTGAGTACTTGAGGCTCTGAAATTTGTTTTACATCAATCCATTTATAATTTCAAAGGCGGAAAAGGAAAGCCATTTCTTTTTTATCTTGATATTGGTAATTGGAGCTCAGTGTGACTGTTTACTTCCATCTTCCTTGGAAGCAGTGAGATTAAAGCAGAGTGAGAAATGGCTTAGTCTTTGATCATTTTGACTTTGTGGAGTTGGGTGACCAAGATGAAAGTCAATAGTTTATCGCATTAGTGCATTCCAACTTAAACTTTCTAGAAAGGGGGAAATAAAAAAGATTTGTTCAACAAATAGCATGTTAGAAAAACAGTGACAATGAAGTTGACCCTTCTGTTACAACAAAGGGACCTCACTAAATGCCTGATGGATACATTTCAAGGTTGAGGGAAATAACACATATGTAGCAAAACTTTGTTTTTTTCTTTTTCTTTTTTAATCTATTGGCTCACCTAGAGAAGGGTCAAAATCTTACCCTATCAATTAAATTGGGTGTCTGCTACCTGAGGGCATTATCAACTTAGGGTTTGTTTATTAAATGTTCTGCTTAATGATATGCAAAGTACAACAAAGGAACAGGCACTCCTACTGTGGTTTCTTACTTAATGGTGAATCGGCAGGAAGAATTGTATTTTTGCTTTCTAATCAAAGGCAAGATGTTCCAGACTTTGTGCTTCTTTATTAAAACATGAAACTCAACCAGACCTATTTGCATGAAACATATATTCACTAGGCTCACTTTAAGGTTTTAGTTTATTTAGCGATAATAAAGCTGAAAAATAACTGAGTCAGACGAATGTTAAACACAGAGGAACAAATTTATGTTTCCATTGACAGGTCTGCTCTAACCACGAAGACAAGACGAGAAACAGTCCAGAGATGGAAGACGCTGACGATGCCTTGCCACGCTAGCAGTCAGCAGCTGTGCAACGCATCAGGTTGCCTAGGACCAAACCAGAGAGGGTCGGACCTGCATTGCCAACATTTGCCCACCATCCAGATATCATTGCTGACATGTACACATAGGAACTGTTTGACATTGAAACGGGGACTCAGAACTGCTGGACATGGAAATTGGGACTCAAACATTTTTTGTTATTATATGTTTATTTCTAGTCTGCAGAGGCAAGATTTTTTAAAGGAAAGAAATGGGGGGAAAATAGATACAGAGGCAAAGAAGCATTGAACAGACTGTCAAACTACAGCGGGAAGGCAGGGGAGGTTGAGGGGGGGCTGTAAGAGATCAACCGAAGGACTTGTACACATGCATATAAGCATAACCAATGGATACAAGACACTGGGAGGGGGGGGCAGGTAAAGGCATGTACTGGGGGGTAGGAGAGACCGGTGGGAGGTCAATGGGGGAAAAAAAAGGAGACATATGTACTACTATTTGTAATACTTCAAACAATAAAAAAAAAGGAAACAATAGAAATATTTCTAAGTAGTTTAGAGTCAGAACTCCAGGATATGATAACTCCGAGGACTGGGGCTTTAAGCAGCAAAAAGTGCATAATATGCTCACTGAGGCTCTTCCTTCCCACTCAACTATCTGGTGGTGCAGAATCTTCAAAATCCCCTCCCCGCCTTTTGGAAAATCTCATTTGAAAAATGGGCTGGTTTGAAAGTAAAAAGTAAATGAGAAGTAAAGGCTCAGTAGTGATTTCTTTATCTATCCCCTTAGAGGAGGGAATGAAGGGACTAAGTTTAAAAGGAAAGGAATTCAGGGAGTTTAGAGAGACCATGTGTTACCAGTAAAATCCTAGTATTTGAAAAAATATCATTCAGACGTTTACTAAGTATTTTGGGCTACATGCCATGTGGGTCAGGTTGGGAGCTGAATTTTTCATTTCTAAAAAAAAAAAAAAAAAAAAAAAAAAAAAAATGGCCTGGCCAGAGTGGCTCAGTTGGCTGGGCATTGTCCAATGCACCGAAAAGTTGCCTGTTGGATTCCAGGTCAGGATATATGCCCACACTGTGGCTCAATCTCCAGTAAGGGGCATGAGGGGGCAGCAGATCCATGTTTCACTCTCATATCGATGTTTCTCTTTCTCCCTTTCCCCTCCTCTCTCAATAAAATTTATTTTCAATTAAAAAAATCTTTTAAAAAATGATGAAAGATGTTTGCTTTATCCTCCGAGTCTCCAAAATAGAGACAATTTGGGTTATTTATACTTGGGGAATTTTACTTACCGTTTTACTTTTATAGTCTGTCTTTTCCCTACATGCCTTGCCTACACACCTAGACTGTGGAAGAAAACCCAACTCCACTTCTATGCAGTAGATAAGGTTAGTTCCCATCTAGTCCCCATTCTCCTCTCACTCATCCCTGTTTCAGCAGCCATAATGGCAACAGGGTTAAAGTATCTGTACCAAGATAAGAAATTCCTTCATGTAGACATAAAGTCTTCAAATGCTGTATTTAAAGGTGATTTCTTTTAAAAATATTTTTTACTGATTTTTAGAGAGAGAGGAAGGGAGAGGAATAGGGAGATAGAAACATTGATGAGAGAGAAACATCCATGGATCAGCTGCCTCCTGCAGGGGATTGAGCCCACAACCTGGGCATATGCCCTGATTAAAGGTGATTTTGAAACAAGTAAAATCTATGATGTGGGAGTCTCTCTTCCATCGGACATGACTGGGACTGACCCTGAGGCCTACTGTATTGGCACTGAGCCTTGGAAACCCAAGGAAGCTTTGGAGAATGGCATTATGACTGGCAAGGCAGTTGTATCTGCCTTTGGCCTTATTCTGTGGGAAATGACTTTCTCTATTTCACACAGTACTCTTTCAGATGACGATGATAAAGATAAAACTTTTGAGAAAGTGACTTTGATGATGAAACATACTATGCAACTTTGGGAAGTAGGCCATCTATTAATATGGAAGAACCGGATGAAATGTACGAGAATGTAATTGAACTCTTCTCTGTGTGCACTAATGAAAACCCTAAAGATCATCCTTCTGCACACATTGCTGAAGCTTTGAAATAGAGTCCAGTGATCTCTTCATGTTCACAACTACCTGAGCTTCAAGTGTAGCTCATGTATATAACTGTTCTGTTTACTATAATATATTTATATAATTACTATGATAATCCATAATTATTAGAGTCTTTGAAAGTGGCCTATTTTAGGACCATAGCACCTTGTTAACATCTGAATAACTATTTCTATTATAAGGGTATTTCATGTATACTTGTGATGATCAGCATTTGGTATTGTAGTGGGTTTTCCACAAAATGTTAAGAAACTATTTTATATTTAAGAAACAAGTATTAGAACTTGTTCATAGAGATTTAAAACACTAGCAATAAAATGCTGTAAACTTTTATGTGTAACAATTTGGGCAGAAAGGCCAATACTTTTATTAATGATCTTCCTCAAATATCCTCTATTTTAATGGGTCTATTGAAATTAGCACTCTGTGCTGTACTAAATAAGTCTACATTTGCTTATCTTTTAAAACATTTTTGTTGGTCTTTCCTGGCTGAGATGCTTATTAAATATGGTCACTGGGAGCTGAGAGAATATGTTCAAAAGAGTAGCTCCTTGAATATTTCCAAACATTTTTGGTTAAGGCTTGTCTTGCCCTCTTGGCTTTCCCCAGATCTTGGGTTTGGGTTTTCATTTATCAAACATAGTTTCTGTACTGAGATACCTTATTTTTATTTTTTTTTTATTACTAATCCATATCTTAAGCATTTCACGATTCTGATGTAAAAATAATAAAACTCTAACAGGATAATATAGAATAAAGGAAACTTTAGTTATAGAAAAAACAAATTAGAGCTATTGATAAGTGTCCTCTGAGGAGTCACAAATTACAATAAAAATGGTCAAAATATGGACTGCTCAATTCGTAAAGAAGTACTTGCTGCATGCCTATTGCATGTCCAATAATTTTTCTTTTTTATATTTTTGCTTTCTAAGAGAAGATTAAATGGCTGTTGATTTCTATAAATTTTTTGAGAAATATATAAAACTAGAAGCCCGGTGCACAAATTCTTGCACAGGTGGGGTCCGGCCGGCCAGCCCCGATTGGGGACCATTGGGCTGGGCTGGCTGGGGGAGGGGCCATGAGTGGTTGGTGGGCTGGCCCCACCCCTTGGTAGAACTCCTGGTCGACGGGACAATTTGCATATTAGGCTTTTATTATATAGGATAAATATAAGATCCAATGATTCCAAGGTCAAAAAAATGTAATGTTTAACCCCCTCTTCAGGGAGAAAATACAATTGTGGTTAAGGTGTCTCACAATGTTCACAGAAATATGGCAGCCTTGTCTGTGCTCACTTTATGTAGAGATAATTTATGGCTTTTTCTGCAATTTACAAAGTTTGTTTATTTTAGGCATATGTGCTCTACATTAGAGACCTGATTAAATGATTATATTGACAGCAAAATCAGTGAGGAAATAAAATGCTATAGCAAAAATTCCTTCATGTTCATCCTTCAGAGATGAGACTACACAAATAGACCCAGGCAGGCAGAAGGAAGATTATAGCCAGATTTTGGATCTACAAGTCTACTCTAAATGTGATATCTGTCTAATTGTGACTTGGAAAAGTCACTCACTTACTTAGAACCCAGTTCCTTCCAGATCTAAAGATAATAATAAAATTACCTGGGGCAGTAATATCTTTTCAGTGAGATAAAGCATGAGAAAATGGCTTGTATGACACAATCAGGCAGTATGGTATATTGGTTAGAGCACGGTCCCCAGAGCAAGGCTGCCTGGGTATAAATCCTACTCCTCACTAGCTGTGTGTCCTTGATTGAGTTACTTACCCTCTCTGTGCTGCATTTTGCAGCATGCAAGTGGAATTGATAATAATGCCTAAATATAGGGTTGTCATGAGAATTAAAAGTACTTATGCTTTGAACATGTTTTCATTTGTCTCTCGGCCTTCTGTATGTTCTCTTTCGAAAAGTGTCTATTTAAGTCCTTTGCCCATTTTTTGATTGGATTGTTTATCTTACTTTTGTTAAGTTGTATGAGTTCTCTTAAACACTTATCTGAAATAGCATTGGCAAATATGTTCTCCCAGGCAGTGGGCTTTCTTGTTGTTTTGTTGATGGTTTCTTTTGCTGTGCAGAAGCTTTTTATTTTTATTCAAAGTCACTAATCACCCAAGAGATGCAAATCAAAAGAACAATGAGATACTATCTCACACTTGTCAGAATGAGTATCATCAACAAATCAACAAAGGACAAATGCTGGCGAGGGAGGATGTGGAGAAAAAGGAACCCTCCTGCACTGCTGGTGGGAACGCAGACTGGTGCAGCCACTGTGGAGAACAGTATGGAGTTTCCTCAAAAAGTTAAAAATGGAACTCCCATTTGACCCAGTGATCCCACTTCTAGGAATATATCCCAAGAAAACAGAAACACCAACCAGAAAGGAAATATGCACCCCTATGTTCATAGCAGCACAATTTTCCATAGCTAAGATTTGGAAACAGCCCAAGTGCCCATCAGCAGGTGAGTGGATTAAAAAACTGTGGTACATCTACACAATGGAATACTATGCTGCTATAAAAAAGAAGGAACTTTTACCATTTGCAACAGCATGGATGGAACTGGAGAACACTATACTAAGTGAAATAAGCCAGTCAGAGAAAGATAAACATTATATAATCTCACTCATATGTGGGATATAATGATCAACATAAACTGATGAACAAAAATAGACAAATGACAGAGGAGATGAAGGTTAGGGAGCAACCAAAGGACTTGTATGCATGCATATTAGCAAAACCAATGGACGCAGACACTAGGGCAGTGGGGGCTTGCCCTTGGGGGTGGGAGTGGCGGGAGGTGTCAATGGGGAAAAAGGAGACATATGTAAAACTTAAAATAATAAAAGAAAGAAAGAAAGGAAGGAAGGAAGGAAGGAGGGAAGGAAGGAAGGAAGGAGATGAAGTATGCTTGGGGAAAAAAAGAGATCCAGAGACAAATGGCAGGGGAGGTTGGGGGGTTAGAAAGCAACCAAAGGACTTGTATGCATGCATATTAGCATAACCAATGGACACAGACACTGGGGGGTGGGGGCTTGCCCTCGGGGGTGGGAGTGGCAGGAGGGGTCAATGGGGGAAAAAGGAGACATATGTAAAACTTTAGACAATAAAAAGATAATAATAAAAAAAGAAAAAGAAAAAAAAGTGCTTATGCTTGTAAAACACTTAGAACACTGGCTGGCACATAGGAAGTGCTATGTAAGTTGTTTGTTGGATAAACAGTAATTTGTATTCATCTCCTGATATATTTCCAGCAAATAAAAATCTAAAATGGAGATCTTTGCATTCATGCCACATCTACATAGAAAGGCAACCAGAAAAAAATGTAATAATGTAACTAGAAGAAAAGGGAGGCATCTTGTTTAAGAACTTAATTAGCTCTATACAAATACTCATTTCAAAACTTTGGCTGGGCATTTTTGTTGGTAAGGGAATAGCTACTAAAGGTTAGAAAAATTGCTATTTTAAGCAGTTTATGATGGAACAAGGATGGCACAATTAGACAGGAAAAAGAGGAACAGAGGGTTGATGCAAGGAGCTAACCAGGCTTTGCATAAGAATGTGGGTGCTGACCCCATTTAGGGGAGGGTGTGAGGGAGATGGAGTCTTTCCAGTAGAAAAATGCTGCTCATCCTTGGTGTTAGTTTCAAAGCCCTGCCTTGGAGTTTGCGCTTGGGAAGTGTGTAGTTGTATGGGTCAGGGATGCGGTGGGCTGTGTGGTCCAACAGCTACCTGTTAGATACACAGAAGAATAGGAAGGCTTGGCCACAGCTTGCCCAGGTGGAGAGATCTCAGATGGAACCAGACTCACAGTACTTATCCTGGCCTAGAAGGACCGATAATACCCAAGTCCACTCTGATTGCCCTAGCTGAGCCCCAGTGGAGTGTTAGTCTAAACTGAGCAACTCAACCTTGGGGAAATATTCCTTCAGAGAACGGTGCTAAAATCTCAGTTGAGACCAACTCACTGGGTAGAATTAGATTCCCCAAAGGGTGGGTTGAAATGTTCTTAGGAGATGTGCAAAAGAGTGGTGGGAAAACCCGAGTTCAGGGAGTAAGACTGGGAACTTGAGTGTGCCTTCCAGAAGGTAGGAGTGAAAGGAATGATTTCTTTTGGAGCTTTTATTATACTAGGGCAATGGTCGGCAAACTTATTAGTCAACAGAGCGGCAAACTGTGGCTCGCTAGCCGCATGTGGCTCGCGAGCCACAGTTTGCCGACCACTGTACTAGGGGACAGTTTGATGAAGGATATAATTAACTAGAAACCCGGTGCACGAAATTCGTGCACGGGGGTGTGTGTCCCTCAGCCCAGCCTGCACCCTCTCCAATTTGGAATCCCTCGAGGGATGTCCGACTGCCCACTTAAGCCCGATCCCGGATCAGGCTTAAACGGGCAGTCGGACATCCCTCTCACAATCCAGGACTGCTGGCTCCCAACTCCTCACCTTCCTGCCTTCCTGATTGCCCCTAACTGCTTCTGCCTGCCAGCCTGATCACCCCCTAACCCGGGGGGGGGCAAACTTTTTGACTCGAGGGCCACAATGGGTTCTTAAACTGGACCAGAGGGCCGGAACAAAAGCATGGATGGAGTGTTTGTGTGAACTAATATAAATTCAAAGTAAAGGAGTGGAGGGGAGAGCAAGAGAACCGGATAGAACAGCCGGATCTGGCCCGCAGACCGTAGTTTGCCCATGGCTGCCCTAACCACTCCCCTGCCAGCCTGATTGATGCCTAACTGCTCCCCTGCTAGCCTGTTTGCCCCTAACTGCCTTCCCCTGCAGGACTAGTCACCCCTAACTGCCCTCCCCTGCATGCTTGGTCCCCCCCAACTGCTCTCCCCTACAGGCCTGGGTCCCCCCCAACTGCCCTCCCCTGCAGGCCTGGTCACTCCTAACTGCCCTCCCATGCAGGCCTGGAACCCACCAACTGCTCTCCCCTGCAGGCCTGGGTCCCCCCAACTGCTCTCCCCTGCAGGCCTGGGTCCCTCCCAACTGCCTTTCCCTGCAGGCCTGGTCGCCCCCAACTTCCCTCCTCCGCCAGCTTGGTCACCCCTAACTGCCCTCCCCTACAGGCTTGATTGCCCCCAACTGCCCTCCCTTGCAGGCATGGTCCCTCCCAACTGCCCTCCCTTGCTGGCCATCTTGTGGTGGCCATCTTGTGTCCACATGGGGGCAGGATCTTTGACCACATGGGGGCAGCCATCTTGTGTGTTGGAGTGATAGTCAATCTGCATATTACTCTTTTATTAGATAGGATAGAGGCCTGGTGCACGGGTGGGGGCCAGCTGGTTTGCCCTGAAGGGTGTCCCGGATCAGGGTGGGGGTTCCCTTGGGGTGTGGGGAGGCCTGGGCGAGGGGCCTGTGGTGGTTTGCAGGCCGGCCACGCCCCCTGGCAACCCAAGCGGAGGCCCTGGTATCTGGGGTTTATTTATCTTCTACAATTGAAACTTTGTAGCCTAGAGCGGAGCCAAGCCTTCTGCTTGCTCCGAGGCAGCAGCCATTTCTGTTGGGATTTATGTATCTTCTATAATTGAAACTTTGTAGCCTTAAGCAGAGGCCTGGGCCGGCCAGGGTGTGCGGAAAGCTTGGCTTCCTCCATCGCCGTGGGCAACCCTAGCCTCCTGCTCTTTCCAGCTCTGTGGCTGCTGCCATTTCTGTTTGGGTTTATGTATCTTCTATCATTGAAACTTTGTAGCCTTGAGTGGAGGCCTAGGCTGGCAAGGGCAGGCAGAAAGCTTGGCTTCCTCTATTGCCAGGGAAACCCAAGTCTCCCTCGTGCTCTCTGTGGCCATAGCCATCTTGGTTGGATTTATTTGCATATTAGCTCCTGATTGGCTGGTGTGTGTGGTTTATGGGCGTGGCTTGTGGGTGTAGCGGAGTGATGGTTAATTTGCATTTTACTCTTTTATTAGATAGGATAAGCAATCCATGCCTCTTTTATAATTCTCTTTTGTCATTGCTAACCCCCAGGGAAGTCTGGACCACTTGTCCATTCTTGCATGGTAGTGGTTGTGAGGAAAATAGAGGAGTAAGGCAAAGGGGAAGTGGGCCTGTCCCACATTCCCCCTTCTGGTTGCATTTGTGCATATTTGGTAATACTGTTCCAAGAAGCCTGTGTCTGTAGTTTCTGCACTGAAACCACTGGGCACAGAGGGGTTGTTGATACATGGTGGAGTGGGAAGCTGTGGGAAGAGCAAAAAATGTAGAGAAGCAGTGGAGAGAAATGGAAAACTCTGGATGGCTCTAAGATAACATTCTTCTTCCCAATATATATGAGGGAAAAGTTTTTTTTTGTGTGTGTGTGTTGGGGTAATAATAATTTATCACCCAATAATAAATATAACAGTTTGCTTTGAAAAGATCTTTCAGTATAATGGATATTAATGGAATCATCACCACCATTATTATGTTGCAATCTACAATTATTGAGAACATATGTGCTAGGCACTGTGCCAAAAGCTTCATTTATACTCTTTCACTTAATCCTTTAAAAATCCTGTAAAGTGGATAATATGCTTATTTTGCAAAGAAAACCAAGGCCAGAGAGACTGAGAAACATGCCAGTGTTCTGGCATTACTGACAGGAACAGGATTAAAATTCAGGTCAGTCGAACCCTCAAGCCTATGCTCCTAAAATTCTCTTCATCCCTGTATATGTTAGGGGATCAGTACCAACAGGAGAAATGCATAATACAACAAAACCACAGACTGCAGGAAGGACTAGAAGTGATCCTATGTCCTGTCTCCCCATGTGTCATAAGAACTGAATAAGTTGCATGACATGCGAGCTAATGGTTGGTACCAATTTAAAAAATGTCAGGAACACTTTAGCTTGAAGGAAATAGAGAGAGCTGTTACAGAATGAGGATGATCTGTGTCAGAAGAGCCCTCACGCCGTTTGAAGTGCTCTGTGCATTTCGATTCTGGCACTGGCAGGGAGCACTGGACCCTCTGCATGGGAGGAATTATACACAAGAATACCATATGAGCTGGTCTGGGTAGGAGGCAGTCATGAAGTATCACTAATTTTTCTAAATTCATTTCCTCAAGTCTGTTCGGCTGGTTCTCTCTTCCCCTCCCCTGATCGTTATCTTGCATTCATCCCATAGATTTTCTATTTCGTTCCATTGATTCCACTCATCTCATAGAATAGTTTGGGGCAGTAGAAGAATTTCATCTTCTAGTTATTGAAAAAGTCAAGTGTCATCTAAATCAAAACTCCAATCTCTTATCCAATTTAGAGAAACTACTTCCCAGCTCAGACCTGGAAGGCAGTCACACAGGGGTGGGGGCACTGCCTTTTGCTTCACTTTCTTCTTCTACTACTTTCCTCTCCTCTGCACTCCATGCACTGTGCTGCCCCTGGCTCAGCCCAGATCAAGAAGAAGGGGAAGGATGAGACAAAGACAGAAAGGTCTCACCTGAATGGGGCTGCTGTAATCTGGCCTCAATATTCTTTGTAATGGCAGAGGCCCATATACTGGCTCTCTGGCTCATGGGACAAGTTCATGATTTCTTCATGTCTCTAACCTCATTCCTCACCATCAGGAATCTCTGGCACAGCACTCATCATTGACATTGGTGGTTCACTCTCCAGCTGACCTCTGTTCAGATCCTGATCTTCGGGCTAAGGCAGCCCTGCCCTCAAGAGAACCTTTGGGGGAAGACCCTTTAAAGATAACTCTAGCTCAGCAGCATTTAGCAGCATGTCGTGTTCTGGAGTTGGAGATGGGGTGAAGGATTATAGAACCAAGTTTGCTACACCTCCGCATGTCTTTCATGATGGGGATGCACCTCTCTTTGAAATGTGATGATATATGATTCCTAATTGCTCGGCTCTGAGCTCCCAGCAGAAACTTAATATAATGAGAAAAGCTCCATTTAATCTCTTATTTCAAGAGGAATATGATCAGATACCATAGAACCAGAAAATTTTCATTTGATTTAGCTGGTGGGCCTTACTCCCCAGTTTTAGCTTCAAGGTAATTGTTCTGACCTTCTTTATTCCGTTTGTTTACTTCTAATGAGGAAATTAGGTTCTCTTTTTGTTGCATTAATTATCGATAGAGCTATCATTTTTGAGTAAGTATACTTCTTGATGTAAACCTCACATCAGCCCTGTATGATAAGGTGCTGGTTCCAAAGTCTGTGCTTTTCTCGATATAACTGCATGTCCACAGCACAGTTTAGGTAGCAGCTATGATAGTCTTCCAGATGGTCTAAATATAGACTGGCCACATTATAATCATGGCCCAAGGATCCCTTACTTCTAATTAATCAGAGTGTAAAGCGGTGATTCCAGCCTTGATTGTAAACTGGAATCATGGGGGGAGCTTAAAAAAAAAAGAGAGAGAGAGACATGCCTGAGACTAACCCACAACCAATAAAATCAAAATCTCTGGGGCTGCAAATGGGCTTAATTATGTATTGTGTCCAAGCTCTCGAGGTGTTTCTAATTGCAACCAGGGGTTGAGAACCACTCATTTACACAAAGAGATAATTCTTACTTTAAGTACTTGCATGGGTTATAGGTGAGAATCATTCTCTCTGTGAAAACAGACAAAAGGTTTGAAAAATAAAGACTAGTAGACAATTCTATATAATCAAACGGGAAATTACAAAACAGCACATCCTTGATATTTCAGTTGTATATATTCCATGCTCCTAATTGCCACTCTAAGTTAACATATGTGATAAAGCAATGAAGATACACTCATTATATTTATTTAGTGCCTGCCATTTAACTTACTTGAAGATATCCTTTAACTTATTAAAATACTTATAAGAAAGAGAGAAGACTAAAAACAGAAGCAAGAGTTTTCTGGCAATAACTTGAGGTCACATTATTAAATAAGCCCTGAATGTGGGTAGTAAGAATGCTGCATCATCCCTTTAAAGAGAATAAAATAATGCTGCAGAGCTTAATTACCATTTCCCCATTAACAAGCACTCCATTTGATCTTCATAACATCCCCGCAAGGCAAGTAATGCTATTACTCCTGTGTAACAGGGGAGGATCCCGAGATTCTGTGTGTGAACAATGTACCCAAGTTGGAACTAAAACCCACGTTGCCTGGGTGAAAATTGTCCTCTTTTCACTACTTTGCACTAACAGGAATGATCTGGATGCAGCAGATCTTTAGTGACGTCAAAGTCAACCCACAAGCACCGAGTGAGAGGCAGACCTGCCACTTGCATATGTGTTCATTTAATAGCTATAGTGATTCAGAATAGCTGACTAGTGGGAATGACTGGAAATGAGCAGTGGAAATTGCTTTCAATGTAGCACCCATGAATCAATGGTTCTTGCTGATTTGAACAGTTGGAAAAAGTTTACTGATTCGAAATCAGAAAAGCGGTTGTAGAGAAGCCCTAAGGGTGAACAGAGTTTTGTCAGCCTTCACAGAGGGCTTTTCGCCTTCTCATTTGACCTGATGAACTGTGTGTGGAATGAAGACAGATGCCTCTCCGTAAACGAGAACCCCGCAGCAAGAACGAATGTGGTGTTTGGCCGCTAAATTAATAAAGAAATCCTTACATGAATAATTCTATAGCCAAGCACTCCTGTTAAATGCTTAGCAAAGCATGACATTCAAGGATTTTATGCCTTTTGTTCCAATTAACTACTTGATTTATTCCAGCAATAGGAAATATTTCTAATAATATGACCTAGCCCAGGGCATTGTGGTGTTCATCATTCAAAATTATATTGTTTATTTCAAACTGTGAATTTACATGACTTAACTGCATGACAACCTGATTGGAAAAGTACATGAACTCTTTCTAGAAAAGCTAAGATGGGTCCCATCCACGGGGTTCCTGTATGGTCATAGCCTCTAAAATCTGAAAGCAAGGACTAACGAGAATAAAAGCTGCCTCTGAGATGATTAACCTGCTACCAAGGACTTTCTGGGACCTGCTTCTCAGTAAGTTCCTTATTCCCGTCCGTGTGTCTGACTACTCTCCCTTTGATCTTCACTCCTATGATCCTGACATCTTTCCACATGACCCTCACTTGTGCTTCTCACTCAGCTCTGGTCATCTGGCTCTGATTCCCCCTGATTATTCAGCTGTGCGATTCTTGACCTTGACTTATATCTTGATTCAAATTGTGACCATTACTGAAAGCAAAGTTAGCACTTACTTTTAGGTAAGGCCAATTATATATTGTTTTAACGCACTGACTTCTCCAGGGCCACTAATCTGTGTTGATCTTGTGGTATAAATCAAGAAGTATACATCAAATGATGGACAGACGACTGTATGCAGACGGCTTCAATGCTTTTTACACCACAGTCACAAATACTATCTTTAAGCATTGTATTTTAAAATAGCTTTCTAGTTTTATGTTAAAAACAACCAACCTTAAGCTATCATAAAAATAATACAAAGTTCTCATTCACTCTGAGCATTCATTATATAGAGGAGGGTGGCCTCTTCTATTGTTATCCTTCTTCAGATGTGGTTTTCATATTGTCTTAACATTGTATCGTATTGTGCTTAGAATACTGTGTGTTCTCCTTTTTAAATATAGCATTGTTTTACGTAGGCTTTGTAAACATGTACGGAGTCCAGATATTCCTCATTTTCATTGCCACCGATTTTATCACCATATTAAAGTTCTAAAGTTTGTTTAATCACTCCCTAATTGTTAACTATTTGGGTTGTTTCCAGTTATGTGCTATTACAATTAAGGTGGCTATAGACATCTTTGTACAAATAGGCTTCAAAGCTATTTTCATTAGATATTTCCCCAAGGTAGGGATAGTATCTCAAAAGGCATGTCAATTTATTTAACTCCTGCAGTGCCAGAATGCTCTCTACAAATAACACTGGATTAGCAGGGCCACTGTCCATGAAAGTGGACACCTGGGCATCTTTGTTCTCTTTTACCTCCATGAATGTTTATACTGTCATTGAAAACAGAAACTGGCATGGCTACAGATCTCTACAAAGGAATAGGCTGTAAAGATTTTCTGCAGCCAAGTGTGCCCTCCGGACTCCTCAGAGGCACACATGTATCCTGGTGGCTGGGCGCCAATCTGCCAGCCCAGCGATGGGCCACTATGTGTGCTAATCACTCAGCCTCATGTCCTTGGTGCATCTGGCTGGGTTGCTGGAATTCAATATCCCGGGGACAGAACCAAGGAGCAATGGTTCAGAGTTTGAGAAGGAAACAGGCTAGGTAAGATGCCTGGAATTCTCCCAGTACTCCCAGCTTCCAATTCCTATGTAAGGGATTTTCATACACATTTACAGCTACCATTGTTGGCTCCTCCCCAGACCAGTCCTCCCACTACTGCCATTGCAAATGGTCGTGCTTATTTCTGCTCTATGCAGTCATCAGCCCTGGCTTCTGCCAGAGATTATTGGGAAAAACTGCCTTTAAATCTAATGAGATGGGTGTTGTACTCAAGACAGAGGAAGTTAATGACCACAGCAACTTTGCTGACTTCCATTTCACCTGACCGCAGGAGCTGGCATTTGAAACCAAGATTAGATAGAAGGGCACACTGTTTCTTTGACCTCTATTCCTTGCCTCTCTAGAGTTGCCTGGACCATAGAGTTTCTTCCCCCTCCGCTCTACCCCACGCTAACTAGTCACTTTATCCCTCTTTATTATTTGCCTTTAAAGGCATCAACTACGTTGGGGATATGAAAATAAATAAATTCCCAATTAGCTTCACTGTAAGAAAATGTGTGGAAAATGACTATACTTTTTTTTTCTTTCAGATTCGAGAAAAATCTGCCGCTCTCCTGATAGAAGCATCACATGGTGATTCAGGGTCAGGTGTCAGGTAGAGGTGGGAAGGGAAAGGACCTGCACCTCACTTGGCTCAAAGAAAAAATAATTGCATGGACCCTCAGATTTCACCAGCTTCCCCCTCACAATCATCATAGCTGACATGAAGATAAATAGAAAACTGTCCTCTTGTGGGCCACAAATGCTGGATATTTTTCCTCTACTAGTATGTACTCCTGTTGAGTTCAATGATTAAACCTCATTGAAGGAAGTATTACATTTCTGTACCTTCTTTATTCTTTCTAATCTCTTTTCCTTTTCTTTCAAACTTCACTTGTTTGGTATGAGACTGGGGGCATACCAGAAGGCAGAAGTAGTACATTTTAAGTTGTCTACCTTATTCCCCCACGTGTATAAAACTGCAGCAGGCAGCCTGCTTTCTTGTTCTCTGCCAAACACCATAAATTAGACATCCCACCAGACTCTGTGCCCACACATGTGAAAGGAGTCTCCAGCAATCAAATGAATCATACACTCAGAAGCTGTCTTGTATTTAATCTAAAATGTCCATTTCCTTAATAAAGTCTTATTATTCTCTTAGTAATAATTATTATTCTCTTAATAATAATTAATTATTCTTACTATTAATTTCATGACTATATAAACATAACTTTCCAAAAAGGCTTTGGAAGATAATATGGTTCTACTCCCATTTTTAGGAAGGTCTCACAAATGATTCCAGGTTTAGCAATTATATTTAGAAAAAATAACTCTCCCTGCAGGCATTCAGAAGGATGTATAATGACCTATTTTATTTATGGGATAATTGAGATAACATCACATTCATTTGGATGAGCAGTGTGTTGTATTTAAAAGCCTAGAGTTGATTTTGTTTGGAAAGGATATTTGTAAGATGGGATTTATATTATGAAAACACATGAACTATTTGCCTAGAATATCAACAGTTGTACCCTATCTTATCTGACGTGCTGCTGCTCTCCCCAGTCTGCGAGACAGCCCGGGGGGTCCTTCTCCTCCTCCTTCTCCTCTAATCCTGGTTTTTCTATCTTGCTCATTAGTGCGGAATAAACTTCCTCTTTTAACATGTCTTGGTCTCCGACTCCCGTTTCCTGTGCCTCGAACCTTACATTTGGTGCCGAAGACCCGGGAGGGTGCGAGCATCCCATTTGATCGTTCATGGTCCGGGGTGCCTCCTCTTCTCTCCTCGTGGCTCAAGACCCTCAGGCTTCTCCCCCCGTCTCAGCAGCGTCAGCGGTAAGTCCCAGCCCGTGCTAATTCCTGGCGGTCGTTTTTCCGGTGTCTCTGTCCTTAAACCGGGGCCCACGTCAGAGATTGCCTTCTGGGCGTAGCCCTCTGGGCCCTTCCAGTAGGGGTTCCGAACCTGGGGAGGCAGTGGAGACGTTCCTCTCCCCCCTCGGTTCTCGGGCCTTTTGGCCTCCATCCGGACCCCAGGAGGTAGGGAGACGTCCCCTGCTGTCCCTCAGGTTCCCCGTCCGTAGCTTGGCTCAACGCCTGGGACGCCGGTCCTTAGCCTCGGTTACTGACCCCAGGTTTTAGTATGGCTAATCAAAAATCTAAACCGGATCCTAGCACACCTCTAGGGTGTCTCCTCATCAATCTGGCCACTTCTGTAACATGGTATGAATTGGAATGGGTCCAGATGGCCTGAAATTGGGACTTTTGATCTTAACATCCTCACTGACCTCAGTAATTTCTGCCGGCAAACCGGGAAGTGGCCCTTCGCTCCCGCCCCTTGCTTTACTCCTCATGTTCCACTCATCAGGTCCTCCTCTCAGTCTTCACCCCCTCAAACCGGTCCTCAGCCCCCTTTCTCTGTCTTCTGACTCTTTTGACCCAGCCGATCTTTCATCTCCACCTCTCCCACCCCCGCCGCCCCACCGCCTTCTGCTCCCTCTCTTCCTCCTCCTCCTTCTTCACCGGGGCTGTCCCTTTCCCGGCCAGCGGCCACTGCGGGAGCCACCTTGGGCCGCGAGCCGAGCAGAGGCTGCCGCGCAGCGTGAGAGCCGCCTGCCCGCCATCCCGCCAGCTGCTCCAAACAGCTAAGTGAGATTTCTGTTTGTCTGTAGAAATTTTGGTTTGCTCTTCCCTTGTGTATTGTGAGCAGCCGCCATGTTGGCCACATGGCTTGCTGTTCCCATGGGGGCTGTCATCTGGGAATGTAAATTGGTACAGACACTATGGAAAACAGTATGAAGGTTCCTCAAAACAATTAAAAATCACCATATGATCCAGCAATTCCACATCTGGGTATTTATCCAGAGAAATAAAAAACACCACTAAAAAGATATATGCACACCCATATTCATCACAGCATTTACAATAGTTAAGATATGGAAATAACCTAGCTGCCCACTGGTGAATGAATGGATAAAGAAGATTTGGTATATGTGTATATATATATATATATATATATATATATATATATATATATATATATATATATATATAAATAAATACTGCTCATCCATAAAAAAGAATGAATTCTTGCCATTCGCGACAACATGAATAGACCTCGAGGGCATCATGTAAGTGAAATAAGTCAGACAGAGAAAGACAAATACTGTACGATCTCTCCTATATATGGAATCTGAAAACAAATCAAAACAAAACAAAAAAGCTCAAACTCATAGATACAGAGAATTTTTGGTTGCCAGAGGCGGGGAGTGAGAGGTGGGAGAAATGGGTGAAGAGGGTCAACCAATTCAAAACAAAACAGAATAAAGAAATACTTTTTAAAAAATTCTCTTAGTCACAGAAAGTCCATGTTTGCAAAAACTGCTTTGAAACCTTGATCCACTGTCTTAAATATGGTGGAGCTAACACAGCAAAGATAAAAAATAAATACTTGTATTTTATTTTCTTGAGTCTCCTTGAAACTTGACTGAGATTTTTTGATCCATGCAGTGAGATATACCTTGGCAGTTAGCAAACAAATACTTTTCCTAATGTTCACATTGACATTTTGATTTAAACCTGTAAAATGTGGAATGTTTTTAGGAGAGTAAGTGTAAGGAACTACATATGTGTAAGTCTTTTAATAGATGTCCACAATTCTCGGAACAGATGGGTAGAACTCTATCATCCAATGATTACTCTGAAATTAATAACAGTTACAGTTTGAATGGCACTGTGAGAATAATGCAGTATGTGATGCTCCAGTTCTCACTGTTTTCTTGATGGTTGTTTTTATAAACAAACATTCAGATTTGGCCC
Source organism: Plecotus auritus (assembly GCF_963455305.1). NCBI lineage: Eukaryota > Metazoa > Chordata > Mammalia > Chiroptera > Vespertilionidae > Plecotus > Plecotus auritus. Next base: position 51,930,043 of record NC_137776.1, read on the forward strand.
TGCCTGCTAAGCACTGAACCACAGAGTTCCTACACACATGAAATGACTAGTCCCTATACATTACTGAGAGGCAGTAATAGCCCCTCAAAGCATGCATACCAAAAGGTTTGCATTTCAGCAGTCATTCTCAGTGAAGTAGCTATGATCAAAAAATCCTAAACAATGAAAAAAAAATGCTTATTGATCAGGGCTAACTGCATCAGAAAAAAAGTAAATCATCGTTCATTATGCATGTCAGAGCCTTTCCACACCAAAAGAAAAATGCAGCTTTCACAGCAGGTAACTGAAAGAAATCTTTTGCTCTTAAAATATTTACCAGCCTGAAACATTTGCACTACCTTCCCAATGAGTCTGCCATTCCCTTCCCATCATGCAGATCATTAAATTCAGATTATCAACACATGACAAGCAATTCCACATGGCTCTCAATGTCTTTCTTCTGCTACCTGGCTTGTTTCAAAAGCATGAAAAAATGTGTGGCGAGAGAGGGAAAATATAACCTGGACATGCTATCCAAATATTCCACTTATATCTGCCATATAGTAACATTCAACGAATGGATGAAAACTGAGTGAAAGAAATTTGCATTTCTGCTTGGTAAACCCCTCATAATGCTTGTCTGGACTTTCAGGTGATAGTACACCTGTATAGATTTATCCTCCTCCCAATTCTGTGACCAAAATCTTTGCAGTTGATGTCACTGTTAATTGATAGGTGTCTCATCAGGAGGTAAACAGAAGATAGTTTTAAGAATCAGCCCATGTATCCTGTCTTTCCAAGGAGGTACCTGAGAGCTGCTCTGCTCTGACTGGGCCCACCCCTCAGTCCAACAGAATGGGATAGGCTAGAGAAAATGATTTGCTTTAATACTTTTATCACTTCCTAGAGAATTTCACACTAAAGGATTGGCTACATACCCCCATTTGTGCAGGTTGATACTATTTTATCAGTTCTCTTTTTCCTTGTGAAAGTGTGGTCTAAAAGAAAACACAAGATTCTAGGTATTGAAAGAACATAAGGACATAAGTTACTTATAAATCCATAGGTTTCTCATAATCTTGAGACAAGCAGAGAACAAGCAAAATATTGAAAGAGTTATTGGTCTCTATTTTACGTGCTGATGGAAGAGGCATACAGTCTCTTCTAGTATCCATACAAATAAAATTTAGTTCGGTATTTCTACACAGTTTGTGCATTGAAAGGGAATAATATTTAAACACTTCCATCTTAGAGGGAAAAAAAATCAAACAAACACAGGACAGGAAGATAAAACGTATAGGTGAGAAAAGGTAGAGTGGGTAGTAGGAAAACAAAAGAAAGTAAGAAAAAGGACTTGGAGAAGTTGATGAAAGGAAGAAGTAGGGGAAGAAATAGGAGAAAATAAAATACAGAGGTGACAGTAGAGAGAAATAAAGTAGAACACAGAGAGAAAAAGCAAGTAAAGCAGTGAACTGATCCAGTGTTAAGGAGAAAGAACTGTTTACAGTTTTATTATTCAACTGCAAATGTTCATCTACTGAATGTCTACTTGTTGTACCTTGCATTGGTATTCAATGTATGTGGATTAAATGAATGAATATGTCACAGATCATCCCTGAATTCATTCCTGTTCAAGGCGAGTGTTTTTCAACCTTGGAACTATTGATATTTTGGGACAGATAATTCTGTTGTGGGGACCAACTTATGCACTGTAGGATACTTAGCAGTATCTCTGGCCTTTACCTACTAGAATCAGTAGCATCTTGCCCCCTGGACAGTTGTGACAAACAAAAATGTCTCCAGACATTGCCAAGTGTCTCCTGAGGACATAACCATCCTGGTTTATAACCACTGTTATAGGCATATGGACACACTGGAATATACCTACTCAGTGATATGAAATGTACTTGGTAATTAATGACAATAAACTGTATAGACATCAAGATAATGATATGTTACATTGTTTGTAGTTAGGAAATTATCTATACTAATAAAAGCCTAGGTGGTCCTTGCGCCCTCACATGTGACGTCTTCACAAGATGGCCGCCACAAGATGGCCATGCGCACAGCAGAGGTGGGGCCCAGTGGCCGCTCTGCCGTGAGACCTGGGGGTCCCACGGCTCCAGGTGGTGTGGAGGAGGCCAGTCCTGGTGTCTCCGCCACCTTGCATAGAAGAGGAGTCCTGGGAGGGGAGGGCAGTTGGGGGAGATCAGGATGGCAGGGGAGCAGTTAGGGGGCAAACAGGCTGGCAGGCAGAAGTGGTTAGGGGCAATCAGGCAGGCAGGCAGGCGAGCGGTTAGGAGCCAGCGGTCCCGGATTATGAGAGGGATATCTGACTGCCAGCAGTTGGACATCCCCCAAGGGGTCACAGATTGGAGAGGATGCAGGCCGGGCTGAAGGACACCCCCCACCTCCGTGCACGAATTTCGTGCACTGGGCCTCTAGTAGTGTTCATATTGTTTTCAGGGATTGTCAAAGTCTTCCTTTGGAGGAATGTTATAACAATACCATAGCAGGGTGTGTTTGCTTGTTTTTTAAATAGAAAATCATTTTTTGGAAGATATGATGGTTCATCATGATCATTCGTACTTGGTAACTGATAAATGTTATCAAGTGTTTCCATATTACATATGTGGCTTGTTTATTTTTTAATATATTTGTTATTATAAAAACTCTGTTATAAATTGTTTTCTGTAAACTATTAAACAATGGGACTGTACATTTTAGTTCCAAGTTAAATCTGGTGTATGCCTGATACTCAGAAAAATTAAATGATTTTAATGGTCTCTTACACTTCTCTCCAATAGCCATTAGAAAGTTACTGTGATCTACTTTCACTCTGTGTTTGTAGATCATTACGTGACTTTCAACAAACAAACGAAAAACCTCAGTCAGTGCATTATGCTTTTTGTCGAAGACACAACAAAGCCAAATAACACCAAATTCAAGGTATACAAATGTAGAAATAATTCAGAAAGCTTTTTTAAATGTTCCTCCCACTTCTCTTATGATCGAACTAATATTTTTAACTACAGTCTCTCAGATGTTTAAAAAGCAGAACTTGAAATTATATAATGTTCCCATTTACTAGACCAGGAAAAGAAGGCAGGGGGCAGATGAAAATAAATTCATGTTCCTCAAGAAGTGTACCAGATACAGAGAAGAAATGACAGTGGAGTTCTTGGCCTGCCACATGTTGGTTAATCCACACTCAGGCTCTGCATCCAATTTCAACTACACTTGTGGGCTACCTATGACAGGTCAGCACTGCACCCAGCTCATTCCCCAGTGTTCTCTAATTTACTGCTCAGAAAACCTTGTGTCATCAGTTCTGTCTTTCATATAGAGAGGAGGAGACAGGTTTAATAAGGTGAAATGATTTTCCCATGTTCAAAAACTCAGTGGCAGAACTGAGATGTGGACAGGGGTCTTCTAATTCTAAGGTCAAAGTGTTTCTTCTTTACCATGTTAATTTCCATGGTGGGCTTCATGAGCTAATTAAAAATAATTATTTTCTAATTATAATGTGTTACAAGTTTATTGCAGGAAATCCTGAAATGATAGAAAAGCATAACAAAGAAAAGACTAACACCTATAGCCTAGGGATAACCACTATTACTGTTTTTTGTGGTTTTCCTTAGAGTCTGACATCCATATGCAGATGGACATACAACCTCTCCCTCCCTCCCTTTTTTTCTTCCCCTCTCTCTGTGTACACTTTCAAAAATAAACTGGAATTATACTCTTTACTGTTCGTATTTTTATAACACATCATGAGCATTTTACTATTTCTGTAAATGCACCTTTTACTGGATAAAAAAAAAATACCATCACTTGTGTGTTACTATAATTTAACTACGTATTGTGAACATTTAATTGGCTTAAAATTTTTTGTCTCAAATAACAGTGTAAAGAATTTTCTTAATCACAAATATTTTGTTGGCGTCTATATTTATCTTTCTTCTTATAGAGTTTAAAGCTCAGGTTATTTGGTTAAAAGGCAGAAAGGCTATAAGGTTTTCCAGAAAGGTTAAATATACTACTACAAATTGCATAGAGAATAAATAATTATTTAAAGTAACCTCATCAGCATTAAACATTATCATTTAAAATTAGTGCTCTTGCTCTAAGAAGCAAATGGTAATGTCCTATTGCTACTTTAATTTGCATTTCTTTGATTGTTAGTGAGTTTGATTTTTTAATAAGTGTATTAATGTAATTAAGAACATCCAGTTCATTAGCTTAAGTTCAAATTCTAAGAATAATCACATGAAAGCTACAGAAGCAAATATCCAAAGATTATGGTTTCTCCAGGTTCACACGGAAAAATTAAAAAAACTCTTAGAATGACAAATTACATGTTTTTGGTAATATTCTCATCTTGATATGGTGCTTACCTGGGTAAAGTTATTAGAGAGGTAGGGGACTTTGGCTCTTTAATCCATATTTATTCTAATACTGACTAACAGTAAATATCCAAATGATGATGATTATAGAATTTGAACATAGTGAGTCATATACTTGGTTTATTTTAACATGGGATTTTTGAATCAAATAGAAATTACTTTCTAAGTGATTGTATTATCACCTCTTAACAGCCACACGATGGGTCAACAAATAAACAAGTGAATATTAGGTTACGAAAAAAAGTCCTGTAAGTTTAGGCATAAAAAAATAGTCTTTTTCAATTGGAATATCTAAAGCATAGATCTTCAAATTGAGCACTTAAAATAGCTAGTTATCAATTTAACCTTTTCAAGTAGCTCATCACCAATACACTGAGTGGCCAGATTATTATGGTCTCGGAATGCATAATAATCTGGCCACTCAGTGTATATCGTATATAATAAAAGGCTAATATGCAAATTGTCCCCTCGACCAGGAGTTCGACCAGCAGGCAGGCCGGCCAACTACCCATGTCCCCTCCCCCTGGCCAGGCTGGCCGTACCCCACCCATGCACAAATTCATGCACCAGGCCTCTAATATATATATCCTGAGTGGTGAGATTATTATGTGTTCAGAGATCATAATAATCTGGCCACTCAGTGTATATCTAAGGCATGGGGCTGACTTCCTTTAGGTCAGAAGAAGAAGGCTCCTCCAGATTAGTACACTGGCAAGAATTAGTGACCACTGGGACTTGGTTACGGTTGCTCCTGTGTTGTTTTACTTTGGAACATGCTAACAGGTAAGCAGAAGAGAGATCAAAATACATGTGACTGGAGGTGGCTGGCACTGCCTTTGGAATTCTTTCCAGAAACACTGAAGTATCGTCGTTGAGCAGCCTATGCGGACGGAGGAATCTCCCAAAGCAGTCTGGGATTATGAGCTCACCGATTTTTGTAACTTTGGCTTGGGGAGGGTTGTGTAGAAATGAAGCGTCTGATCAGGCCTATTCAAGGCCCCAAAATCTCAATTTTGTCTACTGCGTTTGACTTCCATTATTTCAGGCATTTTTATGCAGTTCTTTGCAGGGGTGATCTAGTTTATATAATAAACCATTTAAAAGTACCAGTCATGAAGACATATCCATGAGCTATACATTTAAAATCATGAAAATGTATAGTAAGGTAGGGAAAAGTAAACCTGATACTATTTTCCTTAAAAAGAAATATATATATATATATATATATATATATATAAAATACAGTTGTGTTTATACCTTCATATCAAAAGTTTCTACTAAATTATCTAGTTCTAAAATTCATTCTAAGTGGGCAAAACTGTATCTCTATGAGCTAAAATTTGTAAATAGATTAATTCATTAATTAATTCAGCCATCCTAAAACATTTATTGAATTGAAATTTACTGACAGACTCACTCTTCATTCATTCATTCATTCATTCACACATTCATCAATCCAATAAACATTTATTAATTCTCTCCTCAAAGCAATGCACTGTGCCATGGTAAATAGAATACATGCATCTCCCTAAGAAGCTGGTAGAAATTTTTTATAAAAGTGATATTAGAGGCTCACAGAACTCCCCTGCCTAAGAGGTTAAGATAATGTTTTCTTTTGGCTGGGAAATTCTGCATTTAGGGAATTAGGAAACATTTAGATAGCTTTGTTAAATGAAAATTACCTCTTGAGAATTATCAATAAAGTTTAATCAGTAACACTGCATACATTTAGATGAGCTTGAGAAGAGTAACATACTTTGTATGTTATGTATTTTAAAATGCTAGAATGTTTAGGAGATTAAAAAGAATGCAGAAGAGTGACCTTTACTTTTATAATTGCAAATTGAGAGATATATGCACCTAATCAAAAGGTTCTGTTCTGCATATGTAAAAGTTAGGAATATTACTGATTCACTGGGTCTCCGAAATTGAGCCTGCATGTTTTAGAGAGCATTTCTACACGTTGTAAGGAGGTAATGTATAGCATTTAAAAACAGGCAAGTTTAACAGTAGTTAAAAACAGGGCTTTACAATTGCACAGACTTGAGTTCAAATTCTGAATTAGGCATTGGTTTGTAAGAACTGTGACCTAGGGGCAGATATTTAACCTAAATCTGAAGTTTCCTTGTTCATAAAATGAGGCAGATAAACTCCCCACATCACAGGGTCATTATGAGAATTAAATTAGATAATGTACAAAAAGCCTCAATGACACTGCCTGGCACTGAGCAAGTGTTTAATTAACAGCACTGTTATTAGAAAGAATATAATCAGCCCTAGCCAGTTTGGCTCAGTGAATAGAGCATTGGCCTGCGGACTGAAGGGTCCAGGGTTCCATTCTGGTCAAGGCCACATGCCTGGGTTGCAGGCTCGATTCCCAGTAGGGGGCATGCAGGAGGCAGACAATCAATGATTCTGTCTCATAATTGATGTTTCTATCTCTCTCCCTCTCCCTTTCTCTCTCTGATATTAATAAAAATATATTTAAAAAATAAAGTATATAATCAAAAATTTTATTTTAGGTCATTACTCAAAATAACCAATTTTAGGAGCACTTAAACATATTCCATTTGTTAGTGCTTCTAAACTAATTTTGGGGTTTACCTTATGGCTTGTCAGTCAGGCAACATGATTAACCACTTTATCAACCAAACTAATGTCTGGGACTAGAAACTCTGCCAGCCTTTTTGGTTCTCTCGGTCAGTCATTAATGAGCTATTCTAAATAGAAAAATCCTTTGACTTCAATACAAATTTGAGACAGTAATAAAATGCACCTTAGCTTACATTTGATAAGGTACTTGGTAATGATCTGGTAAGCAGATTCTGAGCAGCACCATTTTCCTCAGTTTGCATTTAATTATTATTCAGCTTATCAGTTGCCAGGTTCTGATGAGCACTGCCAGGTCAAATTCCAACATGTGCGAGGGAACTCTGCCATGAACACTCCACTCCACTCCAGGGTCTTCCCTGTGCCTACGCCCGATCCCATTCCATCCCCTCTGCTCTGCTGTGTGCAGAAGAGCAGTTCTAGGAAGAGAACCTGTTGAAAATAGCCACATGGAACCATTTTAGTTATCTTTGTTAAAAATTCTTGTATACAAGAAAGAATTCGTTCAAACATGGGATATGGAATATATTGATTCCCAGCATGATAGAGGCTTCAGTTCCTCAGAACCAGAGCCACTTGGCTGTTAAACACATGCATATTTAGGACTGGATAGAAAAAGAAAAAGATGAGAAAATAACTGTTCACAGAGTTTCCAATATGTGTCAGGCACCACGAAGACATTTCTCACATTACACACTTAATTTTCACAAAAATCTTAGAAGGTATTGTTAGTCCATATTTTTAAGTCGGGAAGCACTATCCAAATAATTCAAGTACAACGCCCACCCGCAGCTGACTACAAAGCCTATCCTACTGTACTACACAATGCTGAAGTAATAAGTACCCTTTTCCAAGAGGAGTCATCAATTCTTAATAAGTGCTCATTGAACACTTAGCTGCTAACAAGAATGGGGCTAGGAAGAGGCACAGTGATATCACTGTGAGATGTAGCCTTTGACCTCAAGGAGCTAAAACTCTAAGTGGGCATTTAAAAATTTATCTGAGATCTTAAATTTTCTATGTCCATTTATAGTACTCAGAATTCTCAGAGTACTTAACGACTCCATTAAAAGGAGTGCCAATACAAAAAACTATAAACCTTTTAGAGAAAAACTTTGTGACCTTGGGTTGGCAAAGATTTCTTAGATTTAGCATCAAACAGCGTAATCCATGAAAGAAAATAGTTGATAATTTTGAATTTATCAAGATGAAAATTTTGCTCTGAGAAAGACACCAAGAGAATGAGAAGACCAGCCACACACTGGGAGGAAATATCTCCAAACCATATATCTGACAAACAACTTGCATCCAGAATATCTAATGAACTCAAAAACTCAACAACAAACAACCCAATTAAAAAAATGGACAAAAGACTTGAATGGACAATTTGCCAAAGAGGACATATTATTGGAAAATAAGTACATGAACGAATACCCAATTCTCATTAGTCTTCGGGGAAATGCAAATTAAACCCGAAACAAGATACCAGTATATCCCTATTAGAATAGGTAAAATAAAAACTAAAGACAATAACTAGCAATACCAAATGCCAAGGAGCATGTAGACTGACTGGAACTTTCATGCAAATGGCACAGCTACTCTGGAAAATAGTTTGGCAGTTTGTACCAAAGTTAAACATACACTTACCATAGTATCCAGAAATACCACTCCTAGCTATTTCAGATGAAATAAACCCTGAATGTATTGTTCATATTTACCCAAATTTGGCAACAACCCAATATCCCTCACCTGAGAAATAGATAAACAAATTGTTGTCTGTCATTATAATGAACTGCTACTCAACAGTAAAAAGGAATGAACTATTGATCTATGCAAGAACATCTATCTATCTATCTATCTATCTATCTATCTATCTATCTATCTACCTATCTATCCATATACACATATAAAACTTATAATGCATTTGGAGAATTTCAACTGCATTACACTAAGCAAAAGAAGTTAGACTCAAAAGGCTATATACTGTATGATTCCATTCATACGCTATTCTGGAAATGATGAAACTATGTAGAAAGAATAGTTCTGTTCCCTGTAAAGGGTGGGGGAAAGTTTGGTTACAAAGGAGTGGCATAATGAATTTTTTTTTTTGGGGGGGGGGGAATAGGATAATGGAACCATTCTGATTCTTAACCATGGTGATGGTTATATAATTACATTTGTCAAAACACATAAAAAGATACACCAGATAATGAATCATATTGTACAAATATTTTTATTTCTTTAATTTATTAATTTATTTTAGAGAGGGCAAAGAAAGGGGAGAGAGAGAGAGAGAGAGAGAGAGAGAGAGAGAGAGAGAGAGAGAGAAACATTGGTCTGTTGTTTCACACATTGATGTATTGACTTTTGTATGTGCCCTGACTGGGATTGAACCCACAATCTTGGCATACCAGGACTACACTCTAACCAACTGAGCTACTTGGCCAGACCCTACATTTTTAAAGATGAAAATGAAAATTCAAAACAAAAAATATATAAGGGACCGAGATGTAGGAAATTCAGCAAAAGACTCTATTCTTCCCTAGCCTTGGAGGAGCGTGGGAGGCACCCGGCGGAGCTGGGATTGGGCTCCAGGCTTGTTTCTCGCAGCACAGCACATCTTGCATTCTTCAGGGTCTGTGCAGGCTGTGGCTATAGCTGCAAGGTCTCAGCGCTCAGAGGCCCTCGGGCCCTAACGGGACCCAGAGGCCCACGTCCTCAGAGCTGCTGGCCTGCCTGTCCATGGACACAAGGTACCTCCAGGAGAATCCAACTAATTCAGAATAATTTCAAATACATTTTTTCCTGTTTCCTACTGCCACCTAGCTTTTTAAAGACAGATATAATAGAAAAAATTCTTATATTAGTTCATCCTTCAAAGGTGAGAAAATGAGGCAGTTCTGGAAATATATTACCTTTCTGAAACGACTCTGATACTGTTAAGCAACAATTTCCTAAATGTGATACCAAAGGTAACAAGATTCTAATTTACGATGAAGGCATTAGTTAAAGCAAATAGGATTCAAAGCCATCTTGGCTATTGTTAGAATCATCCCACAATATCAAGCACTGTCAAACCTTGCAATTTCCAAATGTCTCTCATACGCTTCAGTCAACCTTAAATGCATTTTTAAACAGTCGGGAAATTTTAGGTTTCTGAGTAAGTTGCTGGTGACAACACAAACAACAACAACAACAATGCATTTTATGAACTTGTCAGAGGCAAATGTCTACTTGACATCCTGGGAATAAACTTTGTTTTTCCAGATGTCAGTTTAAGTATCTAACATTTTAATTAATGTTCTGGTATCTTTGAGAATAAATGAGTTCCTGTCATCAAAATAATTGCCTCTGCTCTGAGTGGGATCTGTAACTACATCTTTATTCCATGTCCCAAACCTAGAGTGAATGTGTCACACAAGTTAACAAGCTTCCACCAGAAGGTAGTGCCATAAACACTGAGCGGAGAGGTCTTTTTGCCCACCATTTCCCAAACCATGATAACCTTATTTTCTGTAAGGAAAAAAATTAAAATAAAGGACCCCAGCCAGATGCAAATAAACCCAGTCCTGCTATTCAGAATAGAGAAAAACTTTGCTTGCAGGGAGGCATTGAGTGAATGTATTACTACAGTGTTTAGAAGTTTCTTCACATATTTAACAAATGCCTTCCTAGCTAAAACTGTAAAGACTTATTTTCCCCCTATAATTCTTCTTTGGAGAAGATACTTTATAATAAAATTTACCTAATTAAGGCTGGTTTTAAATTGCTCGCTTCTCTCCTCAACTTGGCAAGTTAACACATACATGTAATTTTACTGCATGGCTGAGGTTTCTGTAAAAAGTATAATTTCCCTGAGTTTTACCGCATTTTCTAGGAATCTATAATAATAAAAGGGTATTATGCTAATTAGACCGAACGTCCTTCTGGACATCATTCCTGACGAACCTTCTGGATGAACCTGGGGCTGCGAGGGAAGCCTGGGTACTAGGTGCTGGAGGGAAGCCAGTGCCAGCAGCCGGGGAAACGAAGGCCTACTCTTGCACAAATTTCCTGCATTGGGCCTCTAGTAACAAATAAAAGTAATGCTCAGATACTCCTGTGCTGTTGAAGTGTTCATATCACTGAATTTTAAATAATACCCTGCCAGTCACAAACCTCTTCTTTGACACTGGTTCCAACTTTGATTTCTCAGTGATAGGTTTGTCAGATCTAGTCACATGTATCTTCCTTCTTTGGATACAAAACCAAGTAGGTAGAAAAATCTTTGAGCAACAGTAACCTAAGGGAATCAAATTACTTTTCATGGAGCCCGTGTGTGTGTGTGTGTGTGTGTGTGTGTGTGTGTGTGTGTGTGAGTGTGTTGGGGGTGGGAAGTGAAGGTCATTTAAAATACCATGGAATGTGAGGGAGAATCCTATTAATAACCCCTCCTCACCCTGCTGACAGAGGGCAAGCGAACTAGTTGGCAGATTAGTAAAGGAAGTGTGCTTCCACCTGGTCTCAAAGGTGCCATTCACTTCTCAAGTAAGGTGTTAATGGCAACAGAGTTTACATGTTTCTGGAAGATCCTTAGCCAGATCATGAGGAAGGTATCAAGTAGGTGTAAATTTATTATGGTGCCACATGGTTTATCAGTAAACAATACACTTTACAGAGTCAAATCTCACTATTAGTTCTACATTCAATGAAGAAAAGGCATTTTCTAAGATGTATTAATGAGTTTAAACTTCGGGTTTAAAGCGTTTTTAAGTGTATTATCATCAAGTCAAAATTGGTTTCCTGTTATATTGTCATAAAAGTGCTATTTGCTTCTTATACAAATAATATTTTTATCTGGTATAACAGAAGCAAGCCAAAAACAAAGAAATATGGCTTATTTGGCCAAGAGGCAAATTCTGGTTATAAACCCAATTGTTTAGAAATAAAACCTATTCTAAATCAATAAATCAAGAACAAAAGATTTATTGACTGTTTCTATTTTCCTACTAATAACATGTCATTTGTTCCAACTAACCTTGACATAGATTATACCTAAGGGCTCCCACTTCCTTTTGAATTCACAGATTTGCCATAGCTCCAAGTGAAACGATGGAGTGAATGTTCTCATTAAATTTCCTACCTGGGCTTCTGTTTCGCTTCAGTGTAACTGTTCATCTTCCATACACAAATACAAACAATGATTATACACAGCCACAGAATAATCCCATAATGCATCATGAGGCAGTCCAACTGCAGTCAGGAATCACTGTCACCCCAGGCTGGTCTCCAGGCTACATTTATTTTTTAGTTGAGCCACTTCACACAGTCACAAAGATCACAGGGTGATATTTAACCAGGTCTGGTGACCTAAGAACTGGACAGAATCCCTGCTTATTTCAAGTTGCCAGTGAGAAGTATTTTCTGAAGTGGGTCAAGGTTCTTGCCTCCCCATTATCTGGTGACGGGTCACTCAAAGGCATGGGATGCCAGCAATACCCAAAGAAAGGGTCCATACAGCTATATGTCCAACTGGCTTTTTCGGCCTTTGTAAAGCATTGTCTACCAAGGCTTTACTGGTTCACACCCTAGCAGTCCATCTACCAGCACGATCAAGATACAGTGTAGAAAGCTATTACTTATTTTATGTTCTAAAGTACTCATGTTCTAATAAATCTAGGGCTGAAGAAATGCAATATATTATACTTTTTAAATTTGCATTCATTATTTGCTCTATTATGTTTTGGATCCTCTAGCTAATTTGAATAAATCAAGAAATAATCATTTTTTTCTCAAAAAATGTGTTTATTTAGGAATAGAGTTATAAAACTCATTAAGCTCTTAAAATGTGTTTACATTACATATTTATAAAAGTATATTCAAGACACATAAATAAAAATGAATGTTTTTTTATTTATGCCAACCTAATTTAGACATTTATAAAATAATAACAAGGTAGGACTATTTCTGGTAGTTACCCAATCATGTCTTTGGGTTTTAGTAGGCATCCCTATACCTAAACCTGAGTATGCACCTCCTCCTCAGCTGTGCAGACAATTACATCCCCATAACCTTTTGCTCGTTTGTTTTATGCTGGAAGATCTCAAATTCTTTATGATCACTCACTCTTATTATTGAGTAGGATGACCTTGAAGTTCCCTTGCTCAAATTATTTTTTTAAATTAAATTTGTTGGGGTGACATTGGCTAATATAATTTTAAGATTTCAAGTATACAATTCTGTGATACATTGTGTATTGCATTGCGTGTCCTCCACCCCCATATTCTGATATTATTAATAACTAAATTTAGTGAAAAGTATGGACTATACTATATAATTGAAAAGGGAAAATGAGATGCTCATTTTGCAAGATTATAATCTATTTAGGATTAATTTATTAATATAACAATGGGGACTAATGCTGGCAACCCAATGAGGATTACTTGGCATTCAATGACTTGGATACACCATGGGAGTTTTGTGAAGGAAAGGGGCACTTCATCTGTAATGTAGATCATAGTGCTATTTGGAGCTCTTAGACCTAAAAACAAAATTGGGGTGGGGAAACTTCTCTATTGCAACAAAACTTGCTGCTGAAAATTAAGGTAATTGTATGTTTAAATGCAGGGTATCTTTTCCCCACGGTGCACAAAAATGGAATTCTTTATATTCCATCTCTTTTAAGCATAGGATTTTTTAAATATATATATGTTTTTATTGATTTCAGAGAGGAAGGGAGAGGGAGAGATAGAAACACCAATGATGAGAGAGAATCATTGATAGGCTGTCTCCTACATGCTCCATACTGGGGATCAAGCCCCCAACCTGGGCATATGCCCTGATTGGGAATAGACCCATGACCTCTTGGTTCTTAGGATGATGCTCAACCACTGAGCCATGTCGGTAAGGATTTTTTTTTCCCCAAAAGCAGCTCCTATACTTCCATGTAAATGACTCTTGGCTGTGTTTTATCCTACACTGATGAGAACTCATCAGGACGAGGGCCCTTTGCCTTCAGGAATATTCTTAAAGCTCATGTTTTCCTTTGTTCCTCCTAAGACTACTTAGTTCTTTATTTTAGGAACTAGAGATGAACCAGTAATCAAAAATCTATTTTTTAAACACAAACACACTGGCTTTTGTTTTCACACCTGAATCATTGACTAGAGTTCTCAAAATGACTATGAGTCATTACAAAATACATATGAGTACTTTTTATGAAACAATGCATTTTATTAACAGATGTCATTTTACTGCATGGCTAGAGTCTCAGGTTTATTCACCCTCTGGGCAAGAATGATAGTAATTGTTTTAAAATCACAACTCCAACAGTTCTAAGCAAGCACTTTTGGCGAAAGATTATTTTTTACACAAGAATTTTGCCTTTGGGATCTTCTTGTTTTTCTCACTATTTCAAATTAGCTAAATTGAGCCACTTTTGAAAACCTTCACACAAAATGTTCCACCTGAATTCCTCCCAAGCCTCTCAGGGAAAATTTGGTGGAGTTCTTTCTTTCCAAAGGAGCCTGGACACATCCCAAACTCTTAAGTGTAGAGGCATCAGCTTAATCAGCACATAAATAAATCATTACGCAAGAAATAGCTGTCTTCTTAAAATTTACGTGTTCAGTTCATTAGGTTTTCCTCAGTCTAGACTTCTTTTGTATTCATAAAGCAACTTCTTTCTTTAAAAACGGCTTAGACTTCTGCTGCATTTGGTAGACCTGAGTGCCGGAGTGGGAGCCTGCTCCAGAAGAAGCCCCATTTCATTGTTATTGAAATTTCTAGTTACAATCTCAGCATTGTCATAGTGATGGCACTTTTTCTTTCAAAAGATCACTATAACAGCAAAGAAATCAGAGGAGAAGAAGGAAAAGTTCTCCTTTGAAATGCCATATTCTTGGTCTAGTAATCTGAATTCATGTATTGATAAGTTTGATATTTTTAATTGATGTACATAAAAATAGTTTTAAACTTTATTTTCATTCAATTATGATATGTCATTGCTCTAAGAACTGTAAGGAACAAAAGAAAAACATTTAGAATCCAAAACAAAGAGAGTAAAAACTATTGGTATATATACAGGATGCTAATTTTAAATTACTTATTGAAGAGTACATATGTTTTATGTATTTTTCCTATGTATTTTTTTTTTAATTGGTACAGGAAAAATGAGAAGTTGGAATCTGATCTTTTCCCTTTCAAATCTGGACTGCCTTACTTTCTCAGTGTTCCAGGTCAATTCAACTAACATTGATTGTCTGCCTCTATGTACCAGGCATTGTGTGTGTGCCGGGGGAGGGAGGGGGGCGAAGAGCGGGGTGGGGAGAGTCATCAATAAATGAGAGGTAGACTGTTAGAGCTTAGATATTTAACAGAAGTGGAAGTCCATGAAATCTGACACTGTTCTTAAAATTGCAGAGTAAACGTCGTTTGAATGTATTTGTAGTAGCCAGACTTTTTAACCGGTAGAGATGTTGGGGGTAGGAAAGAATCAATTTCTCCTCTCTATTTCCAGATGTTGAAACAGAAGGATGCTTATGAAATAGCAAGGGTTCTGCTTGCCCTGGCTAGTTACACATCTATGGAGTATGGGTTCACTCCTCTGGTTACTATTAAGAGCTCTTTCAAGCCATCTCTCCTCTTCCCATGCTTCAGCTTCCCCTTAAACATCCAACAGATAAATGGAAAATTGCCTCACTTTAAGCATCACCATACAACACTATAAGAAAGAGTAAAATAAATATATACCTACATAGAGAAAAGAAAAATGCTGTGAAGCTATTGACTGGAAATGTCGTCTTCCTAGGAACACACGTACAACCTATGACTATATTTCTAACTTTTACAAATGTGCTCTTCCCACATAAATGCCATTTCCCCCCAGGAGCAAGGATTTGAAAATGGCAGAACAGGTATGTTCCAAGGCAAATGGTGCTGGGTAAAAATCCAGTATTATCATTTGAAAATGTATCTTTTGCTGCAGGAGAAAAAAAACTGCTACTGAAATTTAAACTTGAACTTATTTTTATGGTTACAAAGAGGATGTTGCTGAGAGGCTCAACTGTTACTAGGTGAGCACTGTTTCACTCTATTACTTTTTCATTTGGAAAAGTTACCTAAAGCCTTGGAACAATACTGCCGAGGAATACACCATGCACGAGAGGCTGTTCTCGGGGAACCTAAGGTCAAATAATCAAACGTAACGCTGAATTATAAAGCACCCTGCTGCACTCCAGGTTCAAATATGCTGCATCCCATCCTAACTCCAGTGCATGCAATGGTGCAGACAGTAAAATGCTATAAGCCAGTAAAATGAATGCCAAAGACATGGGTGACATTTTCATCTCTTCTTTTTCTCCCTTTTGCAGAATGTTAAATTATCACATGGTATTTATTGAACATCCTAATGCACAGATGATAAAAAAGGAGTTACACTTATTAGGTAGCTTCAGAAACTACTAGTGAAGCCAAAGGCATGTAAATGCCAACTGCTCTTCTTTAGCTCAGCCTGTGCGCTCACAAACTTATAAGGTAAAATTCACCTGGCCATAGAGGACAATTTCCTTATGTCTGACAGGAAGACCGTAAGAACTGAAGAAAAGTTTAGCATTCCATTTTATCTCAGAACAAAGGGTGACTGTGATGTCATGGACCTGATTTTCAGCAGGTCCTTCCTGTCACTTTAATGCATGGCACTGTCCCTGATTGCCCTTGCTCAGCAGGTTCCAGGTCGGAGGCTGGCCTGATCATTTTGGAGGACAAAGGCTGCTGTTATTTCCAGCTTTCCTCATCCATCAGAGCAATTCGCTTTCCCATTCCCAGGATCCTTATACTTTGAGTGATTCACAAAAGTATCCCTGCCATCATAATTCCAGGCAGTATTCTATATTGTGACCTCTAGTCAAAATTAGTTCTCTTCATTTTACATTAATCAGAAAGTTAAACAAGTATAAATCTTCCCTCTCTGTTATAAAACAAATCACAAAGCAAAACCAAATCTTTATGGCTATTACTTCTGCGTTTAATTTTTCATGGGAAGTGAGCTAGGCATAGCTGTATCCTTAAAATGAACTATCAAGTCCTTCTCTAACAACCCTCTTGGCTGTTAATGAGGTTTTCAAACTAATATCTTGGGTTGAAACTCCAATGATGATAGAAAAACTTGAGCTAAATAAATCCAAGGAAGCAGTCATGTAATTTTCATACTATGCTTTCCCTCGGAGCAGTTACACTTAAGTAAACAAGCCCTCAAAAATGGTGTCTCAGCTATAATGATGCCTTCATAGGCTTAGATGAACACAAATGCAATGTGAGTCTGTAGAAAGGCTCAGTTCTCCCACCATAACAGAAGATGCACCGTGCAAGTTAACAGAGGAGCTTACGACAGACATGGCTGCAGTTGCCCCTCAGAACTCCGGCGGGCCTCGGATTTCCCATCAGGTTGAAGAGAAAAGCTGCAGCACCTAAGGGTGGCACAGTGGGGAAAAGCACGGCTGTGCTCTTCAGTTTCAGCCTTGGCTCTGCCCTCTACTGGCTTGCTCTGAACAACTACTTCTTTCTTCGTTCTCCTTTTCCATGGCACTTTATAGATACTTCCATTTTAAGATTTAGGTTTCATCAGAAAAGATACAGCTGTTCCTCAGTAAGATCTCTCTGTGTACCGGGCATTGTGCTCAGTGCTTTATGTACAAATTTTACACTATAACATCATGCAAGGAAGGAAAGACTATCTCCATATTCCAGTTCTCCAAAAGCACCATTTCCTGACCATACTTCCTTTCCTGTATATTCCCAGTATCCTATATAATAAAAGCCTAATATGCTAAGTGTTTGACCTTTTGACCAGTCACTATGACACACACTGACCACCAAGGGGCAGACACTCTGACTGGTTGGTTAGCTTGCTGCTGGGGTCCGGCCGATCGGGACTGGGCGAGATGGGCCGGACACACCCTGGAGCCCTTCTATGGTCCCTCCCTGGCCCCTATTGTGCACTGGTGGGGTCCCTCAGCCTGGCCTGTGCCCTCTCGCAATCCGGGACCCCTCGGGAGATGTAGGAGAGCCAGTTTCGGCCCGATCCTCGCAGGCCAGGCAGAGGGACCACACTGGTGCACGAATCCGTGCACCGGGCCTCTAGTAAAACTATAGCTTACAAACGAGGAAACTGAATTCTACAGAAGTTAAAGTCACTTGGTTAGTAAGCAGAAAACCCATGATTTGAACCCCTGTTCAAACCCCATACTTTTAGCCATTGTTGTACACTGCTGCTCTTCCTGGCTTATATATCTGTCCTTTGCTACTAGTCTGTGGGCACCTTGAGAATGGGGACAGCATTTCAATCAACCATTTTCTCCTTTGTGTCATGTACAGTGTTGGAATTTAGCAGTTGTATTCAGGCTTATGGTCATCTTCAAAAACAAAACAAAACTGTTACTGGCTATGCCTAAGGCAAAGGCTCAGCTCCCACAGCCAGTTGGCCATTTAGGAAACATTTTGAAAAATTTATTTATTTTTTAATTTTTCAATTACAGTTCACTTTCAGTATTATTTTTTATTGATTTCAGGTGTACAGAACAGTGGTTAGACAATCAAGTATTCCCCCTGATATTTCTAGTGCCCACCTGGCACTATACATAGTTATTACAACATTATTGACTATATTCCCAATGCTGTATTTTATATCCCCATGACTATCCTGTAACTACCAATTTGTGCCTTCTTAATCCCTTCACCTTGTTCACCCAGTCCCCTACTCCCCTTCCCTCTGGCAACCATCAGTCTGTTCTCTGTGTCTATGAGTCTGTTTCTATTTTGTTTGTACTTTTATTTTGTTCTTTAGATTTCACATACATATAAGTGAAATTATATAGTACAATATTTGTCTTTCTCTGACTTTTTCACTGAGCACAATACCCTCTAGGTCCATCCATGCTGTTGCAAATGGTAGAATTTCATTCTTTTTTATGATCCATCAATAGATTAAAAAAAATCAGTGAACATATCTACAAAGGAAATATTTTGATGGCTATTCTTGCAGGAGGAAAGATGCTGCAAGTCTGAGGACCTCCTACACCTAGAGCTTCTCTGTACAGAGCACCCACAATTGGACGGTGCCAGGTGGACACATTTGGTTGCAGGTAGCACAATTACTCTTGACCACAGCTGACTGGGTGAGGAATCTGAGCCTGGCCACCTGCAGATCAGCCTCTGTCCTATGTCATAACTCGATGTGAGAGCCCTGCGTCATAATTAAACTAATCAAATACTCTCCCTGAGAGTTTAAGTATGAGACTCACAGAGATGGCACTCATATCAAGAGACACCCAGAAAAAAATGCACTAGACAGAGGACAGGACACAATAGAAGAGACGAGGGATCTGGAGCTGGGGCAGAGCAGTGGTGGGGAGCTGAAGCAAAGGTGCAAAGTCAACACGGAGGCTGGCGTCACTGTGCCCCCAGCAGAGCTGCTGGAGTGGCCTCAGTGATGAACCGGTTCTTGAGAAAGCAGCACACTGCAGGCTGCTGAGCCCACCTCCTGGGCTTCCTTCTTCTGTTCATATCCCCATTACTGAGATCATCTCAAAATATCTGCGCTAGTTACCAAAGTAGAGAGGGGTGTGAACCAGGGATAAAAATCAATGAAAATGCATGATCCCAATCTTTAAGGTGCAATGACCTTTAAATGAGGCAGAAGGGATGTCCATAAGTGACTATAATCCAAGACTAAATATGCTCGGATGGGCCGGAGTATATAGCAAAGGGCTATCTGAAAGGGCTCCTGGGAAATTGTTACATGCTCTCATTACAGGCCTATTGGACAGAGCTGCAAATAGAGGGAAAAGAAGAGGAAGGGAAAGCGTGAAATCTGGAAAGCTTGAAAAAGCAAAAACCTATTATAATTCTGCTCCCATTTGAATTCATGTATTTCAGTAATTGCCTGCAGTGCTAAAAGGTAAGCTAACCTTTTTCTTAAAATCATGTTTAATGAAAACTATCTCTTAGTATATTTTGAGTGAGTTCGGTGCTCATTAGAGTGAGGGACAAATAGCAAATGAGTTACAGCACTGCATAATGAAGAGGGAACCTGGGACAATTTCTTCAACCCTGAGACGGGGAATGTGCTTCTCTCCTTCACCTGTGGGGACTGATACCCCATTCTAAATTGTGGGCAGGTTTAATAATGTGCACCCTGGATGTTCCAGTGCTGGCCCTGGCCCACAAGTTTCAAAATAAATAGGAAATAAAATTAAATCAACCACAGGCTGACCTTTGTATGTTCAAAGCCTGGGTAAGAGAGGGGCCCTTCTCTTTTTCTGACTGTGATCAGTCCCGTGATTACCATGGAGATGGCCACATCCAGAAACTTAACTGGTTATTCTTTTCCAGCCTGTGCCAAGCTACCTATATAGTCAGAAACTTGAGGTCGCTGAAGGGCAGCTTGGAGAAATAGTGTATCTTGTCATTCTAGACTCCTAGGGTCATAGGGATTGCAGAGTTGGCCTACAGTGTAATGATTTTGTTGGAATGGGTAGTTGGAATGGGCAGACTCAGATGCTATTACACATAGCCCATTATTGCACTAAACTGAATGGCTGTAAAAGCAAATTATGTCCCTCAACCTAATAACAGCTTACACTTTGTGAATGCTTAAAGGGTGTCAACCCCTTGAAGGCAGTGATGTGATGATGATAACTATTATCAGTCCCATGTTACACATGAGAAGAAGGACACTTGAGAAACAAGTAACTTTCCCCAAATATCATGGCCAATCAGTGATGCAAGATGGGATTTGAACCCACTCCTTTGGACCGGAGGAGCCCCTCTACTTATTGCTCTAATACACTGCTTTCCAACATTAGAAAGAGAATGGAATGAAACGGATGAGTGATCAGCTTCTGCAATAAATGCCAGTAAACTGACCAGTCCTTCCAGCTGATTTCTGCTCAAGCCCCAGGAGTTTCGTGGATATCTACATTGTTTCTTTCTCTTTTCCCCTCTGGAATTCAATAATGATGATGATGATGATGATGATGATGATGATAATGATGATAGTTGTTGTTATTATTGTCTCTGCAGAGATTCTTTGGTTGAAATACAGAGATCAATGATGTGAAATTATTTCTTCCATCCCTCCAAAGGTTAGCCATGCACTAGTTTAGTGCACAAGTAAAGCAATGCATATTTCAAATTCCATTTCCTGAGTAACCATGGTCAGCTGTTTTAGTCTGACAAAATTAATTGCAGATGAATATCATAATAGAACAGTATTAGTTGTAGCATATCACTAAGAAGTGTAAATTTGTGTTAATGGACATGATTCACCATCTACTCTAGGTATATTTGTATAATCAGTATGTGTATTTGTCTACATAGGTCAATACATTTTTCTGTACTGGCAGAACTCACCTCAGAAATGATTCATATTTTCAAATGCTTGTCTTCTTTGCCTCTGTACCCAACCCTTACCCACCACACAAACATTGGTGGCCTAATTGCCTGCTTCAGAACATATTGTATAACCTTTGGAAAATCTGAGTATTTGGAAGTGGAGAAATAGAAACTGTTGGTATAACTGTGAGAAGCATTTTGGGGGACAGACTAGGTGAGGATTCTAGACAAGCCCAACTTGCTTATAATCCCCCTTTCTCCAAAATAATCTTAATTTTGTCTTTTATGTTTATGTAATTCTAGCATTATGCTATACTGTCAGCCATTTCAATAATTAGAGATTTATTTTTTTAAAGCCTCTTTTAAAAGGCAAGTATATCCTTGCAAGTTAGGGGATTATTGGTCACTTATCCACTTAACCAAATCTCTTAAATTTCATTACATTTAGTTCAGATCAATTGAATTTAGGAATGCGAGTTTTGACTGGCAAGAGGGGAGGGAGGAAGTAAATTCTGTAACCCAGAGTCATCTTTAAATCCAGGACAGAGAAAAAAATTCTTCCTCTTCTCCTCTCCCAGAAAGCTTTGTGGAGACACCCTACTTCCACAACTCAGCTGGGTAATTTAGTCCATACTCTGCTTTAGCTATGTTACAGGTTAAAGAGCCTTCTGTGGACTGGCTTGGGCAGTTAATCGAAGTGTTTGGTTAAAGTTTCCAGAGGAAACTATGCTCTAAATGTTGAATAACTAAGTTACAAACCAACCTTTGGGACAAGGTCTGTTTGAAAGTGGGGACTGTCTGTGCAAGGCTCCAGGCTGTATCTTCACCCTACACTCTACAACATATTCATCAGCCACTGCTCAAGCATGGAAACACACATTAACACAGAAGTCTTGGATGCATTGCATGCCTCTGCACACAAATGAAAACATCTGGATGAACTGTTGTCTAAGAATGCTATCCAGATGTTTTAAAATAATTTATAGGGCAGACAATCCATGTGTGATGGATGCTTTTACTTTTCTTCTTTGGCATTGAGTAGGCCCCACTTTTATAACTGCAGTGCTGCTTACTGAAACCTGCCTGTATTCCTGAGAAATAGGACGGATGGGACTCTGTGGATGCCCTGGAGACTGTGGGGATTAGCCCTGGGTTGTCTTGTAAAATGTGGACTTGAAGTGGATCAGGGAAAGGGAACCAGGTGAGTGTATAAATGCTGCTTTTTATCCTCTCCCCCCTTTGGCACTCTCCTCTGAGCCAGAGGCTTGATCTCTGCTCTGATTTCAGTTATTTTAAGCCTCTTAACTTTCTGTGCTCTTTCTTCTATATGTCCCGTGAAACCCAATTCACAAGCAGGATGTCCTCTATTGCAGTTTTTCTCAAAATATGATCAAGGGCCCCATACATGGAAACAAATGGGGTGTTTAGTATGAATGCTGATACCTTGGCCTTCCCAGATCTTCCGACTCAAAGTCTCTGGAGGATGCGTACTGGAAATCTGTTTTAAATAAACTCCCTGGGTGAGCCTAGTGCAGACTTAAGAGAACAGCTGCATATGGTCCTGTTCTGATTATTCTAACTCATGAAAGGGTCACTCTGCAATTTTATTAACCTATAGAATCTAGAAATCAAAGTAACAGGAAAAGTTATAAATCTAAGTACCAGGGTGCTTCTGAAAATGTAACGTAAGCAAGTTAGGAACTTTATAACAATTCATTAGAGTTACTTGCTGTAGAATCTATTCTTAAGTATGTTGGGCATTTCTCTATCTGAAATCTGATTTCCATAGAAGGTCAATAACAGAATATTTACACTGCCAATATGATAACCATTTAGCATTTGATTTTTACAAAATTCTTGCCTCTAAACAATGGGCATTCAAAACAAATCATTCCTTCATTAGCGATAATAATAGTTTATTGCCCTTTATCCTGAAGTGTTCATTTTTATTTCCATTAACCCTATTGTATTGCACAAAACTAGCAAACCCCAGTTTATCACAGTGCACACTGAATGGAGAGACTAAGTGAATGCCTTCTGGTGGGGTTTCCCTTAGATTAGCGACTAGAAGAATTCATCTTCTCTATGAGCCCCCACAATGGCCTGTGGGGAAGTAGTATGAGTGAAGAAGGTCCATAATACAGATTAATAACTCTTCCAAAAGCATTGATAAACGAATTTACTGCAATTAAACCAGTTGCTAAGTGAGTTGTTTGGCGTCAAGGCACACCACTGGATAAGTGAATTTTCCCACATGTTTAGAGGAAGAACAGAAGGAGGGATCTGAAGACTCGGGGGAACAGAGTGTATTTCAGAACCTCCATAGGAGGCCGGTTCAGAGGAGAGGGACCCTAGCCTTTGCTAGTACCTTACTTTCCCTGTTTTTCCTTTACTAAATATTGGTGCTACTTACATTCCTAAGTTTCAAACATAGGCGGCTAGTTGGATTTGGGTTCTCAGTTTCCATGAAATGGTCCCTAACTCCTATATTCTGCACACAGTGGGACCTTCACCAATGCTGGTGGGCTGTCTGTTGGATGGGTATTTCCAAGAATCAGTCTTGGACCCATAGGTAGGTAGATAGTCTAACATGGCTCCTACCCAGACCCCACTTTTCACACATAGACTTATCCTGGGAGTTGAGGATACTGAACATAGTCACTGCTGCCTTTAGCTGTCTTGTCTCTCCTGGATCACTAAAGAAGCATCTCAGTTCTGTTTATGTCAAAATCAGCTCTTCTTTTTCTGTCAGTCAAAGAACAGCTCTCCAAATGTGGTTGCCAAAGAGTCCTGAGGTTCTGAGCTATGGTTTGTTTTTCTTTTTTGAGCTTTGTTCACATAGGAGATGTTAATTTCTTGGAACTTTTCCTCTCAGGTAAATCGTATCTACAGAAGCCACTAATTGTAAAGTTAAAGGGCAAATTCTGCATTTTATTAAAGAATAAATAGAATACCTCTCTTTTTTGGAAAATGCGTAATAAACCTACACAAATGGCATACAAAGTAACCCCCGTCTCCTCATGGCTGGAAAAGCAATATGCTTTACTTGCATGTTGCCTTTAAAGAATCACTATTAAGCATTTTTCTTTACCTCCATTTTTAAGCACATTGAAATTCTTTTCCTAAAAAGAAAAAGCATTTTATGAGTATATAAATATACACAAAGTTTAAAAGTAATGTTCTTTTTATTTAAAAAGAATTTTACACTACAATAACTCAACTTAACTTGAAATGTCTACTGAACATAATACCTATTGTGCTGTTCTTTGTTTCTATTCATCTTGAACATGCTTCCATTTTCAAGTTGAATTCTCACTGCATCTTTTAAAATCTTTTTACAATGTAAAAGTTCTTTATGTGTCAAAAAAAAAGACTCCCAGTAGTGAAGTGTCTCAGGGAACAATGCAGTGTCAGACACAGTGTCTGATTTTCCTGAGGAGGTGTAAATGAGACTTCATAAAGAAAGAGTTCATTTCTGGCCCTAGTATTTTTGGTTGTATGTGAGCCTAATGCATACAGCCCTAATTTGGTCATCTGTTGCCTACTTCCTGGGTCTTGATGATCCCCTTCTCCAGCCTCTGTAGTGCTACCCACAGACATCTACCTGATCTATAGGTTAGAAACTAGTCATGAATCCCATAGGTGCCTAAATAAATGTTGCAATATCCTAGAAATTAAAATGTCTGGGGGGAAACTTGGTATCAAAGTTATCTGCTGAATAACACAAGTTTCCACTTTTCTGAATGTCTCATCAACCACTCCTTGCATCCTCCCATCAGCTCCTACACTCTCATCAGCTCCCCTAACAATTCTCCCAATACAGATACCTTTTACCAGCCCAAAGTGGTGGCTACTGGGCAGCCCATTATTCCTATTGGGATTGACTCTCTTCTCTGAACTGTGTACTAAGCTAGAGACCAATTATATTGCTAACTCCTGCTTTCTTGAGTGCTTGGTGGATTCTGATTTGGAATGGACATACTGGCAGGAATGGTTCCTGGTTTGAACTTCTCCCACAGCCAGACTCCCTCTACTCCCACTTCAATGCATTCTATTGCACGTTATTATTTCTTTTTTTAAAAACATTATTATTCTTTTTAAAAATATATTTTTATTGATTTCAGAGAGAGGAAGGGAGGGGGAGAGAGAGAGAGAAAAATCAATGATGAGAGAGAATCATTGATTGGCTGCCTCCTGCATGCCCCACACTGGGCGTTGAGCCTGCCACCTGGGCATGTGCCCTTAGGGTAACTGAATCAGGACCTTCTGATTCATACTTTGGTGCTCAGCCACTGAGCCATGCCAGCTGGGCTCAACTCCACATTATTAATACCTGGGAGAACATAGGTGGTTATGACTGGGCCTCTGCTCAGGTCTCATCCAGTTCTCTGCCCTTTATTTGAGCACTTGCTGCCTAGGGGCCTGCAAGCCTTGAAAAAGGACATATTTTGAATAACTTTTTAGTTTTCAAAGGAACCTCACCACTTTCTTGATATGGACATGTAAAAAAGTTTATGTGGTCACTATTTCTGTAGTAATGTGACAAAATATGAGGGTTTATACCAGAGGTTAGCAAACTAAAGCACATGGGCCAAATCTATCCTGTTTCTGTTTTTGTCAATAAAGTTTTATTATAACACAACCACCATTACTGCTCATTCATTTATGTGTTGCTTGTGCCTGTTTGTGTGCTATCAGCAGAGCTGAGTAGTTGTGACAAAGACTGTATGGCTCACAAAGTCAAAAATATTTACATCTGATCCTTTATATAAAAATTTTGCCAAACTCCACCTTATACTCACCTATTACTTCATCTATCGGTTTGGGGCCTAAATAGAGACCTATCTGAGGGGCAAGCACCAGTTACTCAGATATCCACTTTGTTGAACTTCAAATTATTTTCACTAAAAGGAACAAAACCTATATTTTAAATTATTGACATCTGACTAAATACATTAGCGTATGTGGAGGGAGGAGAAATACACAAAGCTACGCTCAGAGACTTCTAGAATATATTTTTTAAAAAATGTAGCCCAGAGAGAGGCAAAGAAGGTAAATTATCAGCAATTATTGTCATCCAATAGAGATTCAGAAATACCAATCCTACTCCTTAGTGGGCAGTTCATTTACTCTGACCACAAACTAGTGGGGCTAGGCAAATTGAGCCCCACTAGATTAAAGAGAGAATTAACATCAATTTCCCCCAGTAAATAAAATATTATACAAAGGCATGCTTATAAATAGTTATATCACCAAGACTTGCGACTAGAAAAGATAAAAAAAGATTTGTAATCTTTTAAAAAATATATTTTATTGATTTCTGAGAGGAAGGTAGAGGGAGAGAGAGACAGAAACATCAATGATGAGAGAGAATCATTGATTGGCTGCCTCCTGCACACCCCCTACTGGGAATTGAGCCTGCAACCCAGGCATGTGCCCTCGACCAGAACTGAACCTGGGACCCTTAAGTCTGCAGGCCAACACTCTATCCACTGAGCCAAACCAGCTAGGGCAAAATATTCTTAATCTTATTTGCTAAATTGAACCTGATAGAAAGAAAGCAACATTTCTCATGTAAATCAAATTACCAGATATGCTGACTTTTAGTTTCACAAAGTAGTCATTCTATGAGGGTACACGTACTACTGCTAAAATATAAAATGGCTGAACGAAGGGTTTTACACCCTATGGTGCCAAGTTTTTGTTTTTTCTCTGCACTGATTAAAATAAAGGAGTCATCATTGCCAATGGGCAGAGCCTATTACATTGCTTTTATCAAATGCAAGGAGGTGTAAATACAACTGTAAAGTAGAAGAGAAAGATCATGATTCATCATCTGACAGTGAAGCTATTAAACATAATCAAAGACACAGAGTAAACTCATTGTTTTTCAACACATTGCTAAAGAATCCTTTTAGCTGTAAAATTAGCATGAATGTCACCATCCTGACCCTGCTATTGAAGAAACTTGGTTTAACACAAATGAAGAGGAGTTACTTACCATAGATAAGCCCACTGCTTTTAATCTGGACACAGAGCCCTCAAGTTGTAATCAATAACTGATTAATAGTTGATCATTCAGGGCATTATAATTTTAGGACACTTATTAGTGATCAAAGTATACAGCCTGTTGAATGAACGGAGGCTCACATACGCTAACAACAAAATCGATGCTTGCTTTCTCTTACAAAATACAAGGCCAATGACTTATTCTCAGGAAGTCAGTTGGACCATGACGTAAAGTACACAGTGCTATATTGAGAAGTGAAAATCCTGCCCATGGTGTAGGATTCCAGAACCTTGAGTGAAAGGAACAGATGGGCAGGAGGATGGAACACGGAGGTGCAAAAGATATGACAATTCAAAAGTTCCCTGCATGTCACCTGAAAAAAGCCCACTTATTTTCTGCTCATCAGTCTTTTAAAGGCATGGTCCTCAAGGTCAACTTGTTACAATATATCCGTCTATGAAAAGTTGTGAGCCATGATTTTACAATTAATCATGTGAGTTCTGTAGGGTTTAATCATGACTGTTTAAAAGTTGAAGTCTTCTTAGTCCAAACCTTGGCCAGCCTCACAAAATTACATGCAATTTAGCTATGCCTGGCTCACGGGTGTTTTACACATGCCCTTCAGACTCTAGGTTCTAGAGCTCCAACTACTTCCACATGACTCTCCATGCATACTCAGTATAGAGGCCAGAACACAGTAATTGCTTAGAAAATGCATGCAGCATAGATTTCTGCAAGAATGGTTTTCCTCACTTATTAATAAGCAGTGTGAGGACACAAAGATAGAGATGGTGACCTGTCCAAGGAAGACTTTGGCAATATCTGGCAATATCCACTCAACCCAATAAGTTTGACTTCAGACCTTCTTTAATGCACTCCATATAAGTAAGTTTTAAGCATGAACATTTACTGTGGGTTCCAATGTGACTAACTTATAGAATTCTGACTTCATACCCTGACTTCAACACCTGCCTTTGGCTCCTTCTAATTTGTGGTCCATTGTTTCCCCTTCTGGGATTCTGGATCATGTACTTCCACACAGTTGTCCCCCTTAAAGAACCTCCCCTTAGCCTTGGTTCCTTGTAAAAGTCCCTCTCTAACCTTTAGCATTCTGGCATTTCCCAACCCCCAACCCTACTTTACTATGTCAAGGAGGGGATCCTGACCTGGATGGAATAATCTAAAAAAAAAACAACGCTTAAAGAGAAATTTTAATTGATTTCTTTCTTGGAACCTATGGATCTTTGACAATTTCTAGCAAAGGTGGTAGCAGAGACTCTCTTCATCAACAATGAATTTTGACGATTTTCTGGTTAGCTCTTGTCTCAGTGGGTAACTGATGTCTTGCCTTAGGTGATCTGCAAGAAAGTAACTGTCAATGCCCAAGTGCCAATTTTGATAGCAACGACTGAACATTATTCATAACTAAAAGGTTGAGCATTTTTTAACACTCTTGGTAAGTGACATTGTGCTTCATCTGTACTTCCAAGAGAGCTCACACCATAGTCTACATTGCATTATATTTATTGTTTTATTTCCTTATTGAAGTTCTTTGGTAGGTATATGGGTCAGCTTTTTAAAAATTTTTTCTTACTCATTGTATTCCCCAGAGCACTAGTAATAAACTTATACTAGTAATGACACTAGACATGCTTATTAAATATAAGAAGAGGCAAAGGAAGCATATACAAATGTATCCAACTCTAGTTGGGAGAAATGAAGATTTAACTATTGGATTGAAATGAGACTTTTGACCAGTTTTTGTGCCTAGTTTTAATAGTCATTATCAGAATTCCATTTGTGTTCTAAAATCCTGTAAATACAATAAGTAATGTCTAATCCCTGGCCGCCTTCCCACTCTCTATAATTCTTGCCTAATGTGACTCCAGATGAAATTATGCAAGAATCTATACCCCCTGCTCTAGGTTTATAGGGTGTTCATGTGGATTTTCCCTCTTAATTAAAAAAAAATCACAATGAGGAGTAAGGATGGGCAACAATGGGAATTAGATGAGTTTCTCTTGAGCCTCTTAAACCTCCTAGTTGTTCTTTGTCTCCTGCTGCAATGGCCCCCTACTGCTCTTTGGATGTTCTGTGACTTCATCTAGTCCCTAATCTCTTTCAAACTGAATCTCTCTAGTTCTCCTGACAAAATCTGATCTCAGGCTACTTCTGCTGGAAAGAAACCAATATACAAATTAGTCATATGATGTTAATGAATGATAGTAGCTTAAGGTATTTTCTGGCCCAGATGGATTTGCATTTTGATAAGGGGCAATGCCCTAACCCAAGGGATCAAATTGCTAATGGTAGAATTTAAGTCTTCAGGAATGGCTTTAAGGAACATAAAGTCTTCCAACCCCATCGTATTGGCTGCCAGCTCTAACAGTACAGAGGACTTTCACGCCCTCAATGCTGTCCATCTTTATCACCATGAATAATCAAGAAGTTATTTTCTATATAAGCCTCAAACCCTGACACTCACAAATGCTGAACTCATTATAAAAGGGGATAATGTCAACACAGTGACTCCAAATAATTTCCGGATTTGGTGAGAGGGCGAGGAAAAAGAAAGGAAAGTAGGAAGGGAGGGAGAAAGCAGGAAAGAAGAAGGGCTATCAACATAGGGAGTAAAAGAAGTATCTCTTTTATCTGAATGTTATTACAATATATTATTGGATACATAGAATGTATATTTAATACCACTTCTAAGATCAAACTGTATGTGTTAATCCAAACTTTTTATAAAATAAAAAAAAAATATTGATTTATAACCTGTGGGGAAGGGGAACTTAAAAGACACAACAAATTTAAGGGCAATTAAACATAATGTGTTAAAATTTAAAAGCAAATTTTATAATTGTAGTTCTGCAACTTAAGTTAGTGTATAACAAGAAATACTAATTTTGAAAACCAGGTTCCTCAGGGCTATTTACCAAATTATTATTAACTAGAGGTCCAGTGCACGAAATTCGTGCACGGGTAGGGTCCCTAGGCCTGGCCAGTGATCAGGGCTGATGGGGGTCTTCAGCCTTCCCCAGTTGCCGGCCCGGGCCTTCCTTTGTTCTGCACTGCCCCCTGGTGGTCAGCGCATGTCATAGCAAGCAATCAAACTCCCAGTCTCCTGGTGAAACTACCAGGGGATAATTTGTATATTAGCCTTTTATATAGATAGATTGAAGTGTATGTCCATTTGTCACAGCTAAGAACAGCAGAAAAGTGGTTCTGCAGTCACATATTTTTGAAGAAAGTAAGAAACCAATTCCCTCAATAGCAAGAGATTTCAGCTGAATTTGTTGAACTTGACTTCCTTGATATTTTTGGAAAACAATAATAGGACATGGTGCAGCCCTTTAGTTAGGTCATTCATTCCTTCTTACCAGTGAAAAGGGTCAAGAAGGTTAAGGAGATGATCCCATATCAAATAAATCAAGGCAGTGAGCTTGCAAATGAATATTAACTCTTATGTTTCTTAACTGAAGTTTGAAATGTTATAAAGATTTTATTTGTCTTTTAAAACAAGTAATGAGTTTAAAAATTATTTTTTTAAAAAAATCCTCAGCAGAAGATATGTTTTTATTGATTTTAGAGAAAGAGGTAGGGAAAGAGAGAGAGATGGAGAGAAAGAGGCCCCTTTGTGAGAGAGAAACATAAAAATATCAATTGGTTGCCTCCAGTACATGCCCCAACTGAGGAGCCTAGGTATGTGCCCTGACCAAGAGTTGAACCTGCAACTTTTTTTGGTGCATGGGACTATGCTCCAACCAGCTGAACCACCTGGCCAGGACAAGTTAAAAAGTCTTTTATGTGAAAACTTCACTTGCTTGTACAGCATAAGTTTTATAGATATTCTACAACAAACAGAACAATAATGATAATGGTTATTAATGTAAATGACATAGGAAAAGAATTAATCTGTCTCCTCAATCTTTGAAATGACTGCTACTTCCTAAATCACTCTTTACTGTACTACTCCATTTCCATCTACAACCGATTTATGAGATTTAGGAGGTTAGATGCAGATGAAGACTTATATATGATACCATTACATAGACACAAGAAGATGAAAATTATTAAAAAGAAGTTAAGAGACATGGAGAATACTATGAGAGCATCAATCATATACGTGCAATTGTAGTCCCAGTTAGAAAAGTTGAGATAATGAGGAGATATGGCAATTAAAATTCAATATTTGGTTGAAGATTTTCAGAATTGATAAGCATTAATCCACATATAATAGAAGCCCACCATGTACACAATACATTTTAATAAGTCCACAACTAGACATCTAGCAATACTGCAGAACACCAAAGATAAAGAGAAGTTCTTCAACATAGGCAGAGGAAGACAGAACAGTTATCAAGGACATAAATTTGACTGTAAGATTCTTAATAATGGAACCAATAAGCCAATAGAATAATATCTTCAAAGTGCTGAGGACAAATAATTTTCAAAATAAATATAAACTACATTTTAAGGATAAAATAGAAGTATTTTCACTAAAAAACAAAATAAACAATACAATAAAGTTTTTAACAAGATGCAATCACCTATGAAATATTGAAGTTATAGTCTTAGAAGAAGAAATCTCAAAAGGAAATTCTGAAATGCAAGAAACAATGGTGAGAAAAAAACTGTTTAATGAGCAGATAAATCTAAATAAGCACTGTCTATATAAATAACTATAGTAATTTCTAATTTAGGAAATTAAAAAAAGATAAACAGTAAAGTGAGAGTTAGGAGAGAGGGTAAGCAATTATAAACATTTAATGTTCCATGATCCTTGCATAATTTTAGGGTGGGATTGACATATTGATTAACATTAGACTTTATTAAGTGTGCATAGTAAATTTCGAGGGTAACCTCTAAAATATAAATAAGAGAACTTCCAAACCAGTAGATTAAAAACAATGCAATGAAAAAAATAATAACCTCTGTCAATCCAAAATCTAAAGGGAAAAAGGGGGAGAGAGGAAGCATAGAAAAGTATAAGGTGATAAATATAAGTCCAAGCATATTAGTAATAATAACAGATGTAAATAAACTTACATTTCCAATTTAAAGTATAGATTATTAGATTGCATGTGAAAACAAAACCATTCATTTACTGCGTATAAAGGCATGTTTGTGAAAAAACAGAAACATTGAAAATAAAAGGATAGGAAAGACATGTAAATGTTAACCAAAAAAAAAGCTGGAGAATATAAAATATCCTTTTAAAAAAACCATAAAACCTTTGGAAATAAGAAGGGCTAGTATTTAATGATAAAAATGGTCAGTTCACTAGAGAACTATAATAATAGTTGTAAACTTGTCTGCACCTAATAACAACCACCAAAAAATAAAAAAATAAAAAGATTGTAGAATAAAAACTGGAACTACAGTTCTAGTTAGTGCTAG
The DNA here is from genome assembly GCF_963455305.1 of Plecotus auritus. Lineage (NCBI taxonomy): Eukaryota > Metazoa > Chordata > Mammalia > Chiroptera > Vespertilionidae > Plecotus > Plecotus auritus. Next base: position 51,962,818 of record NC_137776.1, read on the forward strand.
CTAGGACTAGAGTACTAAAATTGCAAAGAAAAATCTCCCATTATCATTAATGATTTCAATATAATCCTTTAAATTATCAATAGATCAAGCAGATAAAAATAATGAATATATAAAAAGATCTGATCATACAATTAACAGGCTTAAATTAACAACTAGAGTTATTACATTCTTATCAAGAAACATTAAGTATTTTTTAAAAATATCCACACACTAAGCCATTAATGTTTCAATGTAAAAACATCAGTACACATGGACCATTTTCAAAACATTTTAATAGAAATCAAAAGATTTAAATAGAATTATAATGGTATGTTCAAATAGTACCCAAAGAAAGTTTTCAACCTTAAATGCTTGTAGCTAAACCAGCAAATTGGGAAGTTAGAAAAACTGAGGAAGTCCCAAGAAAGCAAAAAAAGAGATAATAGAGATGAGTCTTTAAAAAATAAGCAAAATAAAAAACATTAAAATGATGGTCTATACAGTCAAAGTTGTTTTTTAAAGAACTATTAAAACAGATAAACTGTTGGCCAGATTTATAAAGATAAAAAGATAAAAGATAAATAAAATATATTTGGAATATAAATGAGAACTTAACTACAGATATGTCAAATATATTAAAAAAACAATGAAATGATAATCAGAGAAATTATGGCACTAATCTGGAAATTTAGACAAAATGGATAGGAAATATATCTTATCAAAACTGACTTATAATATAGAAAATAGAAACAGTTTTATAACTATGAAAACGTTTCAATTGAGAAATGGGCAAAGATAAAAGAACAGACATTTAAAAAGAGACACAATCACACAAAAATATGTTTTTGCTCAATTTCATTAGTAACCAAGGACAATTTAACATTAAAATGATAAACATTTTGTTTTTTCCATATTTGGCAGAAAGACAAGAAGTTTGACTATACTAAATGCTGCTACTGCTGATGTCCTTCAGTGCTGGCTGGTGTTTAAAGTGTTGTAAGTACATTAGAAAAAATGGTACTATCTTGCAAAATTGAACCTTCATAAATGTAACTTCCAGCAACTTCTTTCCTAGGTATGTCTATACCTGAGAAACTCTTGCTCATGTACATTAAAAGACATTGCTTATAATAACAAAATATCTAAAATGTTCATTAGCACGAGGATAAATAAATGTGGTATACTTACATTGGCATATTAGACAATGATGAAAATGAATGAACTATAGCTATAATAACTATATCAATAAACTTTAAAAGTAATAGTCACAGAAAAAAGCAAGTCACGAAGACTATCTATCTATCTATCTATATATATAAAAGGCTAAGTGTCTGTCTGACCGGTAGCTATGATGCGCACTGACCACCAGGGGGTGGATGCTCAACACAGGAGTTGCCATGATGCGCACTGGCCATTTAAAAATAAACGACACCATGGACCTGGCACCAACAAACCAACACTCGGCTTCCCCCAAGTGGGACACAAGCCCCGCCACCACTCCGGAGCAACACCCCACCAAATCGCAGCCAATGCTGCCAAGACCCCATGGTGCAAAATGCGGCCCACAGCCCCGCCCAGCCAGGTAATGACATCATACAGTAACGCCCAGCTTCCTCTCCCTAGTAATTAGGCTCCTTGGAGTTTCTTCAGCCCAGGAACACAACTTGCTTTATAGACAGGTGCAAACATTTTACACTTTAACCAAATATCTGTGAAGCATTTTCACATGCCTCATCTCATTTGATCCTCACAAAAGTTCTGTCCTGGAGTAGGTAGATAGGAGACTCGGTAGAATACTATTTTCTTTTCATTAGCCAGGAAACGGAGATTTAGAAAGTTTAGAAACTTGACCCAACTAAAAAGAAGAAACGGTGGACCTTGAAAATGATTTCATGATTTCTCACTGTACAGAATACAGTCAAACACTGCTGCAGTTAAATATTTTACCCTTTGTTCTCCCTGCGTGATCTACAATAATTATCTGCTTCGTGTTGATATTTACTGCTGGGTTGCTGACAATTACCTGAAAGAGAAGTTGAGGTGCTTCACTGGGCTGGAAAAAGTTTAGCTAAATCAGAAAGCAGGTCTAATTAAGCAAGTTTATTCTATATATATAAAAGGCTAAGTTGACTCATGTATGCACAATACATATAAAGCTCTTACTGGAGCCAATTGCATGCATGTGTTTCGATCTGTCATTGTGAATTTGGTTGACACTTCTATTATAGAGAAAGGGCGAATAGCGATATTAAAACATTTCTTCTAATTAATTTCCTTTCAATGTGCATGAATCCATGCACTGGGACACTTGTATGTAGTGTAATTTTTATAGTGCAAAGCCAAGGAAAACCAGTATTATTTAGAGATATTTACATGCTGGCTTCTTTTACTTTTTAAATAGCAAAGAAATGATAAACCAAAATTTATTATAGTAGATAACTGAACAAGAATTAAAAAACAGGTTAGAGGAGAAGTAAAATACGTATGTGTTAGAATTATTTTAGTTCTTTAAGGTGGTGATACTTTCATAGATATTAATCATATTACTATTCATAACTTACATATTTAAATTTTTAAATATTCAAATAATATATAAAATTAAAACCAGAATTATGTCATTTCAGTGGACACACTCTTTTATGGCTCATTATTTACCAAATAAGGTTCTAAATAATTAGCACAGATGTTCTAGATGCAAATTCTTTCTATGTTAGCTCTAACATTCCACCTTTCTGCAATGGTAACCAGATTTTATAGTTTAGTCTTGCTGCTTTCCTCTCCTTTACTATATATATATATATATATATATATATATATATATATATATATATATATAATCTATAATAATAAAAGCATAATATGCTAATTAGACCTGCAGTGGGAGGCAAGCCCAGGTCCTGGTGCCAGAGGGCAGCCGGTGCCGGCAGCCAGGGGAAGGAAGGCCTACTTTTGCACAAATTTTGTGCATCGGGCCCTCTAGTACATTAATATGTTCTTATATCTTTCCTTAAAGAATTCTCTCAGGTTTCAATGTCTTCACTTTCTCCCATTGCATATACAAATCCTCCTCATCTCCCTTGTGAGGACTGATTCCACCAGTATCAGCTCTCCCACTCCATGTTACTTGTACGTACTTTGCAGTGTAATCTGCATCCAGCAGGTAGGAAATAGCCAAGCTGTAATGATGAAGCAACCATCTTTCCTACTACTATAGATAAAGACTACACGTCAATCAGCCTTGGAGCAAGCTTTAATGAAAAAGTGAGAGTACAAAGCCCTGGCAGAGTAAAGCAACCTCCTGGCAAGGACTAGTTTGCAGCCAGAATAAGAGATGCATAGAAGAACATCAATGGATTAACCTACTTTAGCAAGAATGTCTACTCTTTCAGTTATTACAGAGTCTGTTCTCTTAGCCTCACCTGGATGGAAAATGTCATCAATTCCTCAGGAAGGACAAATTAAAAGAATATTTCAGCTCTCCATTTCATAGCATTAATATTTTGTGGCATATAATTTTCCTTATCCCATTATGTACCTTCATATTGTCTCAATTAGTTCCTAAGTTGCCTTCATACAGTACTAAACACTTCCTGTTGCCAATGTTGTTATAGTTAGCTAGATCTATTCCATTATTGCAATAAAGATTTTGGTTTCCATATGATCAAAGAACAGCATTCTTTAAAAAGGCTTATGTCTGTAAATGTGAGCTTCAAGCTCAAAGATAACAGTGTGATTCATAAGTAGTCATTTAACAATGGCACACAACGTTTAGGGTCATGAAGGTAGTGGGAATGGTCTACTCTGGCAGCGGGGGGAATGTTTTATCATTGCACTCCATTATTTAGAATTGGCAGTGCATGGAGATAATATAAAGACTAACTTTCGGTCAATTTTATTATTTTTAAAATTCTCTTGAAACAATGCACCCTTTTACTTCCTGCATCTGTGATGGACCACTCTCACATCATCATCACCGCACCTTCTGTTTCTCCTACCAGATTGAAACTTCTTTGAGGGCATGAATGAAATCTTATTTTTGGATCACAAAGCCTAACATTTAGTAGATTCTTAGTAGATGTTTGTTGAAGAAAGGATTTTCATTTGTTTGGATGTGGTTGGTGACATGTAACCAAACATCCAATTTACATTGATATTCACAAGGAAGCAGACACACTGACTCACAAGAGAAACTTGGTTCAGTCCTAACCATGTTATCTAACATCCACTTTCCTTTATGCTTCTCCACTCTACCTTCTGGGGTGGGTTTATAGTTGTTCACATGGAAAATAATAAAATAATTACTACATAATAACACAATAATAAACTATATGCTTTGCATACTCACAACGGTAGACCTACTTTTGCCCCACCCTATACAGATACCATCTGGCTGCCAGCAACTCCAGAGGCAACAGAAGTCCTCGTCCATGACCAAGAGAATAAATAAGAGTAATTCCTGGCCCTGACTGGTTTGGCTCAGTGGATAGAGCGTCGGCCTGCGGACTCAAGGGTCCCAGGTTCGATTCCGGTCAGGGGCATGTACCTTGGTTGCGGGTGCATCCCCAGTGGAGGTTGTGCAGGAGGCAGCTGATCGATGTTTCTCTCTCATCGATGTTTCTAACTCTCTATCCCTCTCCCTTCCTCTCTGTAAAAAATCAATAAAAATATATTTAAAAAAAAAAAAAAAGAGTAATTCCTGAAACCACACCACAAGAGTAAGGAAGCTTCTTTTCCCTATTTTGTCCTCACCCCTGAGTCAACAGCACCTAGAGCCAGGGAAGGAAGGAGCTCCTCCCAGAGCCTGGAAGAAAATCTGCACTATTCACAAAGGCCTGGATTCGAAGCCGAACTTTGTAATAGTTATAAGACACAGGAAAATTAACCAATTTCATGAAGCCATTGTTACCTCATCCATTTAATAGAGATTATGTAGTATTAACCTCAGAAACCAAAATGCAAGTAAAGAACTTAGCACAATGCCTGGCACACAGTAAATAACTAATGTAAGTGCCTATAAGTCCATACTCTTCCACATACACATTCAAAATCAACATTGTGAGTGTCCAGGGGATCTAAAGAGTTAAAAGATAAATTATTGGAATTATATATTTTAAAGCCTGCATTGCTTATGAGACTTATCAAAGGAGTGGGCATCATTAATTGCTTTAACCCTGTAAAAGGAATTTATTAGAATGAGTTAATTGGTTTTATTAAGAGTGCTAACATCTGGAATTGTTTTTAGTTGGGTTTATGCAATCTCATGTATTTATTCATCTGCTAATTCTGCATGAGCAATAGAGTTAACCGGATGTGTGGACCCTGTTATTGAGACGGCTCTCTCCTTCTCCTACTAACACCACCTTGAATACCTACTACAGCTTGAAGAAAGAGACATACATGTACTGCAGTGATGACACGATGTTGATGAACACTTTCCAGGCATGAATCACCTTTTGACATAGCCCTTCCTGTACTTGGGCTACATTGATATGCTATTCACATCTTCAACGAAACAGTATTTTTATTTTTCTTAAGTATGGCACTAAATATATTTTTGGTGTTAAATTTTCATTTCAAATGTCTCAAGGGACATGGTTATAGAGTAGAAAGCAAATGTATTTGGAGTTGTCAGTGTGGGATTTGAAATCAGTTGGCTGTGGTTCAAATCCTAGCACTTCTACCCACTAGCTCTGTAAGTTGGACAAATAACTTTACTTATGCTAGCCTTTGGTCCCACATCAATAAAATGGAAGTAATAATATTACCTACTTCAGAAAGTTGCTGTAAATGAAATGTATATGAACGTTTCTTCTTCTACTCCTTCTTCTTCCTCTTCATCACCATCATCAAAAATCTTGCTTCATAAATAAATCTACCATTTACTAAGTGGCCATTGGCAAGTTACTTAACCATCATATGCCTCCATTTTCTTACTTTTTAAAAGTTATAGTTGTAAATACTTCCTAGGAAAATTGTAAAATTAAATAAAGTAATATATCTAAAGCACTTTGGACAGAATAGAAGCTCAGTGAATCATCATACATTATTTCTTTCCCTCCTGTCCTCAACCCTTTTTTTTCATCCTTTCACACACACACACACACACACACACACACACACACACACACACACACACATAATCTGCAGGAGATATGTGTGTATTTTTTTTCACAACTAGCTTTGAGTCAGTAAAAATATTTCTCAAATATTATGCTACATATTATCAAATATAAATAGTTCCTGCTAAGAGGCAAAGGTAGAAACAGATTGAAATTCATATCTCATTGCTCTTGCTCTGTGCTTGGACAATTGAGATGTTTAGCTGTATTTTGGGGCAAGAGGTCTCTAGATAGTCTACTGGAATTTCATCTTCCAAATACTGGAGTTAGCAGAGGCCAAGGAAATATATTAAAAAGGCATGGCTCCCAGAATTTATTGGCAAGTCCAAAGTAATAAAAACGCAAAATTTGATATAACCCGGGGCTCTTCATACTATCATTTTTCACCTTTGCCACATCCTCTCTCGCTGACCTAAGCTATTTCTCAGTGTGGTTTTGGAAATTGGAAGAGGGTGTTTAATGCCTTGCTTGAGCATGCTTTCACTGGACTCAGGATGATTTATATTTCAGATTGTATTCCTTTCTCTAGAGGTAGTTGGAATATTGTTGGAATGATTTTTTTTAAAAAAAATAAAACCATGTGCAAACTCAGTTACTTGAAGAAAGAGTGAGAAGGTGATGGCAGCATAAGCAGAAAGGGAAGAGATAAAATCCTGAACATATAAAAAACGAGAAGGGGCAGAAATATGGCAATTATTAATGAGATAGTTGAAAATCAAGCGAAGAAAAATGGATGAGAAAACAAATATACTAGTAAAAGAGAAAAATTGTAAGAATCAAAGATGCAGAAACAACAAGATAAAAAGAAGTAAACTGACTTTGAGTACATCTTTCTGTCTCCTCCTTACATTATCTGCTTGATTTCATAGAAAAGAGTTTCAGGAATAGTATTTGAAGGAAATTTTAGAAGATAATCTTTCATAATTTATTTTCAGTTCTCTACGATCCACATTTGAGTACTTTTAAAAGAGTGACCATTGTGGCTGTTGGGACGGCCTGCACAACCTCTAATGCCCTCAGGAACAAATGGATCACGCTGCTGGTTTCCTGGCCAAGGACTCACATGATGCATGGGACTCTCACTCACATCATTGGCTTTTTTGCTGATGTCTGAGTAATCTCTAAAGTTTGCCACGCATTCAGGACAGAAACCGAAAAGTTGCTATTGCCTCAGAGCAATAATGGCCTGGAAATTGCTTTAACTTGATGTTACAGCAGCAGCCACAATCAAACAAACTTGTAAACTGGTAGAAAATGAAATCAAAGACCACTGCTATTTTTTTTTTTCTTTATATCCTGGCTTGGATGAATAATGACTGGACCAATACATGTTTACTTCCTGACTGATTGGCTCTAGAATATATCACTGGGGAATTTATGCTGCAAAACATTCCCTGGACTTGTGTTTCTGAATCTTGGCAGCAACCAATAATTTTTATAGACCCATAAATATGACTCTCAGATGTCAATAAATCAATGAGGCTAATGTCCTGCCTGTGCACAAGGGGTGGGTGACATATTGCTTAAGGACTTGAACAGCCTGGGTTCTTCTGACTCACTCTATGACCTTGAACTTACATTGCCTGCTCCTTAACTTTCCTGGCCTTGCAAGCTTGGCAATATTAAATAGGTTAAAACAGGAAATGGCAAAATGCCTGGTGCTCTCAAGTGAAGTTAGTCTAACAACATAACCATGTCAATGGCCTTTGCCTAGCACACTGGGGAAGGGACTAGGATGACAAGATTTCATGGATCCTATCAATCACCATAAAATCTCTCCTCAAGACCATCAGCCTTGTTTGTGGAAACCTGAGCCAGAGATTAATGGCCCTGAAGAATGTTAAGTTCAATAGTAGAATGATGGTCTTAAGTCCTCACATTGACTTCAATGGCAATCAGCTCTACACTCTTGGCAAGTCATTTGAAATCTCTCTGTGCCTCTACTGCTAATCTTTAAAATGGAGACAGCATGCCTTACAGGACTCTAGTGGCAGTCCAACTGTATTCAGTTAAAATGGCTTTCAAATGTTAGGAGCTACCCAAGCAAATGAGGCACCAAGAGGTAGGCTACTACAGTGGTTAAGAGCACACTGAAGCCAACTGCCTGGATGAGAAGCATCAAGGGTGTCATCCACGTAAGTGACTGTGTAGGTGCCCATAGACTCTCCTCATGTGCCTGCCTCCGGAGATCCTGCTGATGAGAAAGTCAGGTTCTCTTCTCACCTCCACCCAACAACTCTCCTGCAAGTGCTCTCACAGGCATCACTAATCAACCTCCTCATGGTCAGATCCAGCAGACCCTTTTCAGTCCAGCTCTACACTTACCGCCCATCAGATTTCCCTTTGCCTTAGTCTCTTCAGGTATAAAATGGGAATAAAAAATGTTTCTAATAATGGTGGGTACATACTATTATACATCTCTGCAAACCCTTATCATGTGCAACATCAAGTGTGAGCCCTAATGGAAACTATGGACTTGGGGTGATAATGATGTGGCAATGCAGGGTCAAATGAACCACTCACTGGTGGGGAATGGCAATAATGGTGGAGGCTATGTGTGTGTGTGTGGGCAATAGGTATATGGGAAAATCTCTATACACTCTGCTAGCTTTTGCTGTAAATCTAAAACTCTCCTAAAAAATAAAGCCTATTAAAAAAAGAAAACCCTATCTATCCCTTAGGGTGTTATGAGAATTAAAAAAATGTAATGTATCTAAAGAGCTTACACCATCCCAAATACGGTAAACACTCCAAAAATGGTGGCTGTTATTACAGCATAATTTTAAGGAATTTCCCAGAGAATATTCTTTGCTTCCTCTTTTTTTCTTTATTATCTTCATTATAGGACCAGGACAAATTATTGTTACGTCAACAGAGTGCCAAAACTATATGTGTAAGAGCAATACCTTCCTTTAAGGACACTTTATTTGCTTATATACAGCAAATAACCAATTCAATGGGTTCATTTTCCTCCCTTTTCTATCTCTTTTCCCTTCTCTATTCAGTTATGGGTTTCCCACCAAATGGACCATTGCTTTTGTCCTATGTAGACACAGTAGGGACTTACAGTGGAAGCAGCTTTCTGCTGAAGTTACAGCCACACTATGTGATTCAGCCATTTCCATCCCACTAGCTTATTTCTAGGTGAAGTTAAATCCTGGACAATGGTAGATCTTACCGTGTGGTGGCTTTACTGCTGCGGGAAGGCTCACCAGGACTTAATGCTGGCCATCTGCTGAAAGTTTAAAGCTGTAATTGTCTGCAGTGAGTGCTGTGAATCCAAATAGATTCAACTTCTAATTACGTCAGCACTACTCACAACTCTTACTGTTTTTCTTTTTAATGTGGTGCCCCCAAATGAGGAGATTTGACAGCAAGTTCTACCACAATATTTCGCAATATCAATAAAGCTTATTCACATGTCCAATTTACAATTTTATTGCCTCTTAATGTATTCTACGCTTGGCTACGGCGACTGTGTGGACTGAGTTTACAGAAATATTTGATCATAAAACGTCTGTTCCAATTAGAAGCATTTTGCATTTGTTTTGTCCCAATGGCATCAGGTTTGACACTGAACTTAGAGTGTTTTGTTCTTGGCCATATTCATATAGGAAGCATTATAAAAGTTGCAATGCTGTGCATACAACACTGCCCTTCAAGCAAGTACAGCAAGGCTTAACAAAAGAGTTTCAGCAAATCATTCAAGGTCAAAAGTAAAGCACACATTTCTCAAGTAAGTTCTAAAGACTGAAAGGACCAACATTTTGCCACCCTGAAGTTCTTGGGATATTGATTTTAAGCTATTAAGAAACATAAGACTCAGAATAAACCTTTCCTGCCCCAGAGATTCAGACAGAGACACCTGCTTCAGGAAGGAGATCTTAGGATGCTGCCTTAGCCAAATTTTGAATTAAGTGAGGGGGCTTCAGGCTAGATACCCCCTGGTCCATTGTTTCTGAGTTGCTAACAAGGATTTTCCTGCCATGTATGTTCCCCTCTTCCTCACTACCTATAAATTACCCATTCTCACTTCTGAAATCTAATACCCCCATCCTTTCTCCATTGTCCAAAACATCTTTTATACCCAATGTTGCCTCATTTTCCTTGAAATTTTCATGCCTATGTAAATTCCCCACGCATTACACTTTGATTTCTCCTGTTAACCTGTCTCTGTTAATTGGATAATTAGCCTAGCCAGAAGAACTTAGTGGGAGGAAAAGTATTAATTTTTTTTTAGCCCCCACTGGATTGAGGAATGGGGAAAATGGAATCTTGGGAAAAGACAATTGGTGGCCAGGGCAAAGGGGTCTAGAAACAAATGCACTTACAAGTAGAGAGCCATCAGCACCATTATTCTGACTCTGAGGCATTAGCCCATGAGGCGGTCTATAAGCAGAAAAGAAAGTGAAACAGCAAAAAAGAGGGGGCCTCGAGATGGAAGTGTTTGATTTGAAATCATATTGTGTAAATGGGTGACGCCTGTAGTGAAACAGACTGGTTTCCTTTAGGCACAAGAGAGGGTGACCTCAAATAGCCCTAGAAAACAGCCCAGTGAACCCTGGCATTTTGAAGGAGACAGAATGGTAGTGATGTTACAAAACAAAAGATGTTGGAGCTATAAACTCATGTGAAACAACAGCAACACCAGGCTAAAGGTGAGCAATTCTGACCACACAGCGAGAGGATTGTTTAAATCCAAGAAAGAGGGAAATTGCCTGGTTAGCCTTGGAAGGTGGCGATCTTGGGGGTATGAGAGATGGAACTTTTAAAAAGGGAATGTGCAGAGAAATACAGTGACACAGAGCAGGCGTTCAATATGTATTTGAGAAATAAGGAAATAAGTGAAGCATCAGTAGAACAACAGTGGCTAACATTTATTGACTACTGATTAGGTGCCAATTTTTGCTAACTTACTTAATCATTTTACAGATGGAAAAACTGAGCTTCAGAAAGATTAAATATTTGCCCAATTTAATGCAGCTAGTCACCAGTGCGGCTGAAATTCTAACCTAATTGCTTACAGAACCAGACATCTTAATCCCCATGGCTCAGTGGTTAAGGTTGTGCTCACTGGAGCCATTTTTTTCTAGAGTTCAAGCCCCCACCTCACCACTTACTAGCTTGAGTGACTTACATAATCTCTTACAACTCTGTTTTCCTCCTCTTCAAAATGGTGATGATACTAGTTGCTATCAAATGTTTAGGTGCCTCTTAAATGCATATGTTGAAGCCCTAATCCCCAATACGATGGTATTTGGAGATGGAGCCTTTGGGAGGTAATTAGGTTTACATGAGGTCATTGGGGTGGGGCTTGATGATAGGATTGGTGCCCTTATAAGAAGAGGAAGGGACCTTCTCTCTTCCTGTCATAATACAGTGAGAAGGCAGCTATCTGAGCTAAGAAGAGGGCTCTGACTAAACACCCAATCATACTGGCACCCTGATCTCAGACTTCCAGCTCTAGAACTGTGATAAAGAAATTGTTTCCAGCCATCCTGTCTATAGTATGCTGCTATAGCAGCCTGAGTTGACTAAGACCCTAGTTTTTTCATTGTTATGAGGATTCATTGAGATAGTATTTAGAAAACAGTGAGTATAGAGTATGGTGCATTGCAAGTACATAATAAATGTTAGCTATTAACATCCGTAAAAGCACCAGCTACTGCTTTTGTGTGTGTTGCTTTTAGGCTAACGGGAACAAAATAACACATTTCTGACAAAACTTAAGAGTTGGATCATGTTTTTAGAAACAGATTTATTCTCTCACCTATTCAATAATAACACTTATATTTGCTACTCATTATTGCTTGTGTGGAAACACATGGGTGGTGGTAGAGAGGCAGAGAGGTGTGGTGTGAAGGACAGACTAGCTTCAATTTCAGCTCCATTAGCAACTGTGTAGCCTGTGATAAACCAGTTATGTCTTCAAACCTCGGTCTATGCTTTGGAGAAAGAGTTCTGAATAATACCCCATATATCAGAAGATGATGGGTTTGAAAGTATTTTGTAAACTGTAAAGCACTGTACAAATATTAGTTTCTATGTTAACACAGTGAGAGATTTGGAAGAGGCAAGAAAACAATACATTGCTAGTGAAGTTTAAAGAGCTCTCTAATTTGGACTTGAGAACCATTAAGAACTGAGACATACTGTACTAAATCTAGTTTAAAACAAACAAAAAAAATGTTGAAATGTGACTCAACCTAGAAAAAAATGTAACTTGGTTTACATGGAGAAAGGACTCTGAAATAGATTTAGAGAAACCTAGAGAGCAACATTGTGGATGAGCAGTGGTTATAGTAAGTCAGAAAATAGATTTGAGCTTTTACAATGTCAAGCAGCATTTAAAAGGGCAGTCCTATTCTACACTTTTATCAAGAACAATGGGCTCCTTTTTTCCTGGGACAATGCTGGCCCAGTACCCTACTGGGCACTACAGGTCAGCTATAAGGCTAGTGTGTGGATGCCTCATTCACAGGCAGCAGGCACACATGCACCCATGCAGGCAGGCACGGATCCTGGGATTCTGTCTGTGAAGGAGAAATGGGTCTAATTGGAGGAAGAAGAGGTAGGGAGGGTTTGGCCACCACCTGCTGCTCTGCAGGCCAGTGGCATGCCCTTAGCTCTTTTCATGCTTTTCCGGAAGGGATTTTTTCCCACTTCACCTCTGTGCATGATTCTCTTGGATCTGTTTGTATCTGACGCGAGGCTAAGTGAATAGAAAGAGAGTTGGAAAGAGGAGACCACTGAAAATACATCACACAAGATGGAGGGACATGGCGATTGATAAAAATAAAGCCTAACAAATGGTAAGGCAACATGTTGAAGCATAAACCCAGACTTCATTTATTAAAAATGTAAAGAAAAGCCTTAAGTAATAGGGAGAGGGAGAAATACAGGGAGCACACAATTTTTACTCTCAGCAGAAGGTTCCTCAGCTGTCTCTGGTGAGGTGTGTCTCAATACACAATCCCAGGCTTTCATCTTCCTCTTACACCTATAAATATAATCACTGAGCAGGTGCTCCATTTTTACACAGGGCTTCCATTTTTACACAGCTCTCCCCCAGTTCCCTGGCATCACCCTTGTGTTCACTATTTGCACCTGCAGTGTACAGTAGAGAAGGGGTAGTGGTGTTAAGAGTATGCAGGCAATACCCTAGGGCAGTGGTCGGCAAACTCATTAATCAACAGAGCCAAATCTCAACAGTACAACGATTGAAATTTCTTTTGAGAGCCTAAAACCGACTTCTGCGCATGGGCCATGAAGTTTCAATCGCACTGTACGTGTGCGCCAGCAAGTGATATTTTGTGGAAGAGCCACACTCAAGGGGCCAAAGAGCCGCATGTGGCTTGTGAGCCACAGTTTGCCGACCACTGCCCTAGGGTATATTGAGAAGTAGGCAAAGTTTGCTTTCTAACCTCCTCCATTATTCTTGTTAGCACCTGTCACCCACCACTTGCCCATTCAACAAGCTCATCTTCTACTGATTCTCACATGACCCTCTGAGTGGGCAAGACTGACTTCCACTGACATTCCCTCATGATCTAGGCCTTTCCCTTTAATCTCTTCTCTTCCATAGACTCCCCACTCTGAAGCCCCCTTCCTCTGGTCTTTCTAGAGCATTAAAACTAATCTAAGAGGCCCAGCCAGTGTGGCTCAGTGGGTGAGCATCGACCTATGAACCAGGAGGTCACATTTTGATTCCTGGTTAGGGAACATGGCTGGGTTGTAGACTTGATCCCCAGTAGGGGGCATGCAGGAGACAGCCAATCAATGATTCGCTCTCATCATTGGTATTACTACTTATCTCTCCCTTCCTCTTTGAAATCAACTATATGTATATATTAAAAAAACAAACAACTGATCTAACGGGCTCTTCCTTTCTGTCTGGCTGCAGCTATCAGGTAAGCCAAGATGGGCCCCTACAAGTACATCCAGGAGCTATGGAGGAAGGACCAGTTGGATGTAAACCACTTCCTTCTCAGGGTGCACTGCTGGCAGTACCGCCAGCTCTCTGTGCTCCACAGGGCCCCCTCCCCATCCAGCTCCATAAAGCACACAAGCTGGGATACAAGGCCAAGGGAGGTTATGTCATATATAGGATTCATGTGTATTGTGGTGGCTGCAAAAACCCTGTTCCATAGGTGTGACCTATGGCAAGCCTGTCCACCACGGTGTGAACCAGCTAGAGTTTCCTCCAAGCCTTCAGTCTGTTGCTGAGGTGGGAGCTGGATGCCATTGTAGTACTCTGAGGGTCCTGGATTCTTATTGGCTTGATGAAGATTCCACACCAAATTCTCTGAGGTTATCCTCATTGATCCATCCCATAGGCTATCAGAAGGAATTCTGATGCCCAGTGGGTCACCAAACCAGTCCACAAGCACAGGGAAATGCAAGGGCTGTCATCTGTAGGCCACAAGCCCCATGGTCTTGGAGAGGGCCACACTATTGGTGGTCCTCGCCGTGCAGCGTGGAGAAGTCACAATACTCTCCAACTCCACTGTTACACTAATATAAGTAATGTTTGTAAAATTCTCACCCAATAAACAATTTTGGACAGTTCAAAACCCCTAATCTAACAATCACAGAGATAAGGTGCTAATGATTGATAATGACTTAACGGGCTAGCTAGTCAATTTATCCAAACAAAGAATACACAGGCATGTTAAAATAAGGGTGAAAATTTAAGAAATTGAGATAAAAAAAAAGAATCTCCCAGCATTTTAATTTGTATATTAACTAGGTTATTTTAATTCCCATTAAGATACTTTCTAGAATAAATTTTAAATATCTGAACTCTGTTTCATCATCTGGATATTTATTGAAAACCTCAAATAGAGAAAAATTGGAAAAAAACACACTACCTGCTTAATAAGAAGACTGTTGTATTCAACCATACAATAAAGTAATATGCAGACATTAAAAATAATACCCCAAAACATATTTAATTACATAGAAATACTGCATCATCTTAGTCTAAGATAACATGGTTTGCTTTTCAGAAAATTTGAAGTATCTAACAACCAATCTCAAAACAATTCAATAGTTACTAAGCAGGTGAGCAATTATGACCCAAGATGTTGCCTGCATGTGCAAATGTAGATGGATATAAAGAGAAAGTTTTCAGTTTATCTGTGTTACCTCCGTTTAGTTATTTGTAGTGATATGTTGAACTTTACTGGTATACTTCTAATTGTCATTTTAGTTGCCATTTCAATTGTCTTAAAATGCACTTTGATACAGCTCTGACGTGAAAAAAACTGTGCATCAAGATTGTGTCTGTCGTGTGCCAGATAATACAAAAAGGCCCGGGGTAGGGGACAGGGACGGGCTAGAAGAGGTCAATGGGGGAAAAAAAGGACATATGTACCACCCTCAACAATAAAGATTAAAAAAAAATAAAGACACTAGAAATAGCCAAATCTCCAGGATTTTCAAAGCCAGAAGAAGCTGCTGTGGCTGACTCACACATCATAAAGGACCCTCACTATGGCACCAACATGCTAAAAGCTTTTGGCAAACTTTCAAAAGAAGCTGCTTAACTTTCATCTATTTATAATGCAATCAAGCAGAAAACAAAATTGAGTCTAGCAAAAAAGAAAAAGAAAAAGCCTATGAGGAGTTTAAGACCCCTTGATTTGCTTCCAAATTTTAATATCAACCCTGAAAGTGGAAAGATGTCTGGATAAAGATCCTGTGTTGTCACTGGGAAGCAACATAGAACTGTTGGTGGCCAGTATGACTACAAATGACTTAGATCATAATTTTTTTATTTTTCCTCCTTTTGAAATAGGAATATCTATAACTGCTATCCGATGCCTACCATTGTATTGTGGAAGCTGATAACTTGTTTTCTGGTTTCTCAAGTCCATAGATGGAGAGGAATTTTGCCTCCAGATGGGACATGCCCAGTCCTCACACATACTGATTTATATGATGGGACTCTTTTTGTAATGTACATTTTTATTGATTTCACAGAGGAAGGAGAAGGAGAGAGAGATAGAAACATCAATGATGAGAGACAAACATTGATCAGTTGTTTCCTACATGCTCCACACTGGGGATCCATCCTCAACCCCAGCATATGCCCTGACCAGGAATTGAACTGTGACCTCTTGGTTCATAGGTCGGTGCTCAACCACTGAACCGTGCCAGCTGGGTTATGATGGGACTTTTGAGCCAAAAATATTCAGAGGAGATTTGGGGCTTGAGTTGGTTCTGGAATGGGTAGAAATTTGAGTAGAGACTGGGATGGGATGTATTTTTACATGTGGGATGGATGTGAATCTTTGGGGACCAAAGGGTAGACTTTGGTAGACTTAAACAAAAATGCCATCTCACCAAAGCTACATTTTCTTTCTAGTTCTTAGAACCTGTTAATATTCCCTTATATGGCAAAAGAGTGATTATTACCTTATATGGCAAACAATGTGATTAAGTTAAGGATCTTGTGATAGGCATTTAGTCTGGGTTATCTGAGTGAGCCCTATATCCATTCACAAGTATACTTATAAGAGAGAGACAGAGGGAATTTTGAGCCACGCACACACTTATATAGTGGAGATGGCATTATGAAGACGAAGGCAGAGATTAAAGTTATGAGGCCACCTCTAGCCAGCACAAGCTACCAGAGGCAAGAAACGGATTCTGCCCGAAAACTCAGGAGAAAGTTTGTTCTTGCCAAAACCTTGATTTCAGACTTGTGGCCTGCAGATCCGTTAGGTAAAAAATTTCTGTTGTTTCAAACTATCACGTTTGTTTTACCAGCCCCAGGAAACTAATGCAAAAGACAGGGGAATATAATAGTACAGTATGGCATTATCATGAATTACTAAGTAAAGAAGGTTAAAAACACACTGTACTATAATGCTATTTTAATTTAAAAATATCAGGGAATGAATGAATGAATGAATGAATGAATGAATGAATGAATACATCTAGAAGACAATATATATCTCAGTCTGCTTGGACTGCTATACCAAAATACCATAGTCTGGGTGGCTTAAACGGAAATTTTTTTCTTACAGTTCTGGAGGACAGAAGTCAGAGATCAGGGTGCCAGTGTGGTTGGGTTCTGCTGAGAGCTCTCTTCCTGGCTTGTTGTCTCCCTACTGTGTCTTCACCAGGTGAAGATAAAGAGTTCAGATCTCTCTTCTTATAAAGTCACTAATCCCATTATGAGGGCCCCACCCTTAAGCCTTCATCTAAACCTAATTACCTCCCAATGGCCCAAACTTCTAATACTATCACACTGGGTTAGAGTCTCAACATATAAATTTTTGGGGATACATTTAGTCATAACATCATAAAATGTTACATTTCTGGAAACTGAGAGTTTAGGTAATATTTAGTCATACCCTTTCATATGTATATATGGCATATAAATATTTAACCCACGATATGAAAATAACTCTTGCCCTTGAATTTGACTCAGTCAGGGTGAGGAATACAATTATCTCTAGCAAAGAACAGAAGTAATTCTCTTATTTTACGGGGAATAAAGGTTATATTCTGAAGGTTTCATTGTCCCTGAAAAGGGGAATCATTTTTTTCTCTGATGAAATCTGGCTTTAGTAGATTTAAAAATATTTCCAGATAACCCAAGAATCATTAATGATAAGAATATAGGATTTTGATAGGAAGGAATTAAAAGGATGGAAGTTGAATAAAGGAGGACACTGAGGAAGAAGGGTAAAGGAGAGGAGTCTGATCTAAATGGCAGGTTATAAGGTCTTTGGTGAATACTTTACCAAAGATGTGGGAGCCATGCCTGGCAGATACCAAACATTCCTGCCCCACCACCATCCAGCAACGCTAGGACACACTCAGAGACTTTAAGAGTGAAGAGAACCTTTGGGTATTGTGGGGTTGTGAGGACAACCTATGACTGCTGTATTTAGCAGTTAAAATAAAGTCCTCAACTTAGGATAAGGGAGGATGGATGCCCCTTTTTACTTTTTCTTTCTTTTTTTTTTAGCATTGATATGTAATAAAGAGTACAAAAAAGAAAAGTCATAAAATGAGGTAAAAGATTCTATAAATCTATCAAAAGCCATGTATTGAATATTTTAAAAGAAGAATGAGAAAAACTCTTCACCAGTAGTGGCATATCATTGGTTAAAATAACAGCTGACTGGTCAAGAAAGTGCTTAGCCCAGAGTTAGTTCTTTGAGCCCTGGGGCTTTGAAATTAGAAGAGGCTGAAGATTAAGTGAAACTAGAAAATGAGCTCCAAAAGTGTGAACAAAAGCTGATGGAGACAATCACATCTAACTCCCAAAGGACAAAGTTTAAATCCATCACTTGCAAAACTTTCCTTCACTCTGGCTGTGGGGCTTTGTGGTATTAATAGCATCTTAAGCTGAGAAAAAGTACAGATGTCTTGTGCTGGTCAATGAGCTTCTTCTGTCCTGGAGCAAATCATTCTGATTTAATTGACTGTTACCTTGTACAGAGAAAGGGGATAGATGTTTATGGTGACATAACTTTATACCTGCACTCAATCATTTGGTTTGTAAAAAACATATATCTTCCCTGCCTTCAGTCAAGGGTGAATGAACACATGACATAGAAATGATAAAGTGCCTAAATCAAAGCGATATTAAAGGCCAAATGCCAAATGCTGCTTACATGTTAATGGCGATGAATTGAAGCATGCCCAAGGTTCCTCTAGACTCCATTCTGCAAGGCATAATGCACTGGGTGTGGAGTCAGATAGAACTAAGGATGAAACCGCGGCTGCTACTACATACTAGTTGTGCTAAATTGGACATATTATTAATTTCTTTGAGTCTTGACCATAAATTGGGATAATGATATCTATCCCATGGGGATTTGATTTTGTGAATGTTACTTAGACAAAGTATCTAAAGTTTTTAATCCAGTGCCCTCTGTAAATTCAGTCACTATTTTTCTTTGATGCTACATCACCAAATGTGAGTTTTGTTACACTGAAAGTCTATAAGGGAGAAATTCTTTGGGACATGGAAGATTTTCCTGTCATCCTTAAATCATGCTTATTGCTTATTCTTAGTGAGTCTTTGCTGCTGCTCTGGTTAAGGCAGGGCAATGTGATTGGACCAGTGGAGTCCAAGACTGAAGAGGAGGTGGGAGATTCCTGACAAAGACAAGGCTACTAGTACACAAAAAGGGAGAGAAATAGGTAGGGGACAGTAATGTCAATATAAACTTGCAGGGTAAGGTTTCTGGATATGAAAAACCTAGGCACTGTGTCAAGAAATAATCATAGAAGACTCACAATGAAGTTTGGTGCTCTAGAAATACTTGGAAGGAGGGCAGACCTAAGCAGGCAAAGCAGGCTGAAAAAATGATGCCCTGAGCTGAGCACCATGGATAGCTCCAAGAGAAGCCATTTCTTCCTCCCGGGATTATTGAAACCAATTTTATAGAGAAGCCAACATCTCTCTGCCTTAAAAGAGCAAGATCGAGTAAGTATATTTGATCCCAAACATAAGAAGAAATTGTTATCCTTTTAATACTTCTAAATGTAGGTTAGCAATAATAAAATATCTCCACAGAATTGTTCAGAACTGGTTCTCTCTTGCAGAGGACATCTACTGTGACCTTAATTGATTTGATTAGGGCTGCTCTTTATTCTTGAAGATCCTGAGGGCTGCTCTTATTAATGATCCTATCAGGAAGGTCCCCACCTGCCTTAACACTAACATGATGTTGAAGTTTAGGGTTAGTAGTGGGTCAACTGTAGAATGTTTCAATTATGTGAGGTCATGAGTATGGGAGAGGGAATCTCAGGTGTATAATTCTAGGACCATATTTATCCCAGTCCATTAGTCTAGTCAAATTGCTGTCAAGGGTCCCCATAGAAGGGTTGAGGGTGGATATAAATTCTGCTCTACATTCTGTATTCCCTAGGGAAATTCATTTGGTCCTTTATGGTATCTGTTTTCTTATCTGAAACATAAAAGGACTGAACTATAATATCTTAGGGGAAAATAAGAAGTTCCATTATAGAAGATGAAGTTATTACAGGAGATGGATTATTTGGTTTCAAATTATTAGTTCAGAGACTCCAGAGATACAAAATATATCCCTGAGTAAAAAAGAACTGTAAAAGTATATAGAATTGGAACTCAACCAAGCCTTTCCAGAACCACAAGAAAATCAAGATATCATTAGCAAGTGGATAAAAGAACCATAATGTGCTTAGCTGGAAAGTACTATGTTGTCTTAGAACTGGCACAGGGTGGAGTGGCCCATAGATCTTCTATGCCAGGAAATGGTAGAAATGCAGGCTTTGTATTATGGCTTTAACGGGCAGTTGTCCTTCAAGTTCCAAAGCTTCTAGGTGACAGAATGTAGAGTTTTATAAAGTCCAAAATGTCTGGAGGGTAGTGCATTAGAGTACAGGAGAGAGCGGTGGGCTAAAATGAACCCCAGGATACAGAAGATTTGAATTACAGGAACTCTTTTAACATAGCAATGTTTGGCTGATGGTTTTTTATGTTGTTTGTTTGTTTTTTGTGTTTTGTTTTTTTTTTTAGAAAAAGAAGTCTTATTGTCATTTCTGAATAATCAAATTGGGCTCTTTAGTTGTCATGTTCTCCAAGCACTAGGCATAAGAACTGTATTTTCTGGAGCAGCAATTCTCAAAGTGTGAGCCTCAGACTTCTGTGTGTCACTGATACCTTTTTGGGTGGTTAATAATATCCTCCCTTTCCAATTATGTATCTCCAAGAAGCCTGATTTTCTTCTTATATTTCAACCAAAATAATGGATCACAACAGATTGACTGCAAAAGCAAATATAAGAATTCACTTGTTTCTATTGAGCCAGATAATAACTAGATATGCAAAACTATAAAAAAGTGCCATCTTCTTACTAATTTATTTCAGAAAATAGAATTATATTCTTGAAAAAGGTCATCGGTGTATTTAGATTATTAACTTGGTTGGCTGTGGGTTAACGCATTGAGCATGTAAGGTTCCCCCTTTAGGGCTCTGGGTCCCTCCACCTTGGGCTGGCCTGGAGCTTTGGAGTAAGTGTTGACAGATAATACCAGTGGGCTTCATCCTAACTATTCACCTACATGTTGGCCTCTAGAATAAACCAATAATGAAAGAAAGTGTTCTGCAACCAGGAATGATTGAATTGAGTAAAAAAAG
Source organism: Plecotus auritus (assembly GCF_963455305.1). NCBI lineage: Eukaryota > Metazoa > Chordata > Mammalia > Chiroptera > Vespertilionidae > Plecotus > Plecotus auritus. Next base: position 51,984,064 of record NC_137776.1, read on the forward strand.
CTTAGGATAAATACAAGCAAAATCTCTCTATTGGTGTGGGTGACTAATATTACATTTTAAAGTACATCTCTAGGTAACTGGTTGAAGTTTCATCACTTAGATATATCAAATGTAAAAATATTTCTCAATATTTCACTGTAATATAGTTTATAGGAAACAGGGAACAATACTGTTAAGCTTTACATTTGGAGCAAAAAGATTTATGACTGGGCGAATTTCAATAAACCAGGGTAATTGAGATGGAGTACAAACTAAATGTATGAAAATAAGTTTAGAATGAAAATACCTTCAAATAAAATATTAAAAGATAATATTTTGATGTTTTAGAATATATGTCATATTCTAGTTAATACATAATGGAATTAAAAATACATATATTACTGGACTTACTTTAATGAAAGCAAAACTTTTGCTTTGCGATTTAGACAAAGTCAGCTAGTCTGTTTTTACATCTCCTAAATAAGGAGAATGCATCAATACTCACCAACTCCAACATTCATATGTAAGCCATCATTGAATAGGTTTCTTACGTTTATTTTGTTTTCTCAGGTAATAAAACATGTCACCTACTATCTTACTATTTGTTTGTTTACCCTATAAACTATCCTATATAATAAAAGGCTAATATGCAAATCGACTGAATGGCAAAACGACCTGTAACTACGACGCACACTGACCAGCAGGGGGCAGACTCTCAATGCAGGAGCTGCCCCCTGGTGGTCAATGCACTCCCACAGGGGGAGTGCTGCTCAGCCAGAAGCGAGGCTCACGGCTGGGGAGTGCAGTGGCTGTGGTGGGAGCCTCTCCAGCCTCCATGGCCCCACTAAGACCCCTTGGGGGATGTTCAACTGCTGGCTTAGGCCCGCTCCCGAATGTTGGACATCCCCCGAGGGGCCCCGGACTGCGAGAGGGTGCAGGCTGGGCTGAGGGACCCCCTCCCCGCAGTTCACGAATGTCATGCACCGGGCCTCTAGTTTTTGTTATAAAGTTCCAAAGCAAGATTGATCACAACCTTAGAGAAACCATCACAAAAGAGTAAATGGTGACATCAGTTCAGTAACATTTTGGAGAAGACCTCCAGGCTATCTTCACAGACAATTATGGTATTTCAGGCAAGAGTAGAATTTTCACCCTTAAGAATTTAGATTTTTTAATAATATCATTTTAGACCCACTTCATCATTGAGTGTTCTTTTTCTTTTACACATTTTGCTGCATTTTCTTGGGGGTGGTGATGAGAGTGGAGTAAAGATAGAGGCAAGGAGAAGAAGTAATTCTTGGCCCAATTACATTTTTATTTCTCTGGTTGACTAAAATTATTTGTGTCTCTTGATTTAGGAATTTCAGTTTTCACAACTCCTGGGTTCTACCCAATTCTAAATAACTCTTTCTTAAAGCATGTGGTTCCCAAGGCAGTGGAATAAATTCTTACCAAAGGCCATGCTAATTCAAAGCCATCAGCTTACAGTTTGTCTGCCATGCTATTTCATTTTCAGTAACCAATTATCATGTAAAATTCTGGCTTCAGTTACATTAAGGCTATGCAGATGTCATGAACTCAGTATGTTTATAAAATGTTGACTCTTCATGAAAGGGCATATAAAGTTAATTAAAAGCTAATTAAAAGGGATAGATAAGTTTTAAATATCTGACATTGTCTACTTATTCAGGTCATCTGAAAGTTGAAAACTGTGGCCAACGTCAGGTAAAAGACACTAAAGTATTTCTCTTGGGGTAATTTCAGCCTCAACTTTGAGAAGAGGGGTCAATTGTTTATATAATTCACTCACATCAAAAGAAGGAATACACAGTCTGTAATATATTGCATACATTCATTAACTTCAGAGTATCTGTGCAGGGAATTCTCTAGTACAAATGGAAATTACATGTATATTATAGTACTGTAGTTTACATCAAAGCCTATGATTATTATACAAAGATTCCAAGTAAACAAGTACTGGTACTACAATTAACATTTGGGAAGAGTAATTAGTTGTTTTCTTTATCCTCTTTACAAAACACATTTATTTTTCAATGAAAGTAACATTGAATCCTAAAAAACAAGGGTAATATTTTTGAATAAGCCAACCAAAAGAAATAAAAAAACATAGGTTTTATCATTAGAGATAGATCAGGGACATATAAACCTAGTTACTTCAAAAGGGGTCAGAAATAGAAAAGAAAGTAATGCCACTAGTATGACAAATGCCTCTACCTCTACTTTAGGATTGGATTTCATCTGCCTCCAGGGCCAGCCCTACAAGGTCCAGAGCCATACTGCCTGATGGCCAGTGTGTGTGTGAAGTTCTGGGCAGCCAGGGGTCTTTGAGATGCGTTTGGCATAGGCGGATCCCTGCGATTGGACCTTTATTTCCTTTTCTATCCTGAGTAGAACGTTTCCTGTTTTAAAATGTTGACTTGCGCCCTGGCACTCGGCAAAGCTTTCCCCAATTTTCTCCTCCCTTCCCCATTTGGAGGTCTGATTCTTGTCCTACCAATTCCTATCTGCTGCCCAAATTCTTGTTTCCATAGGCTGTTCACCCAGAAAACACATACTATTGTACTTCTCTGAAGATATACCTGTCATTTGCTGACAAAGAAAAAATTCCAATCCATGCTGTTATTTTTCTGCTTCTGCCCTTGTCTGTCCACAAGTGGAATTTCTACCATGGAGAATGATCAAAGGCAGTACAGACAATGAAATCTACAAACTCTCCCTTTTCTGCTTTGCTTCATCTGCTCACAAATTGTTTCCCTTTCCTCTGCTTTAACTGCGTGTAAACCTGCTAACTTCTTTTCTTTGCTGTTGTCCTTAGAGTCTCTCACTCCAACTAGGGGCTATGATCTGATACCAAAACCTACTGTTTGTATTAAATAAATTGTCTGTAACTCTGTGTATTTGCTCTAGCACATAAACTAAATGGTCTGTAACAGTGTATTTTCAATCATGAGTAACACCTGCACAGCATTTTCTGGATGAGATGAGAGAGACAGTAAGAGGAAAGGAGGGAAGGAAGGATGAAGGGAGGGGGAGAGAGAGAATGCCCAACAATAACAAAACATAATAGAAAGTTAATCCTACAGGATAGCTCATGTGAGATCCTCAATACCCTCCAAGTGGACGATGTATCCGTTGCTTCTCTTTCCTATGTCATTTTTAGAATTATGTATTTATTCTCAGTGCATAAAGGACAGGAGCCTGTCAGTCAAAAAAACCTCATAAAATATATTCAGTCAAAAATTAACCAAACCAAAGTTTAAGAATGATAATGAAAAGGGTAAATGTACAGACCAGGAATTTCCCCTTAGATGAAATTTAAATGATGCCATGCTCCAATGCATCATTTCTAAAACCAAGGTCTGATTTCAACAGCATTGCATATACTTACTGGATGTGAGAGAATGAGTGAATGGGGCAAGAGACTAGAACTCTCAAGAATCCCATGTCCTCTCCCTGAAATTCTGCCTTGGTGACTATACAGTGATTTATTTTTTTAAAAAAATATATTTTTATTGATTTCAGAGAGGAAGGGAGATGGAGAGAGAGAGAGAGAACCATCAATAGGCTGCCTCCTGCATGGCCCCCATTGGGGATCAAGCCCCAAACCCATGCATGTGCCCTGACCAGGAATTGAACTGTGACCTCCTGGTTCTGAGGTCGATGCTCAACCACTGAGCCATGCCAGCTGGGCTATACAGTGGTTTAGCCTTTTTTTTTTTTCTTGTCAAAATCCCCAACCAGATCCACTTCATGGATGCCTTGCAATTTGAATGACCCTGGTATTTTAATGCAAACAGTATTTATTGGCAGTGAGTGATTGAGTGTGGGACCATTTATAATTACCTGAATAGAAACTGAGAACAATTTTCAGTGTCTAGATGTTGGGCATGAGATAGATAAAGCATTCAGACATTGAATGTTAACTTCCATCCAAATGTTTTAGCTGATATCCCCCTAATACACACTCTCCAGCAAAGACCAAATAAGTGAGTAAATTAATAAATAACTAATATAAAACCACAAAAGTTAAGAAAAACAAATAAAAACAATTTTACCATAAAACAATGAATTCCTAAATAGCAAAAGTTGAGAAAAAACAAGTAGAATTTTAGTCAAAATCATCTCTCCTGCCATTATCTCCAGATTGCATCACTACAAAAACCCCTAATTTTTTTTTTTTTTTAAATCACATTTTAACCACATTATAGGACGGAAAAGGGAAACAGGAAACTAGAATTCTAGATCTGGGATAATGTTTTCATGCATGAATTTCAATAATGCAGTTGTTTTGATAGTAATGTCACTGGGCACATCAAAAGCAGACACCCTTTGTTCAACAGCTGTGGCTGCTTCTTCCCATTCACCAAGAAAACTGCACCAGGCCAGACTTCTTACACTCTATCAGCTTTCTCACCCACTGAGAAAGAACCAAGCCTCTCATACAAAGCAGTTGTATTTAGTGATCAACAAATTTTTCTCTGTAGGGATGTAGACTAGGCTTCTGCTATAACAGATGGCAATCATGGAAATGAATCCTATTTTCTACAAAATTGATAAGCTTATGTTAAATTATATTATGCAAACTTGAGTACAAAACAGTACTTATAATCATTTATATTTATTATTACAGTTATAGTATACCAAGAACAAATTTACTGAATCTGTCTGTATATCAAACATTAATTACTAAAGTAATAAAACTTATTTATATGCCATTTTGAAAACATCTCAAAACCAACACACAAACAAGCACATACACACACACGCATATACGGGACCAAAGAACATAGAAAATGAGTAAAATCAAGTTAAATTATAGTGATGGAGTCTGGGAAAATTTCATACTGAAATGGAACTATTGACTACTGTAAAAATGCTATTATTAAAATTGTTTTGTATACTGATAATCAACTACTGGGATAGCGCATTACTCAAATATGCTGCATATTTTGTTTACATTGTCAACTGGAAGGTAGAATTCTTCTCTACTTATCCTACATTTAAATTTCAGTGATTGCAAATACTAACATTGACATTCTTAAACATATTAAGAGTACAGTCACCATATGCAGAAATGACATGAACAGATTTTTATCACAACTCTGTCCTTGAGAACAGAGAACATATTTAATTATTTCATGAGTCATGGGGAAGAGTGAAAACTGAATATTTACTACCTTGTTTGGCTTATGAGCCAATATGGATAAATCCTATGTAAGAACTCTTAAAATTCACATTTGATACAACTCTTGAAAGAAAAGACTCCCTAAGTCTTGATGAGGAAATGATTTCCCTTCCCTAACATCTGTGATTTGATCATAGCTTGATACATATCCTTGCTTGATGCTTTTCTCCCTCTTGCACTCTATAATCCAAACAGATTCACATATTCTGAATTTATGCACCCATATCTTCACTAGTCTGCATTATCTGTTGAAAAGATTTCCTCACAATTGGACAAACTTATTTAAAACCTGCAACAGACTACACAAAAAGAAAGTACAAAATTACTTATCATGTTAAGATGGTTCCACTTGTAATCAAAGAAATGGAAATATGTAAAAGATAAATACAATACTATTTTCTACCTATCAAATTTCATAAAGAGATGGATAGATGTCCCTTTGCTGCTGAGGCTGAGATGAATCTGGAGGCCTCTTAAATGGCTGGAATAAGGATTATTTTGCCTTTGCACATACTAATATACAAAGAGTTGTAAAAAATGTTCAGAAATATAGATTTGATAATCCCAGTCTTGTAAATTTTTTCTAAGGAAAGAAACCAAAGGAGAAGAAAAAAATCTTACATATAAAGATGTTCACTTCCAATATCATTTTTGATACTAACATACACTTAAATATCAAATAATAGTGGAAATATTAATTGATATATGGTAGAGGTACCTGATAAAATATTATGCTGCAACAACAAAAAAGAGAGATAATTATGAGGAAAGATTAGGCAATGAAAGAAAATAAGTAATTTAAAAAGTTAAAAAAGCATAAATTCAATATAATTATCACTATTTAAAATGTGTAAAATGTGAAAACATGCTTTAAGACATATAAAACAGAAAATAGGTTTGTTAGGATGATAATGTTATGTGTGTTTTCCAATGTATTTTCCCAACAGTCTATAATATTTTCATATCATTTTATGATAATAATTAATTATAACCATCATCTTTTTAAACTCCCAGTTCCAATAGCCTCCTTTCATGGGACTTGAGTATGTTTTTGCATTATAATTAACAATTCATTTGCAGTAAATTAATAAGCTGTTCACTAATTTGGTTACAGACTTTGGAAATAAGCATAAGGGTTTGTAAATAGATACTGGGTGTCATTAAGTATTATGACCAGAACTTGAGGATGCATATACTTATTTTTCTATTCTGCTCAGAAGGATTAATCATTGCCATGTTAAAAAACTGCAAAATTCATAAGGCCTCCTTCTCCAATGACTTATTATTATCTATTATTTTCACATGGAATTTTTATAAGGAATTATCATATTACCTGATATTTTCATATTCTCCATTCAAAATAATCACTAATTTCACCCCCTTGATAGGCTTTTTTTTTTTTCTATCAACAGCAGAAAATTATTCACTGCAGTTTTTTAAAGAAAGTTAACTTTGAATACAGTATTTTTCTAAATCTTTGGGTCACTCCCAACAGGAAGCACTACTTTTTCCTAGAGTTTGAAATAAAGACAACTCCACCCCTCAACCCATGCAAACTTTATGGCTCAAAGAAATCCTGGAAGAAGAACAAAAGGGAAAGGACTGGTTTCAAGTCCATGTTTTTCCAAGTAAATGCAGAGTAATCGATATGCTTGAGATTTAGTCTAATATGGTTGGTGAATTTTCATTCAGGCACTTTCAGATTAAAAGAGTTCTACATAGTGACTAGCTCAACATTTGAAAATTAATTAACGTAACTTCGTCAACAACCTGAAAAAGAAAAATCACATGATCTTATCAATATATGCAGAAAATAAAATTCAACAATCATTCATGATAAAAAAAAACACCTCTCAGGAAACTAGGAATAGAAAAGAATATCAACTTAATAAAGAATATCTACAAAAAACCTACAGCTAATATCATGGTGAGAAACTTGGTTTCTCATGAAGACCAGGTGCAAGGCAAATACTAATATGTCCCCTCTTACCATTCCTTTTCAACATTTTACTGGGAGTTCTAGCTAATGCAATAGACAAGTAAAGAAAATAAAAAAGAACATACACTGAGTGGCTAGATTATTATGATCTCTGAACGCATAATAATCTGGCCACTCAGTGTATATTCTACATAATAAAAGGCTAATATGCAAATTGTCCCCTCGACCAGGAGTTCTACCAGCAGGCAGGCCGGTCAACTGCCCATGTCCCCTCCCCCTGGCCAAGCTGGCCAGACCCCACCCATGCACGAATTCATGCACCAGGCCTCTAATATATATATATATAATAAAAGGCTAATATGCAAATCGACCAAACAGCAGAATGAACAGTCGCTATGACGCACACTGACCACCAGGGAGCAGATGCTCAATGCAGGAGCTGCCCCCTGGTGATCAGTGCACTCCCACAGGGGGAGCATCACTCAGCCAGAAGCCCTGAGCCAGGCTCATGGCTGGCGAGCACAGCGGCGGTGACAGGAGCCTCTCCCGTGTTCATGGCAGTGCTAAGTATATCCGACTGCCATGAGGAGCGGGCCTAAGCCATCAGTTGGACATCACCCAGGGGCTCCCGGACTGCAAGAGGGCACAGGCTGGGCTGAGGGGACCCCCCCCACCGAGTGCACGAATTTCGTGCACTGAGCCTCTAATATATATATATATACCCTGAGTGGCCAGATTATTAATGCGTTCAGAGATAATAATAATCTGGCCACTCAGTGTATATTTGAGGGGAAGAAATAAAACTGTCTTTGTTCATAGATGACATGATCTTCTATTCAGAAAATCCAAAAGAACTGATTAAAAAACAAACACCCCTCCTAGAACTGATAAGTTTGCAGGATTTGAGATTAATATTCAAAGCCACTTGCTTTCTTATTTATCAACAATAAACAAGTGGAATTTGAAATAAAAATAATACTATGTGTATAATAGTACCACAAACATGAAATGTGTAAGTATAAATTTAACAAAATATGTACAAAATCAATATGAGGAAAGCTGTACAGAATCAAAGAACTAAATAAATGGAGATATACTCCATGTTCATGGGTAGAAGACTCAATATTGTCAAGATATCAGTTCTTCCAAACTTGACCTATAGATTCAATGCAATTCTAACCAAACCCCCAGCAATTTATTTTGTGGGTATTGACAAAATGATTCAAAGGTTCTATGGAGAGGCAATAGATCCGGAATAGCCAATACAACATTGAAGGAAAGAACAAAGTTGGAGGTCTGACACTATCTGGTTTCAAGACTTACTATAAAGCTGCAATAATCAAGATAGCATGGTGTTAGTGAAAGAACAAATAGATCAATAGAATAGAAAAGAGAGTTCAGAAATAAGCCCACATAAACATAATCAACTGCTCTTTGACAAAGAAACAAATGCAATACAGTAGCATAAAGATAGTCTTTTCAACAATGGTGTTTGAACTACTGGGCATCCATATGCAAAAAAATAAAATAATAATGAATCTAGACAGAGACCTTTCTAACTTTCCATAAATTAACTCAAAATGGATCACAACCTAAATGTGAAATGCAAAACTATAAAATTCCTAGAAGATATAGATGACCTTAGGTATGGTGGTAACTTTTTAGATACAACACCAAAGAATACTTCATGAAAGAAATAATTGATAAGCTGGACTTCATGAAAATTAAAAACTTCTCTTCTGCAAAAGACACTATCAAGAGACTGAGAAAACAAGCCACAGACTGTGAGAACATATTTGCAAAGTATACATCTGATAAAGAGTGATATATAAAATGTACAGAGAAATCATAAAACTAAGAAATAAGAACAAACATCTGATTCAAAAATTAGCCAGACCTTAATAGACACCTCACCAAGGAAGATATACAGATGACACATAAGTATATGAAAAGATGCTCTGTATGTCATCAGGGAAACACAAATGAAAACAACAGAGATACCCCAAACACCTACTAGAATGGCCAAATCCAGAATAATACCAAATGCTGGTGAGGATGTGGAACAACAGGAGCTCTCATTAATTGCTAATGAAAATGCAAAAGGGCACAACCACTTTGGAAGTTTCTTACAAAACCACACATTCTCTGATCTTAAGGTCCAGCAATTGCATGCTTTGGTATTTACCTGAAGGGATAGCAGAGTTGCATCCACACAAAAAACTGCATACGTATGTTTATAGCAACTTTGTTCATAATTGCCAAAACTTGGAAACAACTAAGATATCATTCAGTAGGTAAACAGATCGATAAACTGTGATACATCCATACAATAGAATGCTTTTCAGCACTAAAAAGAAATGAGCTATCAAGCAATGAAAAGACATAGAGGAACCTTAACTGTATATTACTAAGTGAAGAAAGCCAATCTGCAAAGGCTACATGTTTTATGATTCCAACTATATGACATACTTGGAAAGGCAAAACTATGAGACAATAAAAAGATCAGTGGTTGTTAGGAGGGGGGTTGGGAAAGGAAAGAAAAGAATAGGCGAAGCACAGACGATTTTGAGGGCAGTGAAACTACTCTGTGTGATACTGTAATACTGGATATATATCATTATAAATTTGTACAAACCCACAGGACATATACCAAAAGTGCACCCTCATGTAGACTATGGACTTTGAGTGGTTATGATGTGTCAGTGTAAGCTCATCAGTTGTGACAAATGTACCACTCTGGTGGAGGATGTATGTGTGGGGTGGGGAATAATATATGGGAAATCTCCGTACCTTCTCCTCAACTGCACTAAAAAAAGTCAATTAAAAAAAAAGCAAAAGAAAACTCACAAAACTAAAACTAAGGAAGCATTTGTTCAAGCTTGGGCCAAACTGAAGTTCAGGTTTCTCAGGGGAAGTGCTAGGTTTTGCTGTCTCCAGAATTGGCTGCTGTGAAATTCTGAAGGTAAAATGCTATGTGCAGGCAGATGAATCCATTGGATTTCACATTATTTTTATTCTTATTTCTTCATCTCAATTTTTGTTGTTGTTAATCGTCACCCGAGGATATTTTTCCAATTGATTTTTTGGAGAGAATGGAAGGGAGGGGGAGACTGAGAGAGAAACATGGATGTGAAAGAGATGCATTGACTGATTGCCTTCCACATGTGCCCGGACTGGGGCTGGGGTGCCCTTGACTGGAATCGAACCTGCAACTCTTCAGTCGGCAGGCCGATGCTCTGACCACTGAGCAACCAGCTAGGGATTCATCTCATTTTTTAATCGTGTGTTGGTTTGTACTTTGGAAACCATCTGGTTGGTATCATGGTTATTTAATTCTGCAGCATATTTGGAGGCTTTTTAAAAAATACAAATAGTAGGTCAAATCAATTAGCAAATCTAGGTTGGGGATCCTAGTTCTTTGATCTCTTTCTGTTTTCCCACTGCCCCATTATTAAAAGTTTGGATTAAGAGTTGCAAGTTGATGACCCACAATTGAAAGCCATATAAACATTCAGAAAGGACGGCTTCTGAAAGGTTTAAAAGAAGTAGGAGATGAAAGTCAAAAACATAAAAATAAACTGAACAATGAGAAAAAAAATATGCAGAAGGTCTAATAAATTTACATTATCTTTCCAAGGAAATATTTAAAGTTTAAAAATTCTTATTTCTATTAACAAGATTTATAGGCTGTTTATCTAGAACTGGTGGTGATGAAATTTCTTACAACTTGGAAATTGTGTTAGTAGGTGTAGGGTTAGGAAAAAACACTGAATAATTTTATTTTGACCCTCAAATCAGAATACCATTTAGTGCTCCAAGTCTCTTTCTCACCCATTCTTGTGAGTCTGTGACCCCCTTTAGTAACTAAGAGGATCTTCATGTACCACCTTTCTACTTGTATTGCCATTCACTCATTATTTTTTCACTAGAGGCCCGGTGCACAAAATTCATGCACATGGGTTGGGGTGTCCCTCAGCCCGGACTGCACCCTCTCCAATCTGGGACCCCTCAGGGGATGTCATCCTAAACCGGCAGTCGGACATCCCTCTCACAATCTAGGACTGCTGGCTCCTAACTGCTCGCCTGCCTGCCAGCCTGATCACTCTAACTGCTCTCCTCTGCCTGCCTGATCCTCCTAACTGCTCTCCCCTGCCAGCCTGATCACCCCTAACTGCCTCTGCCTTGGCCCCACCACCATGGCTTTTTTTAGAAGGATGTCCAGTCTAATTAGCATATTACCCTTTTATTAGTATAGATTATAACGTTCACTGAACATCTGCTATTGTTAGATATTGATGTAGGTGCTGGGATTACAGTGATAAACGAAACAGATTAAACATACAGATAATGCTACAATGAGCATAAAAGAGTGATATGATAGGGTGATAGGATCTTTAGACTGGATAGTTGGCAAAGGGATCTTGGAGGAGAGGACATGTACGTGGAAATGTATTTGACAATAAGAAATTAGATACAAGAGACTTTGGTGGAATAGCATTCCAAAGAGAAGCAACATAATCATAGGGCCATAAGACAAAAATTAACTGTGGGGAATGGGGGGATGTTAAGGTAGAGAATAAAGGCAAGTATGGCGGGAGCATAGGACCCAGTGGAAGATGGGTGGGAGGTAAGTTTGATGAGGGAGACAGACAGGAGCCAGGTCACATAAGAAGCATGAGTCATTTAGAAATTATTCTAAAAGCAGTGGGAAAACCCCCGAGTGCTTTAAACAGGCTTCTAAGCACTAGCTAGCCATAATCTGATCTACACAGAAAATCACTGCCTTTGGGGGAGATGAGATGGAAGTCAGAAGAGCAACAGTAGCCCAGGTGGGAGATGATGGTGCCTTTGACTTGAGCTGCTGACCCCTGAGGAGGTGGGAAAGGAGGGGATGCATTTGCTGTTTGTTTTAAAGACAGGTTCAGTGGGGTTTGCAGGCTGATTTGATGGGGTGCGGGGTAAAAGGAAGAGAAGAATCAAGGATAATCATGTTAAACAGACTTCAAAAATATCAGTAAAAATATTCCCAACTTTCCAAACTAATGGGAAACAGGGAGCCCTACTTGATGAAAGTCTAATGAATTGGGTTAGGCATTTCATTGTAGACATGAATGCCCAGGCGGCTGTTCTGTCCTCCCCTCAGGAGGCCCCACAGAAGCCGCCTGGAGCTGGGCAGCTGATTCCACAAGGCAGCCAGGGAGAGCAAGGCACTTCACCATGGTGTCAACACCCTCGGGGGAGCTCGGAGCACAGCTCACAGTCTCACAGTTGAAGAGCCACAGTTTCATCATAAAGTCTGAAGGTTTAAAATCGATGTTCTCTTTGCTTGCTTTCAATTTTAAGATTCTGAGCTTTAAAACCCCACTGGGTCTATTCTAGGACTCCTGAGTGGTTAAGCCATACACAATAATAAGTAAATTACAGTAATAAAGTACCTCAGATGTTTTTTATTGTTTTAGTCCTACACTTAATTATGGATTTTTAAAAAATGTGTGTGTTTGTTTTGGTTTAGTATTTATAGTTCTTCTGAAGTGATAGCAAGTCAAGTCCTTTGTGCTTGAATATTAAGTCTGCCCTTTGCACCTGGGACAAAATTATTTTCTTTAGAGGCACATAGACCCTAGGTGGATTGTTTCCCTTTATTCTAATAAACCTTTTTTTTTTCTTGCAGGATCAATGCCCCCGCCCTTGAGTGGAAAATACATACTATCTAAACTTACATGTAACATATATTTTCTATTATGCAGCATATGCTGTGGTTCACACACTGCAGTGTGATCAGTGATTTTACCATATGAGCTAATTTAATCCTCACAACAAGCGTCATTGTCATTGGTGGGTTTACCCCATGTCACTCACCGATGAGTTAACTGAGCCTTGACATGTGGCTCAGCTAGGATTTCACAACAGTTCCGCCGGACTGCTTGGCCCAGGCCCATCTCCTCCTAGATACGCTCCCCGAGCTGTTCCCAGCAGCATCCTGCCTTGCACCCATCCCTTATGCCCTCCAGGCTATTTGAGGCTGTCGTCTTTCTAAGTTTTTCAAATTATTCATAACTCTGCCTCCCTAAAATTTTCTGTCAAAGCTGAGTACATCTTCCTAAACAAATATTAACACAACTTTAGCATATGCAAATCCCCAGCTACTGCTTGAGCCTGCCTCTCCCTATCCCCCTACCCTCCTAGCCCCCTCAGAATAAAGGTTAAGCTCCACCTCCTGGCCTTTGAGAAAGGTTTAATTCTTTCCATAGATACCCTTCCCTCCCCCTCTTTCCAACCTTATCCAAAATTCAGCAGAAGTCCGCAGGGCACGGAGCTCAGAATGTATTATCTGGTTGTTAGTTTTTAATTTTCCTTGCAAAGTTTGAAGGGCTTCCTGGAGACACATCTGGCCTTGTTATCCTTCCTGCCTTTCGCACTCTGCTGCTCTGGGCCAAGGCCAGCTCCTGGCAAGAATGTTTCCTTTAGTTTCTAAGCGCACATTACCAGGTACTTCGCCCTGTTGATTAGTGGCCTCTTTGGTTGGTTTGCTTTGTCCACTTTTTGGTCTCCTGGTCACAGCAGGGCATGAAATGGTCAGGAGCAAAGAAAAATAACCACACACTCCAAAACAGAAAATCATTTATCCTGAGGTCTTCCGATCTCTGAATGCACAGGAGTTTCTAAATACCAGCGTTACATAAATATTTTCTTTCTAACTGAATGGAGGGGGAAATATATTTTATAGCAAAACAGAAAGTAACCTTTACTGGGTAGAGGGAAGTAGTGGTATTGTTTACATTACCTTGGAAATCAATATCTCTTTGTCTCTATTTCTCTCTCTCTGCCTTCCTCTCAGACACGGATGAGGGAAGGAGAAATGAGAATGGGGTACATCAATGAACTTTGCCTATATAATAATGGGAGGGCTGTCAGCCTGGGTCAGAGGCTGGAGGGTGTTGCTACCTTCTGCATGAAACAATAAAATGATTCCATTTCCTTCTGTTTTGCTTCAGAAGAGAGCTATGCCATGTGGATAGGCTGACCCAAGTTGGCAGGACTGACATTTGACCAGAGCATCTAAAGTGTAACTTTACATTTATCTGGTGATGTGCACCCCTTCTATCTTCTCACACTTTTAGTAAAATCTTTCTCTGTGCTTTTATTGTGTTTATTTTTATTTTATTTGCTCTTTCATGGCAATCCAGGAATAAAGGGATATTAAATCTAAGTAAGATATTGTACAGGGCCAGGACACTATGTGTGGGATGGTGAGAAACTTCATAAACTTAACAGATTTAGGAAGACGTGGGAGTATAAAAATAGAGGTGACTCGAACAATGTAAGCATACTCTCTTCCACCAGAATTCCTCACATGACTGGGAAGATTGCGCAGACCTCACTAAAAACGACGTTTGAACCAACTGCACTGAAATCTCAATGGACAGGGTACCTCAGCTGATATCCAGAGGCCATTAACCAAGGCAACTGCTATATTAAAACTATAATGCAGATTTCATTGATTTTTTTCCATACTTGTCGTGAAAGCAGAGTAACAGCCCCCTGAAGATACCCACATCCTATTCCCTAAAAGCTTTGGATATGTTGGCTTAGATGGTAGAGAAGATTTAAGGTTGCAGGTGGAATTAAGGTTGCTAATTGGTTGGCTTTAAAAGAGTGATTATCCTAGATCTGTGGTCGGCAAACTGCGGCTCTTTGGCCCCTTGAGTGTGGCTCTTCCACAAAATACCACAGCCTGGGCGAGTCTATTTTGAAGAAGTGGTGTTAGAAGTTTAAAAAATTTGGCTCTCAAAAGAAATTTCAATCATTGTACTGTTGATATTTGGCTCTGTTGACTAATGAGTTTGCCGACCACTGTCCTAGATTATATGGGTGGACTTAAAGAAATCACAATAGTCCTTAAAATGGAAAAGGGAGGCAGAAGCAAGGGTCAGGGTGATGCTTTGAGAGAGGGACACCTTACCCCTTCTGGTTTTCATGAGGAAGAATGGGAGGCCTGAGCCAACCAATGCGGGCAGCCTCTACAAGCTGGAGAGGCAACGAGATGGATTTCCCCCTAGAGCCTCTGGAAATGAACTCAGCCCTGTCGGCATCTTGATTTTAGGCCAGTGAGACCCATGTTGGACTTCTAACCTACAGAAAGGTGAGATAACACGTTTATGATGTTTTAAGCCACTAAGTTTGTTATGGCAGCAAAAGTGTGTCACTTATCTGTTGCCACATAATAAACCACCTGAAAATGTGGTGACTAAACAACAATAATAAGTTATTTTGTTGGTGAATCACAATTTGACCAGGGCTCAATAGGGCAGTTTGTCCCAGTTCTACACACCATCAACTTGATACATCTTTTGGGGCTCACTCCCTTGGCTGAATAAGTGTTAGCTGTTAGCTGGGAGCTTGGGTGGGAGCTCAGCTGAGGCTGCCAGCTCAAGAACTCATTCCTATGCCACATGTCTCTCCATAGGCTGTTAGGGCTCCCACATGGCATGAATGCAAGATGACTGCGAGATCAAGCACCCCAAGAGAACAGGGAGAAGAATAAAGCAGGAGTGCATGACATTGTCATGACTTAGCTTGGGAAGTAACATTTTACTTCTGCCATAAGCTATTGGCTCTGCTCAGGTTCAAAGGTAGAGAACATGGCTTCATCTCTAGACAGACAGTGGCAAGTCTCTCACAGGACATGTGAGTCAGGAGATGTTAGTGAGGCGATCTTTGAAAGATACAGTCTGCCACACTCACTTATGTGAAATCTCAGCCCTTTGTGCACTATCTCCCAAAATTATTTCTGGAGATCACAGTGTATTTCCTGTGTGTGTTTAAAAATAAGCTTGGTATTTACCACCTGATATGTGCAGTTTTATTTTTCTTATTTACAAGCCTGTTTCTCAGTGCAGCTGTGTCCTCTGGATGATGGAAGGTTTGCTGTTATTCTCACTGCACTATCACTTTTGAGACGCCTGCTGCATGTGTGAGGCTGCACAAAAGAGAAGTGGCAGCTTTCGATCTCTACTTTTAGTGTCACATTGTTAAGAAATGCCCAAGTAGGACACTAGTTCTTAGAGAAGCTCCTCAGTCCCTTATGCTAATGGAATCTAGCAAGTCAAGACCTAATTGAATTCTTAAGTATGTAGGAGGCTTAGACTCAGAATAAAAGAATTAAGATTTAGATAGCCTTGGGAAATTTTAATTACTCAAGGTTCACAATCCCACACAGTCTTAGGTGATTGACAATCACAAGGATTAAGGTCTCCTCTGCCTTCTTTGACACAATATCTTTATTTTGGTCTCTCCTATCTAGATGATTAAGCTTGGTTAAATGACAGATAACACTGGTAAAATGACAGATATTACATTTTCTATATCCTGTGCTCTTTTATATCAATTAGGGTAGCTGTCATATGGAGCTCTCACACTTTATAATTTCCCCCTTCATTTGGGCTTTTTCCTCTTCAAACAAAGCCCTACAAAGTCCCACGTGGCTTCAGCCTCCTGACTGTAGGAGATGACTAATGAACGGGTCTTCTTGCCTTTAGTCAATGCTGTCCGACAGACATTTTTAGATGATGAAAGTGTTCTATATCTGAGCTTTCCAATATGGTAGCTATTAACTAAGGACATGTGCCTGTTAGGCACTGGAAATGTAGCTAGTGTGACTGAGCAATCAAATTTTTCATTTCATTTAAAGGTAAATAACCACATGTGGTTAGTAGCTACCATACTGGAGTGTATGACTCCAGGTCTTCAGTTTCGGAAAGCTCCCTCAAAGCTAAGGAAGGAGGTCAGAAGCAATCAGAGCCCCAATACAATTTATATATGACTAGAGGCCCAGTGCACAAAATTCATGCACTCGGGGGGTGTTCCCCTCAGCCTAGATAATGAGAGGGCGCAGGCCAGGCCGAGGGACCCCATTGGTGCACGATCGAGGCTGGGGAGGGGCGCAGGAGGTTGGCCAGCTAGGGAGGGACCACGGAAGGGCTCCAGGGTGTGTCTGGCCCGTCTTGCTCAGTCCTGATCGGCTGGACCCCAGTAGGAAGCTAACCTACCAGTTGGAGTGTCTGCCCCCTGGTGGTCAGTGCACATCATAGTGACTGGTTGACCAGTTGACTGTCTGCCCCCTGGTGGTCAGTACACATCATAGCGAGCAGTTGAGCAGACTTAGCATGTCATTAGCATATTATGCTTTGATTGATTGAACGGATGACTGGATGACCAGACACTTAGCATATTAGGCTTTTATTATATAGGATTATAGTTCTACCTGTGCCACTGAATTTAAAGGCATGAGGAGTTCAACTGGACTCTAGCTTTACCCTTGAATAGTTTTATTTTGTAAGGTTAGCCTCATTCACCAAAGACACAGAGCAGTTATGCCATTTATCTTGTGGTCATGAATCTCATGGCTGCTTTCACTAGAAAGAGCATCCTGATCCCTCTCACAAGGCTCTCCAGATCTTGGTTTGATAATGGCAAAGTCTGCCGAAGACCTGTAGCACCTTTCTCCCAAATTTTCCAACACGATGAATTGCTCAGCAGAATCCAAAAGAAGAGCTCTTCAAGGCTTAAAGCTGAGACAAGTTTTACTTTGGGCCAATTATAACTACCAAAGATTCAGATACTGAAACAATAAGGCTGTGTAACAAATCACCCCCCAAAGCTCAGTGGCTTACAACACAAAACAAGTATAGGTTTTGTGGGTTCAGCTGATCTAGGCTCAGTACAGTTGAGTTTGACTTCAGGCAACAGAATAGTTTCAGGTCTACTCTATGCATTTTAGTACATGTTTTCATAGAGATGTTAGAGGCTCAAGAGAGAAAGCCCAGTCTTGCAAGCACATAGCCAAGACAAGAATCAAAGGTTAAGAAGTACATTCTTCCTACTCTGAGACCATGGAGAGGGTACAGATGTACCGTGTTTCCCCGAAAATAAGACATCCTCCGAAAATAAGACCTACTTACAGGTTTCCTTCTGGGTGAAATATAAGGCATCCCCCGAAAATAAGGCCCAGGCTCTGTCTCAGAATGAAAATTAATTTACCGTAAACTGGTCGCTAGGGCTGCCCCGACTGGCATCTAGCAACCAGTGACATTACGCGGAGTCCTGACGTCACTGCTGTGTGGAGGCGGAGCGGAGGTCGGAGTGAGAGGTGAGCGCGGGGCGGGAGAGAGGAGGAGACTTTCGCAGATGCATGTAGAAGAACAGGAGGATTAGAGCAGACGGGACGCGGCGAAGGTGGTGAGTGCTGGTCTGTCTCTGGTGACACTACCTGATGCTCGCGGCTGCCTTCATGATGACTGAAGGTTCTCAGTCAGTGGCAGACCCTGGTCCAGCCCAGATCCAGGCCCCAGCAAGCCCAGTGACAGTCCCCAGGCAGGCCCCAGGGGGTAAATGTCTGATAAAGGGGTAGGGGGGATGTCTTGTGAAGGTGTTCAGTGGCACAGGGGTGGGGGGAGGGGGATCACTTAAAATGACACAGGAGGATCAGAGGGGGCAATCAAAATGACACAGGAGGATCAAAAGGGGTTACTAAAATGGTAATCCCCCCTCTGATTCTCCTGTGCCATTTTGATTCCCCCCTCTGATTCCCCCTGTGTCATTTTGAGTGATCCCCCTCCCCCCACCTTGATACCCCAATTCCTTTTTTTTTACCCCTAGAAATGAGCACAAAAAGAAAAAGCTACTCCGTGGAGTACAAGAAAGGAATCGTGGAAGACTCTTGGGGCCAAAATCTTACTGCTTTCTGCAAAGAGAAGACGTTGAATATCCAATTGGTCTGAAAATGGCGAGCAGAGTATGGTAACCTCATTGAACAAGTGGACAAGGGAAATGCTAAAAAGCGCAAGTGTGGATCAGGTCAGCGACCATTATTTTCTGAGCTGGAAGACCTGATCTGTGAATGGGTTGTTGACAGGAGAGCAAAGGCTTTGGTTGTGAATAGGGCTCAGATTCAAGAATTTGCCCTTGCAATGGCACCACAGTTTGACATAGCCCCTGAAGACTTCAAAGCATCACAACACTGGCTGGATAATTTCCTTCAGCGAAGTGAACTGTCTTTAAGAAAATCTACAACATTGTTTAGGTTGGAAGATACTCAAGTTATTAAGCGAGCACTTGCATTCAAGTCCTTTATTGATGATGCTGACTTCTCTAAATACAATCTTTCCAACATGATTGCTATGGATGAAACTGCAGTGTTTATGGGCCAATCATCTCAAACAACAATTGAACAGCGGGGTGCCTCCTTAGCGTACATTTCCTCCACTGTTTACGAAAGTGCACGTGTTTCCTGTATTTTGGCAATTCGTCTGGATGGCACTAAAATCCCACCTTTAATCATTTCTAAGGGCAAGAAGGAAAAGATTGAACGTGTTTTGGGCGTTTTTATTCTTGAAACTGAAAAAGCCTGGGCCACACAAGCAGTTATAAGGAAGTGGGTTGATTTAATGCTGCCGCTTGTTATGCGAGGGAGCCAAAGAGGTCTGCTAGTCTGGGATGCAGCCAGCGCTCACGGCACTAAAGACATGAAGACATTTCTTCACGAAAGAAAAATAGATCAGATAATGATTCCCGCAGGAATGACGCCTATCTCCAGACTCTTGATATTGCAATAAACAAGCCATTCAAAGACAATTTGCGCATGGAAATTAATGACTACGTTGAAAATAGAATGGAGAGAAATCAGCGTGGAAACTTTGTGAAACCTAAACTGCAAGAAGTTGTGACTTGGGTGAAGAATTCATGGGAGAAAATCACTGACAGTTGCATTGCAAATGCACTGCGAGCAGGCTACCTTGACAAGAAGTACTCATTTAAAGACAGTGCTATTGCTAAACATGAGAGATTTGGTCCACTGTTTCTGAAAGAAATGGAGTCACAAGAAATTCACCATGAAATTCAGGAATTGGATTGTTATGATGATGTTCCAGAAGATGATGACATGATTGTCATTGAATAAATGAGTAAATTCTTGATACTGTAGGATTCAGTTTGTCTGGTTTGTGTTGACAACTACCGTACTACTGTACCGTATACAGGTAATAAATTTCCTTTATTTTCATTTAACAATAAATGTGTACCGTATTCTTCTTCATGGAAAAATAAGACATCTCCTGAAAATAAGACCTAGCGTGTCTTTGGGGGCAAAAATTAATATAAGACACTGTCTTATTTTCGGGAAAACATGGTAGAACCATACTAGAAGACAGTGAAGAGTCGAGAACAGCAATTTAATTTACAATGCCTACATAAGACTCAGTCTTTCCTTCTCTGTTCCCCCTCCCCTTCTCTCTCTGAAACACAAACACACACTTTTCTGATAGTGAGTGCCACAAAATCTATGCTTTTTAAAAGCCCCTTTGATACCTGGAAAGATGCTGCTTTGATTCCTCTCTTTTTTACTTTCAGCTTTGTGAAACTACTTAAATCACATATTTTTTTATGGCAAATATAACAGCAAATTTAGTCATGTAAAAACTTTTTACTAACTGGGATCTTTAACAATTTATTTGATATTCTAAATGTGATATGATAGAAGTATTAGTCTGAATACATCAATTTGCTACCTTCTCTCTTTTTTCTTAAAGTCTTTGATGTTCATTTAGTTAAAAACAAATCAATTAATTTAGCACCTGGTCTTTCTAGAGCTATCCCACTTGAACTCTATGGCATATGTTTAATTCCAGCTTAGTTTAAATTATTCCAAATTTTTAGAAGCCAATCTTTAATATTAATGATATATTATTTTTAAAAGTAGGTTAGAATATAAGATAGATAGACTGATACTATTTATGTAAATAAATATCGATTTTATATTATGCTTAGAAGAGATCAGGAAGACTAAGTAACCTCTGGGGAGAGGTGGTATGTCTCATTTTCACTTTATCCTTTACACAACATCAGATTTTAGATTATTATTCAGTAAGCAAGTATGATTTTGATTGCAAAAATTTGTTAAAAATAAAAACCATATCATTATACTTCAAATATTTTGACAGGTTGTCATAGTTGGCAGGATAGAAAGAAAACCTTGCATTTCCATTATTTACAAGGTTCTAATTTTAAGATCCCTATTCAGAGGAGGAGAGGAAAAAGTGTGGGTGCTTATTAGGGGTCAGTAGGACTCGTCTAGGGCTCAGTAGGAGAGGTTGTTTTGTGTTACTCTAGTTCCAATAGAGTTTTTCTTTAGTCCTTGATTTCTAAATATCTCATTCTCTAAAATGATCCACTCTTGCAATCATTTTGAAGCATTCCAGATTGCTCCCCTTCCCACAGAGGTAGTTACTTTGAGGAAAAGTGACAGTTTCTGTTTTCTTTGGAAATCTCCATGGTCTCTGTAGCATCATTTGGTGTCATCTTAAAAGGAATTGTAGCCAGGCAAAAGATGTCATCTCTTTTGGCAGCAATATCTTTTTGCTTCACTCCAACATTCCTGTTTTTACCTTAAAATAATCTCAATCCTTTAGTTCCAACGTGCATAGAGAAAAAAACAAAACACAAGTTTCCCAGGACCAGGCTCCTCCTGAGTCACTTTAGCATTTACCGAAACCTCATAAATTAAAGTCATGACCTTTCATGGAAGTCAGTCCCTCTACTCCAGCCATTTGCATAACTTCTGGGTGTCTAATGGGAAGGAGAGTGGTCCAGTGGTTAGAGAGCAGGCCTTTTGATTCCTGAGTTTGAAACCTAGCTGTCTCCATTACTATGTCATATAACCTCTGGCAAGCAGTTAACACCTTATTGAGCCTTATTGCTTTCCTCTTGCAAAGTGGGGATAAAAATGACACATCATTGGGTCCTGTGAGGATAAAGCAAGAGGGCATGTGAAAGGATCTAGGCTGGTAGGGACACCCAATAAACCTTTGCCCTTCTAACTAAGTCCTGAAAGGATTAGTTCAAATCTACCAGGTGAACCTTTACTCTCTAAAAATGAACAGGATCAAGGACAGTATTTTCCTTTGTGAGAAAACCCATGAGTGACTGGGACCTAAGATGGCTCTACTTCCATAATTTCTATGAGTATTTCACATCCATTGGATGCTTAAAACTGGTTTAAACAGTAGCAAACTTGGGGGCATAGTGGCTTACTAATGCTTCTTTGTAGATTTTTCTTAGGTCATTAAAGAATACATGCATGATTTGAGTAAATGAGGGCAAAGTATCCCTGTTTTTAATATGAAAGTCACTTAAAAAATTAAAAGACTATGAATCATGTAACATTGTTTCAACTTCATTATAATATACTTCAGGGAATGAATTTAATTTTCCTAAATATTTCAATAGAAATAGCGTCATTTTTTACTTTCCAGGGTTCTAGCTATATTGAATTACACATCATCACATAATGTTACTGAATTTTATTTTCATATTATATATTATCCCTCTGAAATCAATATCTGGAACATTTAATTCCTATAAATGGGAATCAAATTCCTATAAATGGGAATTTGCTTATTAAAAATGCATAGAGTGTAAAACAAACCGATGACTATTTCATTTATATTGTGCAATGCCTTCTTCTGCCCTTCAACATATATGCACATTTATTCACATTCTCCCAGAAATTGAAAATGGAAGAATATTGCTTCATTGAGTAGAACATTTCTCAGAAAGAAATATAAAATGCAGAGGTAATATGCAATAAGTGGTGGATACAGAAATGGATCTGACTCAGGCTTAACAAATAATATCTTTCCTCTTCTGCCATGGTTGATTTTTCACAGGGTTGCTGGGGGATAACCAAGGAAGATTTGGGGCTTCTGGCCTGTTAGGGTAGGTGGGCTAAGAGTTCCTTAGGGAGCCGCTTGGGGGAACGTCCGGTAAGGAGAGGACTGCATCAATCACATAGAGATTCTTATAAGCATCTGGAATTTAGTTCATACAATAGCAGGTCCTAATGTTATGAATGCATCATGTTTATGCTGCAAAAGATTCCAAAGAGCCTCAACGCCTTTAAAACCCAATCATAACTTAGGCCAGTAGCTGACATGCCACATTTTAGTGGGCGTAACTTGAAACGGATGAGAAATTATCACAGGTGTTAACAGGTCCAAATGGGATGCAACAGTAAAGCACCAACGCTCTCACAAAGAGGCTTGTATTGGTGAGCTGATGCCTGCCCGATACCATCTGTCCGAAAAAAGCCTGGCTGGAACACGTTATGCCAAATTGAAAGCGTATCTGAATTTCAGTCAAAGAAAAAAACAGCCTTGCGTACTGCATGTTATTTGAAGTTATCATGAGCCACAGATTTATGTTGTAACTAATTCATTTTTGATCAAGGATAAAAACAAAGGAACACACAAAGAAGTCTTAAGTTCTTAAAACTTTTTTCAATTTACTCACCCTTGTGAAAAATCAGGTTTATAACATAACTTACTTTTATTGTTCTGAAACCCAGCACTTAGAAAGGAAACATTATGAGCCTCATAGGTATCTTCGTAAAAAGCAGCTAATTTTCTTTAAAAATATATTGATGGCTTTGGCTACTATCACCATAAGTGCCCGTGGCCTCTTTGCCCACAGCATGCTGCCCTGGAAATCTTGTTAGTGACTCCACCACATCTAGAATCAGGCCATTTCTGGGAATCTCCCTCCCACTCACCATCTGTGGTGGCCAGACTGGCCATCCTCCCACAAGCAAGGGTGAGGATTCAGTGCTTTAGATTTGCTATGCCCATGCCCCACCAGCCCCCAGACACTTCTGAATCTCTGTCTAGCCCAGTCCTGATGGAACTTATTATTCTAGTGGCGTGGTCGGCAAACGGCGGCTCTCGAGCCACATGCGGCTCTATTGACTAATGAGTTTGCCGACCACTGGGATAGGGGCTTAATCATAAGGAACAACAACAGCCTGTAATTATTGGAATCGAGAGTCTAGGTCAGTGGTCAGCAAACTCATTAGTCAACAGAGCGGCAAACCGCGGCTCGCGAGCTGCATGTGACTCGCGAGCCGCAGGTTGCTGACCACTGTAACTAGTGAAACACTGCTAAGCTGTGTGACCCTGGTTTGTTCCTCTCCCTAATGATGATTCCCTATTTTTTCTGTTTGTTTTCTGCATCTATAAAATAAAGACAACAACAGTGCTTGTATCACAAGATTTTTGTGAATATTAAATTCATATTAGTGCTAGGCACAATCCATGGTGAATTGTTAAATTCAAGAAATTATTATTTTGGGTGGCTGGGGAGAGGTCAATGGGGGAAAAAAGGAGGCATGTAATACTATATGTGATACTTTAAATAATAAAGAATAAAAAAATTATTATTTTTATGAAGGCAGGTGATAGATCTTGATTCTGAGAAAGAACTATGTAGAATCACAGTGCTAGATAGTGTTTGGTTCATTTAGAGTAATTTTTCTGAATCTTTTTAACATTGCAGTTACTGTAACCTTTAAAATTTATAATCATCTCAAAAGAGATTGTCACAGTGAGCAGTTATACAACCATGTGTGAGGTCAATTGTTTTGCATGACATATGTAATCAAAAAGTGTTAAGTGTCTGCTTACCAATAAAGATGCTTTCACAGAAAAGAAACAAACAAGCATGACATATATGACTCCAAATGCTACACTTCCTTGGAGACACCTTCTTCTGAACCCGTCTTCACTTCTATCCCTACCCCTCAGTGAACCCCTGGGATATTAGTTGCAACCTGAACCCAGACTTGGTTCCTAATTTAGCCTGTGGATCCCTGTCCTTTATTTTCTTTATTGATTAAGGTATTACATATGTGTCCCTATCCCCCCGTGCCCCCAACCCCCACTCATGCCCTCACTCCCCTGGTGACTGTATCACTATCCTTTTTGACTCTCCATTGAGAATCCAACATGCTTTTTGAACCCACGTGAGTTATGACAGTAAACAAGTGTTCCATTAATTTATTCCCTGTATTTCTCTTTGAATAGGTAAATGTTTATGACCAAAGTAGATTTTAGAACCTCATCCACTGAGAATTTCATGTTAAATTAAAAAAAAAATGCACATTTCTTCCTAGGCCTATTAGTTTCCAAAGTTGTTATTTCAAAAGGAGATCATAACTTTTACATGGTTGACAATAAATATACTTTTCCTTTTGAATTGAAGAGGGGTTATTTTTCTTGATTCTTTCTATAATGATGACAAACTAGAAAAACAAACAAAAACTAAATGATGAAGAAAAGCCAACCTTTCCCATATTGATATTTATACAGTCATATACGATAAAATATTATCTAATAGTAATTCTATATTAAATTCTAATTAAAATTTTGTCTAAAATACATTGGTTCATAATTTTGCCTTTCTAAGTTAAACGTATTGAATATTCCCTAATATGTTATTGATAATCAAGATGCTACAGGGACTAAAAGTAATTTTTATAATATTCAATTTTATATTTGAAGATTAAGATATAAAATTATATTAGATTGACTATATCCTTGTGAGGATATAGTTGAGAAATTTATTTAATTTTTGCAAAAATTTCCTACTCACATTTTTTGGTCACTTACCCTTTTACCTAAAAATAGAGTAGATCATATTCCAGTTAGTTATGGTTTTAATTAATAGATTTTTTAAAAAATTAGGAATAATGACAAAAAAATACACCAAAAACAAAAACTATGTATTGTGTCCATTCTGGCCACGACTTCAGTAAAGCAATATTACATAAATGATGCTTATAGATATATCATTTTATAGATATGCCTCTATTACGAAGTCATTATTATATTTTTAAAAAATATTTTTATTGCTTTCAGAGAGGAAGAGAGAGGGAGAGAGAGATAGAAACAGCAATGGTGAGAAAGAATCACTGATCAGCTGCCTCCTGCATGCCCCCTACTGGGGATAGAGCCTGCAATGTGGGCATGTGCCCTTGACTGGAATCAAACCTAGGACCCTTCAGTCTGCAGGCTGACGCTCTATCCACTGAGCCAAACCAGCTAGGGCAAAGGCATTATTTTTTAATTGTGTAAAAAACCCAAAAAATTTATCTTAATACCGTCGTTATAAACACAGCGGACGCTTAAATCTAAGAGGGGCGGGGCGGGGGGGGGGGGAGTCCATATCTTTGCAATTCACAATAACTCTGTTACACATTATTACCCCCATAACTGAAAATGTTAGGAATTGCCTTTGGCTTCTGATGATTCTTAAATACAAAATAAAATAATTGAAACATTATTTTAAAGCTAAGAATTATTATTATTTTTTTAAAATCTCTTTACTCTTTCTTCATTTTCATACAGAACATTAAAGATGGATTCCCTTTGGGGTTAGTAATACCACAAACAATATCTTCAGAATTTTTACTGTGTATTCAAAGGTTATGTAGAGAAAAAAGTAGCCCTACTGAATGGACCCAGGGTCCTGCCTTGGCTTACAGGGCCAAAAATGCAAATGCAAAACCTCCAAAGCCCAAAGATTTATCGAACAAAAGTTCTATTTGTTAGTGTTTTTTATTTATTATTGTGAATAATCATTCCTTAATACTTGTTTCAACAAGATTTTCTTGAAAATGGTTTACTCTTGAATCAACGTATCAAAGTCCTATCCTTTATATAACTTTAAAAAGCTCTAAAATGAAAGCTTATGGTTTCCCATCTTACATGTAAGTCCTTTATCCATTTTGAGATTATTTTTGTGTATGGTGTAAGTTGGTGGTCTAATTTCATTTTTTTTGCATGTATCTGTCCAATTTTTCCAACAACACTTATTGAGCATTATGCTAAGCGAAATAAGCCAGTCAGAGAAAGATAAATATCACATGATCTCATTCATTTGTGGAATATAATGAACAATATAAACTGATGAACAAAAATAGATCCACAGACATAGAAGCATCGAATAGACTGTCCATCCTATGAGAGAAAGCAGGGGGTGGGGGTGGGGTGAGGGGGTAAGAGATCAACCAAAGGACTTGTATGCATGCATATGAGCATAACCAATGGACACAGACTGGGGCGGGGGGCGCGCGTTGAGGGCAGGTGCTGGGGGTTGGGAGTGACCCAGGAGAGGTCAATGGAGGGAAAAAGGAGATTTATATAATACTTTAAACAATAAATAATTTTTTTTAAAAAAAAGCTTATGAGTCCGTTTTACTTTTCTTTCTTCCTTAATCAGGACTGATAATTTGATTTGGAGAAAACCCCAGTAGGCTGGAAAGTGGCGATCTCAGTATCTTGGTGTTCAGTTCCTGCCTCTGTCTGGATTGGGCAGGTCCCTTGACTTCGAATTGCTGAGATGACTTGGAAAATGAGGGATTTGGAGAGACATAATCTCTAATGCCCCATTTTTAATCGTTTTAAAATCTAAATCCATTTACACACTAATGGGTAGCAGAATAGAAAGCAGATGACCTTAAAATAAGTGCTTTAAAATTTATTTTCTATTTTGTCCTTAAAAGTTTATTTTTTAGTGTGTACTTGAACCTGAAAGTATGGCTTAACGAGCAGCAAATAAAATCTGAACCACAAAACTTTGAGTTGCTTATAAAGTATCCACAATGACCAAGATGGTTCAAAATACTTTTTTTTTTTAAATTTCCATAAACACTACCAATTTATAAAACTGAATATTTAAGTAATGCAACTAACTCCCTATAAAACTGTAAAGCTTTCGAAGACCAGCCCAGGAAATAAATAAGGCATAAATAAGAACAGGCATAAATAAATGCGGTCTTTTAAAAATTCCGTCATGAAATGCAATCATGACAATACCCAGCAAATAAATATGCTTTCAATGCTACATATTTAAAAATTTTTAAAGCTTTTATTTGAAAGATAAAGCAAAACTGAAATTATACAACTTAAGTGTTTCTGAAGCAAATGTACTGATTGATATTGGTTGGTGAAATATTGATTCAGTGGTAAAACTGTATTTCCTAATGACCTCCAAGCTGGTTTCTAAGTTGGGGGAAAGGGTAGGTTTGTTTATCAGTGTCAGTCTAATCCATGCCTTCACCTATCTCCTTCTTGGACGAAGCTCTCCTGGGAAAACCATGGGGCACCTCAACCCTGACACTCTTTTTACTTCCCAAACCCTAAGTATCTACCTTTATTATAACACTTACATTAGTGTATCCTAATATTTGTTTATCTGATTAACTCTTTCACTAGCTATAAATGCCTTGGGGCAGAAATTAAGTCTTAAGTTTAATGATGAATAGAACATTAGTTATCCAGACAAGCAGATCAAGTAGGAGACTCTGAGAAACCACTATAAGGGAGAGCAACATGTGTTCTTTGGAAGAATCTGTCAGTATAGGGACTTAGTGCATTTCTCAAACAGGAAACCAGACAGTGGGTCTCACTGAGCAGGACCACAAATTGCCCCGTGCAACCATCACATTGCAGTGCAGATAACCAGCCCAGCTCAGGTGTGGAGCTCTGGTGCTAGGATGGTCCTTCACAATTGCATGGCCATTCAAGGCACTGTTGGTTTCTCCCAGCTGACAGACTCCTTGTTTACTCATTAATCCTTCAATTATAAGTGACATCAATGATCAAATGTAAACTTTACAAATTGTGTGCAGTTGTTACAACTTTTCATTCAATAATCTACTCATTTCCATGTAATATATTCAATGTTATTTGACTCAGGGCACTTGTCCAGTTTTTTGAAATCTATCACACCTGAATCACTCAATTAAGGCAATAGCCATCATGAGGACAATGCATGAACACCACCATCAGCAGCAATAATTGCTCAGTATTATGAAGCCCTACTATATTCATGGCACAGTACAAAGTAATTTATGTGCATTATCTCACTGAATCCTCACAATAACTCAGTGTATCAGGAATCGCTATATTTGATTTTATAGATTATAAAAAAGTGGCCCACAGATAAAATCCCCAGGGTTTTACATACCGTATTAAACTCCGATTAACTAAATCAAAGGTCATTTTCTTATCTCTTGATAAAAGAATTAGACAGTTCTCTTGTAAGTGTTAATATTTATAAAAACCTTCTATAGAACATTGCTCTTATATTTATATCATAATATCAACATGTTTCTCAATATAATATGGAAAACTTATAATATGAATGATATTCTTTCTTGATCCCAGCTTGAGGTTTTTCTACATTAACCTTAATTATAAAATTGTTTGATCAATTATTTTATTACTAGAGGCCCGATGCATGAAATTCATGCAAGAGTAGGCCTTCCTTCCCCTGGCTACCAGCACTGGCTTCCCTCTGGCACCCGGGACCCGGGCTTCCCTTGCAGGCCCGGCTTCATCTGGAAGGTCATCTGGAAGGACATCTGATCCATTTAGCACATTGTGCTTTTATTATTACAGTTATGTGCAGTTGGTCAAGGTGGAGAAAGTATATAGAACCAAAATATGACATGGTTTCTTTTCTTGGTTGGAGATACAAACAATATATGGAAAATAAAAGCAAATCTTATTTGGAACTGATTGCTAAATGTGTGAAACTGGATGTAAGAACAGGGGATTTCCTGAGGGCTGAGGCACTCACCAAGTTTTAATGAAGGAAGCAGAATAACAAAATCTCCATAGTAACAATCATTTATTGAGTAGCTACTACATGTCAGATACTGTGCTAGGTATTTTATATGTATTTTGTTTCACTAGCCTTGACAGGTAGGTACCATTTTCCACAGTTGCCAATGAGACCAAAAATGGTTAAATCATTTGGCAAAGGTCACATCCTATCTAATAAAAGAGTAATATGCAAATTAACCATCACTCTGTTATACCCACAAGCCACGCCCACCAGCCAATCAGGAGCAAGTATGCAAATTAACCCAACCAAGATGGCTGTGGCAATGGAGCGTGCAGGAGGCTTGAGTTGCCCCCAGCCATGGAGGAAGCCAAGCTCCTGCAGCCCTGACCTGCCTTGGCTTCCGCTACAAAGTTTCAATTATAGAAGATAAATAAATCCCAACAAAAATGGCTGCGGCCACAGAGCAAGCAGGAGGCTTGGCTCCGCTCAAGGCTACAAAGTTTCAATTATAGAAGATAAATAAACCCCAGATACCAGAGCCTCCACTTGGGTTGCCGGGGCGTGTGGCTGGCCTGCAAACCACTACAGGCCCCTGGCCCAGGCCACCACACGCCCCAAGGGAACCCCCACCCTGATCCAGGACACCCTTCAGGGTAAACCAGCTGGCCCCCACCCGTGCACCAAGCCTCTATCCTCCTATCTAATAAAAGAGTAATATGCAAATTGACCGTCACTCCAACACACAAGATGGCTGCCCCCATGTGGTCAAAGATCCTGCCCCCATGTGGACACAAGATGGCCACCACAAGATGGCCAGCAGGGGAGGGCAGTTGGGAGGGACCAGGCCTGCAAGGGAGGGCAGTTGTGGGCAATCAGGCCAGCAGGGGAGGGCAGTTGGGAGGTACCAGGCCTGTAAGGGAGGGCAGTTGGGGTGATCAAGCCTTCAGGGGAGGGCAGTTAGGGGTGACCAGGCCGGCAGAGGAGGGAAGTTGGGGGTGACTGGGCCTGCAGGGAAGGACAGTTGGGGGGACCAAGGCCTGCAGGGGAGAGCAGTTGGGGGGGACCAGGCCTGCAGGGGAGGGCAGTTAGGGGTGACCAGGCTTGCAGGGGAGGGCAGTTAGGGGCAAACAGGCTGGTAGGGGAGCAGTTAGGCATCAATCAGGCTGGCAGGGGAGTGGTTAGGGGGTGATCAGGCTGGCAGGCAGAAGTGGTTAGGGGCAATCAGGAAAGCAGGCAGGCAAGCAGTTGGGAGCCAGCAGTCCTGGATTGTGAGAGGGATGTCCAACTGCCCGTTTAGGCCCACTCCTACCTGGATCAGGCTTAAACGGGCAGTTGGACATCCCTTGAGGGGTCCCAGATTGGAGAGGGTGCAGGCTGGGCTGAGGGACACGCCCCCCCCGCCCCCCCCCCCCCCCGTGCATGAATTTCATGCACTGGGCCTCTAGTAACTAAATAAAGATATTTAAAAAGAGAGAAATAGAGAGTTAAAGTCCAACCCTTCAGCAATAGAAATACTTACTGGTTAGGAAAACCTTTCTAAAAGGAATAGATGGTTGTGCTGTATTAAAGAGGGCTACAAATTCTTTGCCATTCTTCTCATTAAAAGGTACAGTTATGGTGCTTTGCCTTGATTCTTGGCTGTCCCTTGAAATTGGTGACTTGCTTTTACAATAGAATGTGGTAGAAATGACAGTGGGGGAGGATTTTCAGACCTAGAGCTTGGAAGGTCTTGCAGCTTTCATTTTTGTCATCTTAGAGGCCTGCACCAACATGCCTGAGACCCTGATGGAAAGAAAGGCCCGAAAGTTCCAATCCCCACGACGGGGCTCCAAAGATGTTTGAGGCGAACATGGATATTCCTGTCCCGGCTGAGCTCCTCATAAATATAACTGCATAAGGAACCCCAGCCAATATCACATGCAAAAGAAGACCCACCCAGCTTAAACCAGCTAACCGATAGTATTGTGAGAATTAATTGTGGTTGTAAGCCTCTGTTTTGGGGTTGTTTGTTATGCAAAAACAGCTAAGTGATATAGAGGAAGAAACAGAGAGGAGAAAGGTCTGAATCACCCAGGATTATGGAAGCAGAGGAAAGAGACCATTTCAAGTAGGGAACAATCCATGTAATTAAATGTTGTGAAGAAATTGGACATCTTACATTTAAAAAGTATAGTCATATCATAATCTGTGGTGAAAAGCATCACTGAAAATTCCTTTCCTCTAAATTATGGTTTTGTTTTTAAAAGCGAAAGAGCACCCTAATAGTCCTTTTATTTATTTGCTATTCTTCATAAAGTTGGATGAAGCCTAAAGTTCTATTGATTTCCTTGTCTATTCAAGGTTGCTCAAGTTTACTCATAGTCTTCCACGAAAGGGTTTATTAAGGGATGAACTCAAGGGTCTGTGCCTTTTAAATAT
Organism: Plecotus auritus; assembly: GCF_963455305.1. Classification (NCBI taxonomy): domain Eukaryota; kingdom Metazoa; phylum Chordata; class Mammalia; order Chiroptera; family Vespertilionidae; genus Plecotus; species Plecotus auritus. Next base: position 52,016,064 of record NC_137776.1, read on the forward strand.
AAGGATTTTGCATCCTGCGGTTAGAGAGACTACCATGCTCATTAGTGTCTGGTGCAACATCTACTAACCTCTCTTTTTTTCCTTCTATATCCTGCTGATTTTCAAGTTGGTATACAAATGTGAGTCTGGCTCTTTAAAAAACCCTATTGAAATGACTGAGATTAGATAACCATTTACCCATCCTCTCTACAGGGTTTTGCACCAGGACCTTGGCAACTCTTGTGTTGTGAATTCTCATTTGGCTTATCAACATCTCAGTGCTCCCACTGAGAGCCCAGACAATTCAATCACATGTTCAGCAACCCTTTATGTCACTCTTGCTTCCTTAGGGGCTATAATATTACTTAGCATGCTGTCCGTCTGCGCTTTTGCAGACTTCCTTCCTTTTCTTGGCTCATCAAATTTGTTGGGAATTGACCCGAATTGCATATCTAGGGAACTTGAAAGAACAGCACATCTCATCAGCTTTTTCCTGGATTACCCACAGGCTATTATGTCTTCACTGAGTTAAAACAGCAGAGCCCAATGATTAAAAAAAAAATAAAAAATTAAGGTATTATTTTTCTTTTGCAATCATTTATTTGTTGTTGTATATCAACCAAGTGACACTTGGCATTTGATTTTTATGATTTGGGATAATTTTAAAACTCCTGAAAAGTTCTATTATTTTAAGTTATTATTAATCAGAAAAATATCCAAACCAATTAAAGTAAAAATAACTATACATTAAGATGGGAAACTATAAAAATACTAGAGGAATCCACAGGCAGCAAAATCTCAGACATACGCTGAAGCAATTTCTTCACTGATACCACTCCCAGGGCAATGGGAACTAAAGAGAAAATAAACAATTGGGACCACATCAAAATAAAAAGCTTTTTTACAGCAAAAGAAACCATCAACAAAACAACAAGAAGGCCCACTGCATGGGAGAACATATTTGCCAATGTTACCACTGATAAAGGTTTAATCTCCAACATTTACAGGGAACTCATACAACTTAACAAAAGGAAGATAAACAACCCAATCAAAAAATGGGCAAAGGACCTAAATAGATACTTTTTGAAAAAAGACAAAAGGAAGGCCAAGAGGCATATGAAAACATGCTCAAAGTCACTAATCATCCGAGAGATGCAAATCAAAATGACAATGAGGTATCATTTCACACCTGTCAGAAAGACTATCATCAATAAATCAACAAACGACAAGTGCTGGCAAGGATGCAGAGAAAAAGGAACCCTTGTGCACTGTTGGTGGGAATGCAGACTGGTGCAGCCACTGTGAAGAACAGTATGGAGTTTCCTCAAAAAACTAAAAATGGAACTCTCATTTGACCCAGTGATACCACTTCTAGGAATATATCAAAAGAAACTAGAAACACCAATTAGAAAGGATATATGCACCCCTATGTTCATAGCAGCACAATTTACCATAGCTAAGATTTGGAAACAGCCTAAGTGCCCATCAGCAGATGAGTGGATTAAAAAACTGTGGTACATCTACACAATGGAATACTACGCTGCGGTAAAAAAAGAAGGAGTTCTTACCATTTGCAACAGCATGGATGGAACTGGAGAGCATTATGCTAAGTGAAATAAGCCAGTCAGAGAAAGATAAATATCACATGATCTCACTCATTTATGGAATATAATGAACAACATAAACTGATGAACAAAAACAGATCCAGAGACAGAGAAACATCGATCAGACCATCAAACCTCAGAGGGAAGGTAGGGGAGGGTGGGGGTAAGGGGGAGAGATCAACCAAAGGACTTGTATGTATGCATATAAGCCCAACCAATGGACACAGACAACAGGGGGGTAAGGGCATGAGTGGGGGGGATGGGGGATAATGGGGGAATAAGGACACATATGTAACACCTTACTCAATAAAGAAATTTAAAAAAAAGTAAAAATAACTACTAAAGGGCAAAGAAAGAAATATATAAAATGTAAACTATGGGACATTTAAAAAGCTTGTACCAACTACATGAACAATAAGCATATTTTGCTCCTCAAACTCACTGGGAAGACGAGGGTATTTTACTGAGCTCTCAACTTTTAAAAATGAGTATGCATGCTCCTTTTATTATAAAGCAATACATATTCACACATACACTAGTATTATGAAAATTATGCCATATGGATATGACGCAAGGTAGATTTTAAGTACATGATTAAGTAAATTACTCAAAGGCCATGGGACAGAAAAGCTCACAGACCAAATTAAAATGAGCGAATCACTCAGCTCATTAAATCACTTTAAACGCATAGCAAGAAGAAAGAGATGTGATAGGAGCAGTGAAAGCAGAGCAGGAGTCTTCTCTCTGAAGCCTGGATTATGCAATGGTATACATCCCATTTCTCTGGCTGCTGCTGCTATGGTGATGAGAACCAAGAGCGCTGTTTGAGTGAAGAGGCTTGTGGATGGAAAGTGCCTAACACACACACACTTTAAACAGAGGCAAGTACATCTGGCCACAGTTAAACGTTACCAACTAGCCTGATGGGCAGCAGCAGGTGTTATTTGTCAGAATGCATGTCATTAAAAAGTGGTGAACTTAATATACCTGAATGTTGAGTACCCATATGGCTCATGTATATAGTAGATGGTGCATATTAGGGCCTTAGTACATCCACATTTTACTTACTTTATCTATAACCAGTTTCTCTCAGAGGAAACTAACACCTACATCTACATCTCTGTCTGTATACCTATATCTTGTAAGTTCTGCCTATGTTTCACATGCTACTTGCTTAGTTATTATCTTTACCCGACAGCCTATGAATTTTGCCTATAGATGAATGGATAAAGAAGATGGTACATATATACAATGGGATATTTGCTATAAAAAAGAATAAAATCTTACCATTTGCAACAACATGGGTGGACCTAGAGTGTATTATGCTAAATGAAATAAGCCAGACAGAGAAAGACAAATACCATTTGATTTCCCTTATAGGTGGAATCTTAAAACAACAACAAATAAACAAAACAGAAACAGACTCATAGAAAAAGAACAAGCTTATGGTTGCCAAAGGTTGGGGCATGAAGGATGGCTGGAAAAAATGGAAAGACCAAGTGAATGCCCAAAACGAGAGACCGCAAATAACTAAAAGTGACTGAACGCTTTGGAACTAGGTGGAGATGCCACTTGATGGGGTGAAATGCCCACTGGGAAAGGGGGAATGACAGATTACAGTTGGTAGACATTATTTTTAAAAAAAACACCTGTTTGATATTTACCTTTAAATATTGATATTTCTCAAACTAGTTCCAGAGCCATTATCATTATTGTCCTGGGCTCCTCCTATTAACCTTCTTCATTCACTCCTTTTTCATGTTATATATTCATTCATTTATAAGCATCGAGTTAGGCACAGTATTCATGGTAAGTACAATAAATTAGAAGGACAGTCAATTGGTTATGTCCTGTCCATTCAACTTCCAAATATCTCCTAAGCCTTTGTCCACTTACCTCTCCCCAAATGCCTGTCTTGGTTCAGGCCACAGTAGCTTTCATTTGAATTATTTCCTTGTCTCTGATCTCTTACCATTTAGTCCATTTTCCACTCTTTCCAAGAGAGACTTTTTCAAAGGGCAAATAGGATTGTCACTCCCTATTGAAGATGACTAGTTATCTCCCAGCATTTAGTCTTCCTTTAGTAATAGAGACTCTACCTTTTAGGCAAGCAAATGTCTGTCCAGAATAAAAGATACATTTCTCAGCATCCCGCTGCCAGTGATGGCCATGTGCATACATTCTAAACAATGTAAAAAAAATTTTTTTGTAATGATCTTTATTTTGTTTGTAATAATTTTTCATGAATGTGAAAAAAATACCTGAGCCTATAACATTTTGAGTATGTTTTCATGGTGAAATCAGTGATTACACAGTGAAAATATAACTTTTCAACATTACCTGTAGGTAGTATAGGTAATCATAACACCAGCACATGGAAGGTTTATCTGTAACTAGAAAAGAGCCCCCATACCACAGGGAAAAGGTTAAATGGGCCAGTCAAATCCAGTTTAAATTCCATAGAGTTTGGAACAAAACTTATACTGATGCGAATATAAAGGTAAAGTCTGACTAGCTCTGAAGACGAAAAAAATTAAGCGGGGCTTTCGGTTTTTAGAACTCAGCTGTAATTATTTAAAAAGACAGAATAGAATCTTATTTATTAGTGAATTTATATATCAACTTCATATATTCAGGAGTTCTGGTATTTTATGCTATTTTAAAGAATTGAGATACCGATATTTTTGTTGGCATTCTTATTGTCATGCCAGATTTTTAAGAGAATCTGAAATCTAAGTCATTTCCATCTTACAATTCAGCCTGCTTTTAAATGATTAAAGTGTTATGAAAACAAAGGTACACCTGCTTAGAAAGCATTCTTCCACATATAAATAATTTCCAAAAGGAAGAAAACGATGAACATCCACAGAGCAAAATTTTATTGCACAAGTAATCCTTACTTTAGTTCAAAGACTGTCTGAAGAGTGAAATATCCATCAGTAAGTGATGAAAGAATGACAAATTGGTAATATATTCCTTGAAACACAAATTGTAGCTTTCAATCAGTAAAAACATTTCAGCTCTTGCAAACAGAAAAAAAAGTTGTTAAGAAGTCTTCAAAGGTCTCGAATAAGGCACAAAATTGTTTGAAAATAAGCGTCTAAGGAAAACAATTGGAGTTGATTTATAATTATGTCTGCGCTCTTGCCAAAACCCTTTTAGTCTCAGAAAAACTTTATGAAAGAGCTAGAAAATATGCACCAAAAAAAAAAAAATTCAAACTCAATAATGACATCATTAATTTCCTTTGTTTTTGAAGGATTTCACTTTTGGAAAACTAATTATTATTTTACTTTCTTTTAAAAAATTTTTGGTTGAATTTTATTCATTTTTTTATACTGTAGTTTACTTTTCAACACGTTAGTATAATTTTACCTAGCAATTATTTCCACTGGAATGTTCAGGTTTGCCTATCACTTATATTTTAGAGTTAAGTTTTATTTGATGTTTATAATGTTTATACATTTTCATATTTTAAGTGTATTACTTATCTTTATTTTTAAAAATTATGAATTCTGAACAATTTTAAATGATAGCTTTGTCATTTTTCTCCTGTATTGCATCATTGTGTATATATAGCTCAAATCATAGTTAATGGTCCTGTATTTCCAAATCTCCCAGTTTGAGGATGGCACTCATACACAAACAGATAAATGTTTTTGGATGTTTGTATGGGAAGGTAATCAGGGAATTTAAGTGTTCTCAAATTTGAATTCTCTTTGGCATTATTAACTCATGACCTTCCCCCATATCTGCTTGACCAGCAGCTATTTTCATCAGTTGATAGCAAGCTTATGTCACCAGTTGCTGAGAACAAAAATCCTGGCATTATTCTTCATGAGGTTGCTCCTTGCCTCTTGCTATAAAGTCATCAACAGCAAATTCAGTTTACTGTACCTTCAACACATGTCCAGAAGTAGACCATTTCTCATCACCTTTTCTGCAGATGCCCTGGTCTAGGTCTCCAACATCTCACTGTGGATTACCATGTCCCCGTCTCCCTGATTCTGTCCCTACAGAAGCCAAAAAGATCCTCTTAAACATCAGATCAAACTACTTCACTCCTGTGTGCCAGACCTTGCAATTGCTCCCCATATCTTATAAGGAGACGAGACCTCAGCCCTTGCTGAAGGCTTAAGAAAAAAGTAAAGTCTATTGTATTGACCATGTTCTTTCTTCCTTCCTGATGCTCCGACATTCCACCTTTTATTATTTCACTTCTGTTTAGAGAATTTCTGGTAGTTATTCTTATAAGGTAGGTCTGTTGGTGACAAGTTTTCATTGTTTTTCTTTATCTGAGAATGTCTTGATTTTCCCCTACATTCCTTGGAAATATTTTGGCTGAATATAGGATTCTGGGTTGATGGCTTTTTTTTCTTTCAGCATTGAAAAATGTTGTACTGCTTATTTCTGGCCTCCATGGTTTCTGATAAAAAGTCTGCTGTCATTCAAATTGCACCCTCCCTCTTCACCTCCAAAGTGTTTCTCTCTTGCTGCTTTCAAGATTATTTTTCTAAATTTTTGAGAAGTTTGACTCTGATATTTTTTGGTATGGATTTTTTAAGGCTTATTCTACTGGTTATTTGCTCAGCTTCTTCAACTTAGATATTTGTGGTTTTTTTGGTGGGTCAAATTTGGGAAATTTTCAGCTATTGTTTCTTCAAATCCTTTTTAGTACTGCCTTCTTTCTTCTCTCCTTCCAGGGCTGTGATGATATGGGTGTTAGATCCTGTGTATGAGTTCTATGGGTCCCTGAAGCTCAGTGCATTTTTTATTTTTATTTTTTAAATATATTTTATTGACTTTTTACAGAGAGGAAGGGAGATGGATAGAGAGTTAGAAACATCGATGAGAGAGAAACATCGATCTGCAACCTCTTGCACACCTCCTACTGGGGATGTGCCCGCAACCAAGGTACATGCCCTTGACTGGAATCGAACCTGGGACCTTTAAGTCCGCAGGCCGACACTCTATCCACTGAGCCAAACCAGTTAGGGCAGTGCATTTTTTAAAATCAACTTCCTCTCTTTTGTTTAGAATGAGTCATTTCTATTGTTCCATCTTTCAGTTCACTGATTTTTCCTCCTCAGCCCCCTCCATTCTACTATTGAGTCCATCTACTACTGAGCTTTTACAATTTCAGTGATTGTATTCTTCAGTGCTAAAATATCCTTTTGGTTCTTTATATTTTCTATTTCTTTGCTGAGATTCTATTTTTTTTTTCATTTGTATTAAGTGTGTTCATAATTGCTTGTTGAATCATTTTTATGATGGCTCTGTTAAAATCTTTGGCAGAAAATCCTAACATTCTGTCAGTTCTTCTTTGCCATCTATTGATTACTTTTTTTCATTCAGTTTGATAGCTCAGGCCTGACAATGGTCGTTTGCTAGAGGTGCTTTTATTCTTATGTTTATTTTGCACATGAGGGAATGGAGGTTCAGATGGGTTCCAAAACACAACTTTGAAAATGCGACTGAGAGCTGAAACTAGTACCCAAATGTGTCTGACATCAAAGCCAGGCTCTTAAGCTATGAAATTATAGATAATTATATATAGTATGATTCTACTTTTACAAGAAAAAATGTACAGCTAGATATGGATTTCTAGCATAGAATAAAATTAAGACAAAATCTCAAAATATTAGCTGGGTTTTTAATAAATATAATATTTGGATGATTTCCATTTTTGTCTCTCTGTGCCTTAAATTATCCACAATAACCTCAATTTAATCATCTATTTCATGATTTTGAATAAAACTCTGAATATCTTGCATGTTTGTTTAAACTTATTTAAAGTTGTATTTTTGAGGTTTTGTTGCTCATATGAATAGCCACAAATTATGTGCTCTAAAGCAATTCACTTAAATGTTAAAAAACTATAACATTACTCATCACTTCTGGACTCTTACTTGCAGGAAGTAGATTTACCACATTTTCATAAGGCAGCAAAGTTGACTTTTGTTTATTTTCTCACATTTTTTTTTAATTTTTAATATCAGTTTTGTCTATAGTCAAATTTATTTAAAATTTACATCATTTCCAAACCAACAATTTTTAAATAAAATGTCAAATCTATGGCCCTTCTATTCTCCCATTCTCTTCTTTCTTCCTCTACAGTCAATATTTAAGGCAGCAACAAAACCTTTGGAATGATAATATATATTTTTAATAGACTGTTATGACATGGCATATTTTCACATCATGTTACCATGGCTACCAAACCCTTTAGCTCATCTTCATTTAAATATAATCACTGTTAAATTAGGGATACAGCTTAAAAATTTGTGATACTCTATAATTTTTGTTTAAAACATTGGTTAGTATCTGACGTCTCAAGTTCACTCTTTCAATGAGAACAGTGCCAGAGTGTTGCTGTCTATAGAACATTTATTATGCTCATAATTCTCCCAAACGTAGTTTTCGAAAAATGGCCAACACTTGTCAAGAGAGCATTTCACATTCTGTATAGGTATCTGTCATTCAGGTACACAGCAAAATTTATGAATGTCATGAAATAAATCAGAATGCTTCTCCCAAATTATAAGATGTCTGGATTGATACTGAGGCTTAGATACACCCACACACCCACTACAGAATACTGAAGAACCCTAAAATGACAACAAAGGTCTCTTCCTGGCTGATTCAAAAAGTCTGTCTAGACACAGCCCCCCTTCACCCCTCTCTGTGTGAAGGTGTGATTGTTGTACATTGCAGCCATCCCACACTGACTCGATTAATCAGGGGTGAGCTTTGCAGAGAGAGAAAGCAGAGGTCCTAAATGAAAAATGGTCAGCACCAAAAAGTTTATACTTGTCCACTCGTTTCTGGGAGCCTCACAGATTAGAGAATGAAGATATGAATTTAGTGGTGTGTGTGTGTGTGTGTGTGTGTGTGTGTGTGTGTATGTGTGTGTGTGTGTGTGTGTTGTGCAGGCATATTGGAATGAGCAAGGTATATGACAACACGTAATTTTGCACATTCCAGGTTGCTTAAATACTAGTTTTTAAAAACCTAACTGGCTTTAAGGAGGATTTTAATCTCATATAAATATTGTTTTCTCCAACTGAAAACAAAAACAAAGTCTTTAAATAAGTAACAATATAATAAAGAGAAATAATTGCTTTGATCCTGATAACTCTTTAGATTTTATTTTTAAAAGGATAATTCTTTAAATGTTATGGAATTACAATGCATCAAATATATCTAGATTCTTCCAATGGCTACTCAGAAATGCACATGAACTAATAAGATATGTTAAATTTTCTAATATCATGTTTTATTCTTTGACTATTTAAAAATCTTAATTTAAAATGATGAGGTTTTTGCCTATGTGAAAACGAAAAGATCAAATTCTAATAACCATAAAACTCTAAGGCCCAGTAAATAATTATAGATAAGTGTATGGGAATATTGGGATGACACTCAACATCTAATTCTATTAGTAAACCTAATTTTGCATAAAGTATTAAGAGTTTTTATTAAAATGAGCTGTTCATAAATTCTAATGTACCTTCCTACCTTCAGTTTTTTTTTTAAACATAATACTAAAAATATCAAGTCAAAGCAGGGAATGAATTCTAATAATCCTTCATTTTGAATTTTAGAATCGTGGACTGACAGTCACGACTTATTGTGAATGACTCCTGATCTTATTTTGGTTTTCAGTAAAACAAACCAATAATAAATAAATTAAAGTGACCTTCTCATTTCAGTGAAGCAGGTGGAGTAAAATATTTAACAGGTTTAAGAAAGCAAACAAAACAGTGTGTGTCTAAGTTGGTTTCAACTTGCCTGAGAGACTGTTTGTCTACTTAGCACTTTCCTCTAAAGGGAAAAAATGGCTTAAAGGGCAGTAGATTGGGGCTACTGAACCATTACTGAACATATATTATACTGCTTTAGAATTTTCTAAAAAAAATATATTTTATTGATATTTTACAGAGAGGAAAGGACAGGGATAGAAAGCTAGAAACATCGATGAGAGAGAAACATCGATCAGCTGCCTCCTGCACACCTCCCACTGGGGATGTGCCCGCAACCAAGGTACATGCCCTTGACCGGAATCGAACCCGGGACCCTTCAGTCCGCAGGCCGACGCTCTATCCACTGAGCCAAACCAGTTTCGGCTAGAATTTTCTAATAGTGTTCCACTACATGGAATAAAACCTAAACTCTTGCCCTTGGCCTCTGCTTCTCTCTCTGACTCACATTCCATCTGTTTCACATCATTCTCTATTTTATAGTCTTATCAATCTATTTCCGTTCCTTAACATATTAAGCTCATTCCTAACTCAGGGTCTTTGTATCTGCTTAGGATGCTCTTCCTCAGATCATCATAGCTCTCAAACCAAATGGTATCTTTTCAGTTCTTCCCTGTGCTTCATCACTAAAGTGGCCCTCTCAGGTGTTCTGAATATTATTTTATTAGTTTGTATTTTTAAATTTTTGTGTGTGTTTGTTTTCTGCTACTCTAACCAAAAAAATGCCTAAGCTTTTTTTAGAACAATGCTTAGAACTGGGTCTGACACATAGTATGTGCTGAATACACATTTATAGACTGACTGACCTTCAGGTTGTATCAAAAGTAGGTCTTGTGATAGTCTAATAACTAATATATACATCATAATCTTATAACTTACCAGGGTTTCTGTTTATAATATATTGTTATATTCTTAGACCTTTCTATAATCTGAGAGAAAATTAAGGGGAGGTGATGTTATTTTAATTTGTACAGTTTAGAGTAGGAAGTGGCTCATATATAGATCTAACTGGTGTGGTTGATGTTGATTTCATGCTCTTCACTGCTGTCTGTCCACTTTTCATGAGCCTCAGATGGCTAAGATTAACTGATGGGACAGCAACACATGTATTATAGGTGGGTGTGTTAACCAATCCACCCCATCTGGCATCAGTGCTATCTGATCTGACCACCAATCTGTTGCTATCACCACTGGACACAAAGTCATCTCTTCCTTCTTTCATACAAATTCTGCTGAGAATAAAGGGAAAAATACTATGTACTTAAAATCATTAGATCTGTATTAGTGTTACAAAACATCATCACAAAATCTTCTACCACACCCCAGAAGAACAACAAGGCTTATACTTACCATTGTAATAGCTATTTTGACTGAAATATATAGAACCTGTGACGCTTCAGTCCACAGGCACACACTCTATCTGCTAAGCCAGACTGGCTAGAGCATGAAATATAAATATTTTCTTCTTGGACTCTTGGAATCTTTGGGTTAGAAATGAGCTCTTCTAGGTGAGAAAAATAAGGAACAGAAAGACACAGAGATCCATAAAAGATCCCTCAGCTAGAGAGAGGACTGGACTGAACACAGATTGTTGCCCTTCCAGTCCACACAATTCATGACTCTTTTGAAATTAAATCAGACAACAGGCAATTTTCAGAACTTTAAGGTAAGAAAATAAGGAGAACAAGGTAAAAATTTAGGCAATTTGTAGGTTGTGATGACACTCAGAGGTGTATATTGAATACATACACATAAATCATTGATTTACTTGACAAATGTTAATTCCATGCCTATTTTACTGTAGGCTCTATTCTGGGCCCTGGGGCAAAATGGAAAATATGATAGCATTTCTGTCTCATGGTGAAATGGGGAGATCAACCAGTAAAGGTGTAGTACGTTCTATGGACTGCATTTGATGCTGTGATAAATACAAGAACTGGGAAATACAGAGATGTGGCAGCTAATCCAGGTGGTGGCAGCCAGGAAGTGTTCTGGGAGAATATAGTTTCCAAGCTGAGATCTGAAGGATGAGTAAGAAATAGGTGTGTGAAGAGGGAAATGTTCCAGAGAGAGAAGAGCGCATGCATGTCAATGTGGATGCATTAGTGTATTTTCCCATCCACCATGGCCAAGATACAAAAACAAAATAACACTTATTCTTATCCGTCTGATCTCCTGAACCACAGTTCCTTGTGAGGAACCACATATAGGATCACATCACCTTGCGTGTAATGTACTCAACACCCCGGCAATGTGGGTTATAGCAAGAATCCACTGGCTACAACTGTAGAGGGACAGGGCTTTATAAACTTTGAAGAAGGTTCACTTTTATCTAGATTATACCACACCTTCCTCAGAAAGCCTTTGGTGCCTACCATCACTATGCAATTTAAAATAAACACATTAAGGAAGCACTCACTGTGCCTGACGATATTAATACATTGTCACAGATGAGCAACATAATTTTACTCTTTCTCTAACTGCCTTAAAGCATTTAGGGAATCTGTGCCTTTGTAAATTAACAAACCTGAAAATTAAAAGCAAGTGAATTATGTTTCTAAAAATCTACCTGTTTATAAATCATCTTCAGAATAATTATAATAGCCATAAATTACAATTTTCTCCTCTCAGGATAATCAGAAATAGATGTTAATCAAAACCAAAGCTGAATGCTCCATATGGTTTCTATCAATCTTTTACCAACTGATACATTCATTTCAGGTATTTGTCAAAATCTCATGTTTCTAGTTGTATCAAATCAGGATGAATAATTCTGTGCGTACATATTGCTTCTTTCCTTCATTGAAAAGTATTATGACGAGCCATATTCTGCTAGGTACTAGCAACATAATCAGTTTTCTATGTGCAAGGAATTTACAGCAATAGGGAGAGCATGGGTGGGGTGGGAGAAATGATGTGGAGCAGATGCCAGGAAAGAAGGCACCCCCTTATGATCGATTGGATCCTGTAGACTCTACACCCCAGAACTAGAGAAACAGAATCTCAGGGTGGTTTGGCCTTGAGATTTTCCATAAAAAAACAAACAAACAAAAAAAAAAACCCACAAAAACCCAACACTCTCCAGACTCTCCAGGCTATTCCCACACATATTCAAGTTTGAGAACCTATGCTTTGGCAATCGGAGGTCACTGAAGAGTTTTAAGCAGAAGAGAAGGGTGAAGGGTTAAGTGTTTAGAAGTGCTCTGCTAGCTTTGTAGAGGGAGGGTAGACATTTTAATTTTGCAATGCAAACTGGACCATTTGATAACACAGCATCAATTATGGGGTGAAGGGTGAGGCAATGCAAAGAGATGAATAATGTTTAGGACTTAGATGAAGAATTATAGACTTAATTTGATAATTTTATTGTTATTTTTATTTTAAAAATATATTTTTATTGATTTCAGAGAGAAAGGGAGAGGGAGAGAGAAATAGAAACATCAATGATGAGAGAGAATCACTGATTGGCTACCTCTTGCATGCCCCACACCCACAACCCGGGCATATGACCCGACCAGGAATCAAACCGTGACCTCCTGATTCATAGGGTGATGCTCAATTACTGAGCCATGCTGGCTGGGCTAATTTGATAATTTTAATTAGTTGCAAGTTTAATATTTTATTTAGTCTCTTTGTAAAAAGCATATTCCATTGGATCAAAATGCCTTCGTTAAAATATCAGGTGCAAAAGGAACAAAGAATTGGAGTGAGGCAAGCATAGAGACAGGGAGGGCACAATAGTCAAAATTAGAGACAAAGGATGACAAGTCTGCGGCAAAAGAAACAGGATGTGGAGAAGGGAGTCAGATAAAGGAAGTCCAGGAAAACATTAAAGGGCGTGGTCTTCAATTGGATGGAAAGACAAGAAGCAAAAATAGCTGTGACTTTTTAAAGCTAAAATTCATTATTTTGTAATTGTTGAAATATGGAACTGATTCAATATGATGTGCCTGAACAAGATCACTTGATAGAAGTGGTTCAATGGACAGCAGGTCAAAAGAAAGTATCGCTCAGCATCACTCTTCACTGTTCTGAAAACAACCGGCACTGATAACACAGTCTGTGCATTATCTTTGGATTTAAGGTGCTCCTTTGCTTTGGGCCTCACCACGGTGTGTTGCAATGGTATGCTTGCCTCTTGCTTTGTGCTATGAGCACTTCAGTGATAAGAACCACTCTCTTCTTCTATTGCCACAGTGATTCCCACAACATAGGCTCTCCATACTTAGTAAATAAACTAATTAATCATGGAGCTGATTGCAAGCACTCTTTTGCTTAAAATAACATCCAAAGACCCTTAAGTGCATGCCTCTCCTTTCCAACATGGCTAGCGCTGACACTTTGTCCTCTGGCAGTGTTCTGGTACTGGAAAAGTCAAACCAAAGGTGCTCCGGTGAGTCATACAGTTAGTTACGACACTGTATGTCCTATCAGGGAATAGTCTGAGTGCGAAGGCCCCTGCGTGAACTGTAGCAGATGGCTTCCCAGATGTTTTTCCTGATTAACAGTTGGCATCAGTTTGACTTTGGAGAAATGACCTGGGTTTACCCAGGGTCTTTCAGATTGAATTCTGTAAAGCTTTTGCATTAAAGAATGAAAGCACTGCTATTTGTAAAGATTACAATTAGAGTTACTTAATAGAACTTTAAAAAAAATAATAGGAATTTTTAAAGCTTTGGATTTGCTTACGTGATTTCAGATGATAACATTCTCCAATTGGAGACAATACTAAAATGTTACCTGTGAGGTGATTGAGTCTAAGCCTTATCTTAGGAATCAGGACACAAAGACCCACCCAAGCTGGGTGAGATGTGTACAGTCTGTGGCTCATGGGTGCAGAGGTTTAGAATCCAGTTCTTGAGGCAGTTTGTCCAACAGAAGGATTGTGGTTTAAGTTTATTTGGACTAAGTGCTTCTATTATTGTTTAATTTATATTTTTTTGCCCATTTCTTCTTAAATTCTTTCTATTTCTTTGATGCTCCCCATCTTTTTATTTTCTCCATGATTTGTAACTAACAAAATTCAGTCAAATGAAGTGACTCTAATATAAATATCATTACTGGTTATTTGTTGAACACCAAAGTCCATTTCTATGTAAATCAATTATGTGCATGGTACACAGTAAGATTGAAAAAGAAACTTTGGTGGCCCAATGAAAATAACTTCTCAGTGGGTCTGATCTTGATTTAGTGAAAAGCATTTGTAGCTACCACATGTTTAGATGTGGGTAACAGTGCTAAGCCTCTCACTCATATCTCTGTATTTGATCCTTATGGTGATCATATGAGGTAAGTAAGGTTATACTCACTTTACACATTAATAAACTGATGCTCAGAAATATTAAATAACGTGCTGTGATCACACCACTAAAACACCACTAAAAAGCCACAGAGCTTGGCTGGTGTTCTGGAACCATAGACCCTTTATGGAAACTCCTGTGAAGCCCAAGGGCTGCTATGTGAATCTTCTCTCAGAGAGTAGGCAAGGTTCACCGAGAGTGAGAAGGCTGGGAGGTATTGCACAATGGGATGGTTTCACAGATTATTTGGGTCATTACAACAGAGATAGAAAAAAACGGTTTCACTCAAATTCTCTGCTTTGTCCAGCAGAAAATGCCAATGTAAAACAGACTTTTTGGGATAGATGGAAAATGATCATATCTGGTGGCTGCAACTTCACTCCTTGAAAGCAAAAAGCTATGATCCGGGTTAACAGTTCCACATCATGTGACCCTCTTCCAAGCTTGCCACAGTGTGGTCCAATCAACCTCCTTTCCTCATTTTTCTTCCATCCCCTACTCAACCTCACTTTGACTATGCTGTGCTCCTTATCATGGCCTTTGTGGTCATTATTTTATGCCTTCAGGTTAAAGGACAGCAGCAATAACCTTGCAATTATCAATTTAAAAGAATAATTGTTTGCTTAAGGTAATGGTGACCACTAGTATGGATTAGATTTAATATTTTATTATTATTTTATTTTTTTATAATTTAAAAAAATTTTTTTAATTTTTATTTTTTACATATGTGTCCTTATTCCCCATAACCCCTACCCCCCACTTATGCCCCACCCCCTTGTTGTCTGTGTCCATTGATTAGGCTCATATGCATGCACACAAGTCCCTTGGTTGATCTCTCCACCTTACCCCCACCCTCCCCTACCTTCCCTGAGGTATGACGTGCTGATAGACGTTTCTTAGTCTCTGGATCTATTTTTGTTCATCAGTTTATGTTGTTCATTATATTCCACAAATGAGTGATATCATGTGATATTTATCTTTCTCTGCCTGGCTTATATCACTTAACATAATATTCTCCATCTCCATCCATGTTGTTGCAAATGGTAGGAACTCCTTTTTTACCACAGCATAGTATTCCATTGTGTAGATGTACCACAGTTTTTTAATCCACTCATCTGCTGATGGGCATTTAGGCTGTTTCCAAATCTGAGCTATGGTGAATTGTGCTGCTATGAACATAGGGGTGCATATATCCTTTCTGATTTGTGTTTCTAGTTTCTTGGGATATATTCCTAGAAGTGGGATCACTGGGTCAAATGGGAGTTCCATTTTTAGTTTTTTGAGGAAACGCCATACTGTTCTCCACAGTGGCTGCATCAGTCTGCATTCCACCAGCAGTGCAAAAGAGTTCCTTCATCTCCGCATCCTTGCCAACACTTGTCGTTTGTTGATTTGTTGATGATAGCCATTCTGACAGGTGTAAGATGGTACTGCATTGTTGTTTTGATTTGCATCTCTCTTGATCCCAAATCAATTATGTAGAAAAGATTTCTTTATTAACTTTTGGTCAAGAATATGTTTGTATATTTTCAGAAAACAACTCCAAGACCATGTGGATTCCTGCAACAGAGAGGAATTGACAGGTCTGCTCCAACCACGAAGACAAGAGGAGAAACAGTCCAGAGATGGAAGATGCTGACGACGCCTTGCCACACTAGCAGTCAGCAGTTGTGTGACGCAGCAGGTTGCCTAGGACCAAACCAGAGAGGGTCGGACCTGCATTGCCACCATGTGCCACCATCCAGATATCATTGCTGACATGTACACATAAAGAACTGTTTGACATTGAAACAGGGACTCAGAACTGTTGGACATTGAAATTGGGACTCAAACATTTTTTGTTATTATATGTTTATTTCTAGTCTTCAGAGGCAAGATTTTTTAAAGGAAAGAAATGGGGGGAAAATAGATACAGAGGCAAAGAAGCATGGAACAGACTGTCAAACTACAGTGGGAAGGCAGGGGAGGTTGCGGGGGGTGGGGGCTGTAAGAGATCAACCGAAGGACTTGTACGCATGCATATAAGCATAACCAATGGATACAAGACACTGGGGGGGGGGGGGCAGATAAAGGCATGTACTGGAGGGTAGGGGAGGCCGGGAGGAGGTCAATGGGGGAAAAAAAAAGGAGACATATGTACTACTATTTGTAATACTTCAAACAAAAAAAACCAAACTTTACAAATAACAATTTCTGAGAGAAAAAACCAAAAACCAAAAATATAAAAGAATAATTGTTTGGCTTTAGACTTTTTAAAATATGAAACTTTCATAGAAAAATAAAAATATTTCATTTCTATATATTCAATCTGATTTTGCAAATATCTGCAACTTACTTTGTATGATATTTCATTTTACTCTATATATTTTATTTTACCAGAAGTAAGTGAGAAAAATGTCTTAGTGGCTTCAGTTCTTTAAAAAAAGCAAATTCTGCACCAATAGTCAGGGAAAATAGGAGAAATGTCTCTAACTCTGCCCCTGACATCTTCCGCAGCCTGGGCTTAGGCAAGTTCCTCAACTGCTTGCGGTATCTATTTCACTCACTGAAAACACATGAATCATAAATCAAAATCTATGAACTTAGGGAATACTGGGAAAACATGTGCACTACCTAAACATTTAACTTAAAAGTAGGAGAAAATAGGCTTTTAATCTTTCCTCCCCGTAAAAAATTCCCCATCCATTGACCTATTTTGGAGACGTGATTATTCAGTGATTTTGTTATTAGAAAGCTTGACTTCGCACCCATCCCTGCATCATGGAAACCACCAACGGAGTGCATAAAAAAGCACCATCGTCTGTGTGTTGTTGTGTGTGTATGTGTGTGTGTGTGTGTGTGTGTGTGTGTGTGTGTGTGTGTGAGAATATTTTACTTCTGGACTTTAACACTAAACATCTTAACACACTGACTTGTTAATAACTTTGTACATATCAGCTCCCCAGACTAAAGAAGCAGAAACGCCTCCTTCCTGGGCCATTGAGAACACAGTGGCTGGAAATCACTGTTGCATATGTATGGATCTGTTCCCTACACCCAAAACGAAGGTTTAACTTTTCCACGATACTTTCATTCACAAAATATTTATTTAGAACTAATCCTTCATCAAGAGTGCATGTTTAGAATACATTATGAAAGTGAGAAAAGGAAGCAATTAGCATTTAGAAAATGCCAAGCTCCAAGGTTCTACCAAAGAGCAAAAAATAAAAAAGCAATTTAGACACTGATGTGGTTTATTAAGTAGAAAGAATTCACATGTTTATGAATTAGCAAGACCAATATCAGATAACACATTCTATCAATAAAAGATTAAATAAGAAGGAAATTTAGGCTATTTGACATAAGAAAGGTGACAAGGGCCTTTCAGACAGTCTAACAGAGATCGGAGACACTTATTTTTAAAAAGCAGCCCCTTTCCCCAAGATAAATATGAAAGTAAAAGTAACTACCATTATTGAGCATACAAGGTGAGCCATTCATTGAGCTGAGGATTTTAAAGACATTGAGGTAGGGACAATTCTAATCCAGGTTCACAGATGAGAAAAACTGATGCTCAGAGACGAAGGGTAAACATTTTTCAGGGTCATTCAGCTGGTGAAAGGCAGAGCCAGCGGCTGACGGATTCTGAACCCACAGTCTTAACTACTGACATTCTGAACTCTCCAGATCTGAAAACTTCTTAGAGAGATCTACAAAGGTCTGAATTAAGATATGCTGGAACAAAAGAAATGAAATTGCCATAAGGAGTGAGTAAAAGAATAAGTGTAAAAAGGCTGAAATTACATACAACTAATAATAAATATAAAATCAATCTTGGGAACTATATATCCATTTCTTATTTTAGGATAAACTATAGGAAAACAGCCCATTTGATATAGCAACATGAAAAAATACATACTGCACAAAACAATTCCCTATTGAATAAGCATGTTTAATAGATTAACATAAAGTTTGCTCAGAAAACAGTTATATTATCTATTAATTGAATTTACTGTTAAATATTTTCAATTTCTATTACCATGTGAGCTGCGTGTTGCTGCACTGTGTGCACTGTGATCTAATATTGTTAGTTTTATCAACTTATAAGAAGTAATAAAAGCAGGAAAAGGAGAAATCATTATAGGAAGGCCAAAAAACATTATATGAATTTTTGAGTTAAAGTCTCTCACTAGGTTGAGCCTATGAAGAAAGCATTCCTTTTGATTCTTACAACAGCACTTTTTGATGCTTATTGAGCAACTGGGTACAGGAAGATGAATAAGATGTCACTGATACTTCAGAAGTTTCCAATGTGGAAGAAGATAGAGGCTGCTAACAAAAAAATTCGGCATAATAACCTGATCAAGCAGACTACCTCTATTTCTTAGTCATGAACAGCTGTGGGAAAGGTGTTTAGCTTTTCTGGGCCTTGGTTTCCTCAGCTGTAAAACGGGGACCCTATCGGTACCTTTATGACACAATTATTATGAGGCAGACTTTTGTTAAAATAGGAAAGGGGTTAGAAAAGCCGCTGGTACATTGCAAGCAATCAGCCATGCCAGCTGCCATTATTAAACCTGTGATCAATGGCAGAATTAAGTGGGATGGGAACACAAAGGATGAAGCACCGGATCATCTAGCTTTGTTAGGAAAAACATCCCAGAGAGAAAAGAGCATCAGGCCAGATAGACATCTACCTGGGTGGCTGGTGATAAAGGGGTCCAGGGGAAAAGGAGCAGTGAAATCAAAGAAAGAAAGGCAGAAGATATTTGGAGGCATGTAGTGAACTGATGCTAGCAGAATACGGCTGTATGCTATCGTGTGAGGGTGTCTACGGTAATGCAGGGGATATGGGGCCAGAGCCTGGAGGCC
Organism: Plecotus auritus; assembly: GCF_963455305.1. NCBI lineage: Eukaryota > Metazoa > Chordata > Mammalia > Chiroptera > Vespertilionidae > Plecotus > Plecotus auritus. Next base: position 52,035,558 of record NC_137776.1, read on the forward strand.
TTATAGGGCCATACTAACAGTTGGCCATGAATTGTGTACATTGGTGCCTTTTAAACAGTGTCCGTAGAGGCCTGTGATGGGGGTTCTATGGGATTGCTTCACACTGTTCAGGAGAGGCTTGGTGGCTATGGCGCTAGGCCGCCTTCCTAGTTCTAACCAGAGCAAAACTGCTTTTATCCCTTTCATACACCATATTTTCACGTAAGAGTTTTATTTGAAGTAAAGGATCTGCTTCTTAAAAATATTTAAGTTTAAAATAAAGATACACTGAAGATTCTGATTAAGGAAGAAATATGATCAGATTCAAATTTTAGAATGATGACTTTGGGAGTGCTTCTTTAGTTATTTATCAAAGATCATCTATAGCACTTATAACATGCCCAGGGGCTGTTCTAAACATTTTATAAATATTAGTTAATGAAAGTTGAATATTAGGAGGTGAAAAAACAGGACAAGGAATTTCCCCAACAACTCACCAGATGTACCATTAGCTCTGAGAGCCTTTACTAGTACATAATCATTTAAAATATAAGTTCTTCACTATTAGTACTTTCTGCTTCTTCTAAACCTTACACTTTTTGCATATAGTTGTGAGAACAAACTTTTAAAAATATGTGGGATACTAAAGTTTCACACTATTTTGTGTGTTAGACGTGGGAGAAATCATTCTGATAGACAGGAAGTCAGTCTGAGCACAGTTCTGGCTTTACCAGAACTGGGGTGGGGCAGGAGAGATGGACGATCACGGGTCATGGTGCAAACAGGCGTGCCTCTCAACAGCACAGGTGACACCCTGGGGAGTGTTTTTGGAATCTCTTAAGATGGTTTTGGTTGCCATCAAAACCAAGAAGGTGCTACTGGCAGTGAGTGAGTGGGGGCCAGGGACGCAGACATCCTGTAGTGTACAGAGTAGTTCCCCATCCTGCACAGTTTTCACATGCGCATGAAATTTACACCTGGGTGAAACTACAGAAGCCTGTAACAACTTTTTTATATAGAGACACAACACGCTTTTGGCATGGTTTTAATATCTACCAGATATATTAGTACTTTTAGCACGGTTTTAATACATACCAAATATATCAGAAATGGAGGTACTGTGTAAATGAAGAAAAGACTGCATTTATAACTTCAGGTATTTTTTGTTTGTTTTCCAGGAGTTGGTCACTGCTTTGGAAAATAACATTATGAGGCAATAACACTACTCAAGACATTTGAGTTCCCAATACACTCAGATGTATCAGTCAGCTGACACATTTACTGATAGCCTATGGTGAGTCTACCTTGGATAGACACAAGTACCTGATTACTTCATTATGTCAGCTACTGCAGTCACACTCTAGGGCATATATATATATTTTGCCTTTATATTACATGTAGGGCATTGTATTTATTTTTCTGAAATAGTCTGGGCAGGTAGGTTATCTTGGAATTTCTTTGAGGAGAATAAAGATGTCTCATAAAATATTTGCTATAAAAATGGGACTTGGAAAATGGGTTGAAAGCTAATATGTCAAAGCAATACAAAAGCATTTTCAAACCATTCAGGTTTTTTTGTTTGTTCCTTTTGTTTGTTTGTTTTATATTTTGGTGGATTGGGAATCAGGTTCATTTCTTGATTTGACTTTAACTTCTCCAAGCAGATGCCATTTTTGTTCACATGCTGCAGAAAACGGAGGCTGATAAAGCATGCCAAAAGCAAGAAGACCCTTGGTGTGTGCCACACAAGGGCCCAGCCACCAAGGTGCAGAGGGATTCACCTGGCAGGTGCAGACCACAGTGCTGGTCAAGATGCTGGAGGTTATTGTCTGTCTATAACTTTGGAAAACATACTTCTAGTATCAGGTCCCCTGCTAGCTGCTTGTCTTGAAACCCAGTCAAAAGTAATTTCATGTATTACAACTTTACTTTTTTGTTTTGGAGGCAAATTGTTTTTAATAATTTGCTAACATATTTTTATATATAACCACACATATGCAACTATTCATTGCCTTTAATGTCAAATTTATCAGCATTTAAAAATAGTCAAAATACACAAATAGACCAATAGAACAGAATTGGAGAGGCCAGGAATAAAACTATACCTGTATGGACAACTAATTTACAGTGAAGGAGACAAGAAAAACAATGGAGAAAGGAAAATCTCTTCAATAAAGGTATTGGGAAAACTGGACAGCCACGTGCAAAAGAATGACATGGGCATCACTATCTTATACCGTACACAAATATCAACTCAAAATGGATTAAAGATTTGAATGTAAGAGCTGAAACAATTAAATACATAAAGGAAACATAGACACTAAGGTTCTGGTCTTAGTGATGTTTTTGTGGATCTGGCTCCAACAAGGAAAAGGAAAACAAAAATAAACAAACAGGACAACATAAAGCTAAAAAGCTTCTGTATAGCAAAGGAAACCATCAACAAAACAAAAAGGCAAAAACAAATGGAAGAAGATAGTTGCAAATGGCATTTCCAACACAGGGTTAATATCCAAAATACATGAAGAATTCATAAAGCTCAATAACAAAAATCCAAACAAGCCAGTTAAAAAATGGGCAGAGGATCTAAACAGACATTTTCCCAAGAAGGACACAGCCAACAGGCACATGGAAAAATATTCAACATCACCAATTATGAAATGCAAATAAAAATCACAATGAGATGTCATCTCATGTCAGAATGGCTATTATAAAAAAGATAAGAAATGAGTGTTGGGAAGGAGAGGATATGGAGGAAAGGCGAACTGTCATACACTCAATTGGATTGTAAATTTGTGCAGCCACTATGGAGAACAGTATGGAGGTTCCTCAAAAAATTATGACTAGAACTACCATATGATACAGCAATTCCCCTTCTTGATATTTATCTGAAGAATATAAAAACACTAATTCAAAAAGATGTATGCACTTCTATGTTCCTGGTATCATTATTTATAATAGCAGAGATAGGAAAACAACCTAAGTATCTACTGCTGGATGAATGAATAAAAATCCTATATAACAAAAGCCTAATATGCAAATTGTCCCCTCGGGTGGTCGTTTGACCAGGAGTTCGACTGGGAGACTGGGAGCTCGGCCACTCACTATGACATGCGCTGACCACTAGGGGGTGGCACGCAACATGGTGAGCGTCAGCAATGTGCTGCGACCTCTCACCGGCTACCTGGGAGTGGGGGTGATGGGGACAGAGGTGCGGTGAGAATGCGGGGTGTCTGCTGAGCTCACTCTCACTTCCCCTGCTACCCTCCCTCAGGGTGGCAGGGTTCACAAGCAAGAGAAGCCCCTGTGCTCGGGTGCCAGGTGCCTGTGAGGAGCCCACCCCACACCTGTGTGGCCTCTTCCGGGTGAGCTGGGCCGCAGTTGCTGGGACCGCAGGGGCCAGTCCCCATGGGCTCGCACAAGAGCCGGTCTACAAGGCTGGCCGGGAGAGAGCTCACTGCCCACCTGGCTTCTATGTGGCACCGCTGGGCAGCCCAGAGGCCCACGCTGCGCCCTGGCCCGCGGAATCTGGCCACGCTCACCGCATCTCCACGTGGGGACTCGGGCACCATGATTTAGGTAGAGGGGGGTGTGCTGGGGCCAAGGTGCTTCCCAGGGCCCAGAGGTCAGCTGGGACTTGCCCTTCCATGCCTGACGCTCATGCTTTGATTGCTGGCCAGGCCTAGGGACCACACCTGTGCACGAATTTCATGCACTGGGCCTCTAGTGTGGTATATAAATACAATGGAATACTGCTTAGCCATTGTGACAACACAGATGGACCTTGAGGATCTGAATAGACATTTTACACTATTTTATTATATATTCTAAATGTAATTATATTCTAAATGTTTAACTAGACTAAGCGAAATGTCAGAAAAAAGAACAAAAAACTTTGATTTCCTCATATGTAAAATATAAAACAAATAAATATATAAATAAGCAAGCAAAACAAAACCAAACTCATAGATACAGACAACAGATTGGTGGTTACCAGAGAGGAAAGGGTGTGCGGGGGGCGTGAAATGGTAAAGGGAATTCAATGTATCACAGCAGATGGAAACTAGAGTTTCGGTGGTGAGCACACTACAGTGTATACAGATACAGAAGGATAATATTGTACACCTGAGGTGATGTTATTACCTCAATTAAAAACAAGAAAAAGGATGGTCAAAATAGAAATCCTTAAAAAAGTTTACTATTTCTTTAAAAACAAATCTTGATTTTCTTCCTTGGTCCTTTATCTCTTGGTCCTTTACCCTTTTGGCTTAATATTTGCATCAAATTGTGCCGGTTTATTAATAATGCATTGCAGCATATCATTTACATCTGTCCAAGCAGGATGTTGTCAACTCTTTCGAGTCTACTTAGTCTAAATACCTCTGACCAAACTAAACTCAGCATGCAGGATCTGGTTACTTCACATGCTCGTTATCCTTTGACAGAAGCTTCTCCGGAGGCTGCTTCAAAATGTGTTTCAGTCTTGATGTGCTCAATATCTGGTCATTTTATGTTACAAGTCATTTATAAGTGTTGATCTTTTGCTTACAGAAAATAAATTGGAACATTCATTAAATTTCCCCCCCAAAGAAAATGAAAAAAAAAAAAGATATGTATCTATAATGAGATAGTAAGCAGAGAGAATGAGACAGAGAGCATGCTTTCCACTTATTAATTTTCCATTAATAAACTAAGATAAATTCTTGCTTTATAACTCTACTGTGCATTCTGAACAACTTGTTAGCAGGAACCATCTTAACAACAAGTAAAAACATTTGATTCACAGACCTAGAGGCCCTAAATATGAATGTAAATTTTCTTCCTCTTTTAATACCAATATTAGTTGTATCTAATATTTACTAAATCCTGGTAATTGATAGTTCACAGAGATCCTGAGACCACTTGTTGCCATTTACTGTGGTTGTATACTTAATTAAAACAATAATTTTCATGCATAAATAGAAAAGCAAAGCTTAATTCAGAACAAGTTCATATCTAGCTCCCAATTTATCTATCAGGATTAATCATGCAAAGCAAATATTTCAATAATCAGTCATTACTTTTAAATCTCTGTTCAACAATGTAGTGAGAGGAACAAATTTTCTGATTATTCAGAGATCCTTAGAAACAGTTCACCCCAAAAGGCTTTCCTAGATAACTAAATGATATTATCTAACTATATTGTAATTGTATTCTACATGTCTAACTAGATATTTCTTGTGATTCTTAAGAATTTTAATTAAACAATTTTGTATCTTAAAATATATTTGTTAAACAATATTTGTCAATATAAAGATTTTGGCCTTAATTTTATAAACATGTATTTTAAAAGTATTAAGAGATCAACTGAAGGACTTGTACGCATGCATATAAGCATAACCAATGGATACAAGACACTGGGGAAGTGGGGGCAGGTAAAGGCATGTACTGGGGGGAAGAGGAGGCCGGGGGGAGGTCAATGGGGGAAAAAAAAAAGGAGACATATGTACTACTATTTGTAATACTTCAAACAATAAAAAAATAAATAAATTTTTTAAAAAAGGACAAAAAAATAAAAGTATTTTTCACTATATATTTGTTTTGAGGCTGTTATGTTCTTTTATATATTTATCTGTTACCACTTTTAAAAAAGTAGTTCTGAAAGGATTCATTTCCTGTATAAAAATTAAAATAAAATTTGAGGCCAGGCCAGCATGGCTCAGTGGTTGAGTGTTGACCTATGAACCGGGTTGGGGCACATGTTCGTGTTGTGGGCTCGATCCCCAGTGTGGGATGTGCAGAAGGCAGCTGATCAATGGCTCTCTCATCAATGATATTTCTATTTCTCTCCCCCTCTCCCTGCCTCTCTAAAATCAATAAAAATATATTTTAAAACATTCATAATATAAAAGCCCCTCATTGGATAAAATGTTACACTTATACTATTATTAAAATAAAGTAAAAATTCACACTTTTCAAAAAAATATATTTTATTGATTTTTACAGAGAGGAAGGAAGAGGGATAGAGAGTTAGAAACATCCATGAAAGAGAAACATCGATCAGCTGCCTCCTGCACACCCCCCACTGGGGATATGGCCACAACCAAGCTACAGGCCCTTGACTGGAATCAAACCTGGGACCCTTGAGTCCGCAGGCGGACACTCTATCCACTGAGCCAAACTGGTCAGGGCAAAAAAAATGCACTTTTAAAGTCATAATCTTTCCCCCCTCAGAATTTGTTTCCTTCTTTAAATGGAGGTTTTTCAATTAAAAAAAAAACAACTTTTAGAGATTTTGAAAAATAATTTTTGACATCTCAAATAGTTTTTGAAATATTCATCTTTCTCTCACATAATTAGCAACACATTACTTTTACAGACAATGAAGATGTATTTCAGAGTCATTATTAAAAATAATCTTTACTACTTAGGAAATCGTAAAGAAATTTAGAACACAATGTGATGGTACATTTCACGTGTCAAAATGACTAGACCACAGGGTGCCTAGATATTTGATCAAACACTCTGGGTGTGTCTGTGAGGATGAGAATAATCTATAATAATAAAAGCATAATATGCTAATTAGGCCAGACGTCCTTCCGGATGAAGCTGCGGCAGGTGGGGGCCAAGGCAGAGGTGGCCACCGCATGGGTGGGGGCTGAGGCAGAGGCGGCTGCAGCAGCGGGCAGGGGCTGAGCCCCCTGCACGGATTTTGTGCATTGGGCATCTAGTATTTGAACATGAAGACTGAGTGAAACAGATTGCCCTCCCCAATGTGGGTTGCCCTCACTCAGTCAACTGAATGGAAACAAAACGCTGGCTTTTCCTCCAGTAAGAGGAAACCCCTCCTTTCTGAGACCTTGAGTTAGGACATTAATCTTTTCCTGCCTTTTAATTTGAACTGAAACCTCAATTTTCTTGGGTCTTGAGCCTACTGGATTTCCAACTAGAACTTTTAGCATTGAGTCTTCTGAGTTTCTAGTTTGTTGACTGTAGAGATTGAGACTTCTTAGCCTTCATAACTGTATGAGCCAATTAGTATTCCTTACAATAAATCTATTCATAAATATAAATATCACTATGAGAGTATATATATCTTACCTAATAATAGACAAATATATAAATTGACCGTACCTCCGCTATGCCACCAGCCAATCAGGAGTGATATGCAAATCAACCCAACAAAGATGGAGGTTAATTTGCATACACAGGTGCCGAGTGACGGGGGGCCAGACGCAGGCCTTCTGCCCCACCCCCAGTCTCTCAGGGCCTCTGGGCAGCACGGGAAGGTGGGGCTGGAGCAGAAAGAGGCGTCTCCTGGAGCAGAAAGAGGCAGCTCCGGGGCCTGAGTGGAAAGGGGCTGGGCCAGAGTGGAAAGACGGTGCCAGTAGCCAGGGAAAGGAAAGCACATTCTAGCATGAATCTTTGTGCATCGGGCTTCTAGTGTGTGTGTGTGTGTGTGTGTGTGTGTGTGTGTGTGTGTGTATGTATATATATATATATATATATATATATATATATATATATATACACTCTTAGTTCTGTTTCTCTGGAGAACCCTGACTAATACACACAATATAAATTAAATTAAATACAAATTAAAATTTGAAATGACTAACATAAAATCCCTGAGTCACTATCTAAATTGACATTTAAAAAATCATTTGATTATATATTAAATATATCATTCCTAGATGAAATAAATTGGTATCCCTCTCATAATAGATATTTCAATAAACAAAATATTAAAAACAATAAGTTATAGATCCATCCCTTTTTCCTCAACTGGATTCAAGCCCAATTATAATAACTTAATCATTGAAATTTCTCCACAAAATGTATATCCACTTAAAAATCATGATTTAAAAAACATTTAATACATTTCATATTTCATAATGAGAAACTCTTTGAATTAATCCTCTCCACCACTGATTGCTTTGTTTCGTAGGGCAATAGGGATAAAAACAGAAGTCTAATATAATTTGATACTTTGGTCTTAAAAAACCCTGAATATCAAGATATCTTTATGATCTTTGAATTTATACCTTGAAATTAAATTTTGATGATAATACCTATTGCTTATTTTTGTGATCATAGATCCATTCAAGAAATATAAATATTAATGGCCCTTATTAGACTTTTGTGATATAACAGGAATTCAAACAGTAAAAAAATATCTGTCTTCATTGAATGTTGTTCTTCAAAAGAGTGGAGAATATAAGAAGGAATTAATATATTAGACAGATATAAAAATAAAGATAAGAAGGAGAAAGAGAAGGGTAGTGGAGTAGGGAAGAGGGTAGGATAGCTACTTTAGAGTCAGAGGAGGCCTCATTGAAAGGGTAACATTAAAGCTGACTTGAAGGAGATGAGGCAGTGATGCATGTATCTATCCTTGGAAGAGCAACGCAGGCAAAATAAACGGCAGGTACAAAATTCCTGAGGTAGGGCCGGCTTCTTTTCAGAACACCTAGGAGGCCAATGCAGCTGGAGATGCCTGAGCAAGGAGGAGAACAAAAGATGAAGCCAGAGTGGTGGGGTTTTGCAGACCATTCTGCGGTCCTTACATTCTAATAGGAACCATGAAGGGCTTTGAGCAGAGGATCTGCATGATCTCCAGGATGCTTAACGGGATCCTCTGTTACAGTGGAGAGGATCTACTTCTAGGGGCAAGGCGGAAACCTTTGATTATATGTGTATGGGTATTACGATGTATATGGGTATTACGATATGTATGGGTGTTATAATGATCCATGTGACACAGGATGCCATTCCATATTGGTGCCCAGAGAGCATGATTGCAACAGATGATGACAGCTGGTTTTTCACACAACAGCATGCGGGACAGTACTTTCCTTTGGCAAACTCTTGGAGATTTTTTTTCTGAATGTGAAAAATAAGAGTATAGTTTTTTGTTTTAACATATTTTAAAAATAATTGTTTTAAAAAGAAACTACAACCAATCATGGCTGTGACTAAAAAATAGGCTGTTTGTAATACAAAAGATGCATTTCTGGGCAAGCATGTAGGTGCCAAATATTTTCATGTGGATAGGCATGTAGGTGACAAATATTTTCATGTGGGTGGGAGTAGTGTTATTATAATAACAATTTCATTTAATTATACCACACAATTTGTCATTTTTGTTTTCATTCTTTATCTTTAAAAAATTTATTGTTTTTTACTGTTTCTTTAAAAAAATATATAGGATCAAGACACAATCTACAATGAATAGAGCTAATTTTGTGTGCTTTTGACAGTTTCCACACACTTCTGAAAGTTTTAGTTTTTTCCTTACAGAAATTGTGTGAGAGGGTGAGAAGTGTATGCCATCCTTTCTGTCTTCAAAACCACCTTGACACAAACTTACCTTATAGTGCAGCTTCATGTTGCAATATTGAGTCTATAAGCCCAACAGCACCTGTTTTTCTGCTTTTATGGCTGTTACAATCCCTGGCTAATTCATCCTTTGGCTTTGCATTTGATCATCATCATAATATGGATAAAAACCAATTCTTGAAGCATCTTATTCTTGTCCTTCCAGGGCTTCTCCAGCTTGAGAAAGAACACCGTAGAACAATGGTCCTCAACCAAGGCAATGTTGTGCCCAGGGAATGTTTCTGATTGTCACTTTTTAGGAACAGGAGGCTCTGGCATCTGGCAGCTAGGAATCTTCCAAACATTCTACAGGGCATTGGACTGCTCCCTTCAACATAGAATTTTCTACTCCCAAGTGTCATTAGTAGTGAGACTGCAAATCTCTGTTGTAGAACAACATCCTAGAAGCACTTGAATGGGGCGGATGGCATTCCAAGCAGATACAACTTTTCATCAAACTGAAGAAATCAAAATGTATAGATCGGTCCTCCTGGGGTTAGAGTGAGCTGATGCTCCTCCACAGTGGACGTTTCCGTAGAGGAATTCAAGCAGCAGTTCAGCACCTGCCGTAGTTTATTGTAGACACTGCTTTGGGATTTAATGAAACACAAAGAGCTACCAAAGGATCTTCAATAAAATATTAACAAGATGTTACCTACCCATTGTAATTGGGGGACAAGAGAGAGACAGCCTTGCTTCCCAAATTTGAAGAAATATTTTCCCACTTATTCAATTAATTTATTTTGTAGACCAAGTGATGAAGATTTAAGCTCCATTGCAGGATGTTTTAAGAAAATATAGAGATTATAGCCTGTCCTTTTTTCTTCCAGTTGTTCAAACATACACCCGAAGACTACAAATTGCATTAAGAATGACAAACTATCAGAAACAATTCTTCAAAGGCTATTTGTCAAATGTGTAAATGTGATGGGGCAGAAATATTACCTTACCTGATCGATTCTCAGCTGCACACATTTTCATTTTTTAACCTTTCTGAAATTAGGTTTATCTTACAATGCAATGCATCATGCAATCACTGTCAGCCAGGTAGCAGGAATGCTTCAGTTATGTGAAAACCTTCTGATGAGATAAAAAATGTCACCATCAGTGTATCTTTCATTCGATAAAATAAGGGTAGTTCCCTAGAATTCTGTGAACAGAGGGGTAGCCAACACCTTCCAGCCACGGTGAGACTCACTTGCATAATGAAAGAAGGATGCAGGCCCTTACAAATAATATTTTGAAAGATTCTTCACAGATATTAATTCACACAATCCCTTCGTGAGTTATTCTAGAAATAGTAAGCAAGCAATTAGAATATGGATACTACATAGGCCTCTGAGACCTAAAGAGCCAAGTTACAATCATAGAACCTCCTCTCAAGATACCTAAGGAATCGGAGAGAACAGCAAGCTTGTTCCTTCTCATGAATCTCACTTGAAGATTTCTGAACTTCGCCAACATTCTTTCTTGACCGACTGCACTGTTTCTAGTCCCTGAGAGCACAGGCCAGGTATGCACCGCAGTACCCACCGCTATTCCCATTTCCATAAAGTAGAGGGCCACCCACGCAGAAGAGAGGGCCACCCACGCAGAAGAGAGGGCCGAAGAACAACGTGAGGCGGTTTCAGGGTCTGCATCTTTGTTATGATTTAGGAGAGCTCTAAAGACTCAAGTGACAATATCCACTTATCAAATGTGCTGCATACACTTCAAGTTTTCCTGCCAAAGAGCATTGCTATGTTTATGAAATGTTACTTAGTTTACGAATGAGGAGACCGATCTGGATTTAGTCCATTGATATAAAGGAGAGTGGTATTTTGAAAGAGTCAAGGGCTCTTTCTAGGAAATAACCTTCTTGGGGGAAACCAGACTCAGAGCTAGACAGGCTTCCTGAAACTGAAATAAAAAATAGGACTGGGCACCACTCTCTCCTGGAATTGGGGAACCATCATTCCTGGTCTTCATTCATTAGCAGGAGCAGCGGAGGCTCTGGTTCCAGGGCGGGAGTGAATTTTTTTTCTCTGCTTTAGGAAAGAGGGAGGAGTTTCTCTCTCTGAAATGCCCTCAGACTCACTTCCTAGTGATCTGGTAGGGATATTAACTGCTTAGTGTCTCCCTCACACAACAAATCCACGTAATATTACAGAAATACTTTACAACTGAAGTGGTTGAAACGATCTATTCAGAAATGACCGTCTGGCTTTACCAAAGGAGCAAGAAGAGAGAACCCAGCAGAGGTAGATTAATTTGAGTATTTGTATCACTGCCCACAATCCCCTGAAAACATTATTTTGCTTTATAACTTTTTTCCTACACCTGTACAACTTATGTAAATGTCTGAGGAACCAAGGTCATCTAGACAGTGTTGAAGCAATAATAATTAAAATAAATATTCCATATTGTGGCAGAAAAATTTCTAATATGCATAATGTCATTAATTAAAGTTTCCCTTATGGTTTATTTAATAAGGTAAAATGTCAATGCTTTTATCTAGTAAAATTTCAGTACTGAAGTTTTCATCTGACCAGTCACTTGACAAAAGGCTTCCGTTTATACACATATATACCGAATATACCCTGTAGTACTTGCATTGCCACTTTGAGTCAAAGAGCATAACAGAACAACTGTGTATAATAGCCAAAGATTAAAACATTTTAAAAAGTTACCAACAAAAAATATATGGAACTAACCCAGGATGCTCTTTACAATTCAAGTTTTTATACTATTTCCACAGTTTCAAACATTTGGATATACTTCTTGTCTCTATCTCTAATTTGGTTCTTTTATTGTTCAAAATTGCAATCAAGTTTACATCACAGAATTACAGACTTTTCAAAATTTAACGGATAAAATTTTATATGAATTCCAAGCAGATGATCTTCCTTAAACATTTTTGGTGACAGAGGAAACATAATTCATTAACATGACCCATGCTCCCTTCTTGCTGTGGACACACGCTAGCTTGTAACTTTCAGCATTGATACTGCCCCTCTCAGGATGTTGGTCAGACTTCCCTGCCCCAGCCCACCCCTCCCCTGGACTCTCTCCTTTTTTCTCTCTATACTCTCTCCCCTATTACTTTCAATCAGTCCTGAGGTTTCTCATCTGACAACTCCCCAGATCTTATTCTCCAGCCAAATATCTCTCTTGAACTTCAAAATTTACACATTCAACTGTTCACCAGACATCTCCATTTGAATATCTCAGATACCTCAAAAGAACAGTTGCCGAAATGAACACATCTTCCTCCACTTGCCACAAAGCACACTTTTATCTGCCAACTTTGCCTGTCTCAGAGAATAGTACCTCTCCATCCAGATGCAAAAAAAAAAAAAAATTCCCCCCTACCACAGACCGTTATCACACTCTTTCTGAGTTGCCTCTATCTCCTTCACTGCATGATCTCCCACACCCAGCACTGTATTTAAATAAGGCTCTTACCGTAGTAAGTATTTATGCAAACTTGTTTTTCTCTAAGGTATGAGAGAAAAGATCCATGGATCCTTTTAGGTTTTCACCCCTCTCCAAAATCCAGACACTACATCTATTAGGGAAGTGCCAAAAAGGAGTATTTATTAAGTGAATGTGGCCAAATTCTGTATAGATTATAACACTAATCCGTTTTTCCTTTGCTGCATCAACAATGAGCTATAGGATGCCTAATCCAGTCTAAGTCACAACTTTCAAATATGCCATTTCAATGCCTGAATGCCTTGCCATTATTCTCATTTTTGAAGCCTTTTTCTTTTCAACTGCATGCTTTCAGTATAACACACTGACGCACAATTCCTTTCTTTAAAATCATAATGGTTTAAATTTAGATGCCTCAGAATTTTAAGGGAAATGCATTTATAAGAGAATTGAAAAAGTTAACACTTTACAAAAAAAAAGAACTCTGCCAAGTGCAATTTTAAAATAAATAAAAAAAGTAAGACCCTGAAAATTTATTCAACAATGAGGTTTATGCTTGAACTTGTTGCTGTTACTTGCTTGTTTTTGCTCTTTGTCATAGTCTCCATGGAGCCATTGTGTTATGAGACCCAAGCGACGAACCATGGGAAAGGCCTAAGAATGATTAATTTCTTACATTGAAACTGGGCTCTATAACCAGGGGAGAGTTGGAGGATACCATTTGAATATGGAAATTATGAGCAGGAGAAAGAGAAACGAGTGGTCTTCAGTTTCTACTGTCTCAGGAAACCTAACATTCTTTCCTCACATAAATCTGGAAGGTGTGTATGGGATGGGAACAGAGCACGGCAGCAGGGTTATCTGAGTCTACTAGACTGACATTTAAGCTAACAGAGACGCACTGTCTGTGCTAGCAGGGGGAGAGGAGCTCCAGAATGGCGCCCAATGTAGGGGAACTGAGTCTTTCTAAAGTGAGTACTAACTTTACATGATGGAAAATGTCAGTGGTATAAGCATGGATATTTATACACTAAGGCATTTTCATGAGTTTGTGGACATTTGACCAGATATTTAAAATCTTTTGGAATGACTAACCCACAAACCTACATTGTCAATTTTCACAGCTACCAGACAATATAAAATAAGTCCTAATAATAGCTTTGACAGATTTAATAAAGCATACAAAGGAAACTTGTAATTTTCACAAGCGAATGTATACATATGTATAACGGAGAAATAAATTTGGAAGACGTTAGCCTCCCATCTGTACCGCAGAGAGGAAAATGCAGAAAAAATAATTTACCAACTGTCAATAAATAATTTTAAATGTACTCTCATGTTCTCATCTTAAAATAAAATTTCCAATGCCCAAAATATTTTTCTGAGCTCCCTTACTAGGATGGTATTTTCTATGTATCCATTACAATATGTTGATTTTTTAGGACCTAAGTTACTATTTTTTTTTCTTCACTTTTTTTTTATTGTTTGAAGAATTACAAATAGTAGTACATATGTCTCCTTTTTTTTCCCCCATTGACCTCCCCCCTGGCCTCCCCTACCCCCCAGTACATGCCTTTACCTGCCCCCCCCCCTCAGTGTCTTGTATCCATTGGTTATGCTTATATGAATGCGTACAAGTCCTTCGGTTGATCTCTTACAGCCCGCCTCCCCCCTCCCCCAACCTCCCCTGTCTTCCCGCTGTAGTTTGACAATCTGTTCAATGCTTCTTTGCCTCTGTATCTATTTTTTCCCCATTTCTTTCCTTTAAAAAATCTTGCCTCTGAAGACTAGAAATAAACATATAATAACAAAAAACGTTTGAGTCCCAATTTCAATGTCCAACAGTTCTGAGTCCCCGTTTCAATGTCAAACAGTTCCTTATGTGTACATGTCAGCAATGATATCTGGATGGTGGGCACATGGTGGCAATGCAGGTCCGACCCTCTCTGGTTTGGTCCTAGGCAACCTGCTGCGACGCACAGCTGCTGACTGCTAGCATGGCAAGGCGTCATCAGCGTCTTCCATCTCTGGACTGTTTCTCCTCTTGTCTTCGTGGTTGGAGCAGACCTGTCAATTCCTCTCTGTTGCAGGAATCCACATGGTCTAAGTTACTATTTTTTAAGACTGCATAATCAGATTTAGTCAGTGTTTTTTGTGGTTGAGAAACAAAAGACAGTGATTTGGTCAGGTCAATGGAATATTTCTTCAGTTTACTTTTTTTCTGAATTCTTGAATGCTCACCTTCTCCCATTCAGTTTATAATTTCTACTCTCCTGAGCTATATTATGGAATCACAATACATACCAGCCTGTGTTAGACTTACATGCTAGTTAAATTGAGATTCTAGATTACAGAGCTAAGCTGTCTTGTTAATCATCTTGCTTGTTTTAAGCTCCAATTTAGAAACATGTATAGTCAATCATTTTGCCAGCATTAAAGTGGGATTTGTGTTTTTCATTGAGTACGGTAAAAAAAATAGGATTAAGTAGGTTTGAATAAGATATTAGTATAAATCTATAGGTAAGAAGTATAGTTTCTGATTATTATGACAGAATACTGTTTCCAAGACTCAATTCACTTTGCCTCCCTTTGCTCATGGAGTTTGGTCATTACTTCTATAACAGAGACCTCTATCATTCCCAATTCAACAGAGGCACTAATTACCTGGGGTAGGAGGGATGTGAATGGTGTCATCACAAAACCTGAGAGTCAAAAATGACTAAGTCTTAGGTTGAAAACAACAAAGAGTTGGTTTGGATAGACGAGAGAAAATTCTGATATAGACTTGTGAGTAAGTTTTTAAGCTCGCACGTCTAATTCATTTCTGGGCTGGGAGAGGTGGAAGGAGAAAGTCTAGAAAAGATTTCACAGGGTGAGACCTCAGAGTTCAGCCTGAATAGCCAGCATCACAGCCTGCCATCAGAGCAGAAGTTGGTCACAAGGAGCTATATCGTTGTCCTTCTTAGTTCCATTTGATGAAGTTAATATAGCTAGAATTGTTATTAAATATATCCTAAATGCCATGCAGTCTAGGTGTGCTATGAGTATTAATTCATTTAATCCTTACAAAAATCCTATAACAAGCACTATTATTATTGCCATTTTATAGAATGGAAACAGAGGTACCAAAAGAGCCATGCCCAAGGCCACACAGTTAATCAGTGCTGAAGCCAGGATGTCAACCCGTCAGTCTGACTCCAGAGGTCACACTCAATACACACTCTACTGTGTGTAGATAGTTCTCATTTCAACAGCCCAGGGGATCCCGCAGAAGCCCCCCAAATGCACAGTGGGACGTTGGACAGCTGGAAGTGGGGGTGAACTGGGCAAAGAGGGAGCCAGCCAACTGATGACCTCCCACAAGGTGTATGGCAGCAGTGGCACACAGCTTTGTCTACTAAAAGGGATTTGATACTTTAATTCTTACGGTTTCAAGGAGACTCACACACAGGCTGGGTGCAAGCACTGCTTAGCAAATGGGACCCATGAGGAGGTTGAGCTGGCCACATGCCCTGGTAAATAACCAGGAGGAGGTCTCAGGGCACAGGTGGGAAGCTGAGCCTACTGAGCTCTGGAGCTCCTGCATTTTGGAGGCTTGATAATGCTGATTCCAGGGAGATATTTCTGCTCTTTCTATAGTTTCTATCTTTGAATGTTGGCAGCTCAAGTCAATTTTGGGATGCTGGAGTGAAGCTCCTTATTAAAAAATAATTAACAGTGAGGTCATCAGGGAAGTAGCTGGATCTTAACAAAGGAGCTCATGAAATTTTCAGTGTTTTAAAATTGCTATATATAAGCCTGAAGACTAAAATTAGAAACAACGACTAGGAAATGAGGCACAAGGGTTAACACCCACATTGGCCACAACGGGGTTTATACCTCGTGTTTTGAATCGTAACCTTTTTAAACCTTCTTGTTTTAAATACTTTGAGACTTTGTGTATAAATACACAAATAGTCGCACAGATTAAATGGCTACATTTTATTTTTGAAGCACAGCAAGGGAGTATAGGTCAACTTTTACTATTATTAGCATTTAATATATAGAAACATTTGCAAAAGTTCCATTTGTAGGTATTCCCTTCAATAAATAGATACTCTCCACAAATCCTTAGCATGTGTAGACACCCAGACCTTAATAGTGAAGTGGTTGCCTATTTTCTATACACAAATACACACACACACACACACACACACACATTTATACACACATAAAACACTTCACTTTTCTTATGGTCCGATTTTTCCAGTCAAAAATGGATGAAAATGTAGAACAAAGTGATAGAAGAAAGGCATACAAAGAATTAAATTTCCCTTAGTACCTACTTTACCTAGAAACTATGATAGTCACTAGGAGCAAAGATGAATGATGCATGGGTCTGAGCCTAAAGAGGTTCGGTATGGAGGGGGCAGAGATAAGAGATGGGAGGGAGACAGATAAACATATAACTACAGTTGACCCTTGAACAACAAATAGGTAGGGGTGCCAATGCTCTGCACAGCTGAGAATCCACATAGAACTTCTGACTCCCCCAAAACTTAACTACTATTTCCCTACTGTTGCTGGAAAGCCTTATCGATAAATGATTGGTTAACACATATTTTGTATATTATATGTATTAAATACTATATTCTTTTCATTTATTTTATTTTTACCATACATTTTTTTTAAATTTATCTTTATTGTTGAACGTATTGCAGATGTTCCCTTTGTTTGTTTTTCCCATTGACCTCCTCCACCCTACATCTGTCCCTCCCAGGCCTTCATCACTCTATTGTCTGTATGTTCTTACAATAAAGTAAGCTAGAGAAAAGAAAATTTTATTAAGAAAATCGTAAGATAGAGGAAATACATTTATAGTACTGTATGTATTTATTGAAACAAAACTATGTATAAGTGGATGCCCACAGTTCAAACCTGTGTTGTTCAAGGGTCAACTGTTAGTATATAATAAGGGGCATCATCAGGTTTACCACATTTAGGCACAAATAAGACATTTCAAGACCTCTGTAAGGCAGGCATTCTCATCTGACACTTTAGCAGCAAAGATATGTTGGGGCATTTAAGAAGATTACCATGGGATTAATGTGATGATTGAATACACACTTCAAAATAAAAGTGGCTGCCAGTTGTTGAATGGCTTATTTATATTCACTTTCTCTAATTCTCACGATCTGGTAAGCTTGTTTTACAGGCAAAAACATCTAAGTTTCAGAGGGGTTCAGTGACTTCCACAATGTCACAGCGGGACAGTGACAGCGCTGGAATTCAATCCGAGGTCTAGCCACAGTCCACACCACTAAAGCCAGAACAGCTTGTCCGGCCTTGGCTCTGCTGAGCCTCCTTTTTGTGGCCTGGGCCACTCTTTTCCCAGGCTGTCCTGAGTGAGATTGGCTGCCTCATCCTTTCTGCAGTCTGAGTTAGTGGTAGATTATTTTACTCCCGGCTGTTGAGATTGTGCTGGGTACTACCTCTATCAATGACTCCAACGTTTTTCTGCTGCCCAATATGCTCAGCAAAGTGCTGGCTTCCTGCGTTCCTTGTTAACCCCTGGTGTGACTCTTGTTGGTTTGGTTGACCCTACAGCCTTCTGTCTATTGTGAGCATTTGGCATTCTCTGCCAGATCAGTGGTGTGGGGCATGCTGGGGCAAAGGGAAGGGATTTATTCTACTCCCTTTGGCAAGAAGAATTGCTTCTTTGTCGAGGTTAGAGTTGCAAACAGATGCCCCTTTGTCCAGTGTATGCTATTTCCTGGGTAACACCATTAAATGTTTCCAGGCAGCAGAAGCTCAGGGTCACTGCTGAATTGTCATTTAACTTCCACTGGTATGTGAGCCTTCAACTGTTTTGTTCAACTGCACTACTGAACTCTGCCCGTAATAAAAGCAGGATTCTCATGAACTAGATCTTCGACAAAGTGAATTATGACCTGAATCTTTGACAAAACATGTATGTTTTGTTCACACTGAGCACTTGAAGTCCAATATATGTATAACACATAGTAGATGTTTGATAAATGTTTATTAAATAAATGAACTTGGAGAAGCAGATGTGTGTGTGTGTGTGTGTGTGTGTGTGTGTGTGTGTGTGTGTGTGTCTGTGTTTCAGCAGATAGCTCTTTTCCCCTGAATGGAGAAGCATCATTATCTAAGTTGCCTGCAAAGACTATAAGATCATTTCGGTTATTCAGATTATAAGAGGTAATGGACATATAAGAAAAGTAATGATGATCCAGGTTTGACCAGAAGACATTTTGGGGTGTAGGTAATATTATCTTGACTAAATTCTACCTTCTTTCATAGCAACTAATAATCACAAATAAAGTGGCTATTTTACTCTTTATATCTCTCCCTCACCCTCTACCCCTCTCACATACTCCCCTTTTCTGCTCTTCTTGAAATCTATTTGGATAGACATATAAAGCTGATATACAATTTTTCTGAGCAGCAACATGACAAGAGAAGGAATGGAATGAGTTCCCTAGCAAAAGTTCACTACATAAAACACTAAGAGTACTTTTCTTAATTACACTCTCAGGACAATTTACCTTTCTGAAAAAAAAATGTAGATCTAGAAAAGACTTTGAGAGATCAAACCTAACACCAGCTTTCTATAGGAATTTTGCTTCAAAATATGGGAAACATATAATTAATGGCCACTTATTGTATGGAAGGTAGAGATATTTTCTAGTCTCAGTTAGTTTTGGTGAAAAAAAGTGGCTTAATGTATTTCCATTTAGATTTACTGTCAAAGGGGGAACATCTTTCTTCCCACAAAAATCTGTTGATAAAATCCATTGCCTTTCAAAAGTCATTACCAGAAAAATGTTACATTTAGCTAACAAATGATCACTGACCAGCCTAATGCTATTCCTTCCTTTCCTTGCCGTTTTCTTTCTTTTTCTTTTCACAAGGCTGAGTGGGTTCTCACTCACCCTCAGTGAATGGCTGCCTTCTGTACTAACTCAGATTTGTTTGCTGAATGCATTTTACAAGATTTCCCACTGTTGAAGCTCTGGGTCTAATTGGATCATGTGATGATGGATGAGGTTGAGGTGAGAAACAAAGCAAAAGACAGCAACCAGAAACTCACAAAAAGGCAACTTTTGCTGTGTCAGCTGCTACACTGAGGGGTTAGAGAAGGACTGATAGATGGGCAGAGACTAGAAGGAGGTGAGAGAATGGGGAGGAACTGGGTAATAACAAAATAGTTCCCTCTTGCTCTCTTAACCCGTAGATTGAGGTGAGCTTGGCAGAAATTTCAGGTCCTTCCCCTGAGAGACAAAAGAGTCTAACACAAGGAAGTCTACTTCTTTACCCAACTTGTCTGGTCTACATAGAACTGCTCTCAGATCTTTATTATATCTGTGATGAACTACTGAAGTTGTAGTAGCCTTTCCCAATTTACCTTCCGGAGATTTAATTCACTCTTTGTATCTACCCATTTCTTTTCACCAAGCTGTAGGTGCCTTCCTGTAAAAGGAAGAGGTCAAAAAAATAATTTCTAAGCTTTCTTCCAACTTGAATCTTTCATAATTTCAGAAGAGGCACCGAAAACTGTTCACTAGGAAAGGGAATTCAGGCAGATGTAATTCACCCACAGGCACATCTACATTTCCATTCAGAGTTTTTGAAGTCATTCTCTTGATGATAAACTCACAGGTATTTCATAACTGCAACAAGCCTCCAATTGTAAATTGTATTGGTAGTGGCTAAAGGCAGAACAAGAGCAAATACTTCTAAATCCACTGAAGCATTAAGAAACTTGTTGACATCTTAGAGCTCAGAGTAACAGTGCCTGTTATTTCTGATAATGTCTGCAGATTTCCTCTTCTGATTTAATAATTTGATACTTAAATATTATATCTTGTGTGCATCACCCTGTTTCTCCAAAAAGCTGAGAGTGACATTTTAGAGAAGAATGTATGCAAAACATTGCTAAGAATTTTAATATGTTTCATTATAGTAATTCCCCTTTCTTTTAAAAAAATATTGCAGAAAAGATCCAGAAGAGTTATAAGGAATACATCAGGGGAATGAGCATATGGTGGCCAATGTTGCAGGCAGCCTAGCTTTTCCTAAATAGCGGTGGATGGCTGAGTCCGATTTAAGTCAGTCCTATAAGTCTTGCCTCCTTCAATAGAAGCAATACTTAAATATAACAAGAGGAGTGGATTATGGTGGGAGATAAAGAAAGCTCTTGGCCTGGTACTCTCTGTAGTATTTTATTCAGAATAAATGGAAAACATATTGGACAATATTCTGAAAGTGAAGTTTCAAACTCTCTCCAGTAAATATTCAGTTGTAATTAAGCCCTTTAGATAAGCAGGCCTCTGAGTCTGAATGGTGCTGAGCTTAGATAACAAAGTCAATATGGTACATTATGAAAAGAAGTCTCCTGTTTGGAAGTGCAAAGGAAAATTTCTTAAGAATATATTGCTCAGAATAAAAGCTGGTAAAATGTTTTTAGATCAGTTTAAAAGGTGAGCTTGAAAGATATTTCTTTTAGCTATTCTGAATATAGGGTCTTCACAGCTTTTACTGGAGAATGATATGTCAAAACAATAGTGGCACAATTTTCAAGCCCTCTAGAAAATAGCCTCTTCCTTTATTGAACCAAATAAAATGGGCTTTTTTGGGGGGTTTGTTTTCTACAAGAAAGATCTTGTTTTGTCTCATCTGAAACATATCATTTAAATTCATTCATACACATTCTTACTTTACAACTTTTCGACTTTTGACCACTCACTCCAAAGTTGGCATTCCAACAACTGTCCACATCTGCCAGTGTCAAAATAAAAAAATCCCCACAATAAAAAATAATTATTGCAAATAATTCTAACACCATCTTCAGAACCGTGGGCCTGAGTGGCTATTCTATGCTCTTTCACCTTTACACTTTGGTTCTAGGTTGTATTTTTCTCCTCTTTTCTTCCCACATAGACAACCCAACCATTTTACAGACATTGACAGAGTCTACACATGAGAGATGGAGGTAATGACAAGACAATTCAAAACAACTGCTGCCGTTCGCTAGTTCAGTTTGCACAAAGAACTATAGCCATAAAATAACTCCTACGATAATATAGACCAGTCAGCACATGGCCCCTGAGGTTCTCAGACTTATGTAAATCAGATTACCAGTTATCCACAACTTGTACATTTGTAAACAGATATAGTCAATTCACACAGACTTCACAAAAGGGAAAAAGTGTTATATTTGGAAGAGTTAGGTATGCGTGGGAATCTCTCCCATTCAGCATGATAACTATGGGGGAGAGGGTTATGGCACATCTGTGTGAGTCTTGAGGAGTGTAAAATTATTGCCTTTTTCTTCTCTCTTTTTCTCATCAGTTTCCTGGGTCAGCAATCCAAATTCAGGTTTTAGTATGATCACCCCAATCCTCCACAGACACCTTTAATTTTATGCTTTTTCTTTGCTTGCCTCAACCGTTTCACAGGAGAAGGGGGCATGAGCTTGCTCATCTGCCAGTGCACCTCCATGGCCAGCAAGGCCAATAGATGCGCAATGCTCTATGCCATGGATGTCAGGGGTTTTGATCCAATCCTAATCTATATTACCACTTATAAGTGTGATTAGTTACAGCAACGATAAAAAGAGACAATATACCAATAATATTTGAATTATCAACAAAGAGTGAAGGATAGGCTTTGAACTTCTTAATGTAGATAAATCATTTCCCCCTAAATATCAAAGACAGATTTCATGTACATTAGTTTTATTTTCTTTGTAACTGAGAATTTTAGAAATGGTATATGCACAAAGCTTACTATGTGAAGAATTATTATCATATAACATAACCCATTCCATGATTATAAGGTATATTTTAAAAATACTGTGCAGTACACTGCACCCCCAACCAACTCTATAATAAGTAGGTTCCTTACATTCTTACACATAATACAGCCTTAGATTCTTATGGAGAAATGATGCAGGATGAGCCCTATGAGAGCACTCATTTGGTTATACATTTTACACATTAATAGGACTCATTCATTTATGCATATTCATACCTACTTATCACAGAGTCTTGAAAGAAGGTCTCAGGAAGGACAGGTTTGAGAATCACTGGAAGAAGGTTTAATCTTCTGATAGGTTCTATTTACACAACACTAATTCAACAAGGCAATCAGAAAATAAAATTAAATCAACTATCTGGTCTAATAAACATTGACAAAACAAGCAGCTCATTGTCTGAGTTTTTTACTCTTTACACCAGCTGACTTTATGGTACATGAATACGAAGTAAGTTACAGCCTTAGATTTGCTGTAAACAGATACAGTCAATTCAGATGGACTTCACAAATAAAACCACTTGCTGGAGCCCCTGATGGTCAATCATCTTTGGTGATTACAATTCTTTTTTCTTCTAGATTTCAGAAGCAAATTATAAACTGAGAGAGTAGTTGGAAACCGTGAGTGCTGTTGAATTCTATCTTCCCAGAGATGCAGTGAGTAAGCAGCTGTCACACCTCAGCAGGAATGTCAGCAAAGAGATGGTGCTCGCAGCAATCAGTCAACCAACAGAAATGCATTGAGCGACTTGAATCTTTAAAAAAAAAAGTAATTCTGCTGCTTTGTGGAGAAAGGACTCTCTGGAGAAAGAGTCAAAAAGGGAAGAAGAGTCAAAATGTGAAAGGAATCAGGAGTTCAAATTGGAGATGCCTAATAGATATATGGAGGAGGTACTTGCATATGCAAGCCTGGGGTTTAAGGAAAAAGTCTGGGATGGAGATATAAATTTTATAGTCATAAGAACAAAGATGGCATCTAAAGCCACAGAATAGATATGATTACTACGGAGAGAGAGAGTAGACAGAAAAGAGAAGGAGGCCCTGTGTCAAGCCTTGGGGCCCTCTTGTTATTTGCACACCTCACAAGGAGGAGCCAGAAAAGAAAACCAGGGCCAGTCACATTACACGGAAACCAGGAGAGTGTGACGTCAGAAACAGCAAACCAGGGCAGAAAGTGTTTCAAGAAGGAGGGAATGCACATTTGTGTCAAATACTGGTGCAAGAATAACTAGTAATAGTAGTAATGTGTAATTAATAATAACAATAACAAGAATAACTATGTACTGTACCCGTATTATCTTACAAACATTGTTTTAAAGGTTTACATGGATTATCACTACAATCCTCAAGGTATCCCATTGGATCCATCCTCACATGGATTATCCCATATAATGTACATGATGGGTGCTGATAGTGTCGTAGTTTTACAGAGGAGGCGTCTGTGGAACAGGATATGAATAACGTGCTCCTGGCCATGCAGTCTGACTCCTGGATTTAGGAAGATGGACACAGGTGATGGCCTTGCACAGAGCTGTTTCTGCAGAAAAGTGTGGAACGGGCTGAGTGGAGTGGTTTGAAGAGCAAATGGGAAGTGAGGAAGTGAAGATAGTGGATGCAGCCATACACACCATTACTATGCCTAGCACTTAAAATATTCAATCGGCGAGGGCTACTATTAAAGAACTACTGATAAAATTTTATTGCAATTATTCTTTCAGATAACTGACTTTCCTATTGAACTGCAAGCACTCTGATGGCACACTTTATATATTTTAATATCTGTATCTCGGCCCTCACCCCAAATTTCTCTCATCTGTGTTCAATTAATGTTGATTAGGGTTATAAGAAAGAGATTAATGGAAGAAATTCATTTTGGAATGGTTTTATAGATAGGTAGAGTTTTAATAGATAGAAGGTCAATTATAATATTGCCAAAGATGTTCTCAGACCATTGCTCAATAGAGAAAATTTTATGAAATGTTAAGTCAATAATTTGTCCAAAATGTTCATGTGTGGGATGAGGGGTCTGTCCTTCCAGATCAGAGGTCCAAAGCTCATATGCTTACAGAGACAAGGTTGCAAGGGAAAGGAGTAAAACATGCCAGCAGTAAGTTTTATAATAAGAAGATTGGGGCAAAAGGGAGAGAAGCCAGAAAGCAGACATTTTTATATGCAACCACCCCATTTATAAATGCTGGCATCTAATTCAATTTTTAAATAATTCTGTTCAGTGTAATGACACACATCTGTGAGACACAGCTGGTCCAAGGGGCAGTAATTTATGACTTCTGATCTGCAAAATGTCAACCTAGCTAATAAACAGAGTTGATTCTGGGGGGAAATCAGTCAAACGTATAGTAACACAAGGGAATAAAAATAACTTTTTAACATAGCATATCAGAATTTTAGATGACAAGATAGTTTAAAAATAAAGTCATAGGAGAAAGCCAAAGTCTCCAATGAGAGTAGAACAGAAAAGCATAGGTAACTGGTCATAATTAGTATTTAAAGCAGATCTGCCTGAAAAACTGTGAACCTAGGAAAACTCAATACATTGGGATGGCTCTGAGGACCAGTGTATGGTATACAATGTATTATCCTGATCTCCCAGTTGAGGTGACAGCCTTAGGCAACATTCATAGCAGCAGAGGGTATGACGTCAATTTTTTCTAAGGGAAACATATCTTCTATAGTCAGGTAAATATTTTATAACTGCTTGACACATCTTACATACTGCTTAGATCAAAAGCATGTATGTGCAGAGATGTTATATAAAACTACTGTCTGTGCAATGCTGACAAATAACATTCTAATCCATCATATATTCTTAAAGTGATTTTTCCTAGCATATCAAATTACAATGTCTCCAGGGAAACTGAAAAGAAATTTCCTTTCATCCACTTTCAGACACCATACCATTTCTCCAAGTTGGGTCTTTGGGGTTTCACATCAAGGGAGTGTGGAACTGACAGAGAATATACAGAAACAAGCTGATTCTTTAATGATTTGGATATAAACTAAGCAATTTCTTTTAATCAACAATGCAGCAGAGTCCCTTGCTGTCTGGAGCCAGAGAATGATATATCATTACACACAGATAGACCAAAGAAAGATTATGTAAACTGCTAAAAGTGTATTGGAGCTGCAGGGTTACTTTATTTTCATGAGAATAAGTTAGTGGGAAGCTGATTAGCCATAATATTCTCTACTATCCCTTTATCTGTCTATCTACCTAAGTATACAGTAACTAAGTTGAACCAATAACATCACATGAACAAATAAAAATGGAATTTCAGTTTACCCACAAATTTATTATAAATGAATAATGTGAAGAAGTTATCCAAAAGAATGTGCCTTCTTTTTTAATGTGTTTTTGTTTTGACAGAATAATATTTACAGGGTTATTAGTTGATATTTAAGAATAAATAAATTCAATGAGCCTCAAAATTCAAAGTAGGAATGCAAACTTCATATTAAAATGTAGATTGATTCTCAAATCACAGATAAATTAGGTATTAGATACATAGTACAGTACCGTGAAATCATATTTGTAACATGACATTTCTCAGGTCTAATATGATATACAATAACCCCATCAAAGTTTACAATGTGTAACATTTTATCTTTATCTCTCTAAAAGATCATACATACCCTGGAAAGAGGGAGTACACACAGATTTCTATTGGGTTCCTATGAATAATTCTTATCTCTTATCATTATTGTCAGGTCTATATTAGGTTCTGAACCTTAATTCCATGTATTTGTACTTATTAAAAATTGTTTCAGTGAAAAGCATATTAATAATATGAACTTCTGGTCTAGTTGGGAGTTCTTCCATTTGAAAAATGTGATATTTGCATGAAACTGAATCTTTGTGTTTTCTCTTCCACTGGATAGAATTTAAGCTAGACTTCCTTTTTGATAAAGGAAAAAAAAGTGAACATGTTATTTGTACATTGATGTTTAGTGACTAGAGATAAACTTGAAATACTAGAATACATTATAAGCCTAATCCTAGGTAGTCTTATGAAAATGTATCTCTTAACTATCTTTTGAATCTATTTTCAATATATTTTAAGTTACATATTTTTTCCTCTTTTCAGAGCTGCTTCTTTCAGGCGCTTTTTATTTTATTTTATCGAAGTGTAATTTACAAGGGGCAACATTTTTTTTTTACAAGGTTTCTTATAACTATGGCTGGATGTTTTCACTAGTCTTCCAAGAAGGGTCATTTTATTTTTTAGAGTCACTTCTAAAAGTCCTGTGGTCTTTAATTTAGGGACTATTTTTTATGACTGCTCATATTTAAACCCAAGTAGACCTCATTACATGTCACCCTATGAATGTTGACAATGGAAGGGACTACCTTGTCTGTAGTATATCAGTTCTGGACTGAAAAGCTGGGGAAGGAATATAATTTTCTTTTTTGCATAAATCAGAAAAATAGCTAGTGTGTGGAGTTTCCTTCTTGACCTCAGCAGATAAACTGAGCTGACAGTGTTAATTCAGATTCAGGAAATTATCTGAATCCTGGTTTGTGTAGATTTGCAGTCTACATGCAATATTAACTAAATCAAATAGCTTTTCAGTTTCACATGTATACATAGGCTTTCCCCACTCTATTCAGCATCCATTAGTTAGTTATTGAACTTTGTAAACTGGTATTGAAACATTGCAACACTGTTTTGTTGTACCAATTTTATAAACTTACAGTGCAATATGTGTTATTTTTCAGAGACAAACCAAAGGTTAATTTCTCAAGGTTCTTGCTGCCTGCTTTAGCAGCCTTTGGAGGATCTTTTATATACATTTGTAATAGATGAAAAATAAAACATTGCAAATCTTTTTTCTTTTCTTTTTTTTTTATGTTTAAACCATGTACCAAGTTTTTGGTCCAAATTATGTAAAATAAGTTAAACTTAAATTGCATTCTATTAACCAATATGAGTGTATTTCTGTAAGCATAGTTATGTTGAAATAAAGTTTTAAAAAGCAAAAAATAAAAAATAAAAAAATAAAAAAATAAACTTGTGAGAATATTAACTAGGCATAGCTCCTTACTCTCATCATAGCCCAGGCCTGGTATCTCAGTGGGATAGGGAATTGTCCCAATACACTAAGGTTGCAGGTTTGATCCTTGGTCAAGGCACATACAAGAAGCAAACAATGAATGCATAAATTTGTGGAACAACAAATCAATATTGGTTTCTCTCTCTCTCTCTCTCTTTAAATCAATCAACCAATCATTTTTTAATGTTACCATAAAATGTCAGAACAGAATTATAAACTGGAAATTAAAACTATAAATAAGATTCTAATTTAAAAATTCGATTTGCTATGGATATTAGCATGAAGTCTCTTTAATGAAGGCACAAATATACATGATAAATTCATAAAACTTAATCTTACATCCTAAACTTTGGAAGACAGCAAGTTTATTCTACCCTGGGTCCTAGCAACGATGTCATGCTTCAGAGCCATTCACATATATGTTGCCTCTTTTCTTTCCCTCTCTCTTTGACTTATGAGGCTTCAAACACAAATCTCACCGCATCATTCAGTGAAACATAAGACAGCTGCTTACAATGAAAAGCCAAAGAGCATGGCAACTTGCTTTAAATAAGATCGTTTACAAATCAATATGCTATAGTTCATAACATGCCATTTCATTAAACTGTGTTTTCACTTATGAACTATGACTGCCATGCCAATGCTATTTTATTTTATAAGTGGTGATATAAAAATGTCTCATTATAATTCAATAGCACACTACATATTTTATTTATATTTTGTTGAAATATTTTTGAAATTATTGATCCCAAGCTTAATTTTTAAATTGATTAAATAAGATCCTGCAGGTTGCTCTATCCATGGACCCCCTTCAAGAGCACACCTGTAGGTCTGGAATTTACAGATATACCATTTACTGCTCTTATTTTGTATCCAAAGAAGTATTATATAGTAACCTGTACATAACAAATACTTGTCACAAGTTGACAAAGAAAGCAGCTTGCCTGATTCTGACTTCCTGACTTGGTCACCATTGCCACTCATTGATTTATCCTCTAATTTACTTTCATTATTGGCAGAGATTTTAGAAAGGGAGATAAAGAGTGGGCATGCAAACTAGGAATGAATCAAAGGTGAAGGCATCTGATTGCTCTGAGCACCAGTATGTTGTTGGTAGTGCCTAGGGCAATCAGGAAGAATCCCCATAATGTTTTAGTCTCCAAAAGCGTAGCAGAGTAATTTCAAGCCCTTCTTTGCAACTCAAAAACCCGGTGCCTCGCAAACTAGAAGTGGAAGGAACTGAAATCCATCTTGATTTAATATGTGAGTGTGTGTCTGATTACGTTCTTTCTATACATTTTTGCAGACAGGGGGAAGAGTCAAAATTTCTCACAAACTGGAACGACTGGATACTAACCAATCAGAGTGGGTGGGAATTGCCACAGAGCCATACTAATTGCCACAGAGAATCTTTTCAGTTTGGTATGGAGAAGGTCCTCCCTGTTTTCCAGGTTGCACTAAACTAAGCAAACCTCTTTACTTCATTGCTCCCAGAAGGTGTGTGCTCCTGCCCTGCCATGCTCACAGCAGCTTGGACAAGAACCTGTGATGGAAGGTTCATATTTCCTGAGAGTGTTAATCTCTTCAGCTCCTGATGAAGTTGCTCTTAGTCTTCCCATTACTGTATAGTTCAGTTCAATTTCTTTTTCAGTCGCTTCAGAAAAGGAGAGGTGAGAAAGAGAGCAAGGGGAAGAAAAGCTTAGGAACACTTGTAGTTTTCCAAACTGCTGCTCAACATAGATGGCAAGAAACTACATCCCAAGAGAAACGTTATTTATTTGTTTTCGATATTTTTGCTCCTTTATTTATGTTTTAATATAAAAGATGTCCCCCTCCTCTCTAAAGCTACTCCTGCCCCCTTTTTGGGTATTTCACTATATTGATTATCTCCTTTCCCCTTTGGTCCTTTTCTATTGGTCCCTTCCTGTCAGCATTTGAACCTCTCAAAGGCTCTACTTTCTTAAAAATAAACAAGGCAAGCCAACCTCACTTCACCCCGTACACCCTACCAAGTAGTCTCTTCTTTCAATTCCTCTTTTCTGCCAAATCTCTTCAAGATCTCTATAGGACTTTCCCACCTCTCTCTCACTTTTCAGTCCAGTGCATTCCAACTTAAATCAATAATGCATGACTGCCATGTCATTAATTTATGGTCACTTGTGTCCTTCTCAGTAGCATCAGACAATGTTTATTACTCATTCTTGGCCACCATACTCAACTGCTGTTGGAACATCACACCATCTGATTTTTCTCCCATCACTCTAGTTCTTCCAGTCTCCTTACAACAACCCTAAGACATTAATGAGTCCATCTATTTTACTAATAAGAAAATGGAGGTTAGAGAGGTTAACTCAATTCTATAAGGTCACAGATTGTTTTTTTTTTCCTGTTCTTCATATGTGCCACACATAGTTCTTTCTAGTAAAGTACGTATCATTTAGAGTTGAAAAAGGTTTAATTTTCCACAGAAGAAAAAGAGGCCCTGAGTGACTAGTTGTGTGATCTGCCTCTTCATGTTATTATTTAGTACATCATTTTCTAATGTAAAAAGCACTTAACGAGCTTGTGTCACTGGGGAAGGTCAGCTGGCTTTTCTAAGGGTGGCTTTACATTTTTAAAGCTGCCAAGGTAGAGAACAGTGTTTACAAAGTGTGGTTTGCAAGGTAATTGTAGGTCCATGCACAAATAAATTTTATTTTCACAGTTATTTATTTTAGTGCATCTTAGGGAAATAATATAACTAGTATGCTAACCTTAGGAATTAGTCTCTAGCCTGAGACAGTTAAAAACAAAAATGAGTTACTTTACAGTCAATTTAAAGAAATGTTAATAAAAGAATGAGACAGCTTAAGTTAGGGGAAAAACACACACCCCAAAAAACAAACAAACATGGTTATTGAGAAGAAATGACTCCATGGAGAAATGGAAGTCTATGTCTTTCAGGGTGAACTCATATTATCCTAATTCATGTATGAAACCAGTGTTCATTTATTGATTAATGACATTTCGAGGAATAAAATGTGTGCACTGGAACTCTCATCTAGGTGATCTATGTGACAAGTAAATTACCTGCTGTATGTAAACCTAAAAATTAAAACAAGGAATGTTATTTAAATTATTCTTAGGTTTCATAACTTCAAGTCAAATATACCCAGTATATCCATCTTCAGAACATACCTGGGCTTGCCAATGGGACCTTCACACTGAAGCTCCACCACCCCAAATGGCCTATCTCTTGGACATTACATGATGAACAATTCTCTCTTCTCAGTGATTAGATACACTCACATTCAATATGGTTACTAGGAAGTCACATCTGGGAGGACTGTTTGCCTTTTTAGGAAATCATAATATATTTCTGCTCCAATCCATCATCTGTTAAATATATAATGTTATTCAGAAGTTATTTTCACTTCTTTTATGTCTGATCCATGGTAGTCTCCAAACATTAACAATTGTTACTATTGATCTTAGCTTAGTTATTGGCTTCTTGTCTCCTTACCTTGTGCATTTTCTTCTATACCACTTAGCACTATCCAAGTAATTTTTTCAGAACAAATAAAACTTCCCACACTAAGAGATTTGAAACCTATAAAATCCCTGATATGACAGATTATCACCTTACTCCTTACAGTTAATACAATAAAGTTGAAAGCATGGTCACTTAATACCAAAGTCTCACAAAGTTTAATAATTTGTCCCGTTATCCTCCCTCCCACCACATTTTTGATATATTTACCTAGTTCAGTGATATTAGAGATACAAGAGGATCTTGAATGAATTCTTACAAATACTAGTATGTATACTAATTTAGTGGATCTAAAAATGAGGATTTTAAAACCCACTAGCCAGTTTTTCTTTATTTGTACCATCTATATATATAAAAGCCTAATATGCATAGTGTCCCCTTAGGAGTGGAGTTCAATCACTCGCTATGACGTGCACTGACCACCAGGGGGTGGCGCAGAATGAAGGGAGGCCCCGGTTGGCAGCCAACAGCCAGCAGCTGGGGAAGGGAGGCCCCAGGTGGCAGCTGGCAGCTGCTAGGGATCCTACCCGTGCACAAATTTTATGTACTAGGCCTCTACTTTTAGATAAATCCTGCTGGTAACTGTGGATCCAGATGAAATCCGGAGGCCAGGTTTGTCCATTTTCAATGTTTACATCTTAATAAAGAGGCCACATATCCGCCTATGTTTAGGATAAGGGTTAGAGATGCAATCTGAGTTTTTGATTGAATGATACAGCAAGTCAAATTTTTAAATAAAATGGATGATTGTAAAAGCAACTATCTCAACTCTGTCCCTCATAGACTTGAGCAGAGTTAACATGGAATCAATATGTATATTGATGTACAAAGGGTTACCTCCACTAAAAGAGGTTTAGTCTGCTATCTCCAATTCACAAGAGGATACTCTGTTAGAAAAAGCATTTGGCGTCAAAAGCTCAATGCATACTGTTAAGAGAATAAAAAGAAAAGCCATAGACAGAAAGAAAATATTTGGAAATCAGATATATGATAAAGAATTGCTCACCAGAATATGTAAAGAACTTTCAAATATCCATAAGAAAACAACCATCCCAATTTTTAAAATGTGGGCAAATATATTAAACAGAAACTTCACAAAGAATAGATGCAAATAGAGAAAAAACAAACAAACCATGAAAAGTTACTCAAAATTATCAGTCCCTGTAGGAATACAAGTTTAAATCACAATATACCACCACACACCTATTAGAATGCTTCAAAATAAAAATTCTGACAGGGATGCAGAGCAACTAGAAATTCCATGCATTGCTAGTGGTGGGAATACACAGCGGTACAGCCACATCAGAAAATGGTTTGGTAGTTTATTTAAAAAGTGAAGCATACACTTATATGGCTCAGCCATTCTACTCCCAAGTATTTATTCAAGAGAAATGAAGATATACACCCACACAAAACCTGTACACAAATATCTATAGTAGCTTCTTCATTCATAATTTCCAAAAACTGGAAGTAATTCAAATGTTTTTAACAGTTAAAGGGATAAACAAATATTTGTACATTCATACATGGTAACTACTCAGCAATAAAAAAGGATATACTGCTGATACATGCATTAAACATGGGTAAACCTCAAGAGCAATATGCTAGAAGACAGAAGCCAAACACAAAAGGCTACACACTGTATGGTTTCATTTATATGATCATTCTAGAAAAAGCAAGACCATAAGGACAAGTCAAATAGTGGTTATTTGTCTGGCAGAGACAATGGAAGGGAGGAGGAGGAGATGAAAGGTAAAGGAGCATGAGGCAATTTTGGGGGTGATTGGAAATATACCTATATCTTGATTATGGTGATGACTACATAATTATATAGGTTTTGCCAAAACTTACAGAACTATGCATTAAAAAAGGGCAAACAGTATCATATGTAAATTATACCTAAAGAACCTGACAATCACACATATAAATACACATACACATACATACCACAGATGGACATACTTACAGTTTTTTAGGTCTGATACTTATTGACCCCAAACCATAACTAGAAGAACAATGTCTACATCATTTTTTTTTTTTTTTTTGGTCTCAGATTGGAATGTTTTCTGATCAATGAGAAAGCAATTGTTTAATGTTAGAAAAAGAACTAAGAGAATATTGCTCGTTTTTAAGGCTCTTTTCTGACCAAATGGATGAAAACTGATGGTGTACCATTAACCAAACATTTATTGAGGACCTACTACAGGCCAGGCTCTGATTTAATGCTAGCTGGCAGAATGAACACAGCTGACAAAAATGAGCAATCACCTAGATAATATATATCTTATGTCAGATGATCTTCAGTGCAATAGAGGAAACAGAAAACACAGAGAAGAGGGGTAGAGAGAGCCATGGTGTGGAGACGGGTGGGTATTGCAAAGCTCTATCATGAAGTCATCGAAAGCACATGTGCCCTGCACTATGCTGGGCACTGGATATACAATGACCAGGAACAACAGACAAGGTTCTTGCCCTGCAGGAGCAGTCATTTAGTGGAGGGGGTAGTCGTTAAATGACCGTATAAATGTGAAACCACACACTGTAATAATCGCTTTGTGTTCTGAAGGAAATTTCATGAGAAAATAAGTCAGGGGACCTTGTATGCGTACCTTTCTACTCTCCCTTATTATTATGTCAACATATTAAGAGACCCTAGACTCTCTACAGTCACTATAAATACATTTAATTTAGTATTTACCAAATGTATTAATTGGCTGTGAAATAATTTGTTTATTAGCAGCACACAGAATACTACATGTAAGAGACACATGAATAAGCATACTATATATTTTTTCCAATTACTCTGATTTTCTTCACTAAATTGATATCACAGAAAGATAAAAGACAAGCCAAAAGAAGGAAACATGCAGCTCTGTTAAATGTTTCTCTGTTGTTGTGTGTTTTTTTTTAATAAAATGAATCAGGAAGTAAAAAGAACTGTGTGCTTTCTCAAGATCTATTTCTGATGAAAACTGCCAATTTAGCAATATTTTCAGCTTCAAAATATCCAGACATCAAACTTCTTGACACAGAACCATAAAGAAATATTAACTGAATAGGTTTGTTGTTGTGGTACAGTGCAGGATGGAACAAATTAGTTAATATATTGATGTTGTTGAATGCATAGGTTTTTACTGTGGGAGAAAGACACAAATGCTCAGTGGGGGAAAGCAGAGAAGATCCACGTGGGGTTGGATTAGAATTAGAGGCATCTTTATGAACTTATAATTTAAAAAGATTCTTGATATGGCTAAGGGCCACTGCCACTTTTTGAAAAGAAGAAAATATGTAATATTTACTAAAATATTTTTTGCTACTCATGACCTTTTCAAATCACCTTCTCTTTTTTCTTTTTCCTAAACCCATTTAGTTGAGCTAAAAATTGTTCCCTTCAAAGTGAGATTGTATTGGAGTTTTAAGCAACCATTGCCATGGCTTAGGTTTTAAAATTCCTGATGTAAAAAAAAAAGTATAAAGGAACCTACCCGTTGATTTTTCAGTCATCACAGTGGTTTCTAATTTATATCACCTGGCTTCAAGCAGAAAGCAAACATTACAAATATCTCGATGCTCATTGATTTCTACAGCCTTGCCTTAATTTGTCCCACCCAGAGATAATTTTGAAGTCAATAGGCTTTACATAAAACGGAGAAATTAAATGGGAGAAGGAAACAAAGCCAGTTTCCAAAGATTAAAAAGAAAAAAAAATAATTACAAGCAAAATGAAGAGAAACTATAGTTTGGAATGAATCATGCTGTGCAGTTAACTGTTCTACTCTGACATGGAAAATAGATGAGTGTTAGTGAATTTTTCCTTCTGAATGTGAAAATACAAATCAATGTACATGTTAGTTTGATTTAATGTTTAATATCCAATTTCTTCCTCTGATATTTAGCCTTTTTATAATTTTATTTTACCTGAGCACATACACCTGCTTTGTACTGTCCCATTAAATAATGACATATGGTTAAAACAAGATGTTTTTGCCTATTATATAGTATTTAAAAGCACTTCAAATAAGGGGATGACAAACCCGTTATAAAAGGATTATGTTGGAGAAGGTCAGAGTGACTGTGGCCCGCTTGGCACTGCCTCAAAGGTTAGGCGTCCATTTTTATTTCTGTGGCATTTTGTGGCCTTTGGAGTTGCAGACCGGTCTGCACTTTTAAAAGAAGGGTACACAACTTGAATTTTAAATTGTTTAAAAGAAAAAGATGGAAGGGTTCATACTTTTCTATCTTACTTACACTTCTGTCTGCAGAACTCCAATTTTTTTCCTGAAGTTCAAGGCACCTCCATGACAAGTTATTTGTAGAAAATAAAATAAAATCTATACTCCTCATGATGCATGTCTGAGATTTATTCTCCAATTAGGCTTGGCCCTCAGTTCCTTGTGGAATGAAATTTGGCCCAAGGGAACGGTAAATACTTTAAGCTGATGGAAAATCACTAGCTGGTTGATCGGTTGGGCTTGACCAATCTTTAGATGGCTATTCAGTAATTTTTTAACAAAATAGGTAATTATAGTTTATTTCCTAGTAATAAATACTAGATGTAACTCATGAACATTCTTCATATGATTTAATGTAAATAACAAACTAAAGGAAACAGGGATTTCAAAAACAAATAAACTAAGAGAAATAGAAAAATACCTCCAAGCCCCTACCTAAAAGAAAAATTCTTCCAAATCCCTTTTCCAAATGGAAAACCAAAAGCTAAGCCCACATATATAAAGCCATGCTTGAAAGGAGATTGGAAGACGGTATAATAAACATATGGAGAGAGTGAATGTAAATTAAAATTTTAGGATTAGACAAGCCTGGAGTCAAATTCCAGCTTTTATTTCATAGCTGCTTGACCTTGGGCCAGGTACTTAACTAATTTTCTCAAAAATAAAATGAAGATCACATCTATGTCCTAGCTTGAACATGAAATAAAATAATATGTAAAATGTTCAGCACAATGCTGGCACAGAGGGAATAGTTTCGATTTTCATTTGAATTATAATCACCATGTATGCTTAGTTGCAGCTTCATTACCAGTTCTGTACTATGCTGTCCTAAGTTTCTTTAGAAAACTGTGGGTAAACATATTTAATAAAGTTGAAGATCCAATTCTTAACTTTTGAAGAATTCCAACATATATGAGAGTGGGAAGGTAACAATGACTGGGGGTCAAAGATTGAAATTTCATTAGTAAGTCTTTCTAGAAGACCAAGGAGAAAGAATGTAGTAGAGATGAGCAGACATCTATTCTCAGCCTGTCAGCCATCCAATTTAAAGCAGGTCCTTTGTGCTTTTTTAAAAACATATTTTTATTCATTTCAGAGAGGAAGGGAGAGGGAGAGAGAGATAGAAACATCAGTGATGAGAATCACTGATCGGCGGACTCCTGCACACCACCTACTGAGGATTGAGACCGCAACCAGGCAAGTGCCCTTGACCAGAATCGAACCCAGGACTCTTCAGTCCACAGGATGGTGCTCTACCCACCGGCTAGGGCTTTTTTTTTTTTTTTTTTTGCTTTTTAATAGCTTTAGTACAATTAGCAGTGAGATTTTTATTTGTTTAATGGCTCACACTTCCTGGAATACAAGCTCCATGAAGACAGCCTATTTTATTACTAGTATGTTCCTATCCCTAACATTGTATCTGGCCATTGCAGTCCCTCAATAAATATTAGCTGACCAACTGCCTGACTGGATGAATTAATGGTGTTTAAAGTCTTAATTATTTTTCACTACACAAAAACCTGGCAATAGAAACTAGCAGCTGGACAAAACTCACCTTTGTCAGACTTGGACCATTCATCCATCCTACACACAGCTCAGATGTCTGGGCTGGTGACATTCATCTGCAACATACAACAGTGTGACACAAATACTGTTGGCAGAAGGATGTCACCACACAGGCATCTGCTTTGCATTGCACTTCTGTTACAAGCAGTAAAGATCATCACTGCCGAGACCTAGGGAATAAGGTGTACAAGACAGAACATGGTCTAAAAGTAACGGAGAGCAAATGGCTATTAAAAAAATACATATTTGCTTGTCCTTGCAAAAGTTTTTGAGCTTCATGTACAAACTTAAGTCACTTAACAAATATTTACTGGGCATCATCCATCTGTAGACACCGAGCGAGGCATTGAAGATAGAACACCATACAAATAATTCACTAACATCACCTTGTAATGTAACAAGAAACAATGTTATTTCCGCATATTTGGATCTCTGCACATAGACACACAGTTAGAACTGCCACACCTTTCTGGGAGGTTCCATTTTATCACATAGATGGAACAAGTTAATATTATTACCTCTTCATTGGTTTCTTTATCCTCCAAATAGTATTTTCTTACTATAATGCCGGGAAGAAAAAGGCAGTGTGCAATGTACATGTGGATTTATGTTCTTAAAATATTTTCAGGTACAGCAGTGTTCTTCCAAAAGGCAACTGTGTGGATCAGGCACTCCACTGGATGTTTGGTGACTGGGATAGCTGTGGTCTCTGCCCTCATGCAGCTTAGTATCTAGTCTGATGGTAGGGGTAGTTATCAGGCAAATGATTATATATAAATATATAACTGCAAATTGGTGGTAAGTGCTCGAGAGCAAAGTAAAAATGCTAGGAGGGCATTCAATGGGGAAGAAAGCAGAAGAAACCATAGGTAATTCTCTGAGTTGGAGTGGCATTTCTGAGAATCCTCAAAATCCAGGTGCTCTCTGATACAGTGGGCTCCCATTTCATTTTGTTGAGGGTTTCTTTTGCTGTGCAGAAGCTTTTTAGTTTGATGTAGTCCCATTTGTTTATTTTTTGTTTCTCTTGCCCTAGGTGATGTATCTGTGAAAATTCTGCTACGTGAGATGTCTGATATTTTGCTGCCTATGTTTTCTTATAGGATTTTTATGGTTGCATTTAAAACGTGGGGTCCAGGGTGCAGACTTTTCTTTTGTGGATCTTTGCCCTATGAAGTTTGAAGAATAAACTCATGGACTAAAAGATTTCTTTGATAAAAATGTGCAAGTTTATTAGAAGCATATACAACCTCTGCTTAGAGAAGGCTCCCCAAAAAGGAACCCCTGGGGAGGGGTTTTCAAATAGGAAAAACCTGTTCTCTCTCTCTAATGGGAAAAAAATAAATCTCTCATGTCCCTTTGTCTCCAGTTTATATATGCTGTAGTTCTTTGTTTGAATCTGACCCTTTTTAATTGGACCCTTCCTTAACTTGGGACACCCTTGCTTTCCTCATTGGTCACTCTGCTACATAGTATCAGGTTGAAACTCAAAGCCCATGTGGTGCTCCCTCTTTCTCTCCCCCTTATCTTGCAACATTTCTCTGTCCTCTGTGAAAATATCTTTCCTTCTTCCCTGATATCTTGTGACACAGGAGTGGAAGCAGGAAGACAAAGGCCTGGACTGGGGTGGGAAGTGGGTGGTAGAGGGCAAGTGGAGGATATGGGAAAACATCTGTAACTCTCAACAATAAAAATTTTAAAAAAATCCAGGTGTGTTTTAAAGCCACAGGAGAGGTTCGCAGTAAATATATGTAGGACAGAATAGCTCCAAGACAAAAGAACTCTCACAAGTACCCAAAGGAAGGTGTTGCATGTTGCTGGACATCTAGCCACTGGATTGTAGTACCCCAAAATATCATCTTGTTCTTAAACTCTAAAAACCTATAGCACATGGAGAGGAAGAAAAAAATCAGCCTGCTCACATATAAGCTGAATTTAATTAATCCCAGTCATATTTCTGTGGGAATATCCTTGGTAAATAGCAATGATGAAGAATTGTTGAACCTTTGCAAGGAGCCAAGTTTAGAGCCAACGCTTCATATACATTATCTCATGTGGTCATGGTACTCTGGCGTGTTATTTTGAGATAGTATTAGGTGCTATCCACATGGAATCATTTTACTACTTGGATGAAGACTCTGAAGTTTAGAAGTAGCTAATTACCCCTCTGGTCATACAGCCAGTGAAGGGTAGAGCTAGGATAGGAACCAAACTCGTGTTGATATCACAACCCCAAATCTTCAGCAATTGCAATAAATCATTAATCATCTGAAAACTGAGATTTTTCTGCCATTTTCTTATAGCAGTGTGTGTGTGTGTGTGTGTGTGTGTGTGTGTGTATGTAGGCATGTGTGTGCAGGCAAGCTGCATTCAAGCTTTCAAGGTGTCATCAAATGTTATGAAATTGAGGTTTTAATAAAAGGCGTTACAAAGGAATGACACTTTTAGTTACAGTTCACTATCTCTTAGGTAAAGGATTTAAACTAAATTGCAATATTGAGAATCCAAGAAAAATATTTGCAGATAAAAAGAGATTAAGACACAAAGTGGAAGCATTCATTGCTCCTTCCTATTATTTTTTCCTGCTTCTAATATGGTTGTATGAAGAATGTGATGTTTAGAGCTGAGGCAACCCATCTTATTACCAGGAGGCTTTAAATTTAAAGTGGGAAAGCCAACATGCTGAGCGGGAGATGAAAAAAAAAATCCTGGTGTTAAGTATGGATTGAACGTTTGTGTCCCCACAAGACTCATATAAGACATTGAAATCCCTTTGTGTAATGGCTTTGGAGGTGATGAGGTTATGAGAGTGGAATCTTCATGAATGAAATTGTTGACCTTATTAAAGGAGCCTCAGAGAGCAATCTTGCCCCTTCTGACATGTAAGGACATAGCAGGAAGACATCATCTATGAAGCAGGAAGCACGCTATCTCCCCAGACACTTAATCTGTCAGTGCCTTAATCTTGTACTTCCCAGTGTCCAGCACTTCAGGGAATAAATTGCTGCTGTTTATAAGCCACTCAGCCTATTCAATTCAAGCTTATTTAATGACTAGAGGCCCAGTGCACGAAATTCATGCACAGGGGTGTGTGTCCCTCAGCCCAGCCTGCACCCTCTCCAATCTGGGACCCCTCGAGGGATGTCCGACTGCCTGTTTAAGCCCGATCCTGGGCAGTTGGACATCCCTCTCACAATCCAGGACTGCTGGATCCCAACTGCTTGCCTGCCTGCCCTCCTGATTGACCCTAACTGCTTCTGCCTGCCAGCCTGATCACCCCCTAACCCAGGGGTGGGCAAACTTTTTAATGCGAGGGCCACAATGGGTTCTTAAACTGGACCGGAGGGCCGGAACAAAAGCATGGATGGAGTGTTTGTGTGAACTAATATAAATTCAAAGTAAAGGAGCAGAGGGGAGAGCAAGAGAACCCCCCGCTCTTTCGGCTCCGCGGGCTGGATAGAACAGCCGAACGGGCTGGATCCGGCCCGCGGGCCGTAGTTTGCCCACAGCTGCCCTAACCACTCCCCTGCCAGCCTGATTGATGCCTAACTGCTCCCCTACCAGCCTGTTTGCCCCTAACTGCCCTCCCCTGCAGGCCTGGTCCCCCTCAACTGCCCTTCCCTGCAGGCCTGGATCCCCCCTAACTGCCCTCCCCTGCAGGCCCGGTCGCCTCCAACTTCCCTCCTCTGCTGGCCTGGTCACCCCTAACTGCCCTCCCTGCAGGCTTGATCGCCCCCAACTGCCCTCCCTTGCAGGCTCCCAACTGCCCTCCCCTGCTGGCCTGATCTCCCACAACTGCCCTCCCTTGCAGGCCTGGTCCCTCCCAACTGCCCTCCCCTGCTGGCCATCTTGTGGTGGCCATCTTGTGTCCACATGGGGGCAGCCATCTTGTGTGTTGGAGTGATGGTCAATTTGCATATTACTCTTTTATTAGATAGGATAGAGGCCTGCTGCATGGGTGGGGGCTGGCTGGTTTGCCCTGAAGGGTGTTCCAGATCAGGGTGGGGGTTCCCTTGGGGCGTGGGGTGGCCTGGGCAAGGGGTCTGGTGGTTTGCAGGCTGGCCACGCCCCCAGCGACCCAAGCGGAGGCCCTGGGATCTGGGATTTATTTATCTTCTATAATCGAAACTTTGTAGCCTTGAGTGGAGCCAAGCCTCCTGCTTGCTCTGTGGCTGCAGCCATTTTTGTTGGGATTTATTTATTTTCTATAATTGAAACTTTGTAGCCTTAAGCAGAGTCCAAGGCAGGCAGGGCTGCAGAAGCTTGGCTTCCTCCATCTCCAGGGGCAACTCAAGCCTCCTGCTCTCTCCAGCTCCGTGGCTGCCGCCATTTTTGTTGGGATTTATTTATCTTCTATAATTGAAACTTTGTAGCCTTGAGTGGAGGCCTGGGCAGGCCAGGGTGTGCAGAAAGCTTGGCTTCCTCCATTGCCGGGGAAACCCAAGCCACCCTCCTGCTCTCTGTGGCCATAGCCATCTTGGTTGGGTTAATTTGCATACTCACTCCTGATTGGATGGTGGGTGTGGCTTGTGGGTGTAGCAGAGTGATGGTTAATTTGCATGTTACTCTTTTATTAGATAGGATATATATACAAAACACACATATGCAAACACTTAATAGTTTTTTTAGGGCAATAATTACGGGGTCAAAGTACACAATTAAAAGCCTTTTTACATAGTTTGCAAAATTGCCCTCTAAAAACACACTTTAAGAGTTCCTGTTTCCTGATTTACTATATCAAGATATGGCTCAACTAGGACTACTAGGTTCATTGAACACAAAAACTATGAAACAGTGACCTTTTATACTGAAAAGACCACAGATTTAACTTGTAAAAATTCAAATGCAGGATAGTAATTTTTGTTTCCTTTTTTTTTTTTTTTTTAACCAAACTGAATTTTTGGAAAGACTATTACACGTGTTTAAAAAGAAAAGTTTTTTTAATCTAATACTGCAAGTAGTTGCCATGTTCTGGATAATTGAATAGGTTTAGAGTTAAGATAATAACTCTCCTTGATGAGGGAAGAAGAAAGTCCCTCACTACTGTGGAATTATGCCCTGGCATTAAGGTCTGTCTCTACATCATGCTTTTCTTTGAGAATTACATTTGGTAGCCACAATTACAGAAAGTGCTTAGTTGTAAATTCGCAGATTTAGCACAGTACTCATCACTCTGGATGGACTGAGATATTCTTTCCCACAGAGGAAGGATCTGTAACATGGTAAGATACTGATCTTTACAGCTACTTAATCAACTTTACTTTTGTACAGTACTAGTGACTTCAGTTATTTTGCTGTCCTGTTTTTGTAAATCAAAATTACAAACAGGATTCTTTTGTTTTAAAATATATTTTATTGATTTTTTACAGAGAGGAAGGGAGAGGGATAGAGAATTAGAAACATCAATGAGAGAGAAACATCGATCAGCTGCTTCCTGCACATCCCCCACTGGGGATGAGCCCACAACCAAGGTACATGCCCTTGAGCGGAATCGAACCTGGGACCCTTTAGTCCACAGGCTGATGCTCTATCCACTGAGCCAAACCGGTTAGGGCCAAACAGGATTCTTAAAGTAGGTATTTTGTAAATATGTATATATATTGTCCAAATAAAGTAATAAAAATGATACAGATTTTTAAAAGAGTTCTTGTTTCTCCGTACCGAACTCCTCAGGAGATTTAATCAATATTTTAATCATTACCAGTATGAGAAATTAAATATTCAATCCCTTTATTTTTTGATCTTTGATTATCATTCGTATTTAACATTTCCTAAGTGTTTATTGACTACAGTATTGTTTTATTTTGTAGACACTCTATTCTGTTTGTTATTCTATTTGAATGTTTATCTTTATCCTATTGATTGTTAATAATTCTTAAGTATTAAGTGCCCTACATTAGGGTGGGAAAAGCAGTTTCAATATCAAGTCAATCTGGCTTCGAATTCTGACTCCACTATTCACAAATTATCTAACTTTTGGGTACTAAAAACCTTTTATACTTCAGTTTCATTTACTTGAAAATGAGGATAATAATACACCTTCTGCATGGAGCTCTTAGGAGGATTAAGTTAGTTATTACATTTCAAGTACTTAGAATAGAGCCTGACACATATAAGAACTACATAAGGGCTGGATATTATTATTACTCTTATCAAAGAGATAAGTATTCTGTTTGAAATCTTGTTAATATTTATTGTTTGTTTTTTCAGTTCTTTA
Organism: Plecotus auritus; assembly: GCF_963455305.1. Taxonomy (NCBI): domain Eukaryota; kingdom Metazoa; phylum Chordata; class Mammalia; order Chiroptera; family Vespertilionidae; genus Plecotus; species Plecotus auritus. The sequence goes on from NC_137776.1 coordinate 52,078,735, forward strand.
AATGGTGTTATATGTGTCACAAATTTTTACATTCTTATGTGGGCAAATCAACAATCTTGTATTTATTGTCTGTGGTTTTGGTACTACGTTTAGGAAGTTTATTCTCAGTTCAATATTTATTTTTAAACTTTCACATTTTCTTTCAGTATTTATATGTTCTTATTTTTCATATTTAAATCCATTTTAAACTTACTTAGTAGTAACTCATGAGTACAATCTATAATAATAAAATCATAATATGCTAATTAGACCAGACATCCTTCAAAGCGACCTTCTGGATGAAGCCGGGGCTGCGAGGGAAGTCTGGGTCCCGGGTACCAGAGGGAAGCCAGTGCTGGCAGCCAGGGGAAGGAAAGCCTACTCTTGCATGAATTTTGTGCATCAGGCCTCTAGTTATATCTATATCTATCTATCTATCTATCTATCTATCTATCTATCTATCTATCATCTATCTATCCATCAATCATCTACCAATCTACTGTTAGCTAACTGTGTCAGTTTGATATACAAAATATTTTATCCTTTCTAATATATTTAAAATATATTTATCACATTGTCAATTTGCATTTGAACTTCTGTCAGCTTTTGGACATTACAATATATCCCACTGAACTATATGAATTCCTTGAATAGCTATCAGTTCCACACTGTTTTAATCATTAGAACTCTAGAATACATTTTAATAAGTCCATATGTATTAATCTTATTTTTAGAATTTTTAATTATTTTAATATTTATTTTGCAAGATGAATTGTAGATTCACCTTTGTTTTTTTTTTTTTTTTTTTTTTTTTTTTTTTTTTTTTTTTTTAGAACTCTACACTTCCCCACCATCCTGTGAAATAATCATGATGTTTTCTTTACATTTACAAATGGATTCAGGAAGAATTGATAACCTTTTCCATTTTTAGATTTTCCAATCAGTTTTTTTACTCTGTCCTCAATATTTTATAATTTTATTCACAGAGACTTTGCCTCTTTTTTTTTTTTTAATAGACTCTTGGTAGATTTTTCATATGTCTAATATTTATCTTACAAGGGAGAGCTTTTATTCTCATTCTTCTTGATACTGATATTATGAATGACATATTAGGGAGGCATTCAATTTTGATGTAATCAAGTATACCCAACTTACTAAAATATTTTATAAAGCATTTTTATGCCAATTTGCTTAGATTTTCCTCTGTGCATATTTGTATTATATATAAACTAAAGGCCCAATGCACGAAATTCATGCACTGGAGGGGAGGTGTCCCTCAGCCCGGCCTGTGCCCTCTCATAGTTCAGGACCCCTGGGGGGATGTCCAACTGGGAGCGGGCCTAAACCAGCAGTCAGACATCCCTCTCACAGTCTGGGACCCCTCACTCCTTACCGCCCGCCTGCTTGCTGCTCCTTACCGCTTGGCTCACTGCTCCTTAGTCCTGCTGCGGGGGCGGGAGAGGCATCTGCCACTGCCACTGCACTCACCAGCCGTGAGCCGAGCTTCTGGCTGAATGGTGCACCTGCTGTGGGAGTGCACTGACCACCAGGAGGCAGCTCCTGCATTGAGCACCTGCCCCCTGGTGGTCAGTGTGCATCATAGCAACCAGTCGTTCTGGTCATTCTGCCATACAGTCACTTAGGCTTTTATTATATAGACAAAAGGCCCAGTGCATGAAATTCGTGCACGGGGGTGTGTGTCCCTCAGCCCAGCCTGCACCCTCTCCAACCTGGGACCCCTTGAGGGCAGTCGGACATCCCTCTCACAATCCAGGACTGCTGGCTCCCAACTGCTCACCTGCCTGCCCGCCTGATTGCCCCTAACTGCTTCTGCCTGCGAGCCTGGTCATCCCCTAATCACTCCCCTGCCAGCCTGATCGACGCCTAACCGCTCCCCTGTTGGCCTGGTTGCCCCTAACTGCCCTCCCCTGCAGGCCTGGTCGCCCCTAACTGTCCTCTCCTGCAGGCCTGGTCCCCCCAACTGCCCTCCCCTGCCAGCCAGCTTGTGGCAGCCATCTTGTGTCCACATGGGGGTGGCCATTTTTGACGACATGGGCATGGCCATCTTGTGTGTTGGAGTGATGGTCAATTTGCATATTACTATTTTATTAGATAAGATATTAATGTTGATAATTTTGCCTCTTCTTTTCCAATACTTATACATTATCTAGTGTTATTATTTTATTTCATTTGCTAGAACTTTCAGAAAAGTACTGAATGATAATGTTAGTGGGAACTTGGCCTTATCCTCGCTAATATTATGAACATGGCTTCAATATTTCCATTTCTTGTTTCTGGTAGATTATAATTGTAAGAAAAAAAATATCTTTATTGCTAATTTACTAAGAAATTGACTGGAAATGAACGCTCATGATTAATAAAAAAAATCCTTGGTGTTTAATTAGTTTAAAATTCTTGGATGATCTTTTTTATATAGTATTTCTAAAAATAAAAAGTATAGAGACATATTGCAATTTTTATTGTGCTTCCCAAAAGATAAAGCACTGACATAAATCAGTTAATTGCCAACTATCTGTTCTGTCAAATCTGGACTTTCCTTCCAGAATATCTAGACAGACATCCTCAGAGGAAAAGTTCTGAAGAATATTTTTAAAAAACATTATTTAACAGAAGTATTATGTATACATTATTTTAAAAATTAGAAATATAAACAAGACAAGAGAGAAACAAAACCAATGCTAATAAACAGGAGATAATTATTCGTCAACATTTGGTATTTGTTTTTCATATATTTTCTTTCCTCTTTCTAACATATGTGTATAAAATACATTAAAATATAATTAAATTTTTATACCTTGCTTTCTAAATGGGATTAAAATATTAATTATTGTCAAAGTGCAAAAGGAATGTTTAGAATTGCTAAAGTTAAGTCATCATTAATTCTCCCATAATCCACTGTTAAAGTCTGGCATTGTTATCAATAACAACATGTTCTTCTTAAGGCAAAGAGTTTTAAAAATTTTTTCCCATTTTAAAAACATGTAACTATTACAGATTATCTAAAAAATAGCAAAAATTGTTTAATATTTTTGAAAAGCAACTGAAAATGATGTCAGAATTTTGAGTATTAGACGTCAAGACAAGAATAAACCTGGATCACTTACCCTACCGCAAAGCAAGTATAGAGTGCAATGGATTCAATGTTTTAATGTAAATTGCCACCAGAGGATTACCAAAGAACCCAGTAGCTTGTATTATGGAATTCTACAGTGACTAAGAAAGCTTGTATTATGGAATTCTACACTGACTAAGAATGCACAATGATCAAACTCTAAGAAAAAGCATACTTCACCACTCCAAATAAACAAATAAAAGTTTTCAGTAATGTCTTTAGTTTAAACCATTTGACTCCTGGTTTCAGATAAAATTTTAAAAGGTTAATTTGTTACAAACATATTATCACAGGGGAGAAAATATTGACATTTTCAGGTCCAGTATTCATAAATTAACTATCTAGAGGTAAAAGCTACAAACTAGATTGTTCATAGAAAATGCTAATTTTCTTTACTACCCTTTAACAATGAAAGGTGGATTGGTATACTTCCTTAGAATGAAGTAAGTTATTTTGTTTATTCACAGGCTATCTCCAACCCCTTAAAAGGTCTCACTGTTAATGATTATATATGTAAAACATTTTTATCAGCCTTCTCCCAGTAATGTTAGAACCTAAAGCAATTTATCAACAGGCCACTTGTTCTCCTTTTCAAATTAAACAATCTGTTAGATATTCTTTTTCATCAAAGAAGATATATGATGGATCTTATTTCCCAGATAGTAACTGATTTTTGAGCCTCCATGTCTGAAATGCTTCCGCTTAAACTTGACAAGAGGAAAAAAATAACTTTCATAAGGCAAAGTCATCCTTAAGGTTAAAATAGATATGCTCCAGGTGCACTAGCCCAATTTTCCCACTGCAGCAATGGGATATGAGCGAACCAAGAGGTGGATATCAGACGCTCATTTTAAAACCTTGAGTTTTAAACATTAAAAGATTAGGCTTTACTAGGTTAAAAAAAAATCCTTTTGGTGAGTTGCAGGTATGTGATACTGTTGTTAATTCATTTTCACAAAGCTTTAGCTTCTTTAGCCAAAATGAAACTGTGTGACCCCAGGGCACTCCTCTACCTCAAAATTTGATTGGCACACTGAAAAGCTCACAGATAACCCTCTCACTGATCACTGCAGGCCCCACCATTTCTTAACTACACTCCCTGGCAATGTCTACTTATGTCATAAATAATACCTATGGACAGTGTATTCTTCAGAAGGAGCTATCTTGCCAGGGACTTAATGCAAAACTGCCTTTATATGACTTTCAACATATTCATACGTGAAACTCTAACATGTAGCTTGGATTTGTACAGACAGAGACTTTTGAGAAAATGGAAGAAAGTGATAAAGTGATGAAGGGCTCCAGGTAATCTTAAGGACAGCTCGCTATACTATAACAGGTATAAAATGTGATCTCATAAAAGACCTAGTTTTTAAAAACGAACTTATTTACACCCGAAACCAATACAAAATAAAATTGAAAGAAAAAAATATAAAAACAAACATATTTTGAGAAACTATACATATGCCTAGGACTGTTCTATCTACTGCCTTGGCAGTACAATAGGTGAAACACACAGTTATCTCAATGAACATAAAACTAAATCAGATGATTAACCAAAGTTTCAATAGTAGGCCTTTCTTTTATTGTCCAAATAAACCAGGAAGAGAACTTAAAAACAATTTTGGCACTTGAGTTGGCTCTTTGACCCTGATATCTTGCAGTTTGCCACGGAGTTATAAAGGTAAGTCATGGATCCTCTTCTCAAGAATATGTAGCATGAGAATGGGCAACACATAATAAGGATAATGTCTGTTCCTCTACAGATGGGCTATTCTAGGATCCTTAGGAGGCACTCCCATCACTGAGTTAATTCAGGTCCTTCCCCTGCCAGATGAGACCACATCCATAGCACTACTTATGAGAGAAAGGGCTTCTGGCTTAATGGTATTGATATTAAGGGGAAGTTCTTAATCTCAAAATTATGGTCATTTACTAGTAAGTCTGCTTCTATCCAAGATATGGGCTGTCTTCAAAATAGATAATATCCTTGGGGCTTATCAGGGCTATTTCAATCCCAATATTCTGTGATTAGGACCATTTCTTGTCTATGGATCTGAGCATTAAAATTCTTAAAGGCTTTAAATTGAAAAATAGTCATGATTACACTCATACAAATACTAACTAAATGACAAAAAACCCTGAAGGAGATCAGAACATGCCACCCCCAAATACATCACTTTGGCACACTGAATCTTTTGAGTGAGGGTGACTGAAAAACTGAATGTGGGAAGGGCTCTCTGACCTTCCTCTTTCTACCTAAAAGCAGGGCACTAATTTCCCGTGAGAGAGATACCATCGCTCTACTAGACAGAAAATTCTTATCACTGGAGATACATAGTAAACGCTGAAATGAATCTGCACAAACAAAACTACTATAATTACCATTATTTTCCATTAATTTCCCCCATATATTTCCTAGTCACTTTCCTGCAAATTACGGCCTCTAGCCCAAACCCCTTTTCGTTTGGTTTTGACACACCACAATTTACCATTCTTTCTTAAAATGATATATCAGCTCTAAGACCTGTCTGCTTCTACGGGTTTTCATTTCTTATATATGAAGGCCTCTATGTACACTAATATTAACAGTAAATAAAATTTGTATGCTTTTCTCCTGTTAATCTGTCCTTTGTCAGTTTAAGTCTCAAGCCCGATCATAGAACCTAAGAAGACAGAGGGAAAAACTCTTTCCTCCCTTACACCTCTCAGCTTACCAAAAGTATGGCTCTTTGTAAATCCAACAGTTTCTCTTGAAAAATTTATGTTTTTGCATTTAAAATAAAAACAGAACTGGGAAATTTATGTAAATACAAATTTAATTCTGATCATTTCAGATCGATTTAATGTAGCCCTCTAAATGTCTAATTTGAAGATTGGTTTTCTGTCGCATTTGATATTTTCCATCATGTCAATAGTGTAAAGATCAGAAAGAGAAGTAAATATGTACCTTAACAAATATTTTATCAGTAGTCTTATACTTTCCTCATCTTTAGTACTGAATCCCATATGAATAGCTCAATAGAAAAACTCATAGTAAATTCAGAATCAGTATGAGACATAACAACACTTTGCAAGGGAATATGTTATGCAGTTATTTGCAGATTAAGTACACAGACACACACAAAAATAAAATTTAGATATTTAAGATATTAAAACACCTTAAATTAAATGAGAGGTCAACCTCAAATATAAGAGTTTCAACTCTCTAAGAAAATCAAGGCGTTTTATAACTCGAATATCAAATTAAGTCTCAACAAATATTAAACTATGTTATATGACAGATAGATATTCATTAGGATAAAAGTTTTAAATTCCTCCCATGGGGAATCCCTATTTGCTAAGCAACTTCTTCCCCTATTAGTTATCCACTTACATTTGTTTAATTTTGATGGATTAAAATTTAATGTTGTTAATTTCACTTTCTTTTGTCTCAGGTACCAGGTAATCATATTAACAATTTACAGATTTTGCTACACCTTACTTAATTTACATGGGCCTTTAGACATATCAGCATGTTGGAATGCCTTCTTTTCATAATTTTGTCTATGGAAACACTGTTGCATAAATTGTCTGCACTAGAAGTAGCTAAGGATGAAATGGCCTTTCTTATTAAATGTCACAAGATTTAATGTCACAGTACAATTGGGATGGAAGGATAATTGCACTAAGTTCAACATGTCTTTTCCTGCTAACACATTATTAATCCACAGAAGTGCTAAAATATGTTTAATAAAAGCCCCATTCACATGGAAATTGTTGGCAATTGCTAAAAATTACAATATTTCATTGCTCAGCCCTAAGAATTTCTAGTAGAATTCACAGCAAGTTTGATTTTCAGTAAAATTATAATAGGAGTCCATACAAAACAATGTATATATTAAACTATATTTTTAAAGGATTAAAAATGGTCTTGTTTGAAGCACTAATGCATTCAAGTATTACACTGGCAGTGCCATAGTTCATGCTTAACAAATGGTTTGAAAGAAAGTCTGTTTGAATCTGTTTTTAGCTTATTACTCTTTCCCTTGCCTGTTCTCTCTCTCTCTCTCTCTCTCTCTCTCTCTCTCTCTCTCTCTCTCTCTCTCTCTCTCTCTCTCTCTCTCTCTCTCTCTCTCCTGGACCCACAGCTAAATTGCATGTACTAACCTCCCTTGCAGTAAGTTAGGGTCATATGACTGAGCTCTGACTAATGAATATGGGAAGAAGTCATGACACATACAAACCTGCTCCGCTATTCTACAGGAGTCTCAGAGGAGAACTCCAAAGCCTGATGCTGACTGAATATCCAAACTGAATCTTAGTGAGCAAAAAGGGGAAATTACATAGTGTTAAATTTCCAAGGATATAATGTAGTTAGACATTCCTGACTTTCTCTTCTTTCCTTTCTTTCTTTCTTTTTTTTAAATCCTCACCTGGGGATATTTTTTCATTGAGTTTTAGAGATAGTGGAAGAAAGAGGGAAAGACAGAGAGAAACATCATCCATATGAGAGAACAACGATTGGTTGAGGAGGGCCCAGGGCTGGGGAGGAGCCTGCAACCTCGGTACATGCCCTTCACTTGAATTGAACTCTGCACCCTTCAGTCCACAGGCCAATGCTCTATCCACTGAGCAAAACTGGCTAGGGCTCCTTTCTTTTTATTTTATTTTTTTATTTTATCTTTCTACTAGGGTAGAATCTACCAACTGAAGAAAAGAGGAAAAACCATCTGATACTCTATATTTTTAAAAAATCATTGATTCAGTCAGTAACATTGATTAAGCTATTTAACTTTCTTGGGCTTCAGATACCCAAGTGTTAACCCAATGATTCATACTAAAGCATTTCATAAAATCATAACCTGCAGGACCTTTTGCAAGTAAACTGCTTCATTTCCATGCCTTCATGTAAAATCTGTCCCCTCAATGATATAAGCCAGTGTTCGGCAAACTCATTAGTCAACAGAGCCAAATATCAACAGTACAACGATTGAAATTTCTTTTGAGAGCCAAATTTTTTAAACTTAAACTTCTTCTAATGCCACTTCTTCAAAATAGAGTCGCCCAGACTGTGGTATTTTGTGGAAGAGCCACACTCAAGGGGCCAAAGAGCCGCATGTGGCTCGCGAGCCGTGGTTTGCCGACCACTGCTATAAGCTATCTAAGAATAGTCAATGTTTTTAAAGGAACTTCTGGCAAAAGAATTTGCACCCTAATTTCAAAGTCTAATCCTGAACTTATAATACTGTTGTTGGTGAAATTACTTGTAAAGATTTTACCCCATGATGCTCATTTCGACACATTCACATTTGTATTTCAATAGAGCAAAGTTCTTCCACTGATAATACTTTTAGTTTTTTCTCAATCTTTCCTTCCCTAGGCTAAAATAAATCACACCCACCTTTTAATCTTTCTTCACAAATGATTTTCAAAACTTCAAACAGTTCTATATCTCTCTTTCATAAGCCAAAGTCACATAATTGATTTCTTTGGTAGACAAGTAAACTGAAGCAGAAAAGAAACCCATCCCACCAGCTGTTTATATAGACACTACTACTTCTGATTGAATGTCCCTTTTTTCAAATATTTTCTATAGCCTTCAGGAAAAGAATTTAAAACAGAATACTCAAGGAAAATTGTAATGGATGAGTTTAAGAGAATACATTTCTTCTGAGTTTAAAGAGTTAAATGTCTATGTATATTTTACAGTACAATTCTTTTAGATTTAATTTAGTTGTAATAACAGTTACTTTCAATTTAGGTAGGCACATTCCCTGTAGGTTTCTATCAATTAAGTATATTTGATCCAGCCAGAACCAGATCTGACTGAAAAACTTAGAGGCATTATCTGCCCTAATCTCATTTTGTAATTATCCAAGTGTTAAGAACTCAACACACCCATTTATTTGGAAGAACCAGGAGAAGCAAAGAGAGCTAGTACAGAAAATTGTACCATGGAAATTTTCAGAAAATTTAATCAATTTAGGATTTGTTTATATGATTCTAAAAATAAATCTTAATACTAGGAATTGGGGAGGAAACTTAACCAACAGCTTGGGATCCACTAATAGAGCTACACAGATTACCTAATAAATGCATAAGCAGTTGGGGCTTTGGAGAGAGACAGACTTGGCTCCAAATCCCATCCAATCCATTTATTAACTCCATAATTTAATATCTCTGATCATTAAGGTTCTTAATTGACAAACTAAGGATAATATTTAACATGCTCTGTGGTTCTGAGGTTTATACACGATACAATGGATAAAGCACTTACCAGAGTGCCTAGGACCTAGTGGGTAGCTGTGGTGAAATAAAGATGGCAGCATATTCTTTGCCACTCCTCCCAGTCTCTTTCTCTCCAGCCTGAATCTGGGCCTTTCCTGAGACGTGCCTTGGCCAAAAGAATGCAGCAGCAATGTTTCTGTGTAACTTCCAAGGCTGGGCCTTAAGAGATACTCTCTTGCTGGGAATGTTCCTTCTTTGAACCCAGCCACCAAGCCATGAGAAGTCCAAGCCACATACAAAGGCCTTTGTAGGAGACTCAAGGTACTTGGGTTGACAGCTTTCCTCAGCTAAGGGCCAGTACCGAGCACCAGCGATGTGAGTGCATCCTCTTGCACACAACCGTCAAACCTTCAGATAACTGCAGCCCTAGCTAACACTCCGTGGAAAAGGATATTGTTTGCCTTCCTGCTCTTCGTCCCATCTTTCTTTGTGGACATCATAGACCTACCACCAAATTTGCTTATCTGCCCATTTCTTACCTTTGTACATATCCTGTATCTTCCTTACAGTATTTTTAAAACTTCTTCCTATGCTTATCTCTCTCTCTCCCCTCCCCTTGATCTTGTCTTGCTATCTCCCTAGATCTGTTACATGGAATGAACAATGCTTTTAGATTTCCAGTCTCGGCCTTTCTTGCCCCACCTTGAATCATTTTTGCTATGTCCAGTGTGTCAGTAGATATGGTATTATCTTAATTGCGGGTATAATGTATAAATGTACAATGTCTTCTTTCCCCAGAACACAAATGAATGAAAATTACAGTAATTTATGAAACAAAACGGTTATGTGATTCTAGGTAAACTTCCTAATAGAGATAATATAATAAAAATATACGAATGAATATTCAGTAACCAATCATACTCTGTTCTTGATATATAGCCAAGCTCCTGAAACCTTTGATTATTCCTACTTCCAGGGGAGCATATTCTTGCCATCCTTGGTGGGTTTTGTAATAAAACATAATAACATAGAAACAGCTGAGCAATTATCATGGCATGCTTGCCCTATTTGGGGGAGCTACTTTTCCTTTACCAAAGAGGGCACAACCCATGTAGGAACATTGTATTTATTGTATATTTGCACCGTGAAAAAATGATTACTGTAGTTTATAATGATTTAAGGTTTTTAGCATGAACAATGCAGTAATTTTTTTTCTCTGGAAATTTTTCTATTGAAATGTTCTTATTGTGTTTTAATTGAGATAATTAAATTAAGCCATAAAAATTAAATTATTCAAAATTGTAGCCATTTTTGTTAGATGCTGATTGGAAGTTTGAAGACGCTTTACATGCTTTACATGTTTACTCCTCAGCTATTTGTTTCTCAGATGCTCCAGTCTACATGGTGGCAGTCTTTTGCATTTCACAATTGTCTCACACCTCCCAGTGAAGACAATTCAAACCACAAGGAGAGGGGACTCAAGCTGAGATCCAGAAAGACAAACATGTGAGGATCATATCCAGATGCAACTGGCTGTCAAATACAGACTTGAACAAAAAGTCTCAGAAAGCAGTTCTACCAACTTGTTAGTATCATAGGCACGCCTATAAGATTAGCTTGTAAGGATCACAGGTATAAGGAGGGGACTGCCTAATGAGGTTCTGTTCATCTTTGCTTTTGTGTAGTAATCTTCAATTTACAAAGAATTTCCACATTATCTCACTCAGTTCTCCCTTTACCTCACTCAGTTCTAACCTCATAATTGAGGCCAGGACAGTAATGTTTCCCCCTTTTTGCCTACGAGGAGACAAAGTTCCAAAAAGATTGCTAACTTTCTTATTATTCCTTTCATTAGGAGGTAATCCACGACATAGCTAAAAACGACAGAGCTGGCCTTTATCTGTATTTTCTGACTCCTGGGCTCAGGTTCACCCAGCTCATCATTTTGTGGCTTGAATTTTGAGATACATAAAGTTGTGAGTGGAGGCAGATAAAGTTTAGAAATCACATGAGAGATCACATCTGCCCAACAGTAAGGAAGAATTAGAACTGATTATATTAACAGGAGATATACTTTATAAATACTTCTTTATTAAAATGGAACTGCCCTTTGACCCAATAATCTTCTATGTTATTTAATGTACTGGCCCTGTGCATCGATTAAGCACACTGAAAGAAAATTAATTAGAAGGCAGCTGGCGGGGCGGGACTGGGCAAGATGGGCCAGACACGCCCTGGAACCAGCCTCCCCCAGTCCCTCCCTAGCCAGCCGCACCTGGGGCAGCACTGTGGCTCAGCTACTAAAAGGGCGTCTGCGGAGTGAGCAGGGTCCCTCCGGCAGGTGGGTTCCCTCGGCCTGGCCTGTGGGGATGGGGCCGAAACCGGCTCTCTGTCATCCCCAAGGGGTCCTGGAGTACAAGAGGGCACTCTGCAAAGTTGCTGTCATACAGAATGTGGGATGCAAATGCAAGTGTGCAGTAAACCAGATTCGGGGCGACAGTGCCCCAGCAACAACATAACCCACAGCTGAAGGTGGAATTGTGCAGCCCCGTGAGAAATCAGGCTCCCTCCTCTCTGGTTCCAGGGTGCATTCACCAAGAACCTCCACTACCAAGTCACTGCAGCTTGGCAGCTCCTGTGTTGAGCATTTGCCCCCTGGTGGTCAGTGCGTGTCATACCTACCAGCCGGTCGGACAGTTGGAGGGTCAGTAAGCCTTTTATATATATAGATAATATAAACTATCCAACTATTAGCAGGTATTTAAGATTTTACTCTTAAGCTTTTCATGTTCACCGCTGGTTGTGTCTATGTTGAAGTGAATAGTTGAAACAATCTTTCTATACAAAGGAGTTGTATAGAAAATTCTTTTACTTAGTGTCACTTGTCAAAGACTCTCAATCTGGGACAGTCTGGTAGGTGAGAAGACCCTAGGCTTCTGAGGTGCCATGGCCTTTACCTTCTCATTTGTTTCTACCACTTGCTTACCTGGAGGCCTTGGATAAGTCACTTAATTCCTTTGAGCCTCAGTTCCCGCACCTGTAACATTGGGATAATAATATTTATCTCACATGGTTGGTTTAAGGATTAGAAAATTGCATATGGAAAGTGGTCAATAAATGGACACTATAATTCTAACAGTGGGAGCCTGGTTTATAAGAACTATTAAAGGAAGTTACAAATATATTGGAGCAGTTCAGATTAAAGTAAACGTGACAAGCAATAAATTTAAAAGATCAGAGATATTTAGGAAATTCATATTATTGAACCTGGAATTGAGACAAAGAGATCAGTGATCTTCTCCATGACCTGACAGTCAACTACAAAGAAGAATCTAGTTGTCCTCCACAGAGGACAATGCAACATAATCCAACAGTAAGAGAATCTAGTTAGTTATAAAAATAAATATTATTTTATAAAATTAATAATAAAAAAATAATGTGGCTAAACAACCCAGCAATTCCACTACTAGGTATATATATTTACTCAAGAGAAATGAAAACATAAGTTCATAGAAAAACTTGTACTTGAGTGTTTACAGCAGCATTATTTATAATAACTACATGGCCAAAACAACATCTCTTGAATAAATAAAAAATGGTTTGAATTAACAAAATATGGTATATCCATATAACAGAATATTATTCAGTTACAGAAAGGAATGAAATACTGATACATACTATAGATGAACCTGGATGAACCTAAAAACATTATGCTAAGTGAAAAAAGTCAGAAAAGACCATGTATTATATGATTCCATTTATAAAATGCTCAGAATAGACAACACTGTAGAGATAGAAAGAAGATTTTTGGTTGCTTAGAGCTGGGAAAATGGGAAGCATTAGGGTGTAATACTGAATGGGTACAGGGTCAAAAATTGATTGTAGTGATGGTTGCACCACTCTGTGAATACTTTAAAAATCATTGAACTGTATCCTTTAATGGGTGAATTATAGAATATGTCAATTATATTTCAATAAAATTGTTATAAAAATCAGTGGCTAACTATTGGGAAAAGCTACAAAAGTTAAACCTTATTGTTTTATGGGGTGGGCTTCTTTCACTAACAGTATGTGGCCTTGGATTTGTAAAAGAGGGGAAGGTATAATGACTGATTCTGGGATGTTGCCATCATGGTAATTTTTTAGGTTTTCACTGAATTTTGTGCTACTTTGGTTGTAAAGATCATTTCACTCTTGATCATACTTTTCCTCCTTTAATAATTTTTATTATCTTAAATTAGCTTCTCTCCAGACAGAAGAGAAAAAATTAACGCATCAAGTAACATGAAGTAGATGAGTAATGTATAACATCAAATGCTTACAAAGGCACGTATCCATATGGAGACACATTTCTGTCACATGCAGATAAAAATGAGATAAATGCCTCGTTGTTTATTGCTGTTCTTTTCCATATGTATAATTAATGATCAACAACCAAGTTTTTAATACCTGGATTCAACTAACTTGCCAACAAAAATAACCTGTCAGAAATGGGAGAGAACACGTGTGCAGTTGATAGTGATCAGAATTGTTAAATTTTGTAACAATAACAATTTTGACAGTATAGCAGTGTACTCTGTGGTAAAGAACCCCATTTCAGTTCATGTTTAAAGTTAGGACTAGATAAGATGGAAAATGAGATGCTATACTACAGACTGACACATAATTTGAAGATACAACAAAAATATTTAATTTTGGGGATATTTCTATGACATGGAGAAAAACACCCACAACATCACAGCTTTCTCAAACACACGCATCATTAAAAATTGCTCGTCTTTTGTCACCTATGCAATGTGAAATCTAATTTATAACAAAGCTTGTAATGGGCTCTGCAATTTGCTGTACAGATGAAGATTTTTATAATGTCATTGAAAACGAAAAGCAAAAATGCAACCTGTTTTTAGATTTGTTGTCTTCATAAAATAGAATCTCATTATTTTTTAGTTCTTTGATTATTTTATCTTCTATTATGGATGCATTATCCTCCAGACTCTAAAAGTCACACAAAACATAATGAAAAATAATAAAATTATGTTCATCATAAAATATTTTTAGTTATATTAATTTTTGAATCAGAGAAAACTGAGTATTTTGTAGCTAATCACAAGTGTCGAAAACCAATGCAGATACAGGCAACACAGGGTAAAAGTGAGAACTGTAAACTCAGGAGCTCTAATTTACCTGCTATGTGGTTACCTTGAACAAGTTGGGACTCTCTGAACTTCAGTCTTCCCATTTTTAAAGAAAAGTCCATTTAGACCAGATAGCCTCTACCTAAATAACATTTTTTTTTTTAAAAAGCTTCGGTAATCTATGATTCTGTGACAAAGCACTAGATGGTCTAAAGATTAACAGAGAGAACAGAATGTATGTCCTTTCACATTTTAATTCATTAAGCCACCTTTATATTGAGTTTATCTGCTAAGAGTTTTAAGCAGTTATGATATTAAGTCAATAAAAATGAAATAATTGAAGCCAGTTCAGGTAGTTTTGCCAAGAGGCTATTATATATGTAATAAACACCTGAAACTGATCAAAGAAACCCTATTCTACAAAATACTAACAATGGACACATTGCCTGAGAATGTGTTAGAAAAACCAGTTTACTTTAGTTCTTTGTGGTCGACTAAGTTAATTATACTTGAGTCTCTGAGTCTAAGATATAAAAATTATCCAAATTTTGTTTTAGAGGTTTTTTTGGTATTATTTTTCTCTCTCCATTTTATGAGTACTGTTTTTTATTAGTGATAAAACCAAAATCCTTCATCATACCTGATATCTGAGGCAATTTACCTTGACTCTTTTTACCAGTTACATCAGCTGTGTCTCCCCAACTTTGATGAACTAATAGTTTATTTTTGTAATTCCCTGGAATATTAAAACAATATTAAAATAATATGTAATATGAACATAAATACATACATTCTAGATCTGTAGTATATAATACATATTATATATACACACAGATACATATATACATACACACACACATATACACTGAGTGGCCAGATTATTATGATCTCTGAATGCATAATAATCTGGCCACTCAGTGTGTGTGTGTGTGTGTGTGTGTGTGTGTGTGTGTGTGTGTGTATATATATATATATATATATATATATATATATATAGAGAGAGAGAGAGAGAGAGAGAGAGAGAGAGAGAGCCTATATATATAGGCCCAGTGCATGAATTTATGCATGGGTGGGTTCCGGCCAGCCTGGCCAGGGGGAGGGGACATGGGTGGTTGGCCGGCCTGCTTGCTGGTCGAACTCCTGGTAGAGGGGACAATTTGCATATTAGCCTTTTATTATATAGGATATATATATATATATGTGTGTATATATATATATATATATATATATATATATAGAGAGAGAGAGAGAGAGAGAGAGAGAGAGAGAGAGAGAGAGAGATGCAAAAACCAGAATTGAGCATTTGAACATAAAGGTGGCTTACAGTGATTGATAACTATTTCAGTTTAATTTTCCATTTATGGATAAAATGTAATTAATCTGTCAGTCTAATCCAAATGACATGGTAGAATTGTTTAGTTTGTGTAGGTAGCTCTCAGTAAGCGGGCTTATCTTACATCCTACCTTCTTACCATTACTTACCCCCTCTGATAAAGAAAGAAATCTGATTAGATTTATGTTTCTGAACATAGCTTGGGGATGCTAACTATTTTTGGAAAGCAAGTTGTATTTATTGGACTTTCATTTTTATGTGTGTGTTTTTCCCCAGCAGCAGAAAGAGTGACCTGAACATATATCTGCAGATTCGCTGCCTACATTTAGAATCACATATTTCTCCTGACTGAGACGATAGAACCCTAGGGCTTTAGCTTCAATAACACCTCATTTAAAACAGTACCAGACAACACATGGTAATGACTTTGCAAACTGGAGCTAATTCAGGAAAGACAGGTGATAATGGCAAGATATGGAAACCCCACAGCTCTCACATTTCTCTAAGACAGAAATAGATCTTCTTCCATGTCAGTTGGCAGCATTATTTCATTCTACTTTTACACAGCCTTCCCCTGCATGGTAGCTATGGCAATGGAGTGCTAGAGGACTGCAAGGAAATTAAATGGCCCATGAAAACAGGACAATGGACACACATTATTAGCATTAGTGAATGATGCTCTGGAATAGTAGTCACTAAATCTAGAGTTTTGCTCCATCACTCACTAATTGTGTGCCCTTGGATAAGTCCCACGTACTCTCTCACTTTTATCATCCGTAAAATAAGGGATTTGGGTGAACTCCAAAGTGTTTTTCCAGGACCAATTTGACATTTGCATAATCTTCTATAGCTTGAAAAATATTTCTACAAATCTTATACTATTTAATTCACACAACTCTGTTTGTTATTTATGCCACTGTATAACTACAGTGAGGCCTCCCCCCAAAAACCCTTGTAGTAAATATGCCATTCAAGTTTCTTTTAAAGTTATTCAACTGCTGTGGGCAGGCACTAATGTGGTTATCTCAACACATATAATTTAAGTGTATAATGATTTTCTACAATATTACATGTCAAATTTTTAATCCTTGTTCAAGGATATGTTTTATTGGTTTTTAGAGAGAGAAAGAAACCTCAACATGAGAGAAAAACATCGAGCCACCTAGCCAGGGCTATATGCCAATTTTTATGCTATATATTATGGGGGGCAAAACTAAGGGGCAGAGCAATTAGGTGGATCTCAATAATAACAAAAACTCTATTGTTTATTGAAAATTCACTATGTGGCATATACCATACTAAGTGTTATATACAGATTATTTCTAATTCAAGTATCCTTCAAGTGTGTAATAATATTGTCCCTGTCTTACAGATGAGAGAAATGAGACTTGAAATATTATTACATCTTCAAAGGTTGTGCAAGAAGAAGAGTCATGTTTGAAATTTAGATTAAACTGGCCAAAGTTGGTGTTCTCTCAACTACAGCACACTATACCCCTCTTTTCAATCAAACGAACAAGTATGTAAAAATGCAACCATGTATACAGTCCAATGTTAAATCTAGCCGGTGCAGTTAAATAAAGAACCTAATATCTTTGGTACTTCCTGGTAAATTACTTGGTGTTCTCAGAACATTGTCATTCTCTGAGCTTAGGTTGTTTTCCTTCTATTTCCTAAAGAGATGCTCAAGGCATTGCCTTAAAGTCTAAATAGGAAGAACATATTCATAAAATGTCTATGCTCTTCTATGCTAAAAGGAAAACATTGAATTTCCTTCTTGAGGTGATCAAACTTCAAGTGCACAAACTAGTAATTCACCATTACCAACTGATGTGTGTAACACTGCAGGAGAGGACCAGGGAGTCCTGCATAATGCCCTCTCCTAGGAAGAATCCCAGGAGCACTTCCTTCTCTTAAAACAGCCATATTAGAAGGTAAGAAGATAAAGTCAAAAACATTGAAAAGCTTAAATCCCTCTGCAATAAAAGAGAAGAACCATTACTCTCATATAACAACACAGAAAGAGACATGACAGCCGGTCTAATCTCTCTCGCGTGGGTCTTTGATATTTTAAAGTAGAGAATCAACTTTTACTTTTATGTGTTTTTTTAATGCTATTGCAATACATAAGCCTATATTTCAATCTGCATAAGTACCGGATTGTGTGCTGGTCACATTTTGGTGGAATTAATGTTGGAAATTATACTTCTAAAGTGAATAACCTGAGTTTCCATGGATTTGAGTTAGGGATTCCATGATTCTTTCATTAATTTTTAAATGTAAGACAGAATAAAAAGTAGAATATTTTTACACATTACATATATATATATATATATATATACACACACACACACACACACACACACACACACACACACACACACACACACATACATACTGTCGGGATAGAAAGACAGATTAATGGGATGAAATAACAGTCTAGAAAGAGACCCAATTGTATATACATTTGTACCATCTGAAGGCTTAATTACCTATGTTTTGTAACAGAACCATCTTTACTCTAATTGTGTTTAATTCCAAGAAGTAGAATAGTAAAACAGATTACTGAGACAACACCTGGTGGGGGTGGGTGGTCTAGAGCAGACAGTCACAATGACTTATTTTTGTATGTTTTTGTCCTATAACCCCAGATTACTTTACAACCAGATTTGGTCCTCTAATGTTGATCTTTCATCTCCATCATGACTCATTCTTTGCCCCCCACAATATAGGCCTTCAGCCCTATCTCCTCTTTGCTTCTAACTCCCAACCTTCTGCATCCTCTCTCTCCTGTATTCCTTACTTCTAGCTCCACAGGTAAGGTTCAGAGCAAGTAGCTGTCTATACCATAGTACATCATCCAAGAGATTAAGTTGTTATTTAACTTCAGAAAGTTTAAAAAACACTCTGGAAAAAAAATGTGTTGATATGATGCCAAATCGGATTCTAGGATATACATCAAAGCGTAGTTTGGTTATTTCACAAGTCAGAAAATGCAAGCATTATTTTACTATATAGTCATAGTATTTTAGCTCATCAAATAATCCAGAATATTAGTTATAATAATACTGTCCTGATTGAAAAAGAAACATATGGACATATACAAAATATCCAGTAAAAGCAAACAATATATGATCCATTGAGCACTAAGTGCTATGGACTTACTTTGCATCTACTTCTCTTATGCCCCAAGTAGGAATTAGCACAGTCCATGATTCTAAGGTGTACTATATCACTCCCCAAAGCAAAAGTACCTCCACCTAGGATAATCACTACAAACATATTGTATTCTATCTTTCCAGTCTTCTTGTTGTATTGCACACCTGTATTTAAGTAAGTTTTCTGTGAACCTGGTATATAATAAATGTTCATTTTCATCTTATAAATATATAGATATGGTCAAAACAAAGTGAACATTTGATTTTCTGTTTCTTTGTTTTCAACTCTATCCCTTGGATGGTTCTTCCATTCTTAGCCTATCTCCATCTGCTAACTTTGCAGTTTGTTTCTCAGGTACTTTCCTCCCTCACCTTTACTCTACTTTAGTTTCTCTCTTGTACTGTACTTTAAATCCATCATTCCTGAAAACTCCCTTGTCAAACTGGCTCCTCTTCATAAACTCACTGTGGTTTAACCACATCACCCATCATCCAATCTGGGAACCTGGGCACTGCCCTTGATTTGTCCCCTTATTCACCTGCATCACCTTCTGCCCGTGGGTTTTGATTTGAACTGCTTCTTGTATCTGTTTCTTCTTTTCTAGTATCATAAATTTACTACCGCAAGTTTATTTATTACTTTACTTTTCAATCACTAGAGCACACATGAATTCATTGTTGTTGTTGTTTTAAAATACGTTTTTATTGATTTCAGAGAGAGGAAGGGAGAGGGAGAGATGGAAACATCAGTGAGAGAGAATCATTGACCTATTGCCTCCTGCACGGCCCCTACTGGGGATTAAGCCTGCAACCCGAGCATGTGCCCTGACCAGGAATCAAACCATGAGCTCCGGATTCATGGGTCGACACTCAACTACTGAACCATACGGGCCGAGCCATTGTTGTTATTTTAAATTCCAAGTATATTAGTAAAGCTGAAAACACTTGACTACTATCCTAATCCTAGTTCCCTTTCCCACTCCCTGTAAGCACTCTTTTGAAGTATTATGTATTTTATGGTACACTCTCAGACTTTTAAAAATTATTTTTAACCTACAAACTTTATGATCATATAAAATAGATGGCATTATAGTGAGTGAAGGTGTACATTTAATATAAATGGTATAACTGTACTATGTGTATTTCTGCAACTTTCTTCACTCAATAATATCTTTGGGTCCATTCATATAGATACATACATACATATCCATACATACTCATAGATATAGCCTCCCTACTGGTCCATCTTTCTCTGACCTTGTACCTCTATGCTTACTCTCAAACAGTAGCTATGAGCCTGTCACAACACGGGTCACTCCAACTCACTTCTCTACTCTACATTCTCCAATGTTTCTGTAAAAGATAAAGGATTTAAAATGGTCTTCAAGGCAGACAGAGAAGAAATAAAGTGATGAAGGTAAGGATAGGGTTGATACACAAACTGTGTACCTTAAAGCCTGGTAGTGTAATTGGAGATAGACCCAAGTTTTATTGCTGAGCTTATTATTACTAAGAACATTAGGTCTTTCAATACTAATGAAGAATACAATTATCTATTTTGTGCTGTTAGAAAACTAACAGTGTTTTATTGTATTTGTAATAAAAAATTTAAAGTAGATCACAGTGACAGTTTTTCCTGAAATAAAATATAATTTCAATGCAACCTAGTAAAAACCCCAACAAGTAGTACCAGTGTCAGGCTAGGAAGACAGATTAATGGAGTGAAACAACAATCTAGAAAGAGACCCAATTATATCAGCAGTGTGTGATAAAATTGGGATGTTAAACTTGTAGGCAATGTATAGATTATTTAACATATGGTATTAGAGTAAGTAGGTGGCTATTTAAAAAAACACAAATGTTTTTATCTCTACCTTACATCTTGTAACAAAATTAATTTTAGTCAGGTTAGATTCTGAAAGTAAAAATAAAGTCACAAAACAATTAGAAGCATTATGCATATTTATGAAAATTTGGTATACGGAAGGCTTTCTTCAGCATAACAAAGAAGGCCAAAACCATGAAAGACTTATAGGTCTAACACTTAACATTTTTTAACTTTCATATGATAAAAATATAAAAGAAAAATATAAAAAGGAAAAATGTGTAACATACTTATAAATATATTGGTATATAAATAGATACATATATAAATCAATATATAGATTTATGTCTCTATATCTATATTATGTGTATATGCATATATACAGATTGGGGGAGGGAGACAGAGAGCACAAGAGAAAGCAAGAGCAAGCTTGCAAATTAATAAGAAAAACCTGAATAGCATAATAGAAAACAAATGTCATAATTCTTCCCCAAAGAAATTCAAATGTCAGTAAACACATGGAATATTCAACTACCTCAGTAATTACATAAAGGCAAAGTAAAAATACTGAGATGCCATTAAATCTGATAAAGATTGAAAAATAATAACCACTGTCAGTATAGGTATGGGAAACTGGTGCTCTTATATGCTATTGTGGAGGGTGTGAACTAGTTCAAACTTTCAAGGAAGTGATTTAAAGGGACTTAAAAAGTCTAAAATTGTATAGTTCTAGCAAGTCTTTAAGCATTTCATACACATAATAATTTGTCAATTAATCAAACATATGACACCCATGATAATATTCTTTGTGGCTTAATTAACAACAAGATTAGTATTTGTGTAGAGGAAAAAGAGACAGGTAATATATACCAGAGTGTTATTAGTGGCAATTATGGGCATCTGAGATCTCAGGTGATTGAAATTACCTTTCTATTTGTGTGCCCAAATGTTTTGACTAGAAGCCCTATTGGAAACAGGAGGCATACATGTTTGGGTGTGGTCCTAAGACGCCTATTTTCAGAAGTACAGTGGATTTCCTGAGCACAGTTAGTATGTGACAGCTAAGAAGAGCAAAGCATGTTTAAAGAGGTGCAATTACTTCATCAGGATCAGTGAACAAATTCTCATCAGTGCCAGTCAATGTCTGGCCCTCAAATATTTAACAGTTCACCAAACTTCCATCTAATGAGCCTATGCGATACAGCATGGCAGCTATTTCTCAGACTCCTCCTGGGACTGGAATTCTGCTTCCAAAGGACCATTAAAGAATTAGTTAAGAGTCCCTCTTCATTAAACTCATAAAGTTGTAGAATTCTTTTCTAAGAATTAAGACAACATAAACATACTGAAGTACCAGGCTGAAAAATTTGCAAATAGAGTCAGTGGGGAACAATTTAACATTACTTGCAGAAATGCAGGCCTACATTTCAATGACATAATTCAAACAGTGTTGTGATGAAAATACAAATTCAGTTTCAATGAGAAACCACTTTCTGTCTCATGGCTTCTGAAGTAAAAAAAAATTCTGCTTTTAATTAAGAAAAAATCAACAGTAAATGCTTTAGATTCTTGAAGCACCTTGGAAGGTTTCTTTTCCGACCACACTCTGCTGGGCCCAACAAATAGCTAACGGGAAGCATTAGGTAGATTTAAGAACTTAATTCTGGAGCTCTGACAGTTACTGTGTGACATCCTGTGACCTACTCTCTCTGCCTCAGTTTTCTGATTCACAAAATAAGGATAATAGCAAGTTCATATGGGTTTTCCAAGGAGTAAATAAGCTAATGAACATGTTTAATATGTGGCATCTAAGAATAAACCATGTTTTAAAAGGTGCTGACAAATAATGAGTATTCAATAAGTAAATTATCAATGAAATGATAATGCAAGATGGATAAATTGTAAATAAAACACATTGAATCTTTAACATTTCCCAAACATGACAAGATTCCCAGGCATGCAGAAAAATAATCAAAGGAAAATTGCATGCATAAAAACATAACAACGGGGCCAGGACAACATCTACACTAATAAAAAAGAAACATGCAAATTGACCGTACCTCCGCTACGCCCACAAGCCATGCCCACCAGCCAATCAGGCACGAGTATTCGAATTAACTCAACCAAGATGGTGGTTAATTTGCATATCCAGGCACAGAGCAAAGACTGAAGACAGTGTAGAAGGAAGCCAAGCCCTGCAGAAGGGAGCGAAGCTGTGGAGAAGCAAGCGGGGTGGCAGAGAAGCATGTGGGGCAGCGGAGATGGGAGGGAAGCAGGCGGGGCGGTGGAGACAGGAGGGAAGCAGGTGGGGAGGGGAAGACGGGAGGGAAGCAGGTGGGGAGGTGGAGATGGGAGGGAAGCAGGTGGGGCAGTGGAGATGGCCGCAGGAAGCCCTATTCTTGCAGGAATCTCCCTGCAATGGGCCTCTAGTCCTATATAATAAAAGAGTAATATGCAAATTGACCATCACTCCAACACACAAGATGGCTGCCCCCATGTGGTCAAAGATGGCTGCCCCCATGTGGACACAAGATGGCCGCCACAAGATGGCCAGCAGGGGAGGGAAGTTGGGAGGGACCAGGCCTGCAAGGGAGGGCAGTTGGGGGCGATCAAGCCTGCAGGGGAGGGAAGTTAGGGGTGACCAGGCCAGCAGAGGAGGGAAGTTGGGGGTGACCGGGCCTGCAGGGAAGGGCAGTTAGGGGGGACCCAGGCCTGCAGGGGAGGGCAGTTAGGGGTGACCAGGCCTGCAGGGGAGAGCAGTTAGGGGCAAACAGGCTGGCAGGGGAGCAGTTAGGCATCAATCAAGCTGTCAGGGAAGTGGTGAGGGGGTGATCAGGCTGGCAGGCAGAAGCGGTTAGGGGCAATCAGGAAGGTATGCAGGCGAGCAGTTGGGAGCCAGCAGTCCTGGATTGTAAGAGGGATGTCTGACTGCCCATTTAGGCCTGATCCTTACCTGGGCAGTTGGACATCCCTTGTGGGATCCCAGATTGGAGAGGGTGCAGGCTGGGTTGAGGGACACCCCCCCCCATGCACGAATTTTGTGCACTGGGCCTCTAGTATACTATAATGAGGAATGATTAAGTGATAAATAATATTTGAACAAATGAAGTTCAGAGGCAAGAGTGGTAATTAAGTTTTCTAGAGAAGATCAGTTAAAATAAGCCCTAGAAATAGGAAAAGGATTTAATTTTCTAGAAAGAAGGTAGGAGTACCAAATTTTAAACTAAAACCGATAGCTGAAGCAAGCCATATTTTCTCATCCAACACTGTTTATTATTCTTTTTCTGACTCTTCTTTCTCTTCCTTCATGGGAATACATTTGTAATATAACTTGTGTTTGTTTGTTTTTTGTTACTGAATTTTCCTTCCATATAAAAAAAAACTTATGAAAAATTCCAAACCTATACACAAGTAGAAAAACAGTATAAGGAACCCCAACATTCCTTAATTCAACCTCAAACTATTTATCAATATTCTGACATTCTTGTTCCAAGTGACATATTGATTAGCATATAACTCCAAACACTGGGCTCTTTGTTTTGACCAATTTTAAATGTAGTTCAAAGGCAACTATGAAAATGTGACTTCTTTCATTAATGTGTAGGATGTCCCAAAGAAACCTCCTGGACCCTGCTAATTGCTTTCTGGAATAAGAAAGGATTAAACAGTTTGTTCCAAATAGTCTCCCATAGATTGAATAACTCCTTTAAGCAAACGTTTTAAAAACTAAAGAACACTATAAATACAGAAAAATCAAAAGTATATAGTTTTAGTAGTGAATACAAATGAATGCACCTGTGTAACTACTACTCACTTGAAGAAATAGCCCATAACCCAGATACTTCTCTGTGCTGTTCTAGGTGTAGTTATTTTGACCTCTCACCATAGATCAGTTTTGTCTGTTTTTGAATTCAGGCATATACATACATTCACACGCACATACATACATGTATACATACAGTATACCTTCTTTTGTGCCTGCTTAACCTGAACAACACTATGTTCAAGAACAGCATTCATATTGTTTTTATTGTATATTCTTCCATGTGTATGAATATACCAAAATTTATTTATTATGTTATTGTTAAATATTTGAGCTGTTTCTAATTTTTCAATATTGTGAGTAATTCTGTTACAAACTTCTTACATATGTCTTTTAAAGCTACTCAGTGTTATTTGGTACAATATTGGGTCATACAGAATGAATGTTCAGTTTTGACAGATTTCACAGAAGAGTTTTCCAAAGAGGATACACAAATTTATATCCCACCAGTAGTGTATAAGAGTTCAACTTGTTCCAAATCCTTGCAATTGTCATTTTAAAAAATGTTAGCCATTCTGGTGGATGTGTAGTTGTATCTAATTTGGACTTAATTTGCAATTTTCCAATTACCAATGAGGTAATGAGATGAGCACCTTCCTCAAATATTTACTATTTGGATAGTTTCTTTTGTGCAGTGACTGGTCAACTTAGCTGCCCAATGTTTAAAGGGGTTTTATATTTTCTGTTTAATTGGTTTGTAGGCCCTACATCTATATTTCAGACATTTCTCTGACCATCCTGAATATAGGCCCTGAACTCCAATTTCAGATTGCCTAGAACCATGACACTAGAAAGAGTAGAGTGCTGCTCAGCCTTACGCTTAGTTAATAGCAAATGCCTGGGATGGAAAAAGGCTCACGTCCCTCTGTTTCCTTTCCCCCGGAAAGTTTGGCACCATAGACCCCGGCATCACTGTTACATCCTAATTTTCATCTCTTTAGATTTATGAAACTGCTGAAAGCTCCAGGTCACCACATTGTGCTCAGTCTCTCAGCCCATGACACCTCTGGAATGACTTGGGATTAAAAGTGGGAAAAAAATTCCAAGTTCACTTGAATGTATTCCCCTTCTCGTTGGAATTTTAGTACTCACTCTGACATAAAAATTATTTTGAGCTAAAGGTAATTGAAGAGAAGACACAAGGAAAAAAAACCTCTCCACTTTCCCCATTTCTGTAGGAAGAGCAAGATGATGACTAATCTCCAGACACAACTTGAGACTCTAATCAGCCTGAAGACAGCACCACACTAACCTATACAACAAGCCTTACTAATTAGCTTTTACCTTACATTAATTTCTCCACAGCATACCAACCCTACCAGCCTAACCCCGTTTTCTTTGTTTTGTTACTTCTCTAAAAATTTATTGTCCTTATTTATTTACTATTTAAGCCTAAATTCTGGCCACTGGTTTGAGATACTCATCACTGCGTTCTCCCTACACACATGTTAATAAACTGTTTGCTTTTCTCTTGTTAATCTGTCTTTTGTCAGTTTATTTTGAAGACCCAGCCACTGAACTTAAGGAGGTAGAGTAACTTTTTCCTTCCTTACAGTTTTGGCAACTCAGATCTGATAACCTGGGACATCCTACCTACCCTGGAGTCTATAGCACAATCTTGGGAACTGAGGAAGTCAGCGAAAAGTAAGAATTCTTACCAAAATCAGCCTCCCAGATTTCTATCTATAGTATCCAGTCAAGAAAGGGTGGCAAAAAATTTCTCTTTTCTAAATTTACATTAACAGGGGAAAACATTTGTGCCAACCACTTCTTTGGGTGTGTATGGCTTTATTTGTTATTGATCTGTTTCTCTTTCTGAAAAATACACTTTCCCTTTGTCTCTGTCTTTTGTGTCATTTGTCATAGGGGGAGAATCCTACAAGAATGCTATTTGACCTCACAGACTGTTAAGTTTATAGTTCTCATCACACCAGTCTATTTAAATAAACTTTACTGTGGGTCACCAGTTAAAAAAAAAAAAGAGAGAGAGATTCTTCTCTTGCCTTGTTTTGGGTCTTGGGAGCTTGTCTGGGATCCAGTGACAGCATACTCTCCCTGTTTTTCCACCTTGCTGGGAGACACAGGTATCTGGCCTGAATCTACCGATGACCAACCCTCAGGCTGGGACACATTCCTACCGATTGTGCCAGCTCTCAGGGGAATTTGTCTTAATTAGAGGCCTCAGCCCATAGGTTGCCTTTTTCATCTTTTCCCTTCATTGCTTCGTCAGCGTGGGGAATATATTCTTATCCCGTATCACCTATCTGGTATCAAATATTAGGGAGTCTGTGATTAAAGTTGTCTCATGTTAGCGAAAGACCCAGTTTCCTTACCGCCTAAGACCATGAAAGTCTTAGCTTTCTTTTACTGGCTTTGGGAGTGACCCTTTTGGATCATGAGGGCTACATCAATCTGCATCCATTCCAGGGGCACCTCTTGTGTCCATGGTAAAAATTTACTTTAAGCCTATAATTTTTCCATAAAAAGGCATTCTGGTCTGTACATTGGAATGGATAGACCTATGGTGATCCTACCCATTGAAGTCCTGACAATGGATTTTTGATTTGGAAAATATCTAAAAGATATTTTAGAGAGCTCTCATCCTAAACAAATGTCCAATTGGTTCCTATCAGTAGGTCAAAAGAAGAAGAAAAGAAAAAAAACTAAAGAGAGAGAGAGGGAAGGAAGAGAAGAGTTCCTTTCCTGGCCTTTAACAAGATTAGTAAGTGGAGATCAGATTTATAATTGAAGTTAAGAATTGCAAAAGGCACTCAGGCAGTTGTGAGACAGTAAATATTGAAAACCAGGAAATATCTTTAGCAAAGTTCCTGGAACACACAGCCATCCTGGATTTACTGCCCCTCACTCTATAATCAGACCCCAACCATCCCATATAAAGCTCTTTAAAAATGTGTTGTGAATTTCTCACCACAAAGCATTCATAGGGCTGTCTACACCTCAGGAAAAAAAAAACACCTTCAATAGCAATTTTCCTAGAGTTTTTATAACATGCAAATGTGATCCTGGACTCCTTAGCAAAATCGTAGATCCTTTCTGTGTCCCTTTGAGATGCAAATCTTACAAGAAATTTAACATGTAAACCACCTGAAACTGCCAGAAATTAAAGGGAAAAAAATAGAAAAGGAAAAAATAAGTTTTTGGAAAAAAACCTGCTACTTGGTATTTTTAAAGGGTTCTTAACTGAAATTTTAGTCCACAGTCTTCATAAGATTACATATTAGCACAAATGAAAATCTTAAAGGTCTTCTAAATGAATACTGGTAAAAAGCTTTAGCTAGCCCACAATGAAGAGTTAACTTGTTCCATCTGCCAGAAATATTAATTTGTTTTTTTCTTTACCCATTGAATAATCTGCCTAGAAGAAGATTTCCCTAATCAGAATATTTTTTTGTGTGTGTTTCATGTCTTTATCACATTTTTGATTACTTAAGAAAATCAAGTCTTATCAATATTGAGAGAGCTATGGTTGTGTTGTTTTGTTTTTCTCTTCAGTATGTTATTTGCTATGTTAGCATTTGAACTCTTTATATATATTTTTGTTAAATAGATAACCAAGTATTCTCTCATAGTGACCTGTGATTTTTGACAAACTTCTAATGCTAAATTTTGACAAAACCAAATTGTAAATGAAGTCTTTTTGACCTGAACAGACTTTGAGAATTCCCTGAGAGCCCTTGGAAAATCTCAAAGGATATTTTTCTCTCAGCTTATAAAAAGGGAGATGTTAAACTGAATAGGTTTATTTGATATATTAAATTATATGGTAAGCATTAACAAACAAGAAGTGATGTTTAAACTCCTTTAGGTTATATTTGTATGAATTTATGTTATTAATAGAAGTATTTTAAAATTGTTTAAATTTCGTAGAAATTTGTCAATGTCCCTACTGTCCACATGTCCTGACATAATGTTATCAGTCATAAGGCTAGTTATTATCTTAAAATGTTGTGTGTAATAGAAATAACTAAATTTCCTTGTCACTTGGATTATAATGAACTCTCATTGGATCTTTAGCCAGGATCATTTTAAGTCTTTTGTGAGTCACAAACAGTTACTGTTTTACTTTGATTCTTCTCTGAAAGCATTTGCAATGAGTTATAGTCACCAAGTGTTTGTCTTCAAAGAAATTCATTTGTGAAAAACAAACAAACAAAAAACTCAGACAATATTCTGGAATATAGATTTCTGATAATGTTTAAGATCATGACACTGGACTGAGTAGGAATTTCCAGAGCTCTAATGGAGAAACTGATGGATTCATAAAACTGCTAACCCAAGATCAAGTAAAACAAAAATTAATCTTATGAGACTAAATGAACAGATGAGGATGATTTTTATGACTTTTTGTTTAAAACATTACTGATTCTTTAATGTTTTGTTTTCCAGATTTAAGGAACCTTTTTATTCTTGTTTCTTAAGCTATCTAATGGCTTACAGCAAACTGGTGGTTTATACTTTTATGAACAAAAATAAAACACTTATTTTTCTCCCTAACTGATTTCTCCAAAAATTGAAAAACACTTAATGGATATTTTTAATTTTATGGTAGTACAGTTATTTGCATAAACTCAATAAGAATCTGTTCTCCTTGTTATTGGGCACAATTGAAAACATTGGTTATATTACGAAGGCTTTGACTGACACGTCATTTTTTGAGAATGATGTGCATAGAATCAGATATGACTAGAGAGATTTAAGGAAATGAATTGCCTTCATAGAGACAAAGCTTATAAAACTCCTTGAAAAAACTCATCTGGTACCTGGCTTATAAGGTTCCCGGACTTAGTGAGTAAGAAAGGTCATTTCCTGGCTGGCATAGGAATCTTAAAAAATTTTAGAAACCTCAGGGAGAAAATTCACCAAATCTATATATACTGAAGGAAAGTCTAATGGCAAGTTCTGGCCTTGACTTCCCAGCCCTGAGAGGCTTTTAAAAGCCTAGCCTGAGATTATTTATTGAAAGTTCCAGTAAAGCAGACTTTTTAAAAAAGAGCCTATATGGTCAATGGCTATTCTTGCTGCACTTATGTAAACAACCAGGCCAAGTTCAATGAGACTGGACTTATTTTGTAAACAAATTAGTCTTAGTTCAATTATCTTTGATAAAAATGGGGGTATGTGAAGGAAGAAATTCTGTTTCAATGAAAAATTATAACCAACCCCTTTTGTATGTTCATTATCTTTGAGCTATTTTCATCTTTGTAAACTGGATCTTGTATTTTTATACATTTTGTCATTAATTAAGGTTGCCAAGTTTTCTCTCATCCTCCTGACTTGCAAACATTGAGATTAAAACCTGATTATCCAGATCCTTATTCCGACTGTGATAAAGCCCTGCAAGCTGAGGCTGGATGCATCTCCCATTTGATGCAAAATCACTGATTCTTATTCTCTGAAAAATCACTAGCACTGTGACAAGGACATATGCACCAGAAGCAGAGATATCGCACAATAAAGCAGGGGATGTGTTGGGCTGCTGTTGCTTGTTCTCATCCCACCATTTGAGGATGTTTGAAACCAAACATCTAAAAATCTGTTTGAGCCATAACAGTTTCTAGTTTCCAGTTTGTTCTAACCATTCAAGTTTTTTTTCATTTGTTTCCACAGAAATGCCCCTCAGTAAATGGCTGAAGGCTGGAACCACAGAGGCCTAACTTAAGGAGCTGCCCTATTCCTATTGCACAGCTGTCTCCAGGAATAAGACACACCACTTACCTAGACTGCCCTTGTCCCAGGTCTGAGAGAGGAATATAAGGGGGGGTGTGCTTAGGTTTCTTCTTTTCTGCTTGTCTAATCTATGTATTGTTCCACCTTTGCAGAACTCTTACTTCAAAACTTCTAACTCAGGTCTCTCTCCCTAGTTACCGACATGATTTTTAATATATGATGCTTCTTAAAAGTTTCAAGTCGGGGAGTGAAGGGGTTCAGATTATGCCACTCTAAAATATGGCACTCTGACATAAGGATTATTTTGAGCTAAAGGCAATTGAAAAGAAGCACACACATGTGCAAACCCTCCCCCCGCCCCCCCCCCCCCCCCCCCCCCGCCACACACACCCTTCTGTTATCTCCTCTGAACCAGGAAGAGAAGGGTGATTATTAATCACTGGAAACAACTCTAGACTCTTATCACAGCAGAGACAGCTCTGGGAGGAATCTACATAACACACCTTACTAAAACAACCCTTATCTCCCATTAATTTTCCTACATATTTATCTTCTCACAGTTTACCATCCCTAAGAGCCTGAAACCTCTTTTCTTTTGTCTTGTCACTTCTCTAAAGTATTATTCTTTGTTCAAATGTTATAAAGATGCCAAGTTCTAAACATCTCTGAGTTCCTACATGTATGTGCATATTGCACATATTAATAGGACTCTGTTTTTTCTCTTGTTAATCCCTTTTGATCAGTCTAATTTCCAGAGCCTCTATTGGAGGAACCAGTAGGGTGGAGAAGAATTTTTTCCCCTACCCTATAACACCAAATACAATTTCTCAAGTATTGGGACATGAAGGCAGAGAAAGGTGGGTGGGTGGGAAGAGCTCAACCATAGAATTTGTATGCACATATGTATAATCCATGCACACAGACAATAGAATGGTGAAAGCTGGGGTGGGGGTGCTGGAGGAGCTCAATGCAGAAAAAAGGGGGACATATGTAATACTTTCAACAATAAAGATTAAAAAAAATAAAATATTTAAACATTCCAGAGGATGTTCACACTAATTGAAGAAATGTACAGTAGCCTGAGATGTTGATATATTAAAATGGATGCTGAAAGTAGAGGAAGGGAACAGATACAATATCTGGAAATATATACTAGTGCATTTTAATTTACCCTTTAAACAACATTCCCTCAGACATCTAACATCCCAGAGAAGGAGCAGGTATTAGATGCTTTTAGCAAAAAAAATGACTTTGACAAGCAAGAGGGAGAGAATGAGAAGGGGAGTAAAAGGAGAGAGGGAGAGAGAGAGACATAATCAAGTTCTTAAGTTTCTTTACATATGAATAAAAATGTCTAATCATGTAAGTGATAGATCATAGAATTTCTCCCTTAACATAGAGAAGAAGCTCCTTTTGCAATTACACACTGAAGCTTGTAGTCATATGGTAGAAGGAAGAAATGACATCTATATATATATATATATAAAAGCCTAAGCAACCGTTCAAGCGTTCAACTGTTTGACCGCTTGACCGTTCAACCAGTAGCTATGACGTGCACTGACCACCAGGGGCAGACGCTCAACACACAGGCATGAAAACATGGAACAGACTGATGAACCTCAGAAGGAAGGGGGGAGGGGGAGGGTGGGAAGAGATTAACCAAAAATCTTATATGCATACTAGAGACCCAGTGCATGGATTCATACATCGGGTGGGGTCCCTCAGCCTAGCCTGTGGGGATTGGGTTGAAATTGGCTCTCTGACATCCCCCGAGGGGTCCCAGATTGCGAGAGGGTGCAAGCCAGGCCGAGGGACCCCACCAGTGCATGAATCTGTGCACTGGGCCTCTCGTAAGTAAATAAAAGAACGGCCTGCCCTTATCACTTATGGGATAGTGAAAAAAAAAACAGTGATAAAGGTGGCAGGGTGTCAGATACCTGAGCCCTTGCTTCTTTAGCTGAAGCTGCAGGTGTGTCACAGAAGTTTAAGGCAACACTGAGAGCAGAGGCAGCCTGAGAAAACAATACAGTGTGGGGTAAACACTTTTCAACAGGGAGATGCCGCAACCAAGTCCCGAGGGTGGGGTGCAATGGCCAGGCACAGAGTGCACACCAGCCACATGGCTCTTTCAGTGCCCACAAGCAGGGGTGCTGATTGAGAGCAAGGGGCATTCTTGGAAAACATGGCAAAAGCTCAACACGAATATAAGACAGAGTAAGGCCTGGATTCTCCCTCAGCCTTGATCTAGACATGAGAAGTTAGACCATGGATGTACCATTCGTTATATTCAGAGCATGTCCCTGTAGAATGCCCCTGCATGGAAGGGCCATTTGTCTGCAGACTTCTGCCAGCACAAACCCAAGAACATCAGGGGGCCTGGAGGACCCCTCTTTGCCAAAGTGCTTGATCACCCAACCTTCCCATAGCTCAAACACCATTTTAGGAAAGATCAAAATAAGAAAGAGAAAAATGTTAAAAGGAAACACATTTTCAAAAGAATCAGTTAAATCTAAAGAAACTAAATTATTGGTTCAGGCTATGTTTGGACTAATTTGAGCATGTTCATACTTTCTACTAGTATGTAGAGGCCAGTGAAAGAGATGAGAGCTTTTTATAGAATAATGAGACTATATTTTCCTTGCACATCTGAGTAGAGTGTGAGTATATTTTTGATGCCACTACAGTATGAACCATAAAGCTAGCCGCACAACACTTACCACGACTGATAAAACAAGAGCACACCAAGTCTGTAAACCCATGGCAGGCAGCAACGCTCATGTTTCGGAATCTTTTTTTTTTTTGCTTTGGGATGAGTTTAGAGAGAATGAAATCCCCATGTTGGCTAAATGAAGAGGAATCTAGCCAGATTTCAAGATAATTAAGCTGGTCAACTGGCTCCAAGACATTAACAGCTGCTGTTTTAATCACTAATGAGAGAGTCAGTTTCTATAATCTGGGAGATGGACCAAAACACATGGTCTTGGTTTTCCTTTCATTTTCAATCAGTTCACTGGAGAAGAACTACCCTTCCATCTCGCGGCTGTCCCCCTGCAAGCTGCTGATAACCTGTTATGAGGGGGAGCACCGCTGCATCACCATGACACACATGCACAGCGGGGCAAGGTCAGCGAGTCCGAGGTCACTAATCAGCAGAGATGTCATGCAGACCTAAGACATTCTTTCTGGACACTCTCACGTGCAGTGCCCACAGGCCTCCCAAAAGAAAAATACGTAAACAGGAAGGGTGGCTACCTTCTGAAAATATTTGGTGTGGCTCCTTGGTTTGCAAACACCTTGATGGTTTTTCAAAAGCCTGTGTTCCTGGAATTAATGATCTGATTTAATGGACATTATGTCGGTCTTGCAATACGGATCTTTGTCATTACTTTGTGACACATTAATTTCACTTGATGTAATTGCGTGAATGATGCAGGAGGCTTGGCAGGGCCGGAATCATAAAACACTCGGTTCACAAGAAATATGAGATCTAATGATGTCAGAACATATCTGCATAAGAAATGTTTTAAACCAACAGACAATCCAGCAGAGGTATTTAGTTTGTTTCAGTTATATTCAAGGCAACTGTATTTTCTAGTGGATTAAAGATCTCAGGGAAAGAATAAGGGAATTATAAATTGTTGACTACATAATAGGACACTTAGTTGAAGAAGTATAATTCTAATGATTATTAGCAACTTATTCTAGCATTTCTAAGGCATAAGGCCCTTAAACATTTTCTATATACTTCCATAATATGTTAAATTGACATCTATCACTAATAAATAAGTTTCCATAGGTAAATGTAGGCATGTTTTGGATAGGAACAGTTTTAAAAATCTTGTCCTGGCCAGGTAGCTCAGTTGGTTAGAGCATTATCCCCATAAGCCTAAGTTGTGGTTTTGATCCCTGGTCAGGGCACATGTACCAATCAACCAATTTATATATATATAAAGAGCCAGTGTCCATAACATCCAAAACGACCAAAGGCTCGACCGAACGCCAAGCTGTGCGTGCAGCATGCCCAGGGGGCTGAACTGCTGACCTCTCTGAGAGAGAGAGGCGGGGACTTGCAGCAGGGACTTGCGTGAGGCTGCCTCATGGCAGCCCACATCCCTCCCTGACCAACCACTGTGACTCCAAACCAGTGAGGGCTGCCTCCAGGCTGCAGCCCCAGGTCCCTCACCCCCACCCCAGGCCCGAGAGTGCGGCGCCAGGCAGGGGCGCCAGGGGATCCGGGAATGCGGTGCGAGGGGCCAGCATGGCGTGGGGGGGCTGTGTTTATACCGCCAAGTTCCCCGCTTCTGCCCCGGCCCGCGCATCCCTCCTCCATCCCCTTGGCGGCCCAGCTCCTGCCTACATGCTTGCCAGGCAGGCCCAACTGTACCGGGGAGTGCGCCATGGCGATAGGGACGGCCACTTCCTGGGCTGGGCCGGCCGGGCCACGGCGATTCATGAGGGCGATGAGGCCCATGGGGCACGTGCAGCCCTCGAGCAGTGGGGGTAGCTGGCCAAGTCGAGTCTGGCTTCGGTGGGGCCAGCGAGAGCCCGAGACCACCCCAGCCCCCACAGGTCCTGGGCCGGACGGTGGCTCAGCGGCGAGCAGTGTCTCCATGCATGGTGCCCGGGGCAGCCGCGAGCTGCTGTGACCCCGGCCCATGCTTCGAGGATGGGGAGGAGGCTCATGGCCACTGACTCTAGTCCGCACCGCCTGCATCGCTGCCTGCCGGGCTGGCAGGGTCCAAAGTGGGCAAGCTGCTCCCGCCCCCCAGTGGTGGAACAGGGAGGAGGGCACTGGGAACAGAGAGGGGACCTCAGCCGGGATCCCCCCGGCGGCGCGGGGAAGGGGCCCAGCCTGGGCCTGGTGGGGAGCTTAGGAAGTCTGGCTGAGCAGGCGCTGGTTCCTACCAACTCTTATTCTGCCATCTTCCTCCAGCTCTCCAAGCTAGCCCCCCTGCCCCACCTGCCCGGGGGAACGGGCTCTGGGCGACCTCCCCAAGTGCAGACTGTGGACCCAGAGACCTCGATGAAGAGTGCCTGGTGGGGCCCGGACGGGGGCCGGTGCAGACCTACCAGGGCAGAGCTGCTTTGGTGTCTCGGTGAAGTTTGCAACAGACCCAAAGAGGAAACCAACCGAGAGGGGAAAGGCCGGGAGGCGTGGATTCCCAGTGCTTTAGCCACTTGAAAACAGACTCGCTTGGAATGTGAAGTGGCTATACGTTCAGCTGAGAAGTGAGGGGGCTGAACCCCACCGTCGCTGGGCTCCTGTCGGTCTGAGGCCCGAGCGTCCACCATGACAAGGAAAAAACAGAGGGAGGGGCCCAGAGGAAGGGAGGGCAATTGAAGGAAACCGTGTCTAGACATTCTCCAGCCCTCTCTCTTTCCGCTGCCTACAAAAGCCCCAGGCCCGACCACAGTTCTGTCTCCACCTTTTAGTCCCCTGTTCTCTAACAACAGAGGAAAGAAATAAGGAAGGGGTCTATGCTGCCTTCAGAAAATATCTATATACCTGATCGGCCTGTTGCCTCCTGCAGAGGGAGGCCAGACTGTGGCTTAGGCCCGCTCCCCTCTGAGCCATCAGCAGGACATCCTGTGAGGTCTCCCAGACTGTGAGAAGGGGCAGGCCGGGCTGAGGGACGCCCCCCACCTCACCCCCAGTGCACAAATTTTCGTGCACCGGGCCACTAGTGAATGAATAAATAAGTGGAACAACAAATCAATATTTCTCTCTCTTTCTCTCTCTCTTTCTCTCTCTCAAATCAATCAACTTCAAAAAAAATCTTATGATGCTGGCATTTATTCAATGCTATTAATTGATAACAAGTAATCCTTTACACTGTAGGAATGAAAAGCTTAAAAATGAATCAAATTGGAATACTATTGAATAATTTTAAGAGCCTATCAGGATGAATATTTTGGAATAAATAGAAAATACTATTTATTGTATTGAGCTTAGGATGGGGTAAATGGAGGAGAGTACAGTTTATAATAAAAGATTTAAGAGGTCACTGTGATTCCTCACCCCCAATTTTAAAATCAGATCTATAATAATAGAAACTATAGCGAGCATCTATCCATGTCTCCACAGACCTCCCTCTGTAGTCCCCTGCAGCCGTCTCCCTGTCCCAGGACTGCAGGGCTAGAAGGTTCCTAGAAAGACCTCTTGCTGTATCTTCATCAGGGACCTTCAGTGTATCCTGCAAACAAGACTACAGAGATTTGATAAACAAAATCCAATCTCTCCCCAACCCTACCTGGGTGTCATGAAGTAAATTTTTTTAATAGTTGGAATGAAACTAGCATATTTGAAAAGCTGTGTAATTTGCAAAAGCTTATTAATATAGTGATGTAGATAGAGACAGGCCCAATAAAGAGCAGCGTGCATTTCTACAGGACGGCTGGATGGGGAGAATGCAGGAGCTTCTGACTCCTTGTCAAGTTAGATACAGTTTCTTACAGGGGCTAAACTAACTTTCTTCTCAAGCTCCAAGGCTGGGGAACGGTGTAAGAACAGGAAGGGGTGGCCTTTGTTCCCAACACCAAGAGGAGAAAAGGAGGAAGGAGCAGTTAAATGCCCAGTTAGACAAGAGAAGTGAGGGGAAGAAGACTGTTAGATTAATGGGCTACTTTGGTTTAATGAGTGGGTTTTATTTTACAGGAACTACAACAAAATATATTTCTAAAAGCATTTTTGTTTCAATTTCATCATCTAGAAAGATTACAAATTTTACCTTTCTAATTAATCTAAGTAAAAGCAGAAACTTATTGCCCTGGCCAGGTGACTAAGTTGGTTGGAGCATCATCCCATACACCAAAAGGTTGTGGGTTCAACTCCCAGTCATAGCACACACCTAGGTTGTGGGTTTTATCCCCAGCTGGGACACTTACCATATGGGAAGCAACTGATTGATGTTTGTCTCTTCTCTCTCTCTCTCTCTCTCTCTCTCTCTCTCTCTCTCTCTCTCTCTCTCCCCCCCCCCCATCTCCCCTCTCTCTCCCCCTTCCTCTCTCTTTAAAATTAATAAAGAACATATCCTTGGGTTAGGATAAAATTAAAGCAGAAACATACTTTAAAAGTTATTCTTTTATGAGCCCATTTGTGGCTTACTCAAGGGCTTTTCTGGATGCAGAGGAAGATGCAATGCAATTCTGAGGTACTGTATCAAAATATCTTTATTTATTCAGCACTGTGTTTCCCACAATTGTAAAGAAGATGCAAGAATGATTAAAATTTGTGAAGCACTGGTCTCATTTGCCACTTGCAACAGCTTAAGTTTAGTTTAAAAAATGCTGAACTCCACTATTTTTCAATCACTATCAATCACCTAAATGAAGGCTAGAAACTTGAACAAAAATATGTAATATATTCTTTTTAAAAAAACCTAATCCCTGCCCTTCAAGAGTTAGCTTTCAAGAATGCATTATGTAAAAGATAGGAACTTGCAAGACAAAGATGTTAAAATATAACCCCTACCCTCTATGAGTGGGAGCAAGAGAGAAAGAAACTCATAATTATGATAAAAAAGGATAAGCACTATGACAAAATAAGCCCAAGGTACTGCAGCATCAGAGAAGAATAGCTTCCAATTCTGCTTAATTCCTTCTTTTTTCAGCAGGGCCTCAAAGGGCCAGTTACTACAGCCTGTGTAAAGAGCTTCCTATTCTTGAGGGCTTTAACCTAGAGGTTATCAACTCATATGGAACATCAGCATTTTGACATTTTGAAAACATTAACTATGTCCAGACTGCTCAGACTGGAGAGAAGTCTAGATATTTCTATAAATCTAATTATTCTGGGGTGGAGACAGAGCATCAGTATTTAAAGGGGGGAAAATTCCCCAACGGATTAGCTGCTGTGCAGTTAAGGCTGAGAACCACTCCCTTCTCTAGGTTTTCCTGGTTATTGTGCAAAATTTAAAAAGAGGGCACTACTTGCTTTCTATAAAAATGCATTTTAAGCGAGGAAGTATTGAAAAGAGGGTCCTGAGACCACAACTGGGATCATAGGGTTTAACAAATTCAGCATAGGACATCTAATATAAACAGAGAAAGGCAAATCAGGCTGCCAACGAAATTCATTCTCTCAAGACTTATTTAGTAGGCAAAGCAAGTCAGTGAGCAATGTGAGAAAATGATTTACACCCGCCTCTGCCAGGCTATCTGGGGGCAAGCTCTGTCAAAGACTATTTAGTGCTTCGCCCTATTACCGCAAACTTATCACCATCTGTTCCTTTTGTATGTTCTGCTCTTTCTGCTAAGGGAACTGCTTCCCACTATTAGGTTTCTTATTATACACATCCCATCCTGTGGTTTGAATATCAGAGTGTTGCAAGTAAAAAGCAGCATCTTTGTCCTCCAAATGTCCCCATAACTCTCAGTACTTGTTAACTTCCCCAGCATCGCAAAATTTTAACTTCTGGGATTTTTTGGAAACACGTTGAAATGGGAAAAAAAGAGTATGTTAAAGCTCATGAGCATAAGTGCCTTCCGACCCAGGCTATTTTGTTTCTTCACCTCTATCAGGACCTGCTATGATTTTAAGACAACTCTTCTTAGGACATCTGATTTCAGGGACTCCATTCTCCGGAGAAAGTACAGAAGCTGAAGATATCTGTGCTTGATTTTCAAAGGGGAGGTTTTTCCGCTCACGAATAACCACAAGGAAATTTTAGTTTAAGTATGTTGATGCAAATAGGGAAAACCCTAGCCTCATGCATCATTCCAGTGGCATTTTAAAATTTAGTGTGTCATCAGAGAAGTAATGCTAATGGAGGGAACACGAGTCTGGGGAACTCATAGCATGAACACAACCTATTGACACCATTGCATTTTGATTTGTCCTTGGGTAGACTTAGAGCTCTTCATTAGCCAAGTCTTCACCTCTGTAATTAGGCAAATTTTCCTCTTATTCCGTCGAGATAATCTGGGAGCTAAACTAGGTAATACATAAATGGCCCCTTTCACAAATCGATGTTGTGCTTTACAAGCATACAAGAGTGACTATTCACATGCCAACATAATGCTGAGCACTCATAAAATAAAAATAAGAAAATGTATTCCCTGGCATTTCCGTTGCTTAAGGTTTATGATAATAATAAATCTCTGAATAGAATGTGTGAGATAAAGAAAATATTTTATTGCTTCATTATGCAGCCTTTTTATATACTCATTTTCAAAGGGCAATTTGGAAAGGTAAGTGTCTCACAGGACTAAAGGGGCAGATTTTGTTGACTTTGATCACTAGGAAACATCTTGCTTGACTTCTTTAAAATTTTTCAGAAAATTACTATGGGGATTCAAAGTTAATTTTATTGATTAAGAATGCTCTTGAAAAAAGTAAACTTAGCATGCTGCTAGATATTTTCAAAACAATTTAGGACCTGCAGGAATTCATTTCAGTATTTGTAATCCCTGAAGCAATATGAAAAATATTGCTATATTATATATAAATCAGTGTGTTTGAGCTTAAAGAGGTATAGGTGAGTCAGGAAAAGAAACGTATTCATTAGGAAAGACATTATGAAGCACAGGCTAAGTAATCAATTAATGCATATGGATTGATGAATTGAAAAAACAAGGCCTTATTGCTGACCTTATTGTGGAACTCATTTTTAAGTTTCAGCATATTGTTCTGACACTTTATAGAGATGCTGATCAAAATAAAAATAAAGGTGTTTGTTTGTAATTGATTGATATTGTACAGGCAAAACCAATAATTTTCCTCCCACCTTTCTAATATCTTCTGGCTGGATTAATCAAATTACCATGAAACAGATTAACAGGAAGAAATGACCAAATTTATTAGGTATGTACATATGGGGGTTCCATAAGAATATCAGACCTGTGAATGCATTGGGCAATTGGGGCTTATATGTCATTCTGAAATACGGAGAGGGAAGAAGGGTTTAGGATTTCAAATGGGAAGTAGGCAATTTCCAGGTAGACAAGGAAGAGCAAACCCTCATGTGTGGCAAACATATTCTTGCTGAGCTACCAGAAACAATGGGACATGGAGGGGACTCAAACAAACAGACTTACTTAGATCCTCTTTTCCACCACATTTAATTCATATTGCTAAAGTGAACATGCTAAGTCTCCCTTCCTGAAGCAGGGTTTTTCATCTGAATTCCTTTAGACAGGTAAAGGGGGTGGGTCAAAGGTTTTTCAGTCTTTTGTTTCTTAAAATAACCAACTTAAAAAATAATCAATACTCCAAAAGGCATATTTTAGGTTGGCAAACTCTGGCTCCCTCATTATACCATTATTAATCTGGTCTCATCTTTCCACTTTATAAATGAACTAGAGGCCCGGTGCACGGATTCATGCATGGGTGGGGTCCCTCGTCCTGGCCTGAGGGGATTGGGCTGAAACCAGCAACCTGACATCCCCTGAGGGATCCCGGATTGCTGGAGGGAGGTTCTGGGGTGATGCACCCCGGAACTGGGCTCCCTGGTCTGTGGTTCCAGGTGCATCAGCTGAGAACCGCCAATGTCTAGTGACCACAGCTCGACAGCTCCTGAGTTGAGTGTCTGCCCTCTGGTGGTCAGTGCACGTCATGGCTACTGGCCAGTCAGCAGGTCGGCCAGTCTGCTGGTTGCTTAGGCTTTTATATACATAGATATCCTAAGACACAAAGAAGGAATTTTTTTAATGTAACTGAGATATTGTCAGTATCCGTTTTTGAATTCTAGTCTCTTGGTTTCAGTTTAACCATCTTTCCGTGATGCAAGTTCTTCTAGTACCAGGCATTTATTAAATATTGTGGTGGGGAGAGTAGAGTACAGAAGTTGCTGAAAGTGTTATATA
The DNA here is from genome assembly GCF_963455305.1 of Plecotus auritus. NCBI lineage: Eukaryota > Metazoa > Chordata > Mammalia > Chiroptera > Vespertilionidae > Plecotus > Plecotus auritus. The sequence goes on from NC_137776.1 coordinate 52,119,822, forward strand.
TTATACAAAGACAAAGAAGGAAATGTCATAATTGCCCTTTGAAGTTATTAAGATTTCATATTTACTGATACCAAAGAACCATCAGTTTCACAAGCTGTTTATATGACCTGGTTTATGGCTATTCAAGAGGAGAGTGCTTAATGTATGAGGAGAGAAGGAAGAAAGTAAAGAGGAGACAAGGACATGATCAATGTCCCTAAGTACATTAAGCCTGGTGCTCCTGGGGACCTGGGATAATGGTAGATGAGAGAATGAGAGGTAGGATTTTTTTTTTCTTTTCTTTTTTTTTTTTTTACTACTGCTGTTCTCTTCAACAATTTCTTCTCACAAACTGTGATATGGATTTTAAGGATAAATACCATTATACAGGGCAGCAAGGCTATTTTCATTTATAGGGTTTACTAAAAGTATAGGATTGTTTAGAAATAATTGTAGATGGTTGAAGGGGCAACTGCCAAACAAAGAGATATACAGATGTACTTCATATGTATCCTAGAAACTTAAAATGTGAACTCCAGTTTTTAAAACATTTGGAAAGCCGTGGCAGTCAAGTTATAATAATGATGATAGTAACAATAACTGTTCCACTGATTCACCTGCCTTTGTTCTTTGTAGCTAGAGATAGTCTGCAATGAGTGAGATAATTGAGTAAACCTACAGATTGCCTATATTAAACTTCAATAGGTGGTGACTTGAAGAAAGGTCTTGTTATTTTTATAAAATGTACTTCTGAAGCCATTCCACAATATCTGTCATGAGATTCTCAAACACATGATAGAGATGTGTGAATAGAATAATATGATTAAGCAGATGCAAAGCTGGTTAAACCACTGTGTAAAGTGTGAGAGATTAGTGGATCAGTTTCACCCGGGCAAGGAGACCCCTGCTGATGTGCCAAAGATCTCTGTACTCAGCCATGTCTTGCTGAACATTATTACGAATGACTTATATGAAAATGAAAAGGCAAGCCTGTCATATCTGCAGATCTCACATGGCTAGAATCTGTAAAACAGCATCAGGTTCCTAGAGCAAACCAACAGGCTGAAATGATTGGCTGAAATTAACAAGAGTATATCAGTGTTCTGAGAAAATTCATATTCAGGCTTAAGCCAAGACTGCAGTCAACATTTGACAACGCGAACATATATATCCTATATAATAAAAGGCTAATAAGCAAATTGACTGAATGGCAGAATGACCGGTCGCTATGACATACACTGACCATCAGGGGGCAGGTGCACAATGCAGGAGATGCCCCCTGCTCAGCCAGAAGCCGGGCTCACAGCTGGTGAGTGCAGCAGCGGTAGCGGGAGCCTCTCCTGCCTCTGCAGCAGCTCTAAGGCTGTCTGACTGCCGGCTTAGGCCTGCTCTCCATAGGGAGCGGGCCTAAGCCATCAGTTGGACATCCCCCGAGGGCTCTTGGACTGTGAGAGGGCACAGGCCGGGCTGAGGGACCCCCCCCTCTGAGTGCACGAATTTTGTGCACCGGACTATAGTGTGTGTTTGTGTGTGTGTCCCTCTGAGTGCACGAATCTCGTGCACTGGGCCACTAGAGTGTGTGTGTGTGTGTGTGTGTGTGTGTGTGTGTGTGTGTGTATATATATATATATATATATATATATATATATATATATATTAGTGGCCCGGTGCATGAAATTTGTGCACATTAAAAGGGAATTAATTAGAGGAAATATTTTAACATTGCTATTTGCCCTTTCTCTATAATAGAAATGTCAGAGATGAAAGAAAATTAGTAAAATGTATATGAAAATCTTCCTCCTGTCAGAGCTGGGGCATGCCACAGGAACCAGAGTCAAGTCCCAGCCCACCGATGTGTGCCTCGAAATCATGTGAGACCCAGACCTGGCCGGCCCCACCCCCATTGGGCTAGATCCAGACCCGGCCAGACCCACCCCCATCAAGCCCCGCCATGGGGGGGCGTGGCCTCAGGTTGCCTGGCCTGGTGCCAGGGGGTGTGCCTTGCAGACCAATGGCCTGGGCGGAGGGCACAGTCTCAGGTCCCCCGGCCTGATGCTGGGGCGTGGTGGGCAGCCTGAGGTCCCCTGGCCCAGGCTAGAGTAGGGGGCACACCTTGAGGTCCCTGTCAAGCCCCACCGGGCGGAGGGCGCTGCCGCAGGTCCCTGCTGATTGCTCGTTAAGACTCGTTACGGGAACTCGGCCTCTGCTGTGGGTGCAGCCATCTTGTGTTATGGGATCCCTGTCCCTGCTGTGGGCGCAGCCATCTTGTTATGGTGTGACGATCAATTTGCATATTGCCTCTTTATTAGATAGGATAAGCAATAGTATAATGACAAATTTTATTTTAGACCTTAATATGTACAGATACTCTTCTATGTGTTACCTGTACACTTAATCATTAAAACAAGGCTATGACATAATACTGTCATTCCCATTTTATAGATTTTCTGAGAAAACCAAGGCAAAGAGAAACAAAGCCACTTAAGGTGCAGAGCTAGTAAGTAGAGAGGGGGTGAGAGTAGAGCACAGGTCTTCTAATGTAAGAAGCACTCTGTCATAATTATGCACTTAGGTTTCAAGAAACAAACACATGACATGCGTTGCTAGGGGGAGACACTGTTGAACAGCCCATAACTGAAACTTTTCTTTGACAGAGAGTTTTCAGCATGAGGCATGTGTTGCCAGAATGGTTAATGGCATCTCCAGCAGCATTTGTGGAAGAAATTTATCTAGAACAAGAGAGATAACATTCCTGTTCTTCCATTCCTGTCAACCTGTTTCAAATACATTCCTATTCTAGTTTTATGTTCTCCACATTTCCTGCATCTATATTGACACTGATAAATGTACTTAATTCATCAATGAAGAAACAGTAATGTAAAAGATAACATAATTTGAGCTCAATACACAACATTTTGAAACTATTTGAGCACTTATTCAATAAACCAAGCCAGCAATCTAAATAAAGTGAAATTGAAGCCTGTGACTTAATCTAGTCATCTATTTTTTTAATCATCTTAATGTACAATTACCACCTCATCATTTGGATCAACTCAATGAACTGGGACAAGCTTTGTTTCCCAAATAGCCAGACCTTCTTTCAACATTCACTTCATTTGATCATATCACCCTTCCTTTTTCTTTTTATTTTCTGAATGTTACTTGTTCAGTAATGTGGAAAAAGGAGCCCAGCTGGAGTGGCTCAGTTGGTTGACTGTCATCCTGTGCCAGCGGATCGATCAAATGATCGGTTGCCTGCTGTGCATGCCACCCACTGGGGATCAAACCCAAAACCTAGGTACGTATTCTGACCACGAATTCAACCCGCAACCTTTTTGGTGCAGAGGATGATGATCCAACCAACTGAGCCACTTGGCCACGGCTCTGTAATGTACTTTTTGAAAATACTATTTCAATGCTAAATTTACTTTATACAGTACTAGAGGCCCGATGCACAAAATTAGTGCACGGAGGTAGGGGGTGGGAGAGGGTGTTCCTCAGCCTGGCCTGTGCCCTCTTGTAATCCAGGACCGATCAGGCCTAACCCGGCAGTTGGACATCCCTCTCACAATCCGGGACCCCGCGCTCCTAACCGCCCGCCTGCTCGCTCCTAACTGCCCGCCTGCTCACTCCTTACCGCCCACCTGCTCGCTCCTTACCACCCGCCTGCTCGCTCCTTACCACTTGGCTCGCAGCTCATTAGCACTGCCACAGAGGCAGGAGAGGCTCCCGCCACCTCCGCTGCGCTTGCCAGCAGTGAGCCCAGCTTCTGGCTGAGCAGCACTCCTGCTGTGGGAGTGCACTGATCATCAGGGGGCAGCTCCTGAGTTGAGCGTCTGCCCTCTGGTGGTCAGTGTGCGTCATAGCAACCAGACGTTCTGGTCGTTCTGCCATAACGGTTGTGGGCTTTTATATATGTAAATAACTAAGCACCCAGCTTATATTTTATGGAATCAAATCTGATATTTATATGCTTTTTCTAAAATTCTGAGGATTGATGGAAACTTGAATTCTGTGAAAAAAAATAAATTTTGTAATAAAATTTTAAAAGATTCTGGAAGTAAAATGAAATTCATGATTCAATCCTTTCAATTAGGAAGGTGTACCATTTTGCTTCTCTTTTATATATCTTTGTTTTTATAAACTCATAAGGGCGATTATTTATAAAATGAAAGAAAGAAAACTAAAACATAGACTTCTGACTACTCATAGAATGTACGGGAGCTTTGTCCCTTGAACTATACCTCCTCAGGTTGTTTACCTTTCATCTTTTTCCTCCTCGATAAGCCAGGAGTCATGATCGTTATACTTCTGCCAGATTATTGGAACTGATTAATTTTGAAGCACATTCCCTTATATAATGGACTTCAGAAACTATACATTAAGAGAAAAATTAAGCACAATAGTCTATTTTTAAACATGAAGACAATACTAATTTCAATTCTCCAGATAAACACACATAATTATAGTAATTACAGTTCAACAATAACTCACTGGTACTTACTATTATAAACTCATGAACTATTATTCAGTACCCTATAAAATTCAAAACCTAATTGAAAGTGCTAGTTTAGCATAATTCCCACAAGCCATCATTCTTTAATATTCTGGAATGAATGAGGTTTTGGTTGAGCTATTAATTGATACTGACAAGCAATAACCACTGGAATGAAACTGCAATTATGAGCGGCAATTAATCACATTTGCTGTCATCTCTGGTGTCAAACAAAATTCAATAATATTCTAAATAGTTTTTAAAAGTTTATACCTTTTATGTTTCAGTCTACTTAATGGAAACCAAAAGCAGTTTCCTGGGATAATCAAGTGACACCCAGAGTATATTTATGTAAAATATGAATATTTCATTTTCTTAGTTTAAAAAGTGTTTCTTTTTCTTCTGAATTTACTTTCAGGATCAATCTGTGTCTTTTCACCTCATCTCACCTCCCACCTGCCTTATCTCAGCACATCTTTTTGACTCATAGATCACTTTTGGACACAGCAGAAATTACAAATGGGAAACTCTTGGGAGCAGAAACTTGAGTAAGCATCATTAAGGACTTGAGATAATTTAGCAGGAACATTTAGAAGCTTCAATTGATCAATGTCAATTTGAATCAGGGCAAGGAGACAGCAGGATTTAATTTCCTTTCCCTCATTATTTCTAATTAACAGGCAACTAGCAATGTTCCTTCCCTCTAAGGCATCCAGACACAAGCATCCTTCACCAACCAGTGGGGTCTGTTCAAAAGTCATTGGAGGATTCCTTCTGGCATCAAGGCTGTGACCTCTGGACTGAAACATACAAAGTTGCTGTAAACATAGAGATGCTACCTATCAGATGATCACATCAAGGATGGTATTAAAAACAAAGGATCCAGGCCCAAATAAGTGAAGCACTGTGTGCAAAGTGGAGGCTGTGACCTCAATAGGTGGATGTGTACCACATGTACACGCAGACAGACAGGCTTTCCTTAAATATTCATGAATCTCAACTTCTGTTAGGTTGGTGAGACATGACTCTAAAGAGAAAGTCTTGCTTCACTTTATATGCTTACAGTTTGTGGCAAATTTAATGGACTGGGATAGTTAATCCTTAATGAACTAAGAAAGGAAGTACTCCAAATCTGAAAAGTGTTTTCTGGAAGGGTCTTCCATAAGCTGAATATATCAAAAACTAAAAAATGAAAGTGGATTTATGCCCTCTAATGAAAAGATTGAATAGCATAGCAAAGTTACTTTTTTAGAAATATTTCTAAACAACAGCATTGTTATATTCTCATGGAATGTTATTAAAGTGAAGAAATTTACTATCAAACAGACACCCAGAGAAAAGAAGAACATTATACTAATTGCCTATCCTTATTAGCAATGTAAATGGTGACCTTCATTTTAATCATTCTGTTTTTCCCTTTACTTTTGTTTCTACTAATTGCATTTAAGTTTATTTTATTTTTTTAAATATATTTTTATTGATTTCAGAGAGGAAGGGAGAGGGAGAGAGAGATAAAAACATCAATGATGAGAGAGAATCATTGATCAGCTGCCTCCTGCATGCCCCCTACTGGGGAGCCCGCAACCAGGCACGTGCCCTCAACCGGAATTGAACCTGGGACCTTTCTGTCCACAGGCTGACGCTCTATCCATTGAGCAAAACCGGCTAGGGCTGCATTTATGTTTATCATCATTATTATTTTTTACTTATAAGATGGTTTTACTATTTGGCTGTCCAAATTTAATGTTCCTTTGTTTTTTATATTCATTATCGACTTATAATAACATAATGAGGTAATAGTCAACACTTAGATTCCATAATGTTTTCAAGTTGCATCAGTATAATATGATCTTTTCTTTCTTTTTAATTATGGTTCTGAAATAACTAGATTATGATACCTTTTTGTTCCTTTCTTTCAAAAATTAAGTTCTATTCTAATTTTGGATTTTTCTCTTTCTCTTCTTCCTTATCTCCTATTGTGTTCATAACTGTGATTTTATAAAATTTCCAATGTCTACCATGGAACAGACTGATGAATTTCAGAGAGAAGATAGGGGTTGTGTGTGGGGGAGGAGAAATTAACAGGGAAACTTATATGCATATATGCATAGCCCATAGACACAGACAGAGTAGTGTGGTGAAGGCTTGGAGAGGCAGTTGCAGGGAGGAGGGGGTCAATGGGAAAAAATACACACCAAAACTAAAAACTAAAGGGGTCATCTGTAATACTTTCAAAAATAAAGATCAACTTAAAATAAATAAATAAATAAGTAAATAAATAAATAAGTAAATACAATTTCCAATAACTCAATTAGGAAGTCTGTCATTTTTGCTTAATTGGGTTGTATGTTTTGGCTTACTCATGCTGGCAGGTATACTGAAAAGAAAACTTGCTTAAATTCCGAAGTGCCATTGGAGTAGTAATGAAATTCCTGTGATTGATTAGAACTTCTAGTTACTCTTGATCTGGGAAAAGTCCATGTTAAAGAATCTTGTTCACAGTTTGGAACTTTGGGGACTTAGTCCAGGTACCGGATCAGAGACCCCGTGCTTTCAGAGGAAGCTATGCAGCCCAGCTCTGTGTGAGTGCCCTGGGCATGATCCAAGCGAGATTTATCTTCTTCCCTCATTAAGTTTCAATCCTTTCTTTGGTGCTCGTTGTCTTTCAGTCAGAAACACCGGGCACTCAGAGGGTAGAATCTTCTGTGTGCTCTCTTCAGGCCTGTGAAATGTCTGACTGCCAGAAGTGATATTTAACAAAGAGAGTTAAGGGAAACCCTGTTCCTAGGTGGTTGGAGCACCAGTCTTGTATCAAGTTACATGATTAGGAAGGTTCCCATCTGAACGACATGAAGACACAGGGTCACTATAGAATCACCAGTATGTAATTATACTTTAATGTAACTTCATTGAGAGCAGATATAAGAAATGATTATGCAAATAATCATTCTGTTTTCTGTTAAACTTCCTATCTGCTGTGTTGTTTAATGTCCTCTATAAAGGTCTCCTTTCCTCCATGGCGAATTTCTTTTACAATGTGATACCCTACCAAGGAGAAATTTATCTCTTGCAATTGAATGTTTCTTTTTAGCAGAATGAGAATTATGTAACTTAACAGTTTCCAAAATAGTTTTAAAATAAAATTATTGTGGAGGATGTTGTTATGTATAAAAAGTAAAAAATTCTATACCTATGAAACTAAACTTGTTTAACAATTGAACTAAGATCCAAAACTTGAACAGGTTTCTGTTTAATTGTAGGATGTCTTTAAGACTGATTTGCTAATGCGTACTCTGAATCTCCGAAAGGGAGATTGAATAGCCACATTTCCCAAGCTCACTAGAAGATATACCTTTGTTTTTAGGTCACTATTAAAGGCTCTCTAAATAATTAAAGAACTAAAGGCAGATCTAAAAATTAATATGGTTTTGAATACTAGGATGTATTTTTTTGCATTACTTAAAAATATTGCTAACAAGCACAAAACTAAATATACCTCTCAGAGTCTGCAAGATACCTCTTTAGTTTATATAATTTCTCCATTACATTAAAATTACAGCATTCATTATTATCCATTATAATATCTTGGAAGCAAATAAGATATAAATGCATGAAGCTTTAAAAACATTGATAGCATTATTAAAAACACGACAAAGAAACATTCAGAGTGACAGCAGTTTTTCCAAAAATCAATTAACTTATCACTGTCATTATCATTCACTTAGTTTAAAATTTAAAACTTCAAGAATGATCCCTTTGTTCAAATGATAAAGAGGGCTTCATATATCCTTGAAATGGCCTTGAATTATCAAAACCAAGTAAAAATTCCATGTATAATAAAAGACAACTCCTATATTTAAATCAAAGGATTACATTCATTTGAACACTATTTGAAAATAATCAAGTATAATATCTACAGTCTTGCAAATTAATTCTATTTCTAATTTTTTTTTTTACTTTTTTAAAAATATATTTTTATTGATTTCAGAGAGGAAGGGAGAGAGGGAGAGAAACATCAACGATGAGAGAGAATCATTAATCGGCTGCCTCCTGCACATCTCCCTTTGGGAATCGAGCCCACATTAGGGCATGTGCCCTCACTGGGAATCGAACCATGACCTCCTGGTTCATAGGTTGACGCTCAACCACTGGGCCATGCCTGTCGGGCTTTTTTTTTTAATTTTTAAAAGACAGCTTCCGAATCACCAAAGCCACTGTCCTAATATTAACTTAATATGGCCACTCTCCCTTCAGTTTCAAAAAAAAAGAAGATATTTTCAGATCCTGTGTAGGAAGGGGGATATCATTCCTGTTTAATTCAGCTTCTTCACAAGTGCTTTCTCAAACCCATGTTCACATAAATCACTAAAGAGCTTGTTAAAATATCAATTCTTTGGGTCATTTCCCAGAGATTCTAATTCAATAAGACGGCAAAAGGCCCTATAATCTCCATCTTTAAGAAGTACCTCAGGTAATTCAGATGGTAGTCCATGGTCCAATATTCCACAATTGCTGTTGAAAAGCACACTGCCAGGACAGACCAATTTTGGTTGTATTTAAACTCAATTTCCCTCCTATGCCAATAAGGCTCAGCCATTGGCACTGTTCTAGAAAAGATGTATGAGTCACTCAGATCTTCAGAATAGAAATGAAATGCTTACCCTCCCTTCCTTCATAAATTCTTCTCTCATTCCATCCAAACCCAAACCCACTTTGTTCAGCCACTAGAAATGTGGGGTCTAGTCCCAGCCATGGTATTAACTAGTTATATGTCCCAATTAGCAAGCCCCAATGAATAACTTCACGAAACCTCATGAATTTCATGTAGTAGACTGCATTAAATTATTACAAAAACCACAATCAGCTTCCAAGTTTGGCGAACTGGGTGTAGACCTTGATTTTTCTTTTTATTTTCTCTCCATGTTATGTTATCTAAGCCATGTTTTCAAAATGAACTTTAAATGCAGGTGTTGTATTTTTCCTGATATCCTAAGACGTCTTTCTCATAGTACCACACATTGCCTCCATTCAAATTTAGAGACAAGATGTAAAAAGTTTAAGACAATTAATGAGCATTGTGACTTTAACCAGAACTCAGTATTATCTCTCTTGACCCTATTTACATTCCTAAATGACTTGGTAAGTCAATCGGGCCATAAATAAAGCTTTACATTCTGAAGCAGAAAACAATAAACATTAAAAAAAAAGTTATTGGATGCATTGAGGTCTCCCCCCGCCCCTTTTTCTTGAATGGGCAAGTAATTAAATAGAGGTGCAGCCTCATAGTACGAAAAAGATTTAGACTGAATATAAAACTACTGTGAAGGTGACAGCAGCAAATAGGTTTGATTCTTCCTTTCCAAGGATGAGAATTCACTACACAATCTTCTTGGTCTCCAGTCAAGCCAGTGATGTCCATTCATGTGCAACAGAAACGTGCACACTGTTCATTTGTGTTGGGTGATTAAAGAAACCAACTCATGCCCTTTGTCTCCTATACCAGCTATCAAAGAACAACAACAGGCATCTGTGGACTGTGGAAGGAGTGTCGTCCACGGTCACCTTGATAACCAGGGGCAGGACACAGGGTTCTCCGCTCTTGTATTCCGTCCTCTAAAGAGAAGAAAGAAAAAACAGGGCTGCCTGTGTCCTGTCAAATATTGGTGTGTTCCTAAAAAGTAAGATAAAATGCTTCTCTGTTTTATAGAAACCTTTACAATCAAATAGTTTAGATATTAAATAATATATAACAAACATAAAATTTCAATCAGGCCAAGTAACTTCCATTCAGTAGCCAAACATTTGATTACCTTGCATTAAGATGATAGGGTTTGAGTGGAGAAAGTAAAACTATCCATAACTTTTTATTAGGAAAGATAAAATTCTTGGCAACAAGGACTACACATTGGTCAGTGTTTGTATTCATAAAATTTACAAAATAAAGTGTTTAAATTAAAATGTCTTTGATCACATAATCCATCTCCAAATTCACTTTACAATTAACTTTGTGGTATACTATATGGGCAGATTTAAAAAAAAAAAGAGTTCTGTGTGTTTTATAACTAGATAGCATATATTGTTAGTAATTCTGGCAGTAGGTTCTATACCAGCCATGGGCAAACTACGGCCCGCGGGCCGGATCCGGCTGTTCTATCCGGTTCTCTTGCTCTCCCCTCCGCTCCTTTACTTTGAATTTATATTAGTTCACACAAACACTCCATCCATGCTTTTGTTCCGGCCCTCGGTCCAGTTTAAGAACCCATTGTGGCCCTCGAGTCAAAAAGTTTGCCCACCCCTGTTCTATACTGTTATTCTACAACGTTGAGTGATCTACAATGTGTAGCCAAATGGCTTATTTTAAGGGGTGGGCTCTGAAATGATAAATTGGCTGTGTCCTGACCCAAGGGCACATTTCCTCCATTTCCCAGGCCTTGTCACCTCCTGGGCTTCCACTGTAAAAGAGGCACACTGTCACCTATAAAAGCCTTGTACATAGTCAGGCGTAAGCCAGGATTTACACAAGAAAACAATTACTTCTAAATGGCTCCCTGAAAAGAAAAGCATGCCTAGATTTCTCATTACTCCAAGAAGTTGCAGTGAAGGGAAGTTTCCTAGCTAAGGGCATCATTAACTAGTGAGGATGAAGGACAAATAGTCTACTCGCTCACTATATCTGTTTCTACAATGCTTTACTGAATAACCCCTTGCTGTCTTAGCCCCAGACTTTAATAAATCAGGGGGATTCTTGAGTTTAAATATTTAGGGCAAAATAAAACCAATTTTTTAATTGAAATAAAGAAAAGTTAAAAAGAGTATAATTTGTGAAAGATTCAAAAAGTCCTCTTTATGTTACTTTAATCTCCCCATGGTGGCCTTACATTACATTTTTGATACCTCAGCTTTCATGTTTGACAATAATTGTTTCCAATAAAAACCTGAACATTCCACTATTGTACATTATAGTTAAACTAGTGACCCAGTGCATGAAATTTGTGCACATTAAAATGAATTAGAGGAAGTATTTTAATATTGCTATTTGCCCTTTCTTTATAATAGAAGTTTCAGAGATGAAGGAAAATTAGTAAAATGTACATGAAAATCTTCCTCCTGTCAGAGTCTGGGGCATGCCTCAGGACCCAGAGTCAAGTCCCCGCCCACCTGCACGCACCTCAAAATTGCGCGAGATCCAGACCCAGCCGGCCTTACCCCCGTCAAGCCCCGCCGGGCGGGGGATGCAGCCTCAGGTCCCCCAGCCCGGTGCTGGGCAGGGGGTGCAGCCTCAGGTCCCCGTCAAGCCCCGCTGAGTGGAGGGCGCAGCCTCAGGGCCCCTGTCAAGCCCCACTGGGCGGGGGTCACAGCCTCAGGTCCCTCGGCCTGGCACCCGGTGGGGCTGCAGCCTGAGGTCCCTCGGCCCAGCACCAAGGCGGGGAGCACAGCCTCAGGTCTCCCGCCCCAGACCGGCACCACGCAGCCTCAGGTCCCTGCTGATCATTCGTTACGGCTTGTTACAGGAACCCTGCCTCCACTGTGGGCACAGCCATCTTGTGTTATGGGAACCCAGCCTACACTATGGATGCAGCCATCTTGTGTTAAGGAACCCAGCCTCTGCTGTGCTTGCTGCCATCTTGTGATGGCATTATGGCGTGAGGGTCAATTTACATATTTCCTCTTTATTATATAGGCTAAATAAGTAGAACATTTTTAAATTTAAAAAATTAAGTGTTTTGTTCAGTCCTTACAAGAGAGTTCAGCTGCTTCTTTTCTGATGCCTCATTTGTGCTAAATTTTAAGAATTAGTTTTCTTTGTCTCTAACCTCTGAGTAGGTGAATGTTCCATAATTATGTATTTAAATATGTCCTTGACAATGTTGCTGAATCCTTCCATGTGGAGATACCTTATTTTGTATATTTTTATTTATGTTATTTGTCTCACAGATTACCTAAAAAATGTGAAGTTTTATTGTGTTATAATTACAAAAACAGCAATTCACAAATAAGCAGCATTTGGCTTGGTTCCCTTTTACACTGTCCCTGGGATCCATGGAGCAATCCTTAGAGATTCCATCCAGTTGAAATAATTCATATTTGGCTGATATCAATAGCTGGAGAATGGCACAATACCCATTCAAAAAGTTTGGTATTGCATTATCCTCAGAGAGTCATTGCGCATGGTGGTATCATCAAAATACATTCAGGCCAAGATGATTATTCAGTACACTTTTGAAGGATTCCTTTCTCCTTTCATCCTTGGTGCATTCTCCAAGGAAAGAATATATCAACACACCATATGGTACATAGAATCAGTCATAGCACCACACTGTATCTCCTATCAGATGCTCTTTCACAATATGACATGCTCAAGTTCTTTTCTGATGAACGCTATAACTCCTAATATAGATTTGGCAATATCATTTCTTCCCCTTTCACAGTAATCCCTGTCATTACTATTAGCCTATTTTTATGTGTGAATAAAAGCTTGTGTTTCTTTCTGGAATGCAGCTTTTCTGTTACAGTGTATAAAAGTAAAATGTAAGCATAAAATATGAAATAGCTCCAGATGTGGTAATTCAGTGACAAGTAGTTGGTTTATACTTCGGCAAGAGAAAATGCCATCAAAGACTGAATTTTACTTTATTCCAGAAAAGTGGGATAGCAGAAACAATAGGGATGTTGCATTTCTCAACTTACTAGTATGATGCATTGCATAACACAGCGGAAAGTTACTTCTGAACTCAGAGCAATAAGAACACTCACTTTCCACAAATAGGTGACATCATGTGATATTTGTCTTTCTCAGTTTGGCTTATTTCACTTAGATAATATTTTCTAGTGAACAAAATGAACTGACCAACAAGATAAGACCCGAAGCAGGAAGGCACGGAGCAGACTGACATACCTAGATGTGGGGTTGTGGGGGATAAGAAGAGACAAATCAAAGAACTTATATACTTATATACATATATACATAGCTCATGGAATGGCCAATAGGGTAGTGAAGACCTGGGGGATGGGTAGGGGCTGGGAGAAAGGGGGAAATAGGGGGGAAATGAGAGATATCTGTAATACTATCAACAATAAAAATACATTAAAAAAACAACATTCACTTTATGAGACAGTGGTGAAACTTATGTACAATAATGTATGCAAAATTCCCTGAGCACAGTGCCATGGCACAAAATTTGAGTGCAATACATTCAGTAACTGTCTGTTCCAATGTCTTCTCCACCTCTTATTGTTTCCCTGAGATTTCCCAGAGAGATCAGAGAGAAACTGTGGCTTTAAAAATGGACACTTACACATAACAGAAGTCTTTTATGTATTGCCTTGGCAGAGCTCATTTACTTGAAATATAAGTCTATCATGCATAGTTGGATTTGTATATCACTCAACATGTTATGACATTATTGTGTCATCTATTTTATCACAGAAGACTCAGAAGGCAGGCCCATGCCTCTTACCTTGTATTTCCTTGCCCTATATCATATGTGTGATTATTTAATACAAGTTATATAATGAGTTGCATGATCCTTTTTATGGTGACAAATGTCAAAACATGTAAAATAATACTGTGAAAGAACACAATGTACTAAAGGTATAATTACCTTGGCAAGTAACTAAAAGATAATTTGACTAGCAGTGTAGTTTCATACTTTGGTAAGAAAAACAGGGATAGGCTTAAAGTAATCTTCAGGCACATGTGCAAAAATATTTTATGGGAGATTTGCTTTGACTTTCATGGATAAGCAATAAAATCAAATGTGAAATGTAAATTTATAAGGTATTTCATATACTCATATCTCATTTCATATACTCATTTTTATTAATACCAGCTTCGTAGTTGAATAAGAGGGAAAAGAAGAAAACTAAGAGTTTTGAATATTAAGGTGGAAGACATTAGGCAGATTACACGCATAATATTAGTTCTTATAAGAGTACTGGTTTTGAGACAATCCCTAGGGTTATCCTGGACAGCTATCTGTCCATCTCACCATTGATTCACCTAGACACTTCCTACTGAGCACTCCCTCAGTGAGCTGGTACCAGGCCAGGTATTTCTCTACTTGGTTCTGTCCTTCTTCCCACTCACTTATCCTTATAGACAGGGCAACGTTCAACTTATTTAACAACTTGTATGGCATAGGAACTAACTACTCAGAAAAGACATTCAAGTATTTTCTATATGTCAAGCTTGATACTAAGTGTTTACATACATTACTAGAGGCCCGGTGCACGAAATTTGTGCACTGGAGGGAGGGGCCTCAGCCCGGCCTGCACCCTCTCGCAGTCCAGGACCCCTCGCTCCTTACTGCCCACCTGTTAGCTGCTCCTTACCGCTCTGTTCACTGCTCCTCACCACTCTGTTCGCTGCTCCTTATCACTGCCACATATGTGGGAGAGGCTCCTGTCACCACCGCTGTGCTCGCCAGCCATGAGCCCAGCTTATGGCTGAGCAGCGCTCCCCCTGTGGGAGCACACTGACCACCAGAGGGCAGCCCCTGCACTGAGCATCGGCCCCTGGTGGTCAGTGCGCATCACAGTGACCAGCAGTTCTGGTTGCTTAGGCTTTTATTATATAGACTGCCGTTTATTTCCTTAACCACCATGAGGTCAGTACTACTCATATTCCCATTTCACACATGAGGAAACTAAGATTTAGAGACATCACTTGCTTAAAGGCATATCATTGGCAGGTAAAAGGGTCAGAATTAGAATTAAGGCTATGACCAGAGATCATGCTCCTTATAAACATAGATCCCATGGAGGAAATGAAGTACAGTTAAAATGCCTGGTGGATGTCATCATTTCTTGACATTTTTACCTGCACACTTGTTGACTAAATGTACCATATAATTATGCCTCTCCTATCTGTCCTCTTACCTTCTTTTCAATCATTAGAAAAAGTGATTGCAAAATTTGTTTTCTGAATTTCTAAAAATTGCATCAGCTTAAGTGTTTAGAAAAAATGCCTTAATGACTAAGAGCCTCATATCCACAGCTATAGTTCCAAAATCATAAATGTAAATTGTGCCCAAGAAAAAGATCCGGTTTATATTACTAAGAAAAATGAAACAGGGCTAGAAATCAAAGCAATTTGGTCTATGATCTTGTCTGGTTCAGCCTTATCATTTTACAGATGAGGATGAAGGCTCAGCAGGGTCCTTGATTGTTGCCAGGTCTCACTGTTAGGTGAAGCTGAGAGTGGAATGCAGCCTTAGGGTTCTGCAGGTTTTCTTGGAGGTATATAAAATGGAATAACTGATTGGTAGTCAACGGTCCCCTCAGTCCAAGTTTTGCCTTTAAATGACTGCACTCTCCTCAGGCAGTCATTTATTCTAGCTGGGTCTCAATTTCCTACTGTAAAAAGAAAGTTTCCTTATTTTTTTGTTTATTTCTTTTAATCCTCACCGGAGAAGACACTTTTTTTGAGAGAGAGAGAGAGATGGAAGAAAGAAAGCATCTATTGGCTGCCTCCTCAACAGTCCTGGTGCATGGGATGATGTTCCAACCAACTGAGCAACCCAGCCAGGGCTTTTTTCTTTCTTAGTTTGCTTCTGCTTCTAACACTTCATTATCCTGAGTTTAGCTATATCACTAGCCATTTGGTTATGTCAGACAGACATTGTTATAATTCACTCACGTGTAAGACTACTACCATTCCAATTCAGAATGCAAGTACTGCCCTCATTTGCTCTTCTGATATGAACAGTTTTTATACTAAAATCAAAATTTTGTTCTGGATTTGGTTATCCTTGAAACTTTTATAAAAATCTACTAGTGGCAGTGGTCGGCAAACTGCGGCTCGTGAGCCGCCGTTTGCCACTCTGTTGACTAATGAGTTTGCCAGCCACTGGGAAAGGAGCTTAATCACAAGGAACAACAGCCTGTAATTATTGGAATCGAGAGTCTAGGTCAGTGGTCGGCAAACTCATTAGTCAACAGAGTGGCAAACCGCGGCTCGCGAGCTGCAGTTTGCCAACCTAGGTACTAGGGTATCTTAAAAATTCTACTCTGTATAGGGATTAAATATATTAACAATAATGATGCAATACCTATTTGATATGTTGTAGTCATATTGAGGCAGGATAGTAAGAAGCTAGGAAATTGCTTGGCAAGTGGAATGGGGAAACTGAGACAGACAGCTGATTCACACTGGCTTCATCCAGCACCCTGACTCACCTGCCTCCTTCTCCCTTGCAGGACCATTCCCTTAAGCATGGTTAAGCCATCAGCATAATGAGGTTCTGATCAGCATCAAATAACCTTAGAAACAAAGCCTCAGGTTTGTTGACCACAGAGACAGAGATAATTTTTAGACCACAGTTGTGTTTCAGCTTCATGCTCAGAAAATCAGCAAAACCAGATGAAGCAACTCCATGGTTGGCATCAGGACCAGATGCAATGACCAATGATCCCCTATTCTAGTGCCAACCAATCGAGACCTCTACCCTGACCCTAGATGCTCAATTTGTTGAATCAGCACTTTAAAGGACACACCTAGAAAACTGATGAATATTCTATTAAAATACTTCCCTGAGATCTCCCCAAAACAGATAAGAACCCATAAGACAAAGGATTCTCTCTCCCTAGAACACACCTGTGCCTTCTTTCTTCAGGCATGTATCTTTACTTTCTTTCTTCCGAGGGTTACTGCATTGGTCATGTTTGTGACCACAAGACTTGTAGCCAGGGGAGCAGAGAGCAATAGCAGCTCATTCTAGGCTAACCCCCTGAACCTGTCTCCAAGTGCCCTTCTTTTGCCTCTGCAACCTGTTTCCTGAGTCCACACAGCCCAGCTGGCTCACTTCTTCTGCCTCTGTGACTTTCCTTCTAAAAGGGCAAGGCAGCTCTCTGAGCAGTCCTCTGGAATCTTCTCTTTGAGTGTACTTTCCCTTTGCATGCTAAATAAACTTCTTCTTGTGCTAGAGTTCTTGGCTCTGAATTCTTTCTTTGCTGAACTCAAAAACTGAGTCGACATTGCCGGTAACAATATAATCAAGGATAAAATGTTTAACAACACACTTAAGTACTGAAGGCTTGATTAAGATTGCTATTAAGGAGTACGAAATGAGAGACAAAGGTAGCCAATGCAGAAACTCAAGGACTTGAAGCACATTAAAAAAATGTTATATACTGCATGACTAAATACATAAAGAGATAATCTTGCTGGAAAACCCATGCAATTTTAATGTTCTTTGTCATTCCAACTGATTTTCAGGAAAATATTTCAGTAAACGCTTGCTAGTGTCCTTGTAGAGGCCAAAGATACACCAGAATGAAGGACCTAAAAACACATTCCAAAATCCACTAAATTGCAATCTCAGTTTGAAGAAAATTTTTATTACAGTTGGACTATTTATTTTATATTGCTCCTAATGAGGAAAGAGTGTTAATGATAATAACACACACCTATGCGACAAGCACTGTTTTAATATGTACATATAAACACAGATTTAATTTTATGTTGTTAATTTGTTTTACTATTCACCTGCTTTATTATAAAAGGGCTACTGAGTAGTTTATAAAAATTTTAAAAAGATATTTTATAAAACTTGTTTATATTCTAAATAAGTAGTCTTGTTTATTTTTATTAAAACTGATATATACAAGGTTGTATATTTCTGGGTTTCCTACAATTTTATATGAAAACATTTTTGTTTAAAATATTGTGCTTGCTACATATCCTAGAATCTAGATTATGCTTGTTACTATCCTAAAATCTGTAAGTGTCAGACTGAAGGGGAGATTGCTCATCATGCAATAAAGGAACCATCAGTACTAACAAAATGAGACCGTTTTACTGCTGAGACAATGCAGGGTTGAAGATGTGAAAAGACTCTCAAGATCATCTAATTAGTTAGGGGTAAAGTTTGATCCACCTCTCTTTGCTTCCAACACTGACAATTTTCCACAACAAACAAAATCCATAAGCTCTCAGCAGTAACTAGCAATGAAGGTATGGTTCTAAGAAGAGCCTCCTTGCAATAAGTCTTTAAAACCACAGGGCACGACAGATGCTCCACTGTCTATTTAAAATATTGGAATAAAGAGTAATTTCAAATATAATAGCAAAGTTCTAAAGCCAGGATCCAGCTCTGGAAACCTGAGAACACTTCTCCAGTGTCCCTTCCAGGCTGCTCTCAGACCCTCACAGGGGAGGCAAAGCACCACTTCTCATATATCTGCCTTAGTCTGCTCCAAGTCATCCCTAACCTTGAGTGGGGCCACTGTTAACCCATATGGTGCCTTTGTGAGAATTTAGGAAAAAGGTGCCCCCTCTGGATGGCTGAATTAGAAAAAGGCATCTCATCTGGATAATTGTTACCCCCTCATGCACAAGATGACTTTGTGCTAAGAAAGTTACCTCTTTTCCTGGCGGTAGAGGTCCCCAAAGCACACTGCTTTAGAGAGCCAACTAGTGGTTGATATTCATCCCTTCCTACTTTCTTGGCACTTTATGTGGTGATCTTGCTTTTGGATCTACTGTCTGTCTTGAATTCCCCTGGAGATTAGAATGAAATGTAGTTGTAGAGTCCTCTAGTAGTGCTTATTAACACTTACATTGCTTTCTCTACAGTCTCACGTGAATTTTTCTCTGCTTTGTTCAAAGGCAGTATCTCTACCAATGCTGTCTATCTAATGTCCTCCCAACTCAATCAAACAGTATATTTTGGCTTATTTATCTTCACCTTTTTCTGTATCCGGACTTCTTTCTCATTTATAATTATTCTGGCTAGCTGTTCACCAAAACTCTTTCCTTTCCCTCCTGGGCTCACACATAGATCATTTTCCAGCCTCCCTTACAGTCAGATGTGCTTTATGACTAAGATCTGCAATTTGGCAGGTGGACAAAAATAAATGATGTATGAATCTAGCCTTCAAAACATTCTGTGCAATCCTCCATGTTCTCCATCATTTTTCAAGTGCAGAAGATCCAGTAGAGGTCTGTGGGCCATGGGGGTTGTAGGGTCATTAGATCAAAGGAACCTAGGTCCCTGAACAACGATAGAGCTGACCACCCATCCCAACTTTCACTGGACTATAACAGAAGTGAGAGAGTTTTGGTGTTAAGTGACTGAGATTTGGCAGTGGTTTGTTATGGTAGGCGGCCAAAGCCCACTGCAAAATGCACATTTTCCAACATTTGCTAAGCTCTAGAGAGGAGTTAGAAAACCATGAGAGGCAGCTATCCATTATGTGGGGCAGGAAATTCAATGCCATCATGCCATCTCACTCCACTTCCAAAGCCATTAATCCTTCAGGACAATGAAGAGTAGCTCCAGCTTATCAAAATGTGGGAGACCATCATGCAATGTCTACCCTTCCATGTTGATATCGTAAAATTTATTCAACTTTCTGGGTTTGAGATATCTTTCCTATTACTAAAAAGAACCCATGGAGCTTGTTTTCTGTTCTTAGTAATACTACCGCAGGCTACTGTTGAGAGAGAAAAGTTTCCAGAGACTTACTGCAGTTATGTATGTATGCTTCAACTCTATGACTTTCCCCAAGTACTCAGACTTGCACCCAAAGGATAATAAATGTAGTGTTTTGATTTTTTTGAAAATGTATGCACTACACAAAATTACCTCATTATGTGAGATTAATTTGCATATTCCATCTGTTTTCTTCCACTCCCTGAGTAGATAGTAATGCAAAGAGATGGGAAGAATTGTTGCTTTTTAGATTAGAACCACCTGTTATGATTAATTTTAAATTGGTAGTAAGATAAGTAGGTTCACAACAAAGTAGAAAATGGAAGAAAATGCTACTGTAGATAATCAAAGACTAGAGACTTGAAAATTGAGACCTGAAAAACAAAAATCTTAAAAAGTATGAAGAATATATCAAATTGCAAGGTAGGTGTGGTACAGCTGTCCATCAGATCAAAGATTAAGAATATAGAAGAGTATTTTTGAGGTATCTTTCCCCTTGGAACTACTTCTGTGTTAGCATAACCTAATACAAACTTTAAAAGGGAAATTGAAATTATGACTTTTTAATGGCAATAATATTGAGGCTAAAATTAGGTTGGGAGATGGCAGCAAGTTTCTGGAAGGTATTCAAGTCATACAGATTCATATGCTGACTACATAAAATACTAACTGACACTTAGGTCAACTGTGAGGTCCAGGAAACCATTTGGATCCCTCCACCTCCCGGGCTAAGAAGTTCTGAGAAATGTATCCCTACTGGCTGGATGGCATCACAGGCAGAGAGAGAAGATGGTTAGCATCTTCTAGTGACAACTCTACACTGTAGAAGTGGAAACAGGCTTGCTGTGTATAGCTAAGTAACCTCTGCCACTGTCCTCAAGGATGCAGCAGAGAATGGAACACAGCAAGAGAAATGGATAATTATTTGCTAGTCTTACATAATAAAAGCCTAATATGCAAGTCAACTGAAGGCTGAACGACCGGTCGGCAGGGGGTGGGGCCGGTGAGCGGGCAGTGCCAGGCCAGCCAAGAAGGGTGCCAGCTGGCAGAGGGAGGGGATGGCAATCAGGGGGTGGTGGCGACCAGTGGTGGAGGGGTGATTGGGGGCTGGGGCCATCCCCTGATAGGCCCACGGGTCACCTCCTGTAGAGGGAGACTAGACTGTGGCTTAGTTCGTCAGTCGGACATCCCAGAGGGCTCCTAGTCTGCGACAGGGCACAGGCCTGGCTGAGAGATGTGGCGCAACCCCCCCCCCCCCCCCGCCCCGGCCAGTGCATGAATTTCCATGCACCAGGCCTCTAGTATGAAATAATTATCATATTAATTATTTTAATGGCAGGTCCACTAAGGTATGCCATACCAAGTGGAAAGCATAAAGTTGTTTGTGAATTTAAGGCAGCAGGGGTCAGTGGGAAGCCCATACCCTGAGAGCCAGGGTTTGTTTTAGTTCTATCTCTGGCAGGATGAGCATTCTCAGGAGATTACTGTGCAGGTCATCAACTCCTTTGATTCTGATTTTTATTATTATGCAGAACAAGGATACTAATACCTTCCTCACAACTTTGTGAGCTACAAAGACAAATATATATATACATTTTGCTGGTTTTAACCATTATAAATAACTTATATTGATAATACACATCAATAATTCACTTAATACAATTCTCTAAGTAATTACTAAGAAGCTTATGTGTTCTCAGTATTAAGTTAGAAACTATAAGTGATTCTAAGAAGTGGTTGCACCTTGGTCTTAAACAGATTACAACTATTTGGGGAGTCAAGATTTACTCAGGAAGTAATAAATATTAATACAAAATTATATGTTATTAAGAGTAAAAGTAGGTTGTAGATGATGAATAATACAAAATGAGAATTAGAATTTGAACTGGCTGAAATATTTTCCTGAACGGGATATATTAAATATTGGTTAAGAAGTAAAAGGCAAATTTAAAAATTAAGTTCATTCAAGTTAAGTCCTTTTAGATTCACCTTCAACCTAGAAATTTAGTTGGATAGGTTTGGCTGCATGTGACACAAAACCCAAATGAGAGTAATTATATTTCATATTTAAGACAAAAATTCTCTCTCTCTCTCTCTCTCTCTCTCTCTCACACACACACACACACACACACACACACACACACACACACTCACACTCACACATGCCTGGGTGGGCAATCCAGGGCTGGTACGGCAGATGCGTCCACTTCCATGGCCCTGGCCTGACAACTGCTAGAGCTCCAGCCATATATTTGCGTTACCGGCAGCAGAAAGGAGGAAAGGGAGAAGAAGGGCCCATTCCACCTCTCTGAAGAAGACATCCTAGAAATAACAAACTACATTTTCATTTACTTTTCATTTTCAGAGCTTAGTCATGTGGCCATACTGAGATGCAGGTCTTCTGTAGAGTCTATACATTTATTAGAGCAAAAATGAATGGGTGTTGGGTGCAGGAATGGGGGTTAGTAGAGATGAAGAGTCTCTGGTAAGTTTGACTTCTAGTTTGTTTTTCCTTTTCTACACAGAAAACTAAAACAAGCCTTTTGAAGACAGTAGGCAGAGGAAAAGGAGACCTGGATTCCAATGCCCACTTGCTCGCTAATTAGGTGTGGTTGCTACATCTCTACTTTCTTTTCTCAGCTGTAAAAAGAGAGCTGGCTGCTTTAACTATCTGAAACTCTATAATTCCATCAAGGGTAAAAGCAGACTGATGGAGCCGGATCCAGTGACTTTATAAAATGGAAAAGGTTCAAGAGTTTAACATTTAAAAAATTAGATTAGGTCATTGATCTAAAGAAAGGTTTATAGTCTCAGAATCATAGGATGGGGATTCCTTCCACAGTGATTTTGGTTGTGGCACACATAGCCACAGAAATTGTTGACCTGATACTTCATGAGCCCCTACAAGCAGAAAATTTCATGCAGTAAAGTCTGCTGGATCCAATCCGTCTTGGCAGGCAGCTTAGGGAAACCAGGGAAAGAAGTTAGGAGGACCTTGATTCCTGTCCTGGCTTGGCCAATCACTACTGCTGGGACTTTTACCCAAACATTTAACTGGGTCTCAGTTTTACCTAATTCATAATTTTTGTAGGTACCCCGAAAAAATAAAGCATAGACTCAGAGTTCTCTCTTCTTTTTCCTCAGGGATTTGGCAGAGATTTTAATGTGCAGATGCACCAAACAGGTTGGCCATATGGGAAATAAAATGACCTCTGAAAGATTTGGTGACACATGTGGCTGCTCCCCATGTAGACGGTTACATTAGTAGTAGCAGCAACCGCAACAGCAGGATGGCATCTGAGGTAGGGAAACTGTATGGTACTGAGAAGACCCAAGGACATGCTGCAGAGGTGACACTGAGCCAGCATAGCTAAGAGCTCAGGTTGATCTAGTGAGAGATTTCCAGCAACTTGTGTGCCCAGCTCATGGAGGCTGAATAGCAGAATCCAGGATGCAATGCTGAATGCTGGGGAATGGCCTGAGGCCAAGGTAGGGTGAATTAATGAAAAGACTGTGAGGATACATCTTGACCTTGAGAAGGCTTGGCTCAATGCAGAAACACTGGTGAAATGACAGTTGTTTTCTGGTGCTAAGAATGCTTCATACAACTCCAGGGCGGTGTTGTTGGCAGATGCTTGATTGCACCACAGGGAACAATGTGAGTGGGAGGAAAAGTTCAAGGTCCAAAAAAAGTTATAGAGGTAATGTGGAGAGCAGTGTTCTATATTAGGCAGGAACCTAACAATGTAAATTGGTAGTGATTTGTATGCCAGAATTATAAGAGAGCTGCTTCAGACTTCTTTTCAATCCCTTTGGGAAGACTACCTTTAACCCAAAGAGTCTGTCCTTTGCCTCTGGCTACTGAGAGGTAATCTCTAGGTCCCTGGATTGTGCAGCCTGATAGGAGTACCTTTGATGGCCTGAGCCTTTGGTTACCAGGCATTCTACCAAGGTAATATATGAAGGGAGCTTAGAAATCACCATAGCAGTTTTGACTTCTGGAGGAACTAGAAACTAAAGGTATTACCCTTGATTTCCAAGAGGGGTTGAAGACTAAAGGTCAGCCATGTGGGCAGTATATGATTGAGCCTCAGTAAAAACTCTGGGCACCAAAGGCTAAAGTGAACTTATTTGGTTGGCAATACTCTTTGAGTCATTGAGTCTAAATGTTGAGTCTTGAATTGTAGCCGGGAGGAGGTGATACTGATAACCTGAACAGCTAGCCTAGGTTTTTTCCCCCTGGGGCAGCCGTGGGCAAACTACGGCCCGCGGGCCGAATCTGGCCCATTCGGCTGTTCTATCCTGCCCGCGGAGCCGAAAGAGCGGAGTGTTCTCTTGCTCTCCCCTCCGCTCCTTTACTTTGAATTTATATTAGTTCACACAAACACTCCATCCATGCTTTTGTTCCGGCCCTCCAGTCCAGTTTAAGAACCCATTGTGGCCCTCGAGTCAAAAAGTTTGCCCACCCCTGCCCTGGGGTCATGTCTTGTGACCAAAGAATGAGCACCTTGAACCACAAGATTTAAACAAAAGCATGGAAAAAATATTGCAAGTAGATTCAGGCTCCCCACATGGGGAGGAGTCCCAAATAATGGGTTTCCAGTGAAGCTAGTCAGTCTAGGGATATATATGTGCTGCAAGCCTGCTCTGTATCTACCCACTTCACCACCTGATTGATTACCTCATTGTTCTTACCCAGGAAGGGAACTGAACTTTTCCTGTTTCTATGTATCCATTCACCCTGTTGCAGGCCATCCCTTGGTTTCACATGCTTCCTGCTCTGAGTCCAAAAACATTATATCATTTCAGCATGGTTGGTTCCTGTAATTAGGCTTGCTCAAACTGCCATGTCTGCCCCTGCCTATGTTCCACCTGCCTTTGTTTCCCACTGGACCCCTGCCCTGTCTGCCTGCATGTCAAGCTAACACCTCTCAATACCACCCAGTACTCCAGGGAAGAAAACGAGTAGAAGTTCTATGTTTGTCCCCTCCCTGACTTTGTTATATATCTCTTCCTTTAGCAGGTTCTAATTTCTACCCTTTACTATAATAAAACTGTAATTTTAACTATAGTATATTTTGAGTTCTGTCATTCTAGTGAATTCTTGAACCTGAGGGAGTTCATGGGGATTCCAAATTTGTAGCCAGCTGGTCTGAAGTTAGGGTGGCCCAGAAGACCTCCAAATTTGTGGCTGGTGTCTGATGTGAGAGCAGTTTTGTGCAGGACTATTCCCTCAAATGGTACACTTGACTGTCTGGAGACCTCTCTCCTTAAACCTGAATTTAAATAACTCCAAGAACCCCTTAGATAAAATCTCCTTCTTCTTTAGGGTCTATTGGATCCTTGTGGTTGACACTGTTAGTAGCCATTCAAAATCCTTTGTCTTTATCTTGGCACTTTTAAAGACAGTCAATATACTTATCTGGGCCAAGTGTTGAATCAAATTTGGTCAAAGTCAATCATGACAATTCTGTTTTTTGTTCTTCTTTTAATCTAAGAGTCCCCATGTTCTGGCCATTGACCACTAAATAGATCTGCCTTCCTGACAAGAGAGTGCATATAGCTTTTTTCCTGTTGCTGTTTTGACTGCCCTAAGTGTGACATATGCCTGCAGGGCTGGACTGAGCCTGGGACACTCATGGTATTTTTGAGCCTCTATAGTAGCCTTGGCATAACTACCTAAGGACTTCTTGCTAAATATGAAAACTAAGCTTGTATTTTGTTTGCAGCCAGTATATATCTGGTTCTCTGTTATTTATAGCCAAATGCAATTATAATAGATACTAGTCCTCATAGAAAGGACAAAGAGGTGAAGCACCATGTTCAAAGTCATAGGTTGCACTAAGACTGTGCCCTATTCTCCTGACTCCCATCCTAACACCTTTCCTAATACTTTTTTTCTTTTGTCCCTTATCTTATTAATAATAACGAGCTTAAAGTTCTACATACTATTCTGTATAGTAAATAAAATAATCTTCCAGTAACAGAAACTTATTTAAAGTTACTAGTATATACAACTCAATGTTTCATTAACAGACCCTCAAAACAATACTTTAAATTGAAGGATGAATTTTCTTTTTTCATAATTTTAATTTTTTTTTAGTACATGTTTTTCTCCTGACTTTTACCAACTCTCTTCCCATCGAATTCTTAATGTGTTCATATGTGGTATGTAATCATGTCATATTCATTCATATTAAAATCATTTTATCTCATCCATCAAAGCATTAATACTTTTCAAGAACTTCAAAAGGTTTAATAATCTGATCTCAGCTACATGAAAGCATCTATTTAGTCCTTGTTCAAAATGAATTTATTTGTTTATATTACATTCACTGAATTTCTAAGTAATTACTGAATAGCATTCCCTGGCCATGCTTTGTTTATTTACAAAAACAAGCACCCCTGTTCTAGAGGATAAATCCCATAAATTAAAATTTCTCTCTGTTATTGACCCAGGTGAAAGTATAATTAGTATATATTTCCTTTAAAATGCCTGAACTAGCCAAAACCGGTTTGGCTCAGTGGATAGAGCGTCAGCCTGCGGACTGAAAGGTCTCGGGTTCGATTCCGGTCAAGGGCACGTAACTTGGTTGCGGGCACATCCCCAGTAGGAGGTGTGCAGGAGGCAGCTGATCGATGTTTCTCTCTCATCGATGTTTCTAACTCTCTATCCCTCTTCCTTCCTCTCTGTAAAAAATCAATAAAATATATTTAAAAATAATAATAATAAAATGCCTGAACTAAGTAGCAACTGATCCATTACTTTCAGTCTCTCTAATCTATTCATCTGAATGTTTATTTAGGAAACCTCATATGACACTATTTATAGCTATGTTTTCACACTGAGAACTTAAGCTCATATGCCAAAATGTTTCACTCTGGAATATTTTTTTTTTAAAAAAGTATAGTGTAAAAATTAAGAGACAGTATGCATGAACTGAATGTCAATGTCACTGTTAGAATCTACCTGACTTTCTTTTGTCTTAAAAAAGAAAAAGCCTTAATACCAAATCACACAGGGATCTCTAGAATACTGCAGTACTGAAAAAATTCTGCCACTCCTATGTAACCTATGCATTTCAGAAACAAGAAAGGCAGAATTCCACTTACTGATTTTCCATCAGCATCCTGGCCACATCTTTAAGAATGAAGTACACTTATACAAGTAGACCCGTGATTACTAGTCTTTCCAAATACTCCTCCATTCCTTTGTAAAAGCATTCTGCTGAATTTATATCTCATTTTATTGGCACAAAAACAAGTAAAGACTTCTAAATCACTCAATATAGTTTCATCCATAAGGAAGAAACTGTGCCAATACTTTTTTCTCCTTCCAAATATGGAGATTTTCAGGTGTACAAGATAAGAGAATTTGCCCATATTTTAATAAAATATGCATACAGTATACGGTTCCCCATCATAGAGTTATAAGTTTTGTAAGATACCTCACAGTAGAATCACTTCTTAAGCCTTATTTTAAATCTTGAAACTTATCTAAGAAAAAAAAAGAATATAACTGAGTGAAACTGTTGAAAACACAAAGGGAATTAGATAAATTGTAAAAGGGCAGGTCCTTTTCTTTCTCTTTTATCAGAACAGGCATAAAAATCGTCTTACATCATTTATACAAGATAACTAGTGAAACATGTTTGCCTTACATATTAAAGGGGTATAGAGAAAAATGTAAAGAGATTCAATAAAAGCAGGAGAAAACAGTTAATAGTTTGGATTTATTTAGACATTGATTCAGAAAAGCAGTGGAAAACAGCTAGTAGTTTAGATTTCTTTAAACACTGGTTCAGAAAAAAAAATATTTAAAAACATTTAATGCCCATTCAAAATAACCCTCTAAGTTCATTCAGTATTAACACTGCCGTATAAATTAAAAAAAAAAAAAAGTGGAGCTCAAGTAGTTCCTTCCAGGATCTGAGTCAGCAAACAGCAGATTCAGAGCCAAAAGCCTTGTGTTGAGACCTCTGAACTCAATTCCATTTCCACTAGATGATTTGCCCTTAAAGGGAATTGGTCATATTAAAGAGATTAAGCACTATGGAAATTCACAGCCTTGGTTAATTAGGAATAATGAGTTAAATAATTATTCAACCTCATATAGCCACGAGTAGGAGTTTGCTGAGCTGGGAGATATTCATGGAGGATGATATATAAAAGGCTAACATGCTAAATGCCCCCCTGACCCTATGACTGGTCGCTATGACGTGCACTGACCACTAGGAGGCAGACGCTCAATGCAGGAGCTAGCGTGATGTGCACTGGCCATTTACAAAGTAACGGCACCACAGACTTGGCGCCGACAAAGCAACAGTCAGCTTCCCCCAACTAGGATACAGGCCCCACCACCACCCCAGAGCACAGCAGCCTATGCTGTTGAGACCCTATGGCGCAAAATACGGCCCACAGCCCAGCCCAGCCCGAAACAGTCGCTGTGGGCACCAGGTAATGACATTACATAGCAACGCCTGGCTTCCTCTCCCTAGCAACTAGCCTCTTTGGAGTTTCTTCAGCCCAGGAACATGACTTCCTTTATAGCCAGGTAGAAACATTTCACACTTTAACCAAATGCCTGTGATGCATTTTCCCGTGCCTCATCTCATTTGATCCTCACAGAGGTCCTGGACTAGGTAGATAGGAGACTCAGTGGAATCCTATTTTCTTTCCATTAGCTGGAAAACAGATATTTAGAAAGTTTAGAAACTTGACCCGACTGAAAAGAAGTAAGAAATGGTGGACCTTGAAAATAACTTCAGATTTTCTCACTGCACAGAATATAGTCAAACACTGCTGCAGTTAAATATTTTACGCTTTGTTCCCCCTGCGTGATGTACAATAATAATCTGGTTCGTGTTGATATTTACTACTGTGTTGCTGACAATTACCTGAAGAGAAGTTGGGGTGTTTCACTGGGCTGGAAAAAGTTTAGCTAAATCAGAAAGCAGGTCTAATTAAGCAAGTTTGTTCTATATCTATAAAAGGCTAAGTTGACTCATGCATGCATGATACATATAAAG
Organism: Plecotus auritus; assembly: GCF_963455305.1. Taxonomy (NCBI): domain Eukaryota; kingdom Metazoa; phylum Chordata; class Mammalia; order Chiroptera; family Vespertilionidae; genus Plecotus; species Plecotus auritus. Next base: position 52,148,759 of record NC_137776.1, read on the forward strand.
CTCTCACTGGTGCCAATTGCATGGGTGTGTTTTGATCTGTCATTGTCAATTGTGAATTTGGTTGACACTTCTATTATAGAGAAAGGGCGAATAGTGATACTAAAATATTTCTTCTAATTAATTTCCTTTCAATGTGCATGAATCCATATACAGGGCCACTAGTCATTACATAAAAACCTAACAGGGCCTCAATAACAATTCTCTTGGACTGCTGCAGTGACTGTAGAAAAACCTTACTGTGGGGACTAAAAGGAAGTGGACAATTGAGAAGATTTATAAATATAATCAGGCTTTTCCAAAAGTCAAAACTGAAATATCCAGATTGCTCTGGAAATACTTGCATTACTTTACATCTTAACGAACCTCACTGTGTGTAGATAATTTAAATCATGAAAGACTATAAATACCTACAAGAAAGAGGTGAAGAGAGAAAAAGGCGATCCATAAAACCTTTACAATTTACCTACAAAGGATTTTTAATTGTCATTTGATATTGTTTATATATACGGTGGTTGCTGCAGTAAGATGTAAGGAGGAAAGAGAAATGAAAGAAACAGGGCAAGAGCAACATCTGGAATCAAAATGAGTCAGAAAAGCTAAAACTGACTGTCTGTCCCTTGATCATATAATCAGAGGAAAATCAGAAAGGGGGTCAATGGGGAAAAAGGGGGACATATGTAATACTGTCAATAATAAAGCTTAACAAAAAAAGGGGGAATACTTTTTTTTACTTTAAAGGGAGGAGTGCAGGGTAAGAATGCAAAAGGAGTAGTATGTTTGAAAACTAAGGCCTCAGAACTTATTCTTCAGTAAATAAAAGATCAACATGAAGAGACTATTAAACAAATAAGAACAAGCCGTTAATTATAAAAATGCTACTGCTTGGCAAGAACAAATACTTCTGTTTTAAAGTAATTTCAGAATTTCACCCAAACAAAGCATGACTAATGCTTTCATTCTGTATTGTTTTAATGATTGATTTATATATGCCAAGATGGAGAAGTGATCATTTCAATGACTTTATATGAATATCCATTGTTGCCATTTGGTTGGTAGCCTTGTCTAAATGAGGTCACTTCATATTCCCAATATCCCTGCTTCCTCTTTCTTAAGGTTTGATAGAGAACATAATCTAATTCTTCAGAATTAGATTTAATTAGGAATTAGATAAAATCTAACAGTAGATTTAATGATACCTTAGACATTTGTGAGGTGAGACACACTTGCTCACTAAGAGAACCAATGGTGTAAAGGACAACAAAACCACCACAAAAAACAGATATGTTAGTTTAACACCAACTGGAATCTCTAACATGTAACCGAAACGAAGCATCTGATTTTTTGGCATAATTTGGATTAAAAGGGCACTATCCATAGTTTCAACACTTAAAAGAAAACCAATGAGCACTGGGCCTACTACTAGGAAAAGCACACAGGCACCAGATAAGTAGCCTAGAGCAGCACCTCTCAAACATTTATGTGCATATGAATTGCCTAGAGACTTTGTTACAATGTGGATTCTGATTCATTAGGTTTGGGTTGGGGCCTGAGATTTTTGTCCCCAACAAGCTTCCAGGAAAGAAGGATGCTGCTGGTCTAGAAACCATTATGAATAGCAGGGCTTTATTACATGGTGTAGAAACAAGTGCAGGTGCTTTTTGGTCCATGGTTTGAATTAGCTAAGCCAGGATAGAGACAATGTGGGCAACTTCTAGCCTAAATGGTTCTCTTTCTTACTGACTTCGCCCAAGGGTGAATGGACCACCCAGAGGAGAGACACACATAGAGTGAGCAGGATTATTCTGGAAAGAGAAAAGCTGACTAGTGTTCTACAAACCTAAGACTGGGAAATGACGGTGTTGTAATTGTGTTAGGCTAATTTGTTTCAATAAATTCTACATGTTCCCAATACATAAAATCTGAGTCATATTCAATATGCCCTTTCTACTTAAGGAATAGAGTTGTTTTTTAACAGCTGGAGAACGAGAAATCCATTATTGATTTGATTATTAGCCAAGGTTTAGAACACAGAAAAGAAGGCTTTCTAAAAAGCTGTTTGAATTAAATTAAATTTAAAATTATATCTGATTTCCTATTTTCATTAATATTTGTGTAAACCAAATTTTATTATCTTTGCTTCAGCTTACCTTCAGTCTATGTCAAAATTAAAGCTGCAAAAATAGAATAAAGGCTATTGTTGGTTAAGAGATATATGAGAAGAGAATGAGTTTAACTATACAAGTGATCTTACTATAACTCAATTTCCACATGTGTATATGACCTACAGTTTATGCTGTAAGGTCAAGGAATAATCAGCCGTATCCTGCCTTTAAATAAAATACATCAGTGCCATAAATCTTATCAGGTTGAGGTTCAAAATGCATCACTTTGTTTAAAGAGGGCAACCTGTCTTCACAAAGTAATGCATTGTTCTGCTTTATTTGGGATAATGAATAACTTTTGTCTAACCTTTACTTAAAGTGTATACCTGTACCACTCTTGTAAATTATAAATATTTGCTTTTTTTTTTTTTTGCCCTTGGAGGTCTCATTTGTCTGCTTTGCCTTTTTTGGTTGTTTGCTGTTGTTGTTTTTTATCGATAAAGCTAACTCTGGTCTAGTCAAAAAAATTTTTTTATGTTATGTTTTTCAAACTAGATGTTTTCAGCAAAGAAGTTTTATTTCAAGAGCAGGTCTTACACTATAAAAATAACATGTTATAATTTATCAAATTATCATCACTGTGCTTCAAATGACATGATGCAAGCTAGAAGTTAAATGCTTACTATGTGCTAGGCCCTTAGCAATGACATGGCTTGTATGTGGTAGCTTGTGCATTGTTTTAATCTTCTATTTTATAGATGAGTATATAGTACCTTGAGAAAACTAAAAATTGCCCAGGGTCACATGGCTACTAAGTGGCAGACCTAAGATTTGGATTCAGGTCTGTCTCTCAGCTGGATTTCTATAAGTTCATTTAACCTGAAATCTAATGAGAAGGTCTTTAAATACATTATTTTTTGCTTAGACTTTTAGTACACTTTTTTTTAATAGAAAAAGGAATGAGTATATTCTCCTTAAGCTCTTTTTGAAAATTCTAATCATGTTTACATTATTGGGAAAAGAACAGAGGCTCACAATCAGTATGAGCTTAAGGAGATTAGTCCATTTTCATTATTCTTTTTGGACTGCTTTCATTTGTCATTAATTTTAGCAAAGTGTCTTTAACAATTAACAAAAAGCCACTATATTATTTTTTTTACCATTTTTTACATGAACTATAATAAACTAAGTATAATTAGATTTGTTAGCTTTGGATTCTCTTTATCAGTATTAAGGCAATAATTTGGAGTACAAGAAATAATTGTCACATAGATTTAGAGATGCAATTAGGCCTGATGGATACATTAGATTTTTTCACTTTCCTTAGTCTAAAATCAACTGTATTATCTATTTGTGCTCTAGAAGCAGGTGTAGATTTTTCTGGAAAGCCAAGAAGCCTCAGTTAAGTATTTTTCAGAAGTTCCTGTTAAAAATCTCTTTAGTTTCATATTTAATTCAGCCTATTCTATGCCTTACAACATGTTATAAAATACTACTTGGGTTAAACAAGAATGGACTGAAGTTTTAATCTTTAAACATTTTTCATGTTGGTGAGCAAAGCGGACCTAGTTTAGAGAACGGCCAGAGCTGTCTTCTGTGAACAGAGTGAGACCACTGCTCCTCCCCGGTGACCCAAAGGGATTGTGCTCACTAATGTGTTCAAGTCTCAAGCCGCCAACTCTGGCAGAGAGCAGCACAGGAGTGCAACAATAGGAATGACACACAATGACACACTTCATGTGTTCTCACCAATATTGCAGGTTGTATACTCTACTCTTCACAAGACTTTACAAACGTAGATGTGTGTTTTAAAAACAGATCTATACACTAATATACAAAACATATTTTTATATATGTGTGTGTGTATATATATATATATATATATATATATATATACTCATACATATAAACACACTTGAAACACATACATATAAGTGCATACATACATGAATAGATGTGTATGGTTTACTCAACTACACCAGGTTTTTTTATTTACAAGTTTTGAAAGTTTTTGTTTGTTAGTTCTCTAGCATCCAGATAAAGTGTAAGCTTTAGTACATCTGAGTTAAAACAATATGGATGAGAGGAAGCATTCACAAAGGCAAGAAGCTGGGAGCATAGCCCACTTCAGAGCAAGCATCTAGGAAATGAAAGAAAAACGTTTGGAAAGAGCTTCCAACTGGAGATCACGGATTTTGAATTTTGGACCTCCAATAGGAGCAGAAGCAGGAAAAGAGTTTAGATAGATGGCAAGAGAGGTCAGAAAGGTTTCACAGTACCCTTGAGAGAATTTGCTGATGGCAATGGGGTGGAGCCTCTTGGATGCCGGAAAAAAGAGGAATTAGAATGACTCTCCTGTGTGGCTTCAACCACTGAATAGATCACTGTTCCATTTACAGAAATAGGGGAAGAGGAAATTGAAGGAATTAACTACCATCTCTTTAGATTAAGTCCTCTTCTTGATTGTATCCCCTCATCCTACTTCATTTCCATTCTCTCAGGAATATACTGCATATACAGCTATTGTAATATTTCCCCTGTCTTCTTGATTATTCTGTCAACCTTCAGTTACTTGTGTCAGGAATCTGGGACTTTTTTCAGGCTTTTAGAAACCCAAGTCTGACCAAAAGTAGGCAGATCCTTCCAAAATAGGGTGTCAGTATTGAGGTGAAAGGACAGGGCTAAGACTTTTTTTTTTCTGCACCTTTACTGGGTCAGTTTCCAGGTCCTTCGCGCATTTAGGGCAGCAGGGAGAAACGGCCTGGGTGTGTTGGTTCCTACAGGATCCTTACCTCTCCTGGAGTCACCAGGGGACACATCCTGTGTAAAAGGGACTAGGACAGTGGTCGGCAAACTCATGAGTCAACAGAGCAGCAAACCGCGGCTCAGGAGCCGCATGTGGCTCGCGAGCCGCAGTTTGCCGACCACTTGACTAGGAATATTTTTTCTTGCACATTTTCCTTCCTCTTCTCCTTTTCAACACATAAACATCCTTTTCTCCAACACTAGAATTGTTTTCTTGAGGACTGAGGATTAGGGTGGCAGAAAGGGAAGGAAAGTGAGCAACCTTGAGGGTGTCCAAATATAGGTTGAAAGACTTTATAGAGCTATGGTGAATGAGATTATGTGTGTGTGTGTGTGTGCATGTGTGTGTGTGTGTGTGTGCGTGTGTGTGTGTGTGTGTGTGTGTGATATTTCTTTTTGTACATTTACTTTATGACAAAATATTTTGCAGTTTGCTTTACAAAAAGAAATTGTATCTTTTAAAATAACAAATATCTCAGCTGATTTCATGCCATTTAAGAATTATTTGATGATTATCATGTTACTCCTTATCTCTTAGATTTTCTCCCCCCCCCCCAATTTCTTTATTTCCTGTTCTTTTTCTTTCTCCTCCTTTTATTTCCCACTGTCCTTATTCCCTTCCTTCCTTCCATACTTCCTTCCTTCCTTCCTCTTTTCTTTCTAACATTTTAGATACTGCATATCTGGCATAAATTGCAATATCTAATTGTAATGCTGTTAAACTGAACACATTTTGTTGAGTAAGACAATTTTGAAACTGGACTTTTGACCTCATACACTACTTAAAGCAAAATACATTTTAATAATAATGGCTCTTACTATTATATTCTATATAATGAGTTGTCTAATAGAAATAATAGAATTTTTTTAATATAGAAGAAAAATTCTCTAATCTAATTGCTTTGAAAACACAACTTATACCAACCATTTATTCTTGAAAAAGAACATCGCATAAGTTCAACTTGGGGGATAATAAGAAATGCCTTTTCTTCCAAATGCCTATGCTTTTAGCCTCTTTTTTGTTTTTGCTGTTTTTTGTATTCTTCCCAGACTGAACAAATTCAAAGGATTGAGCCATCTCTTTTCTTTCTTTTTTTTAAAAAATATATTTTATTGATTTTTTTACAGAGAGGAAGAGAGAGGGATAGAGAGTTAGAAACATCGATGAGAGAGAAACATCGATCAGCTGCCTCCTGCACACCCCACACTGGGGATGTGCCCGCAACCAAGGTACATGCCCTTGACCGGAATCGAACCTGGGACCTTCAGTCCACAGGTCGACGCTCTATCCACCGAGCCAAACCGGTTTCGGCGAGCCATCTCTTTTCATAACACCTGACCAGTAAAATATTGAAGCACTAAGTTAATGTTGTCAGCTGACCAAGCTTAATTCTCTGAGATTCAGTATCCTTACCTCTAATGCATTCCTGAAATTACATTGCAAGTTGCATCTCAGAGCTAGAAGACCAGATGGCCATACTTTTTTCATGATGGACTGATGTACTATGTATGTTGTGGACTGGAGAACTCAATGGAGCACCATTTCCATCACATCCCTAGAGATATATAGAGTTCAACCTGTGCAGCCATGCTCTGTAGCCTTAGAGCCAATTCATCAATACCATAAATGGAAGTCTCCTCCAATACAAAGAAAATCTACAATTCTGTGTTTTATTATTTTGATTCTTTATACTTTCTAGCTTCTTACTCTACTCTGATAATCTTTTTTCTTCTTCTGTTTCCTTGATGACTTGGGGAATAGGACCTATGATAAAATAGTTTTGTGAAAGATCATTGCCCTTAGAGTAAGACTTGTGCTTGAACCTGGCTTTGCTAATGGCTAGCTTGGTAATCATGAGCATGTATACTCATCCAAGCCAAGTTTCTTCTTTTGTAAAACGAAGGTAACAAAACCTCCTCAAGACCATTGTATGGATTAAGTGCCTAATGCAGAATATAATAAATGCTTAATAAATACTGATTTCCTTCTCACTCAAAATTGCTAGTCCAGATTTGATTATTCAAACTGTAGGAAAAGATTAATAACTAATAACACTTCTCAATATTCCCTAGATCATCCAATTTAACTGTAGCTGTGCCCCCAAAATATAGATCTCTAGGCACATATATTTTGTGTATTTCCATTTAGATTGCTTGAAAGAGATACTGAAGGTCCTTAGGGTAGCTCACGAGTCAGCTTGATTACTATCTTGGGGGTCTTTGATCCATTCCCTATGATATTTCTTGTATTTGTATCTTCTCAATTTAGAACAATATTTTTAATTTTACCATAGCTTATAAAGATTTTTCCAATAAAAATATGAATCCACATAATTATTTCCAACTCATGCATGTAACATCTAAAAATCAAGGCAAATCCTAAACAAATTTCTGTCTATTCTCTAAATTCCCCAAAATTTCATTATCACCTTTATTCCCCCCCAATCATATCTCTTCATTTAAAAAACAGCACTCAACATATATGTTTCATATAAAAGCATAACTTATACATAACCATGAATGTTATTATTTATCCCTTATTCCGAAAAGTGAAGTAAGTAAATGGGAAATGTATGTGTATTTGTGTGTGTATGTAGATAAGAACAGAGTGAATTTTAAAAAATATAAGAAAGTGTGGACAGAGAACCATGTTTTATTTGATTTGAAGCAACAACAACAAAAGATTTATTCTATAAAATAAATCTAGGTAGAACAGTGTTGTCTATAAATAAAATGATTCTCAATATTTTATTTAGAAAATGTTTGGATGGGCCTAAACAAAAGACATTTTCTAAGCCAGATGTCCTAACTGGCCTGTAACATTTCCTTACTATTCTGTAGTACCAATTTAAATCAATTAACCTAAAAATAAAATGGATGGTGGAGTAGATATTCTTGTTCTGAATGTAGAAACTACCTACTGAAGAATGTAAATACCAGAAAAACTGACATATTATATGTGAAGGTCCCCAGAGAAGAAACACAAATGGCTAATAAACATGAGAAAATGTTCCACTTCAGTGGGAAGCAAAGCTATGCAAATTAAAATAACAATGAATTTCAATTAGCAATTTAAAATAACATTATAAGAAATACATGAGACCAAAACATCCACTTCTAATAAGGAGACATGTTTTCAGAACATTTGCCTCACATTCTTATTTTTAAAAAGAAACTTACCCCCTGCCCCCCAAAATAATTTAAAAGTTTTGTGCAAACATGTGTAACACAGTATGGTACAAGTCACCAAAATATGCACAAAAAGTAAATGGCTAAGTAAATTAGCATACCTTGATAAACTGTAAGATATGATTGTGTGATCCTTAAAATTATTTGTAAAAAATGGGTGTGTATTGTAATATTATGTATACAGGCATGATACATAATTAAGAGTATAATTAACACTATATTCTCATTAATGTTAAAATATTCATAGAAGATAGGAAATAAATGAAAAATTATTAATAATGATTCTATCTAGATAATGGCATCATAGAGTTTTACTTTTTTTTTGAAAATTTATACTTTTGATTTTATAATAATACTAGAGGCCCGGTGCGGGGAGTGGGGGGGAGGTGCCTCAGCCAGGCCTGTGCCCTCTTACAGTCTGGGACTCCTTGGGGGAAGTCTGCCTGCCGGCCTAGGCCTGCTCCTCCCAGGGATTGGGCCTAAGCCAGCAGTCAGACATCCCTCTCACAGTCTGGGACCCCTTGCTCCTTACCGCCGGCCTGCAGCAGAGGTGGGAGAGGTTCCTGCCACCGCCGCTGCATTTGTCAGCCATGAGCCACAGGGGGAGCACACTGACCACCAGGGGGCAGCTTCTACGTTGAGTGTCTGCCCCCTAGTGGTCAGTGCACGTCATAGCGACTGGTTGGTCCGCCGTTTGATTGATTTGCATATTAGAGTTTTATTATATAGGATATATTATTATTTTAGTATGTTTATTTAGTTTTCAGAAATGTCATACATGAATTTAATGAAAAGCAATTGCCTTACACTTTCTAATTTTTTATCTTATGCCTTTGTAATTGGCTTTAATCATAAGGTCCCTGAAGGGTAACCCTACTCTAACTGCTAGCTTCAATCTCCATACTGATGGCTGAACAATTACTTGGGTTAGTTTAATAGATTATGAAAAATAAGTATAAAGAGATCTCATCCTACCTTAATCTTTTTCAGGGTAACAGAGATAGAAAATGGTCATCAAAGAAAGACATTATCTTTCTTTCTGCTCTGTTCCCTTCTCTTTCCCCTGCCATCCCAACTCTTCACCACACAGATTTCTGCTGCCCTCCTCACAAGCCAAACAGAAGAGCTATTATTTAAAGCTATAACATGACTTTGACATGTAAGATCCTTAGATTACTACTTTAAAGTTATTATTGCTCATTTGCTATGTGAAAGTTGTTGTCTGTATTTTGGTAGGAGAATGAAACAGGGAGTATGTAAAGCTAAATTTTAAAAAGTTAAATGGATAAAAACAGATTTCATGATACAATCCCTAAAGTACTTGAAATAGCTAAAAATTTATATGTGGTTCATGTGTGATCCATTCAACAAAGTTCCAAAAATATTAGTGTTCCAACTATGTACCCCTGTACTCAGGATGCAGGCTAATCAACTTAAACTCTTGTACACAAAATTTTCTATTTCCCCAGATGATCTCCAAAAGAAATGAGCTTAAACTGTTGCAATCATTATCTTATTTGACTTAAAAAGTATATAAATGCTCAATTGAAAGAAAATATTGGAGAAGGTGTCCTATCAAGGTTACAAATATTGAAAAAGTTGTAAAAATAAGATAAACATTCAATAAAGATGAATTGTATACTTGAGGAAGAGGGTGGCTGCTGATTGCGATTAGCTGTAAGGTTCTCTTCTATCCTTGATTCTCACATTTTTAGTAGCTGTTTCATAGTTTCTCTTAAAACATCAAATATCAAAGAAAATGGATTATTCAGTCCAATCCAACACAAAAGAGCATTAACATTTTATTTAAGGAATTATTATAATAGCACGTATATAATACATTTGCATAAAAGCCGTTCATTATTTCTTTCCTTTAGAAGATGTTTAGTGAGAAGCTTTTGGGTGTCAAGCCTTGATCTAGGAGTTGGAAAATTATAGAAAGCCTATGCCTTCAAGAAATGTACATTCTAATAGAGGAAACAGACAAAAACAAAACAAAACAAACAAAAACAACAAAACAAAAAACAACACCAAAGAGATATAAAAAGTCATAATATGCCAGGTTCTGTAAAGTATAACAAACAAAAATAAACTCAGGTAAGAGACAGAGAGAAACATGGGTATTATTTAGTTAGTACTGGGGTGGTAGGGAGGTAATAGCTATTTTAAAGGGTGGTATTTGAACAAAAAATGCAAGTATCTTAAGAAAGACAGTTCTAAGCAGAAGAAACATCAAGATCAATGTCACAGAGACTGGATGGGCTTTTGTGTTTAAAGAAGGAACTGGCAAGGAGAGACTGGTAGGAAATGAGCTCCGAGTAGTAAACAGGGACTAGATCAAGAAAAGTCTCCTGGGCTGTAGTAAAGATTTTGGCTATTATTTTAAACTAGTGGCCCGGTGCACGAAATTCGTGCACGGGGGAAGGGGGAGGGTTGTTCCTCAGCCCGGCCTGCACCCTCTCCAATCTGGGACCCCTCAAAGGATGTCCTACTGCCAGTTTATAAGGATCGGGCCTAAACTGGCAGTCGGACATCCCTCTCACAATCCGGGACTGCTGGCTCCAGCTGCTCACCTGCCTGCCTGCCTGATTGCCCCTAACCACTCTGCCTGCCGGCATGCTTGCCACCAACTGCCCCCCGCCGCCAGCCTGTTCACCCCCAAATGCCCCCCGCCAGCCTGATCACCCCCAACTGCCCCCCCCCCCCCCCGCTGGCCTGATCGCTCCCACCTTCCCTCCCCCTGGCCTGCTCACCCCCAACTGCCCCCCCCCCCGCTGTCCTGATCACCTCCAACTGATCCCCACTGACAACCTGCTCACCCCCAATTGGCCCCCCTGCTGGTCTGCTTACCCCCAATCTCCCCTGCCATCCCATCCTGGCCTGATCATGCCCTGGCGACCCAAGATCCCAGCCCCTCCTTTTTTCTTTTTCTTTCTTTTTTTTTTTTCAGCGCCTCCTTGAGTGGAGGCCAGGGCCAGCTGGAAGCAAGTATCTAGGATTTATTTATCTTCCATAATTGAAACTTTGTAGCCTTGAGCAGAGGCCAGGGCAGGCCAGGAAGCTTGGCTTCCTCCATTGCCAGGGAAACTCAAGCCTTCTGCTTGCTCCAGCTCCGTGGCAGGCCGCCATCTTGGTTAGGTTAATTTGCATACTCACTCCTGATTGGCTGGTGGGCGTGGCTTTGCATAGTGGAGTGATGGTTAATTTGCATGTTTCTCTTTTATTAGTGTAGACTAGAGGCCCGGTGCACGAAATTCGTGAACTGGGGGGGGGGGGGGATGTCCCTCAGCTCAAACTACACCTTCTCTGCCGGAAGCCATAAAAGCAGAATTTGGTCTTACTTCCTGGTCAGCCCTACTTCCTGATTGAGCAAGGACAAAGAGCAAGGACAAAGAAAGCCCGTGCGCGCCAAGGGCCAGAAGAACCCCCCACATCAGAATAACCAATCAGCTAGGACAGATACCCAGTCCCCAACCAATCATCCCATGGCAACTCCTTATCCTACCCCTCCCCTCCTGAGTGCTTATATACCGCAACACTCGAATAAAAAAATGAGGCTTGATCAGAACCTTGTCTTGCCTCCGTTCTTCGCGTTCCTTGTTTGTTTCATTCTCTTAGGTGATTCCTGCGTGCCCCCGTTGCTGCCCCGCGGGCCGGGGCACTTCTCCAATCTGGGACCCCTTGGGGGATATCTGACTGCCTGTTTAGGCCCGATCCCACAGGCAGTCGGACATCCCTTTCACAATCCAGGACAGCTGGCTCCCAACTGCTTGCCTGCCTGCTTGATTGCCCCTAACTGCTTCTGCCTGCCAGCCTGATCACCCCCTAACCACTCCCTTGCCAGCCTGATTGACGCCTAACTACTTCCCTGCCAGCCCGATCATCCCCAAGTACCCTCCCCTGACAACCCAGTCACCCCCAAATGCCCTCCTCTGCATATTCCCTCTTTATTAGATAGGTTTTTTTCTTTAACATATTGGACAGCCCTAACTGGTTTGGCTAGGTGGATGAAGCATAGGCCTGCAGACTCAAGGGTCCCAGGTTCGATTCAGTCAAGGGCATGTACCTTGGTTGGGGACACATACCCAGTGGGTAGTGTGCAGGAGGCAGCTGATAGATGTTTCTCTCTCATAGTTTCTAGCTCTCTATCCTTTTCCCTTCTACTCTGTAAAAAAATCAATAAGATATATTAAAAAAAAAAAAGAAACATTTAAGATTCCTTCATATCTGCCTGGCTGGTGTGAATCAGTGGTTGAGACCTCAGGCTGCCACCGCTGGCAGGAGATCGTACCGTGGGGGTGTGCGCCCCTGCCAGGCTGAGACCCCAGCCCAGGCTGCCGCCGCTGGCAAGGGATCATTCCGTGGGGGTGTGCGCCCCTGCCAAGCTGAGACCCCAGCCCAGGCTGCCATCGCTGGCAGGAGATCACACTGTGGGGATGCGCGCCCCTGCCAGGCCGAGACCCCAACTCAGGCTGCCGCCACTGGCAGGGGATCACGCCATGGGGGTGCGACCCTCTGCCAGGCTGAGACCCCATGCTGCCACCACTGGGAGGGGATTGGGCCGTGGGGAGTGAATTTTTGTTTTTTATAAAGGGTCAGGAGGGCCTCTGCGCAGCATTCCGCCAGGCCGCTTACTCTGCAGGCTCTCAGCGGCAGCCCTCCCTGAGACTGGGGGACTCCGGCGGGGCTGAGAGGACTGGGTGCCACCATCTTGTGGCTATGGGCGCCACCATTTTTGTCGCAAAGTGACGGTTAATTTGCATATTACTCTTTTATTAGATAGGATACTAGTGGCCCAGTGCGTGAAATTCATGCATTGGGGGAGGGGGGTCCCTTAACCTGGTCTGCACCCTCTCCAATCTGGGATTCCTCTCACCATCCAGAACCACTGGCTCCTAAGTGCTCACCTGCTTGTCTGATGCCCCTAACTGCTCTCCTGCCTGCCTGATCCCCCTAACTGCTCCCCTGCTGGCCTGAGCCCCCTAACTGCTCTCCCCTCCTGGCCTGATCCCCCTAACTGCCTGTCTCCTCTCCCCTCCTGGCCTAACCCCCCTAACTGCCTATGTGCTCTCCCTTCTTCTCCGAACCTTCAGACCCCAGTGCAGGAGTGCTGAGAGCTCTCCGCCGAGGCCCTGCACCCATCCTGATGCCGCCCTCAGGCTGGGTGGTGCCGCCAGCCTGCACGTGCTTCTGCCGGGGGGCCGCTGAAGCCCGTCCTGACGCCCCCCTCTGGGCTGGGCGGCACTGAGGGCCTGTGTGCGCCTCCGCCAGGGGGGCTGCCCCTTGCGGCAGCCTCATGTCCTGGTGGTGCAAGTCCCCACCCCTGTCCCCGCCCACCAGCTCCTGTGCGCGCTCAGCCTGGTCACGACTGTGACACTGTTAGGACCAATTAGCATATTACCTCTTTATTATATAGATTATATAGATAATCAGACTCCATTAGAGATCTGAGAGATCTAAAGTGGCATAGTACTCCATAGGTGAGGCTGTGAATTCTTCCAAACACTTAAAAAGAAACAAAAGCAGTTGTCTTATTTTTTTTTGCCACTAAATAGAAATACATTTTAAGAATAAATTATAAATATGTATGTATATAAGTAATAGATTTATATAAAGAGAAGGATGCTTGCTGTCACAGCTTCTATTTTAAATTTTACTTTTAGTTCAGGGTGTGTGTCACTCATTTGACAGTTTGCCCTCTATCCTGCTTCATTTGTCTTCATAATATCCATCACTTGTCAACAGATCTCATGTTTATTTTGTCTCTTTATTGTCAAAATGTGAGCTCCATGTGGGAAAGGACTCTGTTGTGTTCACTACTGTATCCCTGTGCTCGTCCATGCTAGCTGCTAGATAATAATGAATAGGTTGAAAACTGTTCTTTATATTAAAATTAAAATTCATCTTAATTGTCTTTGTTTTTTCAGTAATCCATTGTTCCATTCTTTACAGATAACTTATTTTTTTCTGAATATACAATTTATGTAGGAAATTTGGAAAATACAGTAAAGAAGATAATGGAAAACCAGCCATTCAGAGATAATTACTTGCGAACATTTGGAAGACTGTCCTGCTTAAAAAAATAATCTATTCAAAAATATATTTTTGGTTTATCTAAAATCAAGTAGATTATTAATCTATTTTACTTGTTTTTATTTTTCAGACATTTGTCCATTATTTTGAATGAATGAACACAATTTAACTATTTTCTATCACTGACTGTTTTCAGTGCCTTTTTATTAAAATAACATGACAGTAAACATCCATCAGCATTTCTATGGTTATCCCACAGGTTGAATAACTTAAACGAAAATTTCTTAATGAAATGGTATATTTATTTTTAAGGCTCTTTATTAATATTTTTAATTACTTATAATGTTGCCATTTTAAGTTTTACTTCTCTATCTATTCTCATTCTTATGATGATCACATCATATCTCATGGCTATAAATCTATATGCTAATGATTTCCAAATTTATATCTACATTCCTGATTTCTTCCTGACTTCCAGATCCATATAACTATTTGAATAATTGTCATTTCTATCTGAATGCCTAATTTCCAACTTAAACTTGGAATGTGTAACATTGAGCTCCTACAGTTTTATTCCACAGGAACTGCTCTACTCACTGTCTTCCCCATCACAGTTAATGACCAGTCTGTCCTTCTGATTCAGGTGAAAACCCCAAATCATCATCTTTGACTCTCTAGGAAGGCAACAGTTAGCAGCAGGCTTGCAATCTGTTTGTCCCTTAACTCATCTGGGAAAGAAAGAGATGACCCAGTTGACCTTTGTAAACATTCCAATGACAATCTTAGCAAAGATACAAACAGTATTTACTAGTTGGAGAGTCCTTATCTAAAGTATGGTTTTAGTAGGATGTATCTGGCTTGTCTACAATTATTTATGTTGGAAAAACTATGACACAACAACAACAAAAACTTTGAATTTATGAATTTGTAAGGCATGGCTCCATGAACATTATCACATGTTATGTAATTAAAGAGATATAAAAAAAGGAGGCTTTAAAATTGAAATGACTCCTATGAAAGCAATGTATCACATATATTATTTAAACATCTCATGTTATATCTGAACCAGAGCATGTCATCACGCATGTAAAGAACATTTTACAGAGACCTGCACTGTTTTCACACGTCCCCAAGGGAAGAATGGTTGGCTTGTATTCAGTTATTACTTGTATCCATGAATTATTAGCAAAGTTAATACTAGATAAGATCTATAATTCATCTTGAGTCTGCTTTGGCAATCAGAACCTTAATTTTATCTCTACATCTACAATCAGTACATTCTACTTCTCTCCAGTTCCTAACATGCCATTCATCATCTACTTCCTAGACTTACTTTTTTTCTCACCCTCTTTCATTGTTCTCTTCACAAGAGTCACAGTGGTAATCCTTAAAAAATGCAAATGGATCACATCAGGCTTTTGTTCTAAACCTTCCAAATGCTTCCCATCTCTCTCAGAGTAAAAGCCAAGTTCCTTTCAAAGAATTACTAAGTCCTGTGTGGTGTGCAACCTCTCTCCCTTTCACTTTCCTGAACTCATTTTCTATTGCTCTCACTCAGCTCCAGCCACACTGGCCATCCTAACAAAATTGTAATTCCACCATCAATATTCCCTGTCCATTTTCCCTGCTTTGTTTTCCCTTAGCAATCAGCATCATTTACTATGTCATATATTTCCTTATAGATCATATTTATTATCTCTATCTCCCACTACAATGTAAGCTTCCTGAAAGCAGGGGGTTTTGTTATTTATTATTGCTGTATCATTTGTTGTTATTTTTAGATTCCAGAAAAGTGCTTAATATAGAGGATGGTGCTCAATACACTTGGATCTAAAGTGCATTCCTGTGACATGGGGAGGGATTGATGAGTTCTGGGTAGCTCTCCATCATGCCTTGAATGTGTGCGCTCCAAGTCCAAGTTGACTGAACACCTCATGACAAATACATTGACTACTTCCATGTTCTTCCATTGGGAGTCATGAGATTTTATTCTATTTCCTCTCTCCTTGAAATCCCTATTCACATTTCCTGAGACTGACATTGAAGCATTTTGAGTGTTAACAATATCAAAAAGAGGAGCTTTAAAGATATTTTTCAGATTCTTATAGGCTTGATACATGTCTATAGTTTTCAGAAAACTGTCACTGGCTCCATCACATTTAAGATAATTACTCTTCTTTTGTTTCTCCCCTTGTATTTTTATTTTAAAAATTTAAATATTATTTTTTTAATAGTGAATACACTCACATGGTTAAAAATTTAGAGCATACAAAGCTAATTATTAAAAAACTTTCCCTCGCGTTTCTTCATTTTAATCATCTCCCCTCTCTCCAAAGACATCTGCATAATTAGCCCATTGCATAATCTTCCTGATACATATTGCATATGCATCTAGAGCAGCCGTGGGCAAACTACAGCCCGGGGGCCGGATCTGGCCCATTCGGCTGTTCTATCCGGCCCGCGGAGCCGAAAGAGTGGAGGGTTCTCTTGCTCTCCCCTCCGCTCCTTTACTTTGAATTTATATTAGTTCACACAAACACTCCATCCATGCTTTTGTTCCGGCCCTCTGGTCCAGTTTAAGAACCCATTGTGGCCCTCGAGTCAAAAAGTTTGCCCACCCCTGATCTAGAGTCTCCCATATTCATTTAGACTCATAATTATACCAATGGGAGCATATCATGCATAGTGATCTGTAACTAGCTTTGTTCACTTGGCTATTTTGGAGATATTTCTATATAGGTATGTAGAGAATTATATACTCATTTTTTTATGGATGTACCATAATTTAATCAGACAACTATCAATGGAATTGAAGGATCTCTGATAAGTCATTTTTTATTTCTCCTTCATCACAAGTTTAAGAGAAAAGAGGCATCTATATGTAGCAAATGGTCCTGTAATTTGCCTTCCCATCGAAAACCAATCAATGAAAACAGAAAAAAAAGCAAAACCTTAAATTTAAGATAATTTATTTTGAGATCCTGGAAACAAGCTAGCGTTTATTTTCATGGTTGATGTGCAATTGCATACAATATCTAATCTTAAACTAATGCTAGAATACTGACTATAGGCTAGAATTGTATCCATTCCAATTCAATGTTCTGCATAGTCTCAGGAAATTATTAGCACTAAATAAATAAAGTTGGCTAAACAATAGGAGACAGGCAATCTATGGGCTTGACACAGAATTAAGAAACATCATTATAATTCAAGTATAGCTTTTAAATTCTCAGAGTATTTTAACTGCTTCATGATTCATAGCAATTAATCTGTTATGGAATTGTACTCATTCCTATTAGTCCAGGGAGCCAGAAAGTTCCTGGTGATGATAACAGCAGTTCTTTTGCATGGTGGTTATTGTTAAGTCTCTTTTTTTCTCAACCTAGCAACTTGCATTTATTGAACACTGAATTTGGGCAAAGCACCTTGTCTTTAAGGATTTAAAGATAAGCTAGAAAGATGAATTTGAAGCATAAAAAGGATATCTAGAATATAGGACATTATATAGATCTGTTATGTAAATGGAACCTATGCACAAAATAAAGAGAAAGTACACTTAAAATTTTAACGCAAGGAAGGCGATCACGATTTCATAAGTGTTACCAAGTAGTGTACATCCAGGAATATGAAACAGTGCTAGAGAGCTTGTACAATTTCTAAAATTGGAATTCAGATAAAAAAGCACTCTAGATTAAGGTGGTCAGTTAGTGATGATATTATGAAAACTGAATAGGCTTTTGAAGAGAAATTTGGTGGGCATTTAACATAGGAGGGATTTCTTGGAATAGAGATAACTTCAGGTATGCTAGAGAAAAAGTAAATAAAGTACTTTGGCCAAAGCATGGAATTTGTGTCTAGAAGCAGTGAATGATGTTGCTGGAAATGTAGGTTGGAGATCACATTGACAGCGTAGTATGCCAATCTATGATATTTTGACATCCTATCTAATAAAAGAGTAATATGCAAATTGACCGTACCTCTGCTACACCCACAAAGCCATGCCCACCAGCCAATCAGGAGCGAGTATGCAAATTAACCCAAACAAGAAGGCTGCAGCCACCGAAGAGCAGGAGGCTTGGGTTTCCCCGGCAATGGAGGAAGCCAAGCTTTCTGCCTGCCCTGGCCTCCCTTGGCCTCCGCTTAAAGCTACAAAGTTTCAATTATAGAAGATAAGTAAATCCCAACAAAAATGGTGGCAGCCACGGAGCTGGAGAGAGCAGGAGGCTTGAGTTGCCCCTGGCGATGGAGGAAGCCAAGTTCCCTCAGCCCTGGCCTGCCTTGGCCTCCGCTTAAGGCTACAAAGTTTCAATTATAGAAGATAAATAAATCCCAACAGAAATGGCTGCTGCCACAGAGCGAGCAGGAGGCTTAGCTCTGCTGAAGGCTACAAAGTTTCAATTATAGAAGATAAATAAATCCCAGATACCAGGGCCTCCGCTTGGGCCACCGGAGGGCATGGCCGGCCTGAAAACCACCACAGACCCTCGCCCAGGCCGCCCCATGCCCCAAGGGAACCCCCGCCCTGATCCGGGATACCCTTCAGGGCAAACCAGCCAGCCCCCACCCGTGCACCAGGCCTCTATCCTATCTAATCCTATCTAATAAAAGAATAATATGCAAATTGACTGTCACTCCAACACACAAGATGGCTGCTCCCATGTGGTCAAAGATGACTGCCCCCATGTGGACACAAGATGGCCACCACAAGATGGCCAGCAGGGGAGGGCAGTTGGGAGGGACCAGGTCTGCAAGGGAGGGCAGTTGTGGGTGATCAGGTCAGCAGGAGAGAGCAGTTGGGAGGGACCAGGCCTGCAAGGGAGGGCAGTTGGGGGTGATCAAGCCTGCAGGGGAGGGTAGTTAGGGGCAAACAGGCTGGCAGGGGAGCAGTTAGGCATCAATCAGGCTGGCAGGGGAGTGGTTAGGGGGTGATCTGGCTGGCAGGCAGAAGCATTTAGGGGCAATCAGGAAGGCAGGCAGGCAAGCAGTTGGGAGCCAGCAGTCCTGAATTGTGAGAGGGATGTCCGACTGCCCGTTTAAACGGGCAGTCAGACATCCCTTGAGGGGTCCCAGATTGCAGAGGGTGCAGGCTGTGCGGAGGGACATCCCCCCTCCCCCATGCACGAATTTCGTGCCCCGGGCCTCTAGTTATGATATAAAACATATCAGCTATTGGAACCTTCAAGAATCCAACATGATAAAAACTTAACAGTAAGGTTTTTTACATTTACCAGTGTTCAGGATTCAGAGCCTAGGTCAGTGGTTGGCAAACTTTGGCTTGCGAGCCACATGCAGCTCTTTGGCCCCTTGAGTGTGGCTCTTCCACAAAATACCATGGCCTGGACAAGTCTATTTTGGAGAAGTGGTGTTAGAAGTAGTTTAAGTTTAAAAAATTTAGCTCTCAAAAGAAATTTCAATCACTGTACTGTTGATATTTGGCTCTGTTGACTAATGAATTTGCCGACTGCTGGCCTAGGTGATAGAAAAGTGATGGGAAGTCTCAAGGCAACCAGGTACTCTGAAGATCTTGATTTGAAGTATATGGACCCCTGAATTTTCCACAGAGAGTCACACATGAATGCCCATCAGGTAGTTCACTGCTTGTCAACACTTTTGTAATAGTTGAGTCAATCCATTAGGTTGGGTAGAAAGAAAGATTATGAAGATAAATTTAAGAATTTTTAGTGGCAGCATGTCGAGAACCTTAACTTTAAAATCCAGGAAACAATCTACACACATGTTATATTCATTAAAATCATATACAATTACATTTGTGGTCCCCCAGTTTTGCCCAGGAAACACCCTAATGATTGCATCCTTGGGACATCCTGGTTGCTTATATTAGGACATTCCCTTTACCATCATCTGTCTCTCTTCTGGAGATGCCTGAACCCTCTGACTATTTTAAGGCATTCTGTGATATGTACTCATCTCACCCTGTGTTTTTCTTTATGTTGCTCCTTATCATTGTACCTATGGAAAGATTGGCAAAATGTGTTTAATGTATAGTATCTCCATTACTTAAATGTAAACTTTACCACCTGTTTACTGCCCTACCACAAAGGAGATGTTTAATAAATGTTCCTTAAATGAATGAATAAACTACCCATGATCCTTTGCCTTTTGCTTCTATTAAAAGAGAAAAATGGGATGTTGAAGTGATATAAGACAAGTTTTATTTCACTAGGACACTGAAAACTTCAAAGGAATTAACACTTAAGAGTTTAGAGCAGAAATTAGGCTCTAGAGTCTTACCATAAATGTCACATGTAATTCATTCATATACTTGTCTCAAACTCAACACTACTTTAAAGGCTAGACGCAAGGCACTTCAAGGTAAAGTTCTGGGTATTTAATTACTGCAAGAGCAACCCACTGGTGGCTCAACCTCATTGACATTCTTTTACTGCTATAGAAGAGTGAATTAATATTTCTGAGAGCTGTCTTTAGGGGCAAAATGGTTCCAAATTTGGAAAAGGTCTAATTGGTTTTATATTTACATAACAACTAAGAGACAACTATAAACTGTTTCCCAATGTTTAAAACATTGGTTTGGTTTTGTAAATAAAATGTGTTGGTATATTTTTGCCCTGGCTGGGTGGCTCAGTTGCTTGGTAAGTTGTCCTATACACCAAAAGGTTGTGGGTTTGATCCCCTGTTGGGGCACATACTGGAGGCAACCAATTGATGTTTCTCTCTCCATCTACCTTCTTCTGTCTACCTTATTCAAAGATATCCTCAGGTGAGGATTAAAAAAATGTATTGGTGGTTTTTTATTTTGCTTTAGTACTATCTTTCAAGTTTGAACTTCAAGCTAAAATCAGGAAACTTTTAAGACCATATTTAAAAGCTTAAGAGGAACCCTGACCGGTTTGGTTCAGTGGATGGAGCGTCGGCCTGTGGACTGAAGGGTCCCGGGTTTGATTCCAGTCAAGGGCATGTACCTTGGTTGTGGGCACATCCCCAATAGGGGGTGTGCAGGAGGCAGCTGATCGATGTTTCTTTCTCATCGATGTTTCTAACTCTCTATCCCTCTCCCTTCCTCTCTGTAAAAAATCAATAAAATATATTTAAAAAAAGTAAAAGCTTAAGAGGAAAAAAACTGAAAATTGAGATTTGAAAACTAGTAATAGTTACTGGATATCTTATGTATTAGTATTTTAAAAATTATGTTATTAATTACAAAGTGATTAATATAAGGTTTTGGAATTTTTAGTTACTAAACCTTTTTTATTTGTTTTCATTTACCATTTAATAGACTTGTTATCAGAAGGAAAAAAAAATTAGTTCAAGATATCCACCATAAGGAGTTTCCTTTTTAGT
This sequence comes from Plecotus auritus, assembly GCF_963455305.1. Classification (NCBI taxonomy): domain Eukaryota; kingdom Metazoa; phylum Chordata; class Mammalia; order Chiroptera; family Vespertilionidae; genus Plecotus; species Plecotus auritus. The sequence continues at coordinate 52,170,208 of NC_137776.1, forward strand.
TTTGTAAATTCAAGGCCCATTTCCATTCACTTTCTCCACACAAGTTTATTTAAAGGGTAATAATTTTATGATCACTGCTCTTTAATTTATTGAAATCTATATAGCATGAAGTTGTTCACCTTATTGATTCCTGTGTCAATTTTAAAAGATCACACTATTATTTTACTTTAGGAATTTAGCAGCAAACCAATTAGATTATTTTCTAATTATTCAATATAGTTAATACTTCCACTATCCCAGATGATATGATAGACCTACTATCAAAGAATTGTGGTTCAAACAAATCAAACTTTATTGGGCTCAATCTCTTCCTATGAATCATTCTTCAACAATTTTTTCTACTCTCGCCCCAGGAATAAGTTAAAATCAGGAAGTTCCAATAACATTAGCCTAAAGATGACCAGCCATATTCATCTTTAGATTTATGTACTAGCAATGTATTCACACAACAAATACACACACACACACACACACACACACACACACACACACACACACGGCTATGAGCAAACACTCGCCTTTATTACAAGGACAGTATGGGCATTTTCCCCCTACTATGTTCTGTCTGGGAACCTCGGACTGCACAGAGCCTCTTAGATGCTTATAGTTATTCTAGTGATGTTTATAGCCAGACCATCCACATATGCTCAAGAAAAACGCCCACAACTCATAAAACAAATATAGAGGAAGAAAATTTCTTTCCAGAGATCATACCAATGGCATCCCAGAGAAATGCTTCCTCATTATTTTTCATTTAAAAGTGGTGAACTAAAACTGGGTATACTGAAGCCATAATTGAGAAGTGCCACTGAAGAAGGTCAATGTGTAATTTCTAGCCATTATTTAACTGGCATTTAACAATTTCTGAAGAATTATTCTTGCTTTGTCATCTCTACAACTGCCAGCTTGGTAAATAAACTAATCAGGTTTTCCATCTGTTAAATTGAGAGTGACAGAGGCTGAGAATGCCTTTACAAAACTGCATCTTCTGTCCTGAGAGTTCTTACAGGCTTTTAGCAGGAACTATTAAATCGTTCCTGTGAGGCTATTTTGACATATAGTGGAGTTTTCTCAAAAAAATTCAGATGCAAGAAGGGGAAATGATGTTTCCAAAGCAACAAAAGCCATCATGAGTGTAAACTATAAACTTGAAAGATCATCAAATTTCTCCTTCTCTTGGAACTCCAATTCTTCTCTCTGACCTCGTTCTCAGTATCTATCTCTTGGACTGTCTCACATGCGTTCATGAGCACACAAGCGCGTGCGCGCCACACACACACACACACACACACACACACACAGACTCCTTACCCACCTCCCCCCATCCCTAAGATTTTACTTAAACTACTCCTGGTAGTAAAGCAGATAATCAAGTTAATTTAACTATGATACCTTCAGGTTTCAGCCAAGTTACACATTCTCACTTGGTTTGTTTACTTCCTCCATCCAAATTTTTCTTTTGCTGCTCTTTGTTGGGAAAGGGAAAAAAAGCATAATGTCTTTTATCCTTTAACTGAGAGCTTTGAGATGCTTTCATAAAACATTATTTTTTCTCTTACTCTATTTAAAGCACATATCTTTTGTATTTTTGGATATTGAAGAATAAAAGACATACATACTTATGTGCTTATAAAAATGAACAATTCAGCTGTTTATGCACTTAAAATGACCGATTCAAATAAAGACCTTTACAATACCTTTTATTTCTAAGCAACTCCTTCTAGTGTTTATATATGTCAATTATTTTATTTAGTAAATATTTCTCTACTGCTAAATCCTTGATCTCATAATACCAAATAAACTAGATTCTGTCTTACTATGACTGATGTTTTTCCCCCTTCCAAGAAATAAAACCCAATAATGCTACCTTTTAAAAAAACATTTCTGGGCCAGTGCTTACAAGGAAAACATGATGATTTTTATCACAGGATGTAAAATTGAGATTTTAATTTAAGAATTTTTCATTTGAAACACAATGATAGTTGTGTCAAATAGTGGAAAGCACATACAAGCAGTGCAGTGAGAATTTTTCATTTGCTAAGAAATTTAGCCAATGTATTTGTGAAGTTGAGAAAGAAAAAGGCAGGTTAATTAAAAGCAAGGAGACTATCATCATGTTGCAATTATGAGAAAAACACAGTTCCTTTACTTTGAAACAGAAGCCAAAAATAAATGCAAAAGTGCAACCACCAAGTTAAAAAAACAAAAACAAATACAAAAACCCCAAAACACACAAAAACAAACCTATAAAATTCCCTACAGACTGAGCAGGCTATTTTGTAACTATTTTAATGGAGACACAACCTTCAACTCCTATTTAAAAGGTAAATACATTTGGGAGAGTAACACACTGATTTAAAGTCATATGAAATAAAAAGACTAACGGCGGATCCTTTCCTGAGAGCAGGTTTTAGTAGGGGCAGGATGATAGGAGTCTGTGAGGAAGAGGAAAGAAGAAAATAAGGGGCTAGGGGATTGACCTTGTATATGAACCTGATCCCCCCTTCAGAAAGTTGCTTGCAATCAATCCTGCAATTCCAAATAACATCTATCACACATCAGCTTTCACACACTTTCCCTCTTTGTTTCCCAGAATAACAAGCCCACCCCTTTTCTTATATTAATACTAGGGGCCCAGTGCACGAATCCCTGCACCTTGAAAGGAACTATGGGCTGCAAGGCTGCGGTGGGCACAGGGGCGGGTCTCAGCCCATCCTCTTGGCCCCTGCCCTGCCCCTCCTGCCGCAGACCCTAGTCCTGTCTACCAGGAGCCCACTCACGCTGCCACTGCTCTCACGTGCTGACGGCGCCGGCCCCGCTCACACCCGCTGACAGCGCCAGCAGCGGGTGTGAGCGGCAGCTCTGGCGCAGTGGGTACGAGTGGGGCCAGCGCCAGCAGCAGGTGCAATCACCAGGCAGACCGTGGCATGCAGGAGAAAAGAACTTCCAGTAACCATCAGAGGCTCTCCCCATGACAGCCACCAGTGCCCCACCTTAGTCTGACATCCCAGCTTACCTTCTCCACCATCCCGCCATGGCTGATGCCTGCCATGTTCCACATTCTGCCACATGCTACCAATGCCCGCCATGTTCCGCATGCGACCCCGGTGGTCAGCGCACATCATAGCAACCAGCTATTCAGTTGTTCTGCCGTTTGGTCTATTTGCATATTAGCCTTTTATTATATAGGATGTTTTGTGGTAGGCAGTTAGACAGACATAAGCAGAGCAAGAACGATGGGCCAGGTACAGAAGGTCACCAGGGCTGAAAGCTTCAGGTGCCTAGCAATGGGCAAAACTGGTAAAACCTCCCCTCGCAAATCACTGATCATTCAGTTAAGACACTGTGACCTTTCATATCGCTGGTCATGTGTTTCAAACCCTCCCCTGACCCTGGCATGTTGTTAGTCATGAGGGTTAGAGCCCCTTAGATGCTCTATACACTGAGCCAAAACAGGTAGGACTCCTTGCCTCTCTCTTTCTCCTAAGCTCAAAGGGCCCTTCCTCTGCCTCTTTAACTTGTTTCCTGAGCCCACTTCTTCTATGGCTCAGTTCTTCTATATTTGCGACTTTCTAAATAAACTTTCTCTTATAGTTTGAGTCTTGCCTTTGAATTTATTTTTAGCCTGAACTTAAGTACCAAGGTTGCTGAAACAAGGTCTGGACTGACTCCACTGATGTAACACCTGGTGCTGTTTCACCAATAGTTTTTCCGTTCTTTAAACATTTAAACTGCTTTCAACTCACTCTTTCTGGTAGGTTCACTACAAGCATAAAAAGATATTTGAAAAAAATGAATTCTAGGTCATAGCAGAGAGAGCAGGAACCACAGCTGACTGTACCAATTTTATAAATCCCTTCACTTCTATACATCTTTTATTAACATCCTTATAGAAGTGTAGTGAGCCATTACTTTTTGCTATATATTAATTCTTACACATTAAAAAAAAGTCCTATCAGGGAGCTATTGAAGAGGTCATCAAATAGTGGCAGGCTCTGCTCTTAACACCATAATAACCATGTGTTTCTGCTGGGTTTTTGAAACCAGAACATCAACATGTCCTAAAAAACCCTGCATTAATAAATACAAGCTTTGGTGATGAGCTGAAAACAAAAAACAAAAAACAAAAAAAATACACTTAGGTCCAGAGAATTTCTGCAAATGAAGCAATACTGCAATACTGCCCCCTTAAAGCATGTGGAGCCCTCACATCTTCAACATGTCAATATTGTGCCTTGTTGTGAAATGGAAGCAGACAGGAAGGGCAAGGAGGATGGAGAAGTTGCACACTGTTAGTTTGAAGCCTAACATTTAATTTTAGTCTTTCAAATTTGTCAACACTTTTTTCACAAAGACAGATTACAAAACGTTATTAAACTATATTTAATGGATAGTGTAAAACTATCATACTCTTGGTCTAAGATATTACTAATTCTTAAGAGCACAGATTTTTCATTGTATCTGGTACAGGAAACATCATCAGTTGGGAACCTTGTAAACTTGTGCTCTCAATCAACCAAGACTGCTGTCTCTAGGGACATCATGGCTTTAGTAGCCCCAATGACCCTTCTCTCAGATCCATGGGTTTTTGTTTTGTTTCTGCAGTATTTATTCCCCTTAATCTTTTTGCTGCATTTGGCATCTGAGAGCCTCCTTTTCTTGGCCATGCCTCTTTATACTGCTTTTAAGGACAGGCACTATCCTGTTTTTCCTGACTTCTCCTCCATTTTCTCTGACTTTAACTATGGGTATGACCCAAGGCTGACTCCTTAATTCACTCTTATTCTTTCTATCTCTTTTGTCTTTTAGAAATTCAATGTGGCCTGAAGCAGAACTGCAAAAGAGGGAGATTCTTTCCAGCAGCAAAATCCTCAATTTTTGTAGCTGGTGACTGGTACAGTTGAGCAGCATGACTTGAGATAGATTTCAAATTTAAAATGTGACTATTTTTAGAATACCCTAGGCACACTCCCATTTTTGGGTCTTTGCTCTTCCTTTTCCTCCTTCATGTAATGGCCTTCCTTCAGAGTACTGGCTTACTCACCTTCCTAAAAACCTTTGTTTAGATCCCCACTTCTCAATGAGGGCCCCCTGAACAACAGTTCTATTTAATATTGCTAACTTCTGCACTTTCCATCGTGATTTCTCTTACTCTAGTCAAATTTATATTTTTTCTATAACATTTCCAAATTCCAACATATTATATACATATTATATATATATAGTATATTATAATAAGTGAAAAATATATTTATTGGTTATTGCTCCTTATGTTTGTTTTCTCCTGAGAGAATATATACTCTATTTTGTTCAATGATGTCCCAGTAGCCTAGAACAGTGACTGGCACTTAGTAGATGATTAATCAATATTACTCTAATTGAGTTGGAAAACTTCCCTATATTATCCACTAACTTTCTTTTTTTCATTTTACTGCCAACAGCCTACTCCAGGTTGTCTCTCATGGTAATTAGCTACTTAGCATGCTAATTGCATTTCCTATCCCCCTCTTTTTAATCCATCTCCGTTACTGCTGGCTGATTGTCTTCTTCAAACCCAAGTTTAGCTTCTCATTATCCTCAGGAACCTTCACTGTAAAGTCAAGTCAAAACTCTTTATTCTAGAACTTGAGGCCCTGCTCAATATGACTACCAATCACATCCAGCCTCATTTACACTCACTCCTCAATTAACTCTAATCAAGCTGGTAATGGCTTTTTCCATTTAAGAAAATTTGTTGACCTCCTAATCCCAGGTCCTATGTGACATTAAACTAATTTACTACCTGTTTAGGTAACATGAGCTAGAGGAATGTACATTTAAACAACAGCATTTGTACTGAAGCAGAAATTCAGGTCACAGAAGAAAGACATTTGGCTGACTTATTCAGGTATATGTGGTCCCACTACTGAAATAGATCTCACCTCTACCTTTCTTCTGAATAAGAAAATCATACTAATTTGCAAAGATTCAAGCTCAACTTATTCTGTGATTAATTCCCTGCCTTTTAAAAGCCATATTTTTGAAATAAACATAAACAGTAAATGTGTTGTCCTTCCACAAACATTCTGTGTGCTTTTCCACTCTTTCTTTCCCTGCCCCTTAAGAAACACTGATTTACAGGCTACACATGACTTTTCATCCCCAAACGTTGAGGAGCCTCTTCTCCTAGGAGGAATCCCTTACCTCAACACCTGTATCTGACTTGAGAGCAAAAGCCTGGGAAGGGACCAGGCCTCTAGGGAAGGGATCGAGGGTTTATACTTTGGATTGGTGAGGAAGCTGGAATCCCCAAATGGAGCATTATTTTACTGTCATCTCTAAATGTTTCAAGATCTTATTTTCTCACCACCTTCCATCTCAGCATGAAGATTGCTGAAAATGATAATGAATCTTTTGGTTTCTGCAGTATTACCTTACATCTGCCACTAAGACTTAAGAGGCTCTTGTTCTTGAAGGAACGCCCAAATATTCCTCCTCCTGTTACTCTTCCCCTCCTCTGACCTTCTACTTTATTCACTATTATATACACTGAACATTCTAGAATTTTACATTATTTTGCCTTCTCTCTCTATCTCTCTTTTTTGGTTATATATTGATCAATGCAGAAATCTTATAGATATAAACTGTCTTGCTGACAGCCATGGTTGCCAACTCTTGCTAATCAATAAAGCCACAGCATTTGAAAAATTCACATTTGAGGGGCTCTACTCAGACCTGCAGAAACTGAATTACCTGTCTAATTTCTAAGGAATCTACATTTTAAAAAAGCCTCCCAAATGATTCTGATGATCAGCCAGATGTGGGTCTTACTACTTTAGATAGTTAGCCTGGAGCTAATAGTAGCATAATATCAAAAAATCTTTTTTTTTCTATGACAATAAAAACACAACATTGCAAATCCTATGGGACACAATGAAAGCAGTCCTGAGAGGGAAGTTTATAGCTCTACAGGCCTACCTCAAAAAACAAGAAACAATGGTAATAAATCATCTAACTCAACAACTCAAAGAATTAGAAAAAGAGCAACAAGAAAAGCCCACAGTGAGCAGAAAGAAGGAAATAATAAAGATCAGAGCAGAAATGAATGACATAGAAACCAAAAAAACAATACAAAAGATTAATGGAACCAAGAGCTGGTTCTTCAAAGGGATAAACAAGATTGATGAACCTCTAGCCAGGCTCACCGAGAAGCAAAGAGAGAGGACCCAAATAAACAAAATCAGAAATGAAAGAGGTGAAATAACAACAGACCCTACAGAAATACAAAGGATTGTTAAAAAATACTATGAACAACTCTATTCTAACAAACTACACAACCTAGAGGAAATGGACACATTCCTAGAAAAATACAACCTTCCAAAACTTACTCAAGAAGATTCTAAAAATCTCAATAGGCTGATAACTATGGAAGAAATTGAAGCAGTCATCAAAAAGCTTCCAGCAAACAAAAGCCCGGGGCCAGATGGCTTCACAGGGGAGTTTTACCAAACATTCAAGGAAGAACTAAAACCTATCCTCCTCAGACTATTCCAGAAAATTCAAGAGGAAGGAACACTTCCAAGCTCTTTCTATGAAGCCAGCATCACCCTAATACCAAAACCAAATAAAGATAACACAATGAAAGAGAATTACAGGCCAATATCCCTCATGAACATAGATGCCAAAATCCTCAACAAAATTCTAGCAGATCAAATTCAGCAGTACATCAGAAAGATCATACACCATGACCAAGTAGAATTTATCCCAGGGATGCAAGGATGGTACAATATTCGCAAATCAATAAACGTGATACATCACATAAACAAATTGAGAGATAAAAACCACATAGTCATATCAATTGATGCAGAAAAAGCATTTGACAAAATCCAACACCCTTTCTTGATAAAAACTCTCAGCAAGGTGGGAATAGAAGGATCATACCTCAACATAATAAAAGCCATATATGACAAACCTACAGCCAACATCATACTCAATGGGCAAAAACTAAAACCACTTCCCCTAAGAACAGGAAAAAGACAGGGATGCCCACTCTCACCACTCCTGTTCAACATAGTACTGGAAGTACTAGCCATTGTGATCAGACAAGAAGAAAAAAATAAAAGGCATCCAAATTGGAAAAGAAGAAGTAAAACTGTCCTTATTTGCAGATGACATGATACTGTACATAGAAAACCCTAAAGACTCCATCAAAAAATTATTAGACTTAATAAATGAATTCGGCAATGTAGCAGGATACAAAATTAATGCCAAGAAATCTATGGCATTTCTATACACCAATAATGAACTTACAGAAAGAGACTAAAAAAAAAAAAAATCAAAACATCTTTTGCCTTAAAAATTATTTACTTTTAACTAATAAGAATTCATGACTAAATGTCTGATTCCAGATATTACTAAATCACCTAGCCTAGGATTTAGAGTCTAGCACTTGAATTTGTGAGTACCATGTAATATCTAAGAGAATTTTAGAGTTCAAAACGCCTAAAATTTCACTACATATACAGGCATATTTTATATGGAAAGTGCCATATATAGTATATAGCTATAGATTCTCATTTTTCTTTTGACATGACATTATGTTAGACACTTCCTAATGTCATCATTCTTCAAAGCAGTGAAAATAATATTCCATTAGGATGGGCGTTCTGATTAATTTAATCATTTTTTCATTTTTGGACCTCTTGGGTATTTATCATTTCTCCTATAACTGAGAATATCATAACTGATAATTTTGAAATAAGTAATTCATTGAATATTGAAATAATTGTATTGTATTTTATCTATTTAGAAGATACTTATTCTATTTACAAATTATGCATTTCGTTCCTTTTTTAACTGTCCTAACCTTGGACACAGTTTTTGCAATGGTCTCTCCAATTAGTTTGTTTTCTCATTTTTCAAATTCTTAGAATGTTTCTATCAACTACACCATGGTAAGGAGCCATGGAGTTACTCAATTTTATTGGCACATTGTCTTGGTTCCTATATTTTGGCCTGCTCCCAGCTATCACCGTATTCTCAGGGGTACTTTCTAACATCAACCACACTGCTGGGAGGAGATATATAAATGGTACAAACCAGTGTTCTTTAAAGTGTATCCTACAGGTCACCTGTAATAGATTAATCTGGGGTGCTTCTTAAAACTGAATGATCACAGACCTTTCAAATTACTCAAACGCTTAGGTGTGGGGTCTAAGAGAATGAGATTTAAACAAGGTCTCAAGATAATTTTTATGCATACTGATGTTTGAAAGCCAGTCTTCCATATACTAGAATATCAATGATTTAGGAACACAGATCTAAGGTACTTCCAATGCCAATACACCTCTGTATCATTCTACTTCTCTATGAAATTTGTATATATACTTAATCTGTGATCGCCAATTTCTTTTCTTCTCTGCTCCATCCGTCCTCCATTAAGTCCATCTTTTTTACAAAGTAGAGAACATGTCTATTTTATCAGTCAGGCTCCTCTGGATCCTTTTCTTTTCTAGACTCTGACCTGGGATTCTCTTCTTGGCCTGCTTAGTCCAGCTGTAGGGAGAATTCTATGCCCTCACTTTAGGGAAAATCCTCTCTCGCTTGATATCTGATCACATTTCCCATCCCCCATTCCCTACAGCTATTACCCTGGCTTGCCCTCAATCAGAATCCTCGTGAGTCAGTTTAACAAGGATCCCCCAGCCTCTTAGCAATTTTCAATCCACTGATTCCCTCAGTGCTCCTTGGCTGTAACCGTCCACTTGTCCTAGTTGTATTTAGAATTCAGTCCAATCTCTCTCCCTACTGTGTAACTCTATCCACTGCGCTAGTCCCTCTTGAAGAAAGTCTTCTTTTCTTTCTTTAATCATTTTCATAAAAAATTTTTTTCTTTAACACATTGTGCTATGTTTTAAAAATAGGAATATGAAAGAAATAGGCCTTACATTGGAGAAAATAACCATCTACTATGAAAGTTTATCTCATATGAAATATTTATAAAGAAATACAACCAAATATAAACAGAAACATGTACCAAGCACACATAAAAATTACTATAATTTGAGAGGATTATGGAGAATTTCTTCCTGTGTTATAGCTGCATGGCTGAATTTAACTACATACAAAAATTAAAAATGACTAATTTAATGTGGTTTGTATATAATAAACACTGTTGTTCATTACAAAAAGCTAACTTTAAATAACATCAAGCATGACCTGTCTTAATATTAGGATCCATGAAATGCACACATTTTGTTTTTAGAAACAAAAATACATTTGATATACTCTGCATGTTTTCATTTTAACCGTGTATTATTAGAATAGTCTTTGTCTATTATGACATCTTTCTATAATACAGAATAGTAATCTAAACTCCAAGGAGAAGAAAGATTCATTTGATGTCAACCCCAAGAAGAAATTTATCTACTGAGATGGACTCCCCATGGTCAAGGGAGGGCCCACATTTTACAAGTAATAAGAGCCTAATGGCCAGTGCTGACAGGGGCTTCTCACATATTCTGGTTACTGGTAAGAACCTCAGACTGAAAACTCTCTGCTTCTTGACCTATGTTCTGCTAATTTACACAATCCAAGGCAATGATTTTAAGAAGTTCCTACTTTTTTCTTTCTATCCATTGACTAAGACATGCCCTATCCAGAACTGCTCCATAATGCTGACCAATCAGGATTGCATGATCCAAACAAATCAGAAGTATACAAATTTGGATATCTCATTTACATAAAATGAACCTAATTGGGAACCTGGGCAGATACTTTTGCTATAAAAGGCAGTCTCCTCTTTGGATGGATGGAGCACAATTCGGGTTGCTACCTGAGTCTGTGTCTCTGGGTTGCAGCTCTCTTTGCTTAAATAAATGTGTTTTTTAATTTTGTTATCACAGTCTAAAAATAATTTTGGTTACAGTAGTTATACACATACACACTCAGGTATAAATACATATTTATCTCATTCAAGTGCATCACCACAGTGGATGTTGCCAGGGGGAAGCTCATATACTTACTCAATGTCATTACCAAGTAAAAACTGAAGAAATGTCTAGTGGCTGTGTCCAGAGACTTTTGGACAGTCAAATCTCCTTTGTAATTAATTGTATTAAAAACCTAATATAATGGCTAAAAATCAAAACACTGACACCACCAAATCCTGATAAGAATGTAGAGCAACAGGAATTATCATTCATTGTGGATAAGAGTACAAAATGGTACAGTTATTTTGAAATACAATTTGGCCATTTCTTACAAAACTAAACATAATCCCATTCCTTGGTATATACGCAAATGAGTTGAAAACTCACAAAAGTCTGCAGAGAAATGTTTATAGCACATTTTTTCATAACTGTCTAACTGGGAAGCAACTAAGATGTTCTTCAATAAGCAAATGAATAAACAAAATGTGGTTTTCCACAAAATGAAATATTTTTCAACAATAAAAAAATGAGCTGTATAACCACAGAAAGACATGGAGAAGGCTTAAGAGCATATTGCTATGTGAAAGAAGCCACTACGAAAAGGATTCATACTGTATGGTTCCAATTATATGCCATTCTTAAAAAGACAAAACTATGGAGGCAGTAAAGAGATCAGAGGTTGCCAGGGATTCAGAGGGAAGGGCAAGTAAGGGAGCACACGGGACCTTTTTGAGGGCAGTGAAAATATTCTGTATAGCACAATAGCAACAGAAATAGATTATACATTTTTCAAAGCCTATATAATGTAGAATGCAAAGACTGAACCTTATGTAATGGACTTTAGTTAATAATAATGTGTCAATAATTGTAAGAAATGTATCACACTAATAAAATATGTTAATAACAGAAATTATGTGTGTTTGGGGGGAGGGGTACATAGAAGTTTGTAATTTTCAGTTAATTTTTCTATAAACTTAAAACTGCTCTACAAAATCTGTTAATTAAAAAAATAAGAAAGCAAAACTTAAGACACAGGTTATGAAACCCCAACCAAAACAAGACAAAATCTTGATAAAAGAAGACAGCTTCTAGAATTGTGGCCAAAGGGCATTTTCCATGGTGAGACCACTGAGCATCTGCATTGTTGTCTTATGTGGTGGTAGCTGTGACAACATTAGAATAAGGCACAGGAGAAATACCATAGAGTACCCGGGCCCGATTAGCCTGAAACCTATGATTCTGCATTATTCAGTATGTGTTTGAGTCAATCAATTTTGAATGACTACTAAGATAACTAAACCAGGACTTAGCAAGACCAGACCAAATATTAAAGTGAGGCCTACGCTATACAATTACCTCAGACCATGGGGGTCCTGTGACTGACCCTTGGGGCAGATTTTGTCTATGTCACCTTCCCCAGAGCCCTAGGACAACAAGGAGTCCTGCCACAGTTGAGATGCTCCCTGGCTCCTTCAGGAGAAAACTAACGGACAGGACGGAGGAAAAGATTCTCAGTGTGAGTTTCTTGATATTGAAATAGAATTACTGAAATCAGAAATGTTGGTAAACCTCTAGGTAAAATTAATGTCACATGAAAATGTAGGACCCACAGTATCTTTTTTTCCCTAAGAAAATCTCCTCTTAACGCTGAGTCCAGTCATAGAGATGCATAAACAGCAGGTGACACTTTAGGACTTTCAAAAAGGAAAGCTTCCTTTGCTCCCCAGCTGAGCTCCTCCAACTAACGGTTTACAGATGTACCAGGATCCAATCCCTCCAGCCCTGGCGCTGCGCGGGATGTGAGCGAGAAGGTTTTCACTGAGTGCAGGAGGAGAGACAGGGCCAGAGGCACTGGGGGAGAGTCTCCGCAAACAATGCTGGAATCCCAGTGGCTAGACTGATGCTTTGCAATTCCCACTGTTCCCGCGTACCATCTACTCCACACAAGGATAATGTTTGCCAAGGAATTATTGCTGAGCACTTCACAGGAAAGTACTTCATAAAGCATGAACTACTACAAAGTTGTAACCAAATTTAGTGTCCTTAATACTTCTGGTAATACTGCCTATTTTTGCATCACAGTTCTGCTCATTTTCTTTTAAATCCTCATCAGAGGATATATTTTTATTTATTGACGAGAGAGAGAGAGAGAGAGAGAGAGAGAGAGAGAGAGAGAGAGAGAGAGAGAGAGAGAGAGAAACATCAATGTGAGAGAGAAAATTTGATCGGTTGTCTCCTGTACAGCACCTGGCCAGGGCAGTTTTGTTAATTAGCGAAGTCTATAAAACCAAAAGTAGGAATTGGCTGTTACCTTATAACGAAAACTTCTTTACTCGTCTCGGGGTAAAACATCCATGTCTTCACCCAATCCCTCCGCTCCAGGACTGAGCAGTTCTTGAAGTGCCTCTACCAGGTCTAAGGGGAAATAAAAATATATAAATAAACTTCTTGGTATGCTTCAGCTAACTTAAACTCTGTTTGAAGTTATTCAGATGATCTTTTTGGCATTTCATGAAATTTCCACATATCTTGCATCAGACTATTTTGTACAAAATAATCAGCACTAGAACACAATTTTTAAAAATAATTTTCTTGTTTTAAATCATTTATAATTTCCCCCTTATCCATCTTTGAATGAATAGTGTCATTGCCTGTTATAATGTCAGAGTAACTATTTTGACTTACTTTCCCTCCATCACAATTTTATTCTTTATCTCACAGTAAAAACAAATGTTTCTGCAAGAGAAGTTGAAAGTTGTTAGGTCTAAACAGTCCTAACTGTGGCTTCACTAAGACTGTTTTATTGCTTTACTTATTATGAAATTTACTAATACATTTTGGTTCCTAATCATACACACACACACACACACACACACACACACACACACACACACACACTAGAGGCCCGGTGCATGAAATTCGTGCATGGGGGAGGGGGGTGTCCCTCAGTCCAGCCTGCACCCTCTCCAATCTGGGACCCATTGAGGGGATCAGGCTTAAACGGGCAGTCAGACATCCCTCTCACAATCCAGGACTGCTGGCTCCCAACTGCTGGCCTGCCTGCCTTCCTGATTGCCCCTAACTGCTTCTGCCTGCCAGCCTGATCACCCCCTAACCCAGCCTTGGGCAAACTACAGCCCGCGGGCTGGATCCGGCTGTTCTATCCGGTTCTCTTGCTCTCTCCTCCGCTCCTTTACTTTGAATTAATATTAGTTCACACAAACAATCCATCCATGCTTTTGTTCCGGCCCTCCGGTCCAGTTTAAGAACCCATTGTGGCCCTCGAGTCAAAAAGTTTGCCCACCCCTGCCCTAACCACTCCCATGCCAGCCTGATTGATGCCTAACTGCTCCCTGCCAGCCTGTTTGCCCCTAACTGCCCTCCCCTGCAGGCCTGGTCTCCCCCAACTGCTCTCCCCTGCAGGTCTGGGTCCCTCCCAACTGCCTTTCCTTGCAGGCCTGGTCGCCCCCAACTTCCCTCCTCTGCTGGCTTGGTCACCCCTAACTGCCCTCCCTTGCAGGCTTGATCACCCCCAACTGTCCTCCCTTGCAGGCCTGGTCCCTCCCAACTGCCCTCCCCTGCTGGCCATCTTGTGGTGGTCATCTTGTGTCCACCTGGGGGCAGGATCTTTGACCACATGGGGGCAGCCATCTTGTGTGTTGGAGTGACGGTCAATCTGCATATTACTCTTTTATTAGATAGGATAGAGGCCTGGTGCACGGGTGGGGGCCAGCTGGTTTGCCCTGAAGGGTGTCCTGGATCAGGGTGGGGGTTCCCTTGGGGCATGGGGTGGCCTAGGCGAGGGACCTGTGGTGGTTTGCAGGCTGGCCACGCCCCCTGGTGACCCAAGCAGAGGCCCTGGTAACTGGGGTTTATTTATCTTCTACAATTGAAACTTTGTAGCCTGGAGCCGAGCCAAGCCTTCTGCTTGCTCAGTGGCGGCAGCCATTTCTGTTGGGATTTATGTATGTTCTATAATTGAAACTTTGTAGCCTTAAGCAGAGGCCTGGGCTGGCCAGGGTGTGCGGAAAGCTTGGCTTCCTCCATCACCGGGGGCAACCCTAGCCTACTGCCCTTTCCAGCTCCATGGCTGCCGCCATTTCTGTTTGGGTTTATGTATCTTCTATCATTGAAACTTTGTAGCCTTGAGTGGAGGCCTGGGCCAGCAAGGGCAGGCAGAAAGCTTGGCTTCCTCCATTGCCAGGGAAACCCAAGCCTCCCTCCTGCTCTCTGTGGCCGTAGCCATCTTGGTTGGGTTTATTTGCATATTTGCTCCTGATTGGCTGGTGGGCGTGGCTTGTGGGTGTAGCGGAGTGATGGTTAATTTGCATATTACTCTTTTATGATTTTTATGATATAGGATGTATATATATATATATATATATATATATATATATATATATATTTTTTTTTTTTTTTTTTTTACCTAAAAATCCCTACTGGAGCCCGAAGAACTCCCATCACGTCTATAATAATGTGACCTGAGCCAGTGACAAAGGGTGCTCTGCCAGCATGTTCTGTAAGATAACCTTCCTTCACCACAAAGGTTTAGGCATTCTTTTTTGGAACTAGCAAAAATAAAAAATAAAAATAAATAAAAAAGCTGGCTTTGATAGTCAATCAGAAACTGCTCTAATTCGATGAATCTCTTTTCTGCAGGCTTTCCTGGGCAAGCCTCTTCCCACTGCCTGCAAACTGACTACTATTCTTTGTAGTTCTACCCAAATACCACCCTCTATACTCGAAAGAATTACGAGTTGCTGAAAATATCTTTTAAAGCAGACTTTCAGTAGTGGCAATACCTAATTTGAGAGCTTTTCTTAAACTCTGTAGTCTGCGTGGCATCTGTTTACCCACAGAACAGTCTGGAGGATAAGGGAAAGCAATGGCAGAGTGCTTTAGCTCAGAGAAGTCAGGAAACTGGGCATGTCACCTGCTCTAAAATGTGCCCCCCTGGATTGGCTTGGTTTGTCAAATGATCTGCATATGGAGAGCTCATAGAACCATTATATGAATTGAATGGTACTTCTAAACTCTACTTCTAAGATTGTTATTCTATACTAGAGGTCCAACACATGAAATTCATGCAAGAGGCTCTGCCCTCACAGCCACGCAGCTTGCCTCAGCCCTCACAGCCCCAGCTTCGTCTGGAAGGATGTCCAGAAGGTCATTCAGTTTTCTGGCCTAATTAGCATATTACAATTTTATTATTATAGACTAGAGGCCCGGTGCACAAAATTTGTGCACTTCCGGGGGGGCTGTCCCTCAGCCCATCCTGCACCCTCTCCAATCTGGGACCTCTCGAGGGATATCCAACTGACTGGGATCAGGCTTAAATGGGCTGTCGGACATCCCTCTTTCAATCCAGGACTGCTGGCTCCCAACCGCTTGCCTGCCTGCCTGATTGTCCCTAACCACTTCTGCCTGCCAGCCTGATCAACCCCTAACCACTCCCCTGCCAGCTTGATCAGTGCCTAACTGCTCCCCTGCTGGCCCAGTCACCCCCAAATGCCCTCTCCTGCCAGCCCGGTCGCCCCCAACTGCCCTCACCTGCCAGCCCAGTCGCCCCCAACTGCCCTCCCCTGCTGGCCTGATCGCCCACAACTGCCCTCCCCTGCCGGCCATCTTGTGGTGACCATCTTGTGACCACATGGGGGCAGCCATCTTGTGTGAAGGCATGGTGGTCAATTTGCATATTACCTCTTTATTATATAGGATTATTATATAGGATGTCTTTGGAATTCTTAAGAGCAAGTGATTAAAGATGGGGTTGGGGGTAAGACCAATAAAGCTTTCAAGGAGAGGCATACAACAGTTTTTTAAACAACAGTCCTTCCTTATTAATCTTACTGTTTTCAACATGGACATTTTCTTGACTCCCATTATTCCTATTAGATATCAATGGGGACAATATGGATAAATCTAAAGTTAAAAAAAATAGTCCAGACACAAAAGTACATATTTTGTGGTTAAATTTATAAGAACTTCTAGAAAAGGGGAAAAAATGGTTGTGACAGTCTAACTGGAAAGTAGTATAAGGGAACTTTCTGGAATAACAAAAAAAGTCTGTATCTTGATTGAAGTAGTAGTTACATGGGAACATACGCTTGAAAAAACTATGAAACTGTGCCCTTAAAAATCTACATTTTATTGTATGTACATTATACCTCAATAAATAACAACCAACAATGGGATGCAAAGAGACTTCTCAGTTTTGGAATAATTTTGAGTAATTTTAAGAAGGAATCTTTACCTCCTCCTGGGCAGTGGACAATTTTTTATTCTTTCACTCATGATCCCACTTAACAAAGATTTTCTAAGCACAGATATATCCAGAGTTTACACAATAACAATGTACTAGAGCAATGGTCGGCAAACTGCGGCTCGCGAGCCACCTGTGGCTCACGAGCCACGGTTTGCCGCTCTGTTGACTAATGAGTTTGCTGACCACTGACCTAGACTCTTGATTCCAATATTTACAGGCTGTTGTTGTTCCTTGTGATTAAGCCCCTATCCCAGTGGTCGGCAAACTCATTAGTCAACAGAGCGGCAAACCATGGCTCTCGAGCCATAGTTTGCCGACCACAGTACTAGAGAAACTAATGTTAGCAAAACAGACATGGCCCCTATTATGAGTTCAGATTCTACTGGGGGAACATAGACAACTAAAATGGACAAAAGCAAAGAGTATGGCTGTAGCACTGAGAGAAGGCTCATGTTTTAACAAGGGCTTGCATCAAAACAGAGTGAATTATTTTATGCTAAACCCCAAGCTAATCTGAGCTGAAAATATTGGTGCTTACTGAGTTACTAAAAGCTGTTAGAATGATCAGACCAAGGCAAACTGAACAATGTTTTCCTATTAAACTGAGCCTATATATCCTCCAAATTTACTGAATCAAATCATCGAATTAATTTTCATGTCGAATTTCATTGGAATAGTGACAGCTATTTAAATAAAATGTAGGTCTTCCCTAGCCTAGGAAGCTTATATATACAGCTGTCCATCAGGATAACATGGTGTTAAAGGACCGTCTTTCCCATTAGCAAATCCCAGCTGCGAAGACAGGTGCATCTACTGTGGTGACTTTGCTGCCAATGAGGAATTTGCAGGCTCTCCCAATAATAAGCATTACCCATACTCACAATAGACGCAAGCTTGTGAGAGGTGCAGTATTTGACATACAAAGTGTAACAAATACCAGCATTCCAATATAAAATGCTTTCAGGTAATTAACACACACACACACACACACACACACACATACATTTTTAAATGAAGTCCCTCTGTGGGCACATGGCATTTTTTTTTTTAGCTTAGCTGGTATCAAAAAACACCATATTCCTTGGCTTTCTAACTGATTTTTCCAAAATTCTTTCCAAAATGGGAGGAGCCATTTATAAGATTTAAAAAATAAAAGAATGTATGTAAAAAGCAAAACAAAAACAAAGCATGAACCATATCCTATATAATAAAAAGCTAATATGCAAATTGTCCCTACAGGCGGGGGTTCGACCGCCCGGGGGTTAGACATGCACTGACCACGGGTTAGACATGCACTGACCACCAGGGGGCGGCACGGGACATGGCAGGCGTCGGCAACGCGGCGCTGGTAGTAGGTGGCAGTGGAAGCGCTGCCGGCCCTGATGGGCCCCAATGAGAGCGGGACCGTGGCAGGATGATGGAGCAGGTGAGCAGGCGACACCAGGCCAAGGCGGGTGGAAAGGGAGTCCCTGGCCTGCGGTGGTGGCAGGCAGCTGGGGGAAGGGAGTCCCAGGCCAGCAGCCAGCAGCTGCTAGGGACCCTACCCAGGCATGAATTTTGTGCACTGGGCCTCTAGTTTATTATATTTTGTGAAACTCTCTAGGAAGAAATTAACACAATTTTTAAAAGATTGCTCTAAGAGGAAATAAGCTAGAAACAGTGAGTAGTTCAAAAATTAGGTTTGGAATGAGAAGCTTACTTTACGCAAAGGCCAGAGGGTAAATGAATGGTTTGTATTTAATCAAACCAACACCCACAACATTACCTCTTACTGATCTCTGCTATCCTTTCCGGTCTCTGGCCAGACAATTTAGGGTTTGGATTGTATTCTACTGGCAGGACAGAAACAGGCCACTAAAACTCTAAAGTACCTGGAACTCTAGATAACTCATACATGCAAACCATTCCATATGACCACAGAAAATATTGTCAGATTGCAATCCAAATTGTAGAATGGCATTTTAATTACTTTCTTACTCTGGTCAGTGATAAATTCAAAAGAAATCCTCTATTGCTGATTAGGAATTATGGTTCCTGTTTACATAGGTTTAACATGTTCAATATGTAAGATATCCATCTATCTATCATTTTATCTATCTATCTATCTATCTATCTATCTATCTATCTTGACCAAGTAATACATCCTTTTAAAATCCCGTTTTATTTTAATTCTCCAACCAAATAGTTGATAATTAGAATACTTAACACAATGAAACATTTTCCTAGCATTTTAGTGTAATTTTTCCTTCCACTTTTCCAATTTTTATTCTCTCAATCTCACTTTAGTTCTGGTTTCTGTTTTTTCTTCCTGCCAATGTGAATATCAGCTATCTGTGTTCCCAGTTCCTTAGTCATTCTTTGATACTCACTGGTATTTTAAGAAATACTTTAAGGAAAAATGTGATATTGAGTTTGTGAAATTTGAAGAACTTTATAAGTACTGGCACTTAAGACTTCTCTCTGACAATCCACTGGATACATAATTGTGGTGCAAAATTCTAGATGATTTCTAATGGTTTTTACATTGTCACAGACTTCTTCCCTACTGACTCTCAGAGATGTCACATTCCATCTGCAGACCTGTATCCACTGATAAGACAAGCCTTTCCCATGTGCCCTTAAATTTTAAGCAGCTCCAAATTTAATAAATTTATTGAACACTAAAACCTATCTAATAGCACTGAAACATTTTGAAAGAGGAAATAAAATTTTTGCAACTATTGCTTTAGGATTGAATTTTTCCAAAGGTCCAATTTCAGGAATTAGCTTTACTGCCTATGCATACTTCAGATTAGTTCACAAGTATACATTTAGCAGCTCTTCGTGTGTGCCAGTCACTGCACAAGGAACATGTACAAAAAACATTGCACTTTCTGAGTCTACAGTAACTCATAGCCTAGTCCAGTGGTCGGCAAACCGCAGCTGGCAAACCGCGGCTCGCGAGCCACATGCGGCTCTTTGGCCCCTTGACTGTGGCTCTTCCACAAAATACCATGTGCAGGTGCACACGTACAGTGTGATTGAAACTTCATGGCCCATGTGCAGAAGTCGGTTTTCGGCCTGGGCGAGTCTATTTTGAAGAAGTGGCGTTAGAAGAAGTGGGGGTGTCGGTTGGTCAGGCGAGGGGAGACGCGGCGCAGGCGGGCTGGGGGATACACAGCGCGGGGGAGGCGCGCAGGATTCATGCACGAGTTGAGTGAGCCAGTCAGTCAGCAGTCTCATTGTGCAGTGGTTAGTGCTAGTCGCGTCCGCAAATCTCGCGCGGGTGACAAAAGTACCTACTCAAAGCATAAAGTTACCTGTATTTTTCCAACCAACTGCAAATCCTACAGGTATTTTTGTCATCAATTTAAGAATTGTAATTATTTTGTGTTGGTGGCTTTATTATTATAAAATGAAACTTTTTTTAGGTGCCCTGTTTGACATGGCTACAAAGAAGAAGCAAAGAAAAACGGAAGACGAACACTGTGAATTTGAAGTTGAATGGGCCGAGACTTTCGCGTTTATTCAAAACTTAAATGGCCTTCCGACCTGTTTTATTTGTCAGGAAAAATTGGCGCATGAGAAGAAATCAAATTTGGAGAGACACTTTACAACTAAACACGTGTCATTTACTACTAAATATCCTGTCGGTGATGCAAGGAATAAAGCAGTTGAGGAACTTCAGAAGAGTCAAGAAAAATCAAGTTCTGTATTTAATTACTGGATGCAATATTCCAACAATGTTAATATTGCAAGTTTTGCAGTTAGTCAAGAGATTGCTAAGAGAGGAAAACCATATACAGACGGTGAATACATAAAAAGTTGTTTTATAAATGCATCTGAAGAGCTATTTCGGGATTTTAAGAACAAAGCAGATATTCTAAAAAAAATTAAAGAGTTACCATTGTCTGCTAAAACAGTGAAAGATAGAACAGTCAAAATGTCTTCGAATATAATCGACCAGTAAGTCGAAGATCTTAAATTGGTTTCAGCTTTATCAATAGCAGTTGACGAGTCTTGTGACATAAATAATACAGTGCAAGTTTCACTTTTTATACTATTTATTTCATCTACAGGTCCTAAAGAAGAACTTTTAGGATTATTGCCACTCAAAAGTCAAACACGTGGAAAGGATATAGCAAATGCTATAATTGAGTGCATTGAAAAACATCATATTCCACTCAATAAAATTGTCTCAATTTCAACAGACGGGGCAAAAAGTATGACCGGCGTAAGAAACGGGTTTGTTGCTATTTTGAAAGAAAAATATTAATCACGAGATACTTACTTACCATTGCATCATTCATTAAGAAGCGCTTTGTGCGCAGACATTTCCAGAAGAAATTTGCAAAGTTATGGAATTGGTGATTAACATTATCAACTCCATTATAGATAAGCTCTTAATCATCGCCAATTTAAAGAATTTTTAGTTGAAATGGAGAGTGAGTGCGCAGATCTTCTGCTGCATAACAAGGTAAGTTGGTTATCAAGAGGAAACATTTTGAAACGTTCCACTTCCTTATTAACAGAAATTAAAGCATTTCTCCTTGAGAAGGGTGTTCACTATCCAGAACTAATGAATGATCAGTGGATCCAAAAATTTTATTTCATGGTAGACGTTACGTCTCATATAAATCAGCTTAATCGTAAATAGAGGGAAAAGGAAACAATTTTTTCGATGTTAGAAGAAGTTATTTCATTCAAAAACAAATTATCTCTTTTTGCTCAAGATTTTGAAAGAGAAACTTTGTTTCACTTTCCAAGCCTGTTGAAACATTGCCAAGAAAATAATTCTGATATTGACATTTGCTATTTCAAAACAACACTTTTAAGTATGAGGGAAGCTTTTCTCAACAGGTTTCAGGAATTCAGAAACAACAAAGCAACGTTAGCCTTTGTTAAAAAAAACCTCTTAATGCTACTGTAACAGAATTAAATTTTTCTCCCTTTAATATTGACATTGGCAACTTTGAAATGCAATTGCTGGATTTAAAAAACAAAGAATTGTGGAGCTCGAAATTTGAACGTCTTTGTGCTGATATAGAAATATTGGAGAAAAACAAATGTGAACTTAGTTCACAGCACAAGTGGTCTGCTTTGAAAGACCCGGAGAAGGAAGATATGTTGATTTTTAACACCTGGAATAGTATTCCTGACTCATATCAACTGAAAAAACTAGCGTTTGCTGTTCTTTCCTTATTCGGGTCTACATATTTATGCGAACAATCATTTTCAAGCATGAACCTTATCAAGGGTAAATTGAGAAGTCATCTTATTGATGAGAACCTGGAATTGTGCCTAAAATTAAAAACAACATACAAACCTGACTTATCCAAACTTTCCAAGGAGATGCAAGGCCATTGTTCACATTAGTGTTTGTCAGTCATTGTCATGATTTAATTTTATGGATATTGTAAGGTAAATTGTAAGGAATTTAATTTTATCAATAAATAATATCATTATTAAGTATGACATCAAGTTTTATTCAACGTACCTATAGTTTAAGACTTAAAACTTTAAGTAAAGTTTATTAAGTTAATTTTAGGGAACGTTGTGGAGTGAAAGAAGATGTAGTGTCGAGGACTGAGAAAGGTATGTTGAGATGGTTTGGACATATAGAGAGGATGAACGAAAGGAGAGAGACGAAACAAGTATACAAGACGAGTGCGGATGGGAGAGTTGGAAGGGGTCGACCTCAGTGAACGTACCTCAATCAGACTGAGGACGTTTTTAGCAAAGGCCAGCTTAGGAGCACCCTAATTAAGTTAATAACAATGTACCTACCTATATAGTTTAAGTTTAAAAAATTTGGCTGTCAAAAGAAATTTCAATCGTTGTTGTGTTGATATTTGGCTCTTTTGACTAATGAGTTTGCCGACCACTGGCCTAGCCAATGAAGTTAAGGAGACATAAACACATAAGAATATAATTCAATAGCATTTGGCAAGTACTATGACAAATGTATACATAAGGCTATTGTTATGCCCAGATTTTGTGATCCCCAAAGACCACCAGGGAGCCGAGTCCGATGCAAAAGCAAAGAGCCTTTAATCGAGCTAGCTCGAGCTCAGTCCCCCACACACACACCAGCGAGGTGGAGAGAGAGAGCCCCAGACCCCAAACACGCTGATTTATAGGGGGCCTGGGAGAGGTAGGAGGGGTGAGGTAGTGTGGCCTCCGCTGATTGGTCAGGGTCAGGTTGCACATGGGGGCAGGGCGCAGCTTACTTTCCTCTTGCATTTCTATTGGCTAATTCAAAAGTGTGGGTTGGGCTCTTGGAGAGGTTCTAGGGCGGGAACCTGACTCCACGAGGTGGAGGACATGGAACAAAGGGAACATGGAGTCAGTCTCTCCCTGCCCTTTCACTATGAAAAAAAAAAAAGCAGGTTGTAGACTCAATTTTCCTGATGAGGTGTGAAGAACTAGGATGTGCTTTATATATATATCTAAGTATCTAACTTTAGGACATGTGTCATCTAAACCAGTCCTTAAGATACTCACTGTCCTGATTATTGCAAAATTCATTAAAGACTTACACACTTGGTTTTTCCCTGTTTTTATTTAATAGTTATCACTTGGCTAATTCAGGCAGAATTTTTCTCACTCATAAACATATCCCTATAGTGTTATTGTGATAGTTAATGAAGTAATAGATGTAAAATACTTAGTGCAATACCTGGTATGTGGTAACTACCCTCCCCCTCAGGAAAAAACAGCCAACAAAACAAAAAACCTGAATCATCCTTAGAGAAGATTTGGCTTATTATTATAACTCTCTGCCCTTGGGCAAAATTTTCATGTGTAAAAGGTGTCACAGTTCTTATTCCCTTAGAAGTCATCCAACTCATCCGAACAGGCTGCTTAGCTTTCATATGAGGAAAGAGGTGCATATTCCTCTAAGACTAAAGGCTCATTCGGGGCATCTCTTTGTCTCTAGAGGTCAGTTCTCAAGACTGATAGCTGAGCTGAGGAGATCTCCAAGGTTTTCACAGAGATCATGAATAGGTTCTATGGGGTCTGTATATTCCTCTTAAATATACTGGGACGACCAATTGTGAGACTTTAAAATGAACTGAGTTTCTTTAATGGAAAGAAGACATAACCTATCATACCCTTTGTGATTATGTGTCTGTTTAGAGGGCAATTTGAGCTATTTTACAAAGCTGTAAATTACAGATAACTGATAGTAGTTAAAATTGTATTAATCCAAAGATAAGCAAATTTATCCTGGTGGAGGGAAAAGTGATTTCCCCCCATTCCAACCATAGGTGGAAAAGGCCAGTTTTGCATCCATTTGTAGATTCATTTCAACATTCCTGATTCAACTATGTATGTGTGGTATTTTGAATTCCCTATTGAACCAGTTGATAACATCTTATTAGTGTCCTCATTAATAACCAAGTTAAAGGAATTTTTTATATATTTTTCATACTTGTACAATGATCTTGAGTTTGCCCTTTTATAAGCTATTCTTTAATAATGTAATTTTACATTTGTTTTGATTTCTCATAATAATTTAGTAAATAACCCATGTGTTTTCTGGGTCTTCTAGACCACTATCTTATAACCACATACTCTCAGATGAATCCAGTGTTCATGCTTATAGATACAATCATTTTGGCACCAAATGTTATTAATAAAAACAAAGAGAGAAAAAGGCTAAAGATGACACTCCACAAAGGGATTTCCATCATCGAAACATTAAAATTGTCACTCCGCACTATATTGCCATAAATTATATAAGAATCTGAGTATAGCAATACAAAGCCATATTCACATGGTAAACAGATATTTTATTTAAACAAAATATCTATCTCCTGTTACATTAAAAATCATTACTGTGAAATTGAGTTTCTCAGATTTGTAGATTTTATTTGTAATTATATTTTGTAAGAGGTATAAGTACAATGCATTTATGCCTGGTTTTGTTTATATATTTTTAATTTTAAGCAACTGTAATTAAAATGAATTAATGCTAAGGTGTAAAGAGATTTTTCTACTTTTTGTTTTTCCCTTAAAAAGACTCTATATATTATACACATTTCAAAATCACTGGAACAAGGAATTGTCAAAAAAATGTATATTTCGAAGTTGCATTTGTAGAAATTTAGTATCTAAGAGATAAATCTCTGGTGTCCTGAAAGAGTTAATTTATTTCAATTTCATGATCATCTTTAATTCATACTGCCTTCCCATCAGATCATGTTCTATAAGAATAAAGAAGGCTCAAAATAAATGTCATTGTTTGAAAAAACCTAGTCCTAATGAAGCTTTGAAAGTTCCCCTGTGTAGCTGCAAAATAGCATTTGTCTCTTCAGATTTTGATGTATTATTGAGTTTAGTAATATTAGAATCCAATTATGAGAATATCTTATTAGCACAGAACTGCAAAGAGAAATGGTTTTATGTTCTTCCATTTTAAACCCAAGAAGAAAGAAAACCCAAAATGCTAAATTTGAGTTGTTTAAACAGATTAAGTCATTTTCTACTCTTCTAAAAAAACAGGTGCATCCTGGGAAATGATAGCTATTAGGTGGGAAGTGTTTTAATTACTTGAAAAACACATTTCTTTCTGTATATTATTCATTTAAGAGAGCCTTTGATAGAACTCAGCTTTAAAATTGTATGTATTAGTATGAGTTAACTCTTGGGGATATAACAGAGTGCCCTCTAGTGGTAGAGGTAGGAAATACCAAATACATCTCTAGCTCTACCACTACACTCTGTGGGATGTAAGCTTGAGCATATTTTATGTTCACCTGGTGATTGAGATCTGGATTCTCAGCATTCAGTAGATTAAGAAAGTGCCTACTCCCCTACCTTATTTATTCCTATACCATGGCATATAGTAGGCATTCAACAAATGAATCAATGAGGTTTATAAGTAGGAGGGTTTGGCCAAGACAGCATGTGTATATTAAAAGAGTTTTTAAAACAAATTCACTAATAGCATCTATAGCTGTAATATAGCAAAAACATTTGAACATTGTTTTAATTGGAGAACATTAAGTTAGAATACAAAGACATATAATTGGCATAATCTTTTAACTTATGGAGATAGGCAAACATAGGTAAATATACAGTATACCTATCATTATGGATTTCCTTCTGTAGTGGGGTATTTTGCTAAGTGCTAATTTTTTCAATTTCTATTTTTCTACTATTACATTTAAGTAGCAAAGAAAATTTTCTCTTTGCCTTAGGGTAAGAGAGATTGATTCAGAGAGAACAAAGAATCACATTTTTGGCCTTTGAGCAACTAATTTGACCTTTCTACCTCAACAGTGCAGACAATAGTCTTTAAAAGGATGGATAGGAATTGCAAGTACCAACTGCTTAAGGGAAAAAAATTTCTAAGAGCTTGGATTTAAATATCAAGAACCAAATCCTAGAGGACTTGAAGTAAAGGGTTTAGGCCACAGAAAGGGTGGGAAATATATGTGATGCGATAGGAGTTTTCCTAGGAAACCTAGAGGTGATAAAAATAAAAATCCTTTTTGGACTACAAAAGAAGAGATAGGGAAAGGAGAACAAAAAGAGCACAGATAATACGGGTGGCCCCATTCCCCGAACCTACTTTGGAATGGAAATTCAGGAGAGTTGGGTGACAAAAACTCCCCAAAACATTCAGTAACTCTTGCACTGGTGACTAACCTCACAACTATTCTGGAATTGAAAAATTCCTTGCTGGTTACCCTCATCAAACTGTCAGCTGCAGTACTTAGAAATGTCGGCCAGGCTGATCTAAGTAAAGAGAAGCCTGAGGTAGACTCCTGTCATACCCAAGCTTTCTTCAGCTCTCATAGGTATAGAGGAAATAACAGAAATTCTGAAGACCATGGGTGAGGAACAAGAGAGCTGAGAATCAGTGAGCCTAAAGGATTACTCTATTTGATGCAAGGGGATACTGTAGCTAAACAAAATTTGCATGGTAAGTGGCTCTAGCGTGGGGGTGGGAGGTTAGATGAAGGGTGCTGCTAAATTTCAGCAAACCACAAATTCTGTAAAAGCCAAACAGGGACCTAGGGCTGCAGAGGCAGAACTCTATGGCCCCAGGAGCAAATTCCATTTTATCAATGCCTACAGGATAGAAATAAAAATGATGCCATTGTAATAACCTGGTTATTATTTAACAGGAAAGCAGGAAAGGGAAGGCACAATAATATAGGCATATCATTTATACAGCTTTGCCAAAAAACTTCATTTAACACTCTCAAGTCTGTTCCCCGGTTATCGCTGGGGGAAAGGGACTGGACAAAAACAGTTGAAACACATGCCCAGTAAGCGACATATTTTTATTTTTATTTATATTTATTTATTTATTTATTTATTTTTTAAATAAATCTTTATTCAGATTATTACAATCGTTTCTCCTTTTTCCCCCCATAGCTCCCCTCCACCCGGTTCCCACCCCACCTTCTGCCCTTACCTCCCCCGCACTGTCCTCATCCATGGGTGTATGATTTTTGTCCAGTATCTTCCTGAACCCCCCCATACCCCTTTCCCCCTGAGAATTATGAGTCCACTCCATTTCTATGCCCCTGATTCTATTATATTCACCAGATTATTCTGTTCCTCAGGTTTTTAATTCACTTGATTTTTAGGTTCACTTGTTGATAGATATGTATTTGTTGTTCATAATTTTTATCTATACTTTTTTCTTCTTCCTCTTTTTTAAGAATACCTTTCAACATTTCATATAATACTGGTTTGGTGGTGATGAACTCCTTTAGCTTTTTCTTATCTGTGAAGCTCTTTATCTGCCCTTCAATTCTGAATGATAGCTTTGCTGGGTAGAGTAATCTTGGTTGTAGGTTATTGCTATTCATCACTTTGAAAATTTCTTGCCACTCCCGTCTGGCCTGCATAGTTTCTGTTGAGAAATCAGCTGACAGTCGTATGGGTGCTCCCTTGTCGGTAACTAACTGTTTTTCTCTTGCTGCTTTTAATATTCTCTCTTTGTCTTTTGCTCTTGGCATTTTAATTATGATGTGTCTTGGTGTGGTCCTCTTTGGATTCCTTTTGTTTGGGGTTCTGTGCGCTTCCTGGACTTGTAAGTCTATTTCTTTCACCAGGTGGGGGAAGTTTTCGGTCATTATTTCTTCAAATAGGTTTTCAGTATCTTGCTCTCTCTCTTCTTCTGGCACCCCCATAATTCTGATGTTGGTACGCTTGAAGTTGTCCCAGAGTCTTCTTACACTATCTTCAACTTTTTGGATTTTTTTTTTCTTTTTGCTTTTTCGGTTGAGTGTTTTTTGCTTCTTTGTATTTCAATTCTTTGACTTGATTCTTGTGTTCCTTTAGTCTGTTGTTGGGTCTCTGTATAATATTTTTTATTTCAGTCAGTGTATGTTTAATTTCTAGTTGGTCCTTTTTCATATCTTCGAGGGTCTCGTTATATTTATCGGCCTTTTCTAGGATATTCTTGAATAGCCTTATAACCGTGGTTTTGAATTCTATATCCAGTCGTTTGTTTTCCTCCATTTCTTTCGTTTGTGATCTGTTTCTTTGACGCCGCAGTTTCACTGCTTCCCTGAGTTGGTAGGGTAGATTTGTGTGCTAGGTTTCCTATATGGCCCAGTGGGTCGGCCTCCCCAGTTAACCTGAGGTGGACACTCTTGGTGCACCCCTTTGTGGACTGTGTGTACAGCCTTGTTGTAGTTAAGTCTTGATTGTTGTTGGTATCACTGGGAGGAATTGACCTCCAGGCCAGTTGGCTGTAAGGATCAGCTGTGTCTACTCTGGGAGAAGTTCGGTGCTGGAGGCAGCCTTATAGGATTAGACTTGCCAAATTGCAATAGCCTCTGTGCTCAGCTTGGATGAGGTGGAGTCTCAGGGCAGAGCAGACAGTCTTGGCTTCCAGTCAGCCTTGCCCTTGCGCGCGTGCGCGCCTGCAGACCTTTGCCTTCCCCGGCTCCCAAGTCTCCACCCGAGAGTCCAGATTCCCCCCACAAGAGCATGGGTCCCCAGGGGCTCGCCTGGAACTGGGTTTCAGTGCAGTCAGAACTGGGGCTCAGTGCAGTCAGGAGCTTCTGACTCCCTTCCACTAGGGAAAGCCTGTGGCAACCTCTGCAGCCTTTGTGCGCACTGGCATGCGCGCGCCTGCAGACCTCTGCCTTCCCCGGCTCCCGAGTCTCCGCCCGAGACTCCAGATTCCTTCCGTAAGAGCACGGGTCCCCAGGGGCTCGCCTGGAACTGGGGTTCAGTGCAGTCAGAATTGGGGTTCAGTGCAGTCAGGAGCTTCAGACTCCCTTCTGCTAGGGAAAGCCTGTGGCAACCTCCGCAGCCTTTGTGCACACTGACACGCGCGCCTCCGGAACCCTGCCTGCCGGGGCTCCCCCAGGTCTCCGAGTCTCCGGGTGCCTTTCTCTCTACCTGACAGTCCAGACTCCCTCTGTATGAGCCTGGGTCCACGGGGTTTCGCCTGGGACTGGGGTTCAGAGCGGTCGGGGGCTTCCTTCCCCCTTCTGCCAGAGAAAGTCAGCCAGGCTCTCAGCCGCCCTTCCCTCTGCGTGCACAAAGACCCTTTGCCGTACCTCCAATTCTCTGTGAGCTTTCCTCTTTCCTTCTAGTTGTAGAATTTTCACTCAGCCAACTTTCCTGTGGTTCTGGATGGTGTCCGTTCTGTCTTTTAGTTGTAGTTTTGAGATTATTGTGCGAGGCAGCAATTTAGGTGCTTACCTATGCCGCCATCTTGGTTTCCCACAATGGGTTCTTAAACTGGACCGGAGGCTGGAACAAAAGCATGGATGGAGTGTTTGTGTGAACTAATATAAATTCAAAGTAAAGGAGCGGAGTGGAGAGCAAGAGAACCAGATAGAACAGCCGGATCCGGCCCGCGGGCCGTAGTTTGCCCATGGCTGCACTAGACCAATGGACTTTAATTAGCTTGGATGCTGAGCTACACCTGGCTGCAACATGGAACTGAAGCTCTGGAACTGGCCCTGCTTTTGGCTCTGCTGGAACCCTAGCTGCACCTTTTCCAGGACTGGCTTAAGAGGCAGTGTTGCATTGTACCCAGAATCTTACAAAGGATGCCTCAAAAAGTCAAATTATGGAGTCATTTATTAAAGGCTGGCGGCATACGAGGGGCAAAAGCTCCAGATCTCGCAGCCCCAAAAAACTCGCCACATCCGGCTTATATTGGCAGAATATCACAAAGGTATCGATTACATCTTTGGGTTTGGAATGAGGAACCTGGTTTGCACGAAGCAGTTACAGAAGCGAAATTGAGCAAGTTAGTTATCTATAGTTTGGGGTCTAAGGATCACTGAATCAACAGAAACACAATATCTGGGGCCACCAAGGCAATTTAGAATAATTGTGCTGTCCAGATTCCGGGACCACTGAGTCAACCGGAATGCATTATCTGTAGCTACTGAATTGTGCTGTTCTGATTCCAGGATCACTGAGTCAAGCAAAACTCATTATCTGTAGCTACTGAGACAATTTAGGGTAATGTCCTGGTTCCCAGAAGAATGTGCTTCAATAACCAGTGAGATCACAATCAATGGGATATTCAAACCACCATCAATGGAGTATTCAATTGATTGGGATAGCATACATAAGTTCAGAAAATCAAAATAACTTTTCTATTGTTTTAGCAAGCAAATAAGTACAGAAGCCAAACAGCAGGGTTAAAATATTAAACAGCAATTTTTACCCAATCATGGTTGCTACAGCAGGGGACTTTGGAACCCGAGGAATGTAACTTAAAGCCTTCTCCCACATCTCATTCTCCCCTGTGAATCTTAGAAAATTCTTTTTCTAAAGATATCACAAGAACCTCAACCTCACTCCCAAGAGTGACAGAGGAATTTGATTCTCTGACAACAAAATGACAACCAAGACTATATAGATGACAGAGATGCAACCACAGATCAGACAACCTGATTCTAGGACAACCCATAAAAACTCAACAGGAAGACAAAGGCAGGAGGGTAGGGAAAAAGTGGTGGTGGAAAACCCTGAATCTAACCAAAAGTGAGTGAGCTTGAGACAACAGGTGACTAATTTACTTTCAACTGGCAAGATTAGATTTTCTGCTACCAATCAATTAAAAAGCAGAGAGTTGATTTATGCTAGTGGTAGACAAATGTGAGTTGCTTTTTTACACATTTGACTCTGTGACTTACCTTTCCTTCCCAGTCACAGATATTTTAAAAACAAAAACTAATATATACAAACTATTTGCTATCCCATGAACACATAACAATCCACACTTAAATAATCAAATGGTAACCAACAGGGAGGAGAAAAGATTGTTCTTCAACTACTGCATCCCCAGCATTTAGTGCAATGATTGACATAAAATACACATCGATATTTTTGAATCAATAATTAAAAAGTAAGTTCATCTGAATAATAAATGCCAACATTATTAATCACTTAGTTGGTATTAAACTGTTGCTCTACCACTTCATTTAATGCTCACATATTGTTATTCTTATTTAACAGAGTAGGAAATTGTGGTTTATAGGAGTTAAATGATCTGCCCAAGGTCCCAGAGCTGGTAAATAGCACACCTAGGATTTAAGAGTGAGCAATCCAAAACATGCCAATACTGAATCTTAATTTTAAAAAGTTGGTTTTGAATATTTTAAGCAATTTTGCAAAGTCCACACTACCATTTGCTCTTACTTGTCAAGTGCAGTTTTTATTTTAGTGCCTCACTTAGCATCACAGCATTTTAGATCTGAGGAGGAGGACTTCATACATCACCTGGTTCAGCCCTCTAGTTAACAAATGAAGGAAGAGACAGAGCAAACCAGCACAGTTGACCCTTGAACAAAGTGGGGGGGGGGAATTAAGGGTGCACCCTCCACTCAAAAATCCATGTATAACATTAAAACATTTTTAATATATATTTTTTATTGAATTTAGAGAGTAATGAAAGGAGAGGGAGAGAGAAACATTGATCAGCTGCCTCCTGCACACTCCCTACTAGGGATGGAGCCAGAAACCCAGATATGTGCCCCAACCAGGAATCGAACCAGCAACCTCTCGGTGCATGGGAAAATGTGCAACCAAATGAGTCACACTGGTCAGGGCTGCGCATAACTTTTGACTTCCCCAAAACTTAAGTTGTCCCTTACTATCAGCAGAGAAATTGACTCCAGAACCCCCTGTGGATAACAAAATCTGTGGATACTCAAGTCCCCTATATAAAAGTGTAGATCAATGCATACCGGTGGCCCTTTGCATCTGCATACTCCCAACCTCGGATCAAAAACAGGATAGGTATTTATTGGGGGAAAAAAAAACAAACCCATGTATAAATGGACTGGCGCAGATCAAACCCATGTTGCCATGTTGTCCAAGGGTCAATCACAGTTCTTCCTTTAGGAAAAAACCCTCTTGCTTTCCTCTTTCCCTTCATTTTTTTGTCCTTACCCATTTTAACAATTAAATGAGTTAAAAGGTGAAGAGTAGTGGCGATCAGGATTATAAAGGATTAGAAACAGAAGATTAGTCAATGAACGTAGAAGTTAAAATTAGTGAAGCAAAGCCCTCTGCATAAATAAGGTACTATAAACAATATCTAAAACTATGCTTTTAAAGAGCTTGCTAAATGTATCCATTGTAAAGGAATCATTTATGATGGTATGAATGCTATTATCTCAGGCCTCTAATCTATTTTTATTAGCAGATTTTCTTATTTTGAAGATCTATTCTGCATATAGTATTGTATTTTAATATTCTGGGCCAACTTACATAATACCCAAAATATATCAAAATATCAATTGTTTCAAACAATAAATAGACCTTTCAAATGCCATTCATACATTGTTAGTATTTTTTACTCCATACAAAATGTGGTTTTACTGTTGGCTTTCCAATCAGTTTACTGTAAAGGCATGAGTGAAGGAAAAAAATGTTAATTCGATGGAATGTGTATGAGGATAAATATCCTTAAAATGTTGAATCATTTCCATAGCCATCCATTTTTTAAAACTATTAGACACCAGGGTACATTGACAAATGGGTCTAATTGTTTCTCTGCAGTGGTCATCAAAGAATTGGTAATGCACTCTATTATTTTGTTAGACATGCACTTCCACTGATATTATAGTGCCCATAAAATGGTCTGATAACTTACAATTGGGATAAAACTAAAGTAATATGTTACAGACTTTGTAAAAATGTTTCTGTGGAACTCATTCCACATTATTATATCTCACTGCATCATCCTTCCTCTTTTTCTTGTCTAATCATCTCATTTCATTCTTCTTATGATCCTCACACTGTTCTTGCAGCTAGTTTTTGCTTGAAGACACAAGTACTATTACTGTATACTGTATATGGTCAATCACTTCTTGGCTGGGCCTAGTGAGGGCATAATAGGGACAACTTGAGAGTGGGTCATGTAACACCAAGGATGTCATTTCATCTGGCACCTCTAGCTCTCCTTGCTGAATGACTTTTTAGTACCTTTAATTTATGTTCTTCTTTCCCCTTCTCCAATAGACTGTCAACCTCCTTCCCACGTTACAAGGTTTAAATCAGCCCAACATTGAAAAGCACATATGTTTATAAGTAGGAGATATCTTAAATATAACAAGCACTTGCCAATGTCTTAGCTTTTGCTCTTCCTTTTGAGTTGTGCATTAGGATGCTTTGATGATTCCTAAAGCTTGAATAATTCATGGAAACATGGATGTGATCAAGCACTTTGGAAGTAATTGGCCAATCTGCTCCTTTCATCTTCTGCAGACAGAATTATTTACGAAACTACAACACTGACTTAGGAAAGGCTTTCTGAAAGTTCAGAAGAAAGTCTTTCCTCTTTTTTTTTTTTTTTTTTACATATTGGTCATCCTTATCATTTTTTCCTCTTTTTTGCCTCTTCTTCCTTAATTTCCTTCTTTTTAATGATTAAATGATTTCATTTTATCAATTAAAATTAAATATGGATTGTAGATGATGAAATAAATTGCTTAAGTTCGCTTAAATATTTAAGGAACCCAGTTTATCTTAGTGAAAGGTATAGATAAAGGGATTTTGTTTTGAATGGGGTACCTATATTTTTAAATGAGAGAGTGAACCTTTGTATAGAATGTTTTATTAAGATACGGAGACCCTAAAACAGTTGACAGAATCTCAAAACTGTCAATAATATTTCCCCCTTAAAGGAAAAGACCCCAGAGCTGTCAGGGTTTAATAGGACATGAAGCATCATGTTTTGTATCTGCCAACATCAGTTCTTTGTGTAAAGCTGTGGGCCCCAGAATTGAAATGTGACTTGAGGCCACAACCAGTGGGCAAGATATGACATTTTCTGAACTCCAGAGCATAAAAAGAATAAGTACTTATAACTATGTTCACTGACACTAAAAAGTGCTCAATACTTCTGGCTGTCCTAACTCTGGCTGTGCTTACTCAAGATAAATACCTAGAGCTGCTAACCTGAATTCTAAGCTATGTCCACAACAGAAGCAAGGCAATTGCATTAATATCAAAATGTCCTTTCTCATCCATATGCTACGATGAGTTGTTATGCGTGGAATTATGTTCCCCCAAAATGTATATGTTGAAGTCCTAACTGCCAGTACCTCAGAATGTGACCTTTCTTGGAAATATGGTTGTTCATGTAATTATTAAGAGGAGGCCACAGAGCAGTAGGGTGGGCCCCTAATCCAATATGATGGGTATCCTTGTAAGACAGGAAAATTTGGACACACGCCCAGGGGAACACCGTGTGAAGAGGACGACGGAGATTAGTGATGTGGCAGAAGCCAAGGAGCAACAGTGATGCCAGCAAACCCCCAGAAGCTAGAAGGCAGGTATGGAACAGATTCTTCTTGACAGCACTCAGAAGGAAACAACCCTGCCTCCTCCATCTCAGATTTCTAGTCCCCAGAACTGCGATATAATACATTTCTGTTGTTTGAGTCAATCAATTTGAAATACTTTACTATGGCAGCCCTGGCAAAATAACAGAGTTGTTTAGTAAGGAGCTATATAAAGTCTGATGTAATATCTACAATGCATAGCATATATATTTATTTGTTATGAGGTGATAACATCTTTAATCATCCAGTAATTATATGTGAACTAGAGGCCCAGTGCACGGATTCATGCACCGGTGGGATCCCTCAGTGTGGACTGTGGGGATTGGGCCGAAACCGGCAGTCCAACACTGTCTGCCGCTCCTGCCTGCCACTCCTGCTCATCCCAGCCCCACTGCATCTGCCACTGCTGCCACTTGGTAGGCTCACTGCCACTCCACTGCGGTTGCTGGGCTGCGGAGGCCAGCCATGAGCCCTGTGTCTGGCACCCATCAGTCAACTGAGCAGCATCTGCCCCCTGGTGGTCAGGGCGCATCATAGCAACCAGTCATTCTGGTCGTTCCAGTCATTCTGGTTGCTTGGGCTTTTATATATATATATATAGATTGGCAATTCCAAAATTTTACAATCACATTTATGTACTCTTCTTGGAGAATAAACTACCCAATGAGTAATTTGCTTCTTAACATCTGGGTCAAAATCATATCAAATTTTAGGAGTCTTTCAAATAGTAATAAAAAGAACCTACGATGTAGCTTCAAAAACTGATTAAAGTATTGTTGATAGCTATTTCAGCTTGTGCCACATAATTTGTATCTCAGATAACTGCAGGGGTAGATCCAGCTTTTATGAGGCCTGAATCCTATACTGGATTAACTTTACCTGAAATCTACCTTTGGCCATAAGACAGTGACAACACAGCCCAGAGATAATACAATCAGTTTCACAGATACTAAGTGATGCTTATATCAACACAATTTTGCTAGACTATAACTATAAGATAAATAAAGGTTGAAAGACAAGGGGAAAGGCAGATGATGATGCCAAAAGATATTATATATGTTCTAGACAGATCAATCTAGCCTAATTTCATGTCAGCATTTCTCTACCGGCAACTGCATTATGTAAACAATGAGTAATCATATTGTGTCAATAAGAAACCAAATAAATTAGCTGGCCAGTTTGGTAATCTAATGGAAACAGTACATCAAAATAGCTATTGAAATATGAACCAACTGATTGATTAGAAGGTTTCCATATTCCAGTGGTATAGCCCATAGACACAGCTTCATAGATTCACTTCTCTGGTACATTCCCTTTTCTTCTGTACAATATTCAGAACTAAACATTTTGGAGTCAGCTCAAGACCCTGCACTATTTAATTTATTTATACTTCTGTCCTTTTCAGTTTCTCAACTAAAGAGATACTAGAATATCTCTTTGTCTTTCCAGTAAATATCTACTTACTTTTCTCTGTCTCATATGGTTTAGTCCCAGATCTTAAAATAATGGGTTGAGGATCCATTACTGTACATTACTGCAATAGTTATGTTCTTGAATCCATAATGGTGCATCATAGTCTAAGAAGAGAAATACTTTTTTTTCTAATCTTCACCTGAGGATATTTTCCACTGATTTTTAGAGAAAGTGCAAGAGAGAGGGAAAGACAGAGAAATATCCATGGGAGAGAAACACATTGATTGGTTGCCTCCTGCATGCGCCCTGACCAGGGCTGGGCCTGTGTGGAGCCTGCAACCGAGATACATGCTCTTGACCAAAATCAAACCCAGGACCCTTCAGTCCACAGGCCCACACTCTATCCATTGAGCCAAACTGGTCAGGGAGGAGAGAAATACTTTTAAAAGTCCCCACCTTTCTCAAGTGTTTATTTTCCTCACATACAACAGCAGCCCTTACTCAATATTCCTTCTAAATTATCTACAAACTTCCTCCTGAGTCTGAGTCCTGGTTCACTCAAGAATTCCCCTTCTTCCTTCTCTTATTTATATAATTAAATCATTGATCAGCCAAAGGCAAAACCTTTCCAGGACAGCAGTGGAGGGAAGGGAAATAAAAAACCACCTTGGGCTCCAGGTGGAAGGGAAAGTCGGGAAACTCTATGTTTATAATATGCTCCTTTTCTTTTCAAAACTCAAATACGCTCAGAGACTCCAGGAAAACCACCCCAAAGGGCACACTGCCACCTCTCCCACTATTATTGGTTACTCCTCCTTCCTTTTCAATGTGATGACCTCTATACCTTTAACATGTTTACTGAACTTACGATAATATATTGAATTTTTTAAGTCTATTTCTGCCAAAGGATGTGAACTTTTTAAAAAAAT
This sequence comes from Plecotus auritus, assembly GCF_963455305.1. Classification (NCBI taxonomy): domain Eukaryota; kingdom Metazoa; phylum Chordata; class Mammalia; order Chiroptera; family Vespertilionidae; genus Plecotus; species Plecotus auritus. The sequence goes on from NC_137776.1 coordinate 52,207,499, forward strand.
ATATTTTATTGAGTTTTCACAGAGATGAAGGAAGAGGGATAGAGAGCTAGAAACATTGATGAGAGAGAAACATCGATCAGCTGACTCCTGCACACCTCCTACTGGGGATGTGCCCGCAACCAAGGTACGTGTCCTTGACCAGAATCGAACCTGGGACCTTTCAGTCCGCAGGCCGACGCTCTATTCACTGAGCCAAACCGGTTAGGGCGTGAACTTTTTTTTGAGATTCATATTTTATTCACAAGCAAATGAAGAATGTCCCCTGTAAACTCTTATTTGGGATGAGAAGAGCAATGTAGAGAAGTAGCTGTTGGCTCCATAGTGATGTGTGAAAGGAGTCCATCCCACTCTTTCTAACAATGATTTTGTTTTTAAAAAAGAAAAAAAGAGCCCAGCCAGTGTTGCTCAGTGGTTGAGCATTGACCAATGAACTAGGAAGTCATGGTTTGATTCCCTGTCAGGGCATATGTCTGGGTTGCCGGCTCGATCTCCAGTAGAAGGTGTGCAGGAGGCAGTCAATCAATGATTCTCTCTCATAGATGTATCTATCTCTCTCTCCCTCTCCCTTCCTCTCTGAAATCAATAAAAATATATTTCTTAAAAAAGGAAAAAAGAGCCACATGATTTTATGTTGCATTTGTGAAAAAATTCAAAAGAAAAATGACTTTTCAAAATTATCCGGTCTCCAGTCCAAGCAGGGGTCCTCAAACTACGGCCCGCGGGCCACATGCGGCCCGCCGAGGACATTTATCCGGCCTGCCAGGTGCCGCTGCCTGTCCTGCTTAGCAGCCGACTCGTCCCGGGCCTGCAGTGCGCATAGGAATTTGCTCATAGTATTTTTTTTAAACTATAGTCCGGCCCTCCAACGGTCTGAGGGACAGTGAACTGGCCCTCCTGTTTAAAAAGTTTGAGGACCCCTGGAAGTGACCAGAATGTCACTTTCATCCAGTGACAGCCACTGCTCCCCAAGAGCAATAATGCTTGAGCAAAAGAGTTAATAGTTATTGAGATTATCTATGTGCTTGGGAATGGAGAGGCCTAGACCTTTAAGAGTCTAAACTTGGAACTTCTCAGCTCTAGTTCACCTGCTGTTCCTCTAAGATTCCTCTAAGATTGTTCCTCTAAGATTCCTTCAATGGACATGTGCCGGAGGAGTGTGTCACTCTCCGTTTCCAAGTCTATTTCTCCCAGAAGAACCACATTTTCTCCTATGACCACCAAAATCCTTCTAGGAATATCATCATAGTTTTTGCCCACCTGAATTTACTCCACAGTCTGATGTAGCATAAATTAGCAAATTGACCGATGCTTCCCAAAATGCCTGTAAGTGTCCTTTCATTTTGAAGCAGGACCAAGTGCCTTCCCCAGACTTCATCTGAAGGAGATGAGCAACTCACTGTTGATCTTTCAATGAGGCTGGCAGCACTGGGCATGTAGTTCATTTTGCGCTGAGAGAAGGTTGCAGTGTATAGTGGCCGAGGGCCAGAGCATCCAACATCTCCTTCCTCCTACTGTGGTCTCTGATAGTTGCTGTCTGCTTAGAACTGGGACCAGCACTTGGCCCTGGCTGAAGCCACCTGGGTCTGCGGAGTAGAATGTGAACTTCTTGAATGAGGACCTCTACATTCTTAGTGCCTAGCATGCTAATGAGCAACTGATACATTCTCAGGTTGTGTTTGAAAGAAAGTGAAATATCTTTACAGGTTTTCTCCAATGTGTTCTTTTCGGTCATGTTTCTTTAAAATCAACATAATCATTTGTTTAGAGTGACTGGCATATAGTATATAGTTATTGACTGTAAGAAGGAATTCACAAGATCTGAGCTTGTGAATAATTAGCCTCTGAAAATAGTCTTTAAGGTCCTAAGTAAAACTCACTGGAGATTTCTGAATACATAATGTACCCCATACAGATTTCTAAAATTAATTATATGATTAGTCAAATTCAGGCCAAATTTGCTTTTGGCAATTTTAATGTCCCATATAGAAAATCACTTAACATCCCTTCACTTTTTTCATTAAAAAAAAAAAAAAATAGGAAGGACTTTTAGACCCCTCCCACATGGATATGACAAGGTGTCGTAAAGTTTCTAAACAATTCAAATACCATCATCAATGCAGGTGACTGCCTTTTTTCTAAACCATGCTTCACTTCACATCCGACAGCTCTACTCCTCAGATGCTGCCACATAAAGACTGTATTTCAATTACAAAAATGAAGAATGGGGAGAGCACAGCAAGCAGAGGGAAGAACAAGGCAAAGGCTTTGAAACAGGAGGAACTTGCAAAGTTCAGAGAAGAGAAAAGATCCCTGAGTGTTTCCTAGACAACAGTGAGCGTTTGGTGGACAGGAGTAAATTTGGGTAGGACCTTTTAGACTATGATCAGAGGTTTAGCTTTATCCTTCAGTGTCATGAGAAGTTACTGAAGGTTCAGCAGGGTATAAGTCATCAAGCTGGATCCACTAGACCCAAAGGGTAGAGCCTACAGTGAGATTAGATTTTATAGGAAATATTGGATTAGACCCATGATTTGGGAGGATGCTGAGGTAGTTTGGAAATATCTAATATACTTGGGTGCTACCACGTTGGTAAAGGGATTCCTATTCATTTTTGTCTCCATCTCCCAACTCTACTTTTATTTCACATCCTTCCTATCACACACATTGCTATAACGGGACTGAGTAACTGAAAAATATATATGCATGTATTCTGGTTTGAAGTTTCATGACAGCAACTTATCAGCATCAACATATAAAGATTGGCTAATTTGTATATCCTATCAAACCACAGCCAGCTACGTGGGAACAGCAGAGTCAAACATGCAGCAAGATACTCACACACTTAAAGATACTAAAACACAGACTGAAACATTGAACACACTGAAATTAGCTAGTTAGTATATAACCAATCAAAGCAAGGAAGTGAACAGCAAAACCACTAGAGAACTAATTACAGAAAGGGAGTTCCATACTACAGAGTAAAAGAATCCTGAGCTTTCATGGTCTGTTACCACAGTGTTTCATGCTTTCCTCTGCTCTCCTCGCACCTTGCTGGGGACCCAGGGCTCTCCACAAGGTATTATCCACAGTCTTGACATCATGAAGGGAAGACCACCCATAGCTTTATGGTGACTAATGGGCCATGTAAGGCACCCACCAAGATTAAAGTACTGTGACCTTTGGCTCCTACTTCAAAAGGAGTATGTGTAGTGTATATATTAATAGGAAAGTTGATTTTTGATATATTGACTAATACTACACTGGATAGTTTTTTTTAATGTTTAATAATTCTATAAGTAATTTGGAAAGGTTACCTCCGGTCAGTTTCCATGTGCCACCTTGAAGCCAGGTCACAGTAGGTGTTAAGATGCCCTATAGTTTGGATAGTAATCTAACCAACTCTGTATCAGCTGGATTTCCCCAAAGCTCATTAGTTTCTGATGGAGGCTGCCAAAATCTCAGTTTCTACATCTGTTCTCTTATGTCTTCAACTACAAAACCCATCTTTCAAATTCAAGGGGAGGAATTTAGGAGATAGAGTTTGGTATATTAATTTTTTTCTCTCTCACTGCTAACTTTGAAGGAATAAACATCTAGGAAAGAATAATTGATATATAGGAATGTGTCTTCCCACCAAGTCTTGGTTCTATTTATGTGGCATAAAGGAACCAAATGTCAGTTTTTATTTTCAATACGCACACATATTTATTATGCGCTAATTAATTAGCAGGTCCTGTTCAGAAATAACAGTTTCTACCAGCTCTTTTAGAAAAGAAACTTAAACAAGAAAGGGTCTCTTCATTTTGTTTATCCGGCATTCTGCTAATCTATTTTTAGCAGATTCTTCTTCACTTTCCCCATTGTACAGGATCAAGGAGCTGAAACTACATTATAATAAATCTCTTCAATCAGCCTGCTCTTACCTACCTATATAAAGGATAATAAAATATCAAGCTGCCAAAAGCCACGAGCCTATTTTCTATGTAGAATAATGAACCCTTAGGACAGAGGCTATGAATGCTTCCTTACAATAGGTACGCAAAATTGATCAAGCTGCCTGGAAAGGTAGGCACATAGTTTATTTTTAATTTTACATTTCTTTAGTGCTTTTCAAAATTATTTAAATATAAAGAAGCTCCCAGAAACTGGTCTTCTATATCTCACAAAGAAAAGCTGAAAGACTGGTGAATATAATTTTAAGCAACAACTGTAAAGTCTTGAACATGGGTGGGATGGACCATGACACTGTGCAGTCAGGAGTGGGCTATAGAGCAGGAGTGGGCTATAGAGATTATGGGGCATGCTCAGCCTCAACTCAGTAGCCCAATTCCTCTCCAGCTCCTTCTGTTCCCAACAATTTAGATATCGATGCTTTTACCAAAAAGAAAACAGAATACTCAATAGCTATTACATAGTTATTAAAATAATCTAACAGCACTTTGTATCCTTTAAAATCCAAACCTTTACAAGATTCCAAGAACTGCATTAGATTACAAACCTATCTATATATTAACTACAATTTAAAGATAGGAAGCTGGGACTAAAACGATTTCTTAATAAAATAAAAGAAAGAACATATATGAACTACTATTTCTACTTAAATTTTAATTGCCAGAACTCAGAAAAATTAATTAACCAATTTTTAGCATTTTTCTGTATTCATTTGACAGCAGAAAATTATTAATGAGCCCCTTCTTGGGGATGATAATGCCAGTGAATTTTATGAACTTCTTGGTAGTATGAAATAATGGCTCCAGATAAATTCCCCTTGGGATAGAGCTAGATCAAGTAGAGACATTGGGTTTGAAGTTGGTGAGATGTCCTGCTGAGCCCTTGGTCCTAGAACTCATGAATATACATCAAGGTTCTAGTTCAGAGGAAAGTACCTGTGATGGGAGTTTATTTTTGAAAGTGGACAGATGAGTGTTCAGGATAAAAATAACAATTTTAATCTTTAGAATCAATGCTGTGGGAAGGCAGTCTTTTGTTGCAAATCTTATAGAAATAATTTTATATAATTTGGTACTAATTTGCATAGGTTTTGGATATATATATATATACACACACACACATACAGTAATTTTTCAATGTTAACAATAGTTTTTATGATCATACATATTAATTAAAATCATGTGTTGATACCTGAACATATGAATGATAATTAGACCTATTTTCCAGTATAGTTTCATATTGCTAGAAAGACAACTATGGTTTGACAATATGTTAATTGCAAGTGTCTGTTTGATCACATTTTAAGTATAAACAAGAATTATTTAAGATGCATTTTATTAAGGTTCAGAATGTGTGATCATGTACACATTTGTTCACATGTACTGCTTAATGCTTTAGTGTATGCATCCATGTACTACCTACTAGTTTGTACAGCCTTAGTATAAATGGAAAAAACTATTTTAATTCTAAATATGAAATCTTAAAATTCCATAGTTTCAAATTTTTTCTCAAGATATTTTTTGTTTTTTCCAATATATAATATATTTAATATATACTATATGTAATAAATACATACATAATAAATGCATGCAAATATATAAACACACTAGAGGCCTGGTGTGTGTGCACCAGCGGGGTCCCTCAGCCTGGCCTGCGCCCTCTTGTAATCCGGGACCCCACCCTGGCCAGGGAGGGACCACGGGAGGGCTCCAGGGCAAGTCTGGCCCATCTTGCCCACTCCCAATTGGGGCCGATCGGGGCCATTGGGGCTGGCCGGGGAGGACCGCAGTAGGTTGGCCATACAGGAGGGGCTGTGGAAGGACTCCAGGGCGTGTCCGGCCCGTCTTGCCCAGTCCCGATCGGCTGGACCCCAGCAGCAAGCTAACCTACTGGTTAGAGCACCTGCCACCTGGTGGTCAGTGCACGTCATAGTGACTGCTTGAACAGTCGAACGGTTGGAGGGACACTTAGCATATTAGGCATATATATATATATATATATATATATATATATATATATATACACACACATATATATATATACACACACACACATACTTAATAAATATATACTAAACCATGTTAAATAAATATTCAACCACTATTCTAAGTGTTTTAAAAGCATTAACTTATTTAACTCCCATAACAGAACCCTAAGATAATGTTACTCAATTTCACTGATGAGAAACTGAAGCATACAGGTATAAGTTTCCAAAAGATATTTAACCAGCAAGTGATAGGGCTGGGCTTTTACACTTTGTTAGGCTGGCTTCAGAGTACACAATTTTAGTGCTGATACTATGTTTCTCAGGATACCACTAAATAGTTCATCTTATAGGTTTGGCTTCTACAGTTCTCTGAGCCATAGAAGGAGTGTTTCATACTATTTCAAGAATATTAGTGCCGCAGAAGACCACCTTGTATATCTCCTCAAATCACTCTTTACCTCTTTCTTCCAAACAGGTCATTATTCCGACTTCTAATAATAATGAGGTTAGTTTAACTGTTTTTTTAACTTTATTTATGGATCTATCTTATCTATCTACCCATTAGCTTTCTCTTTATATCAGTACTTGCAGCTGTACTCTCTTGATTTAATTCCTATTCCAATGCATGAATATAACCCAATATATGAACATTCTACATTTTAAAAAATCTTTACTACTACTGACAAATATGTGGGTTATTTCCAAATATTAGAAATAACAAATAATGTTGATAGGAACGATATTTGTTTCCTTCCAAGTGCCCAAAACTGGATGGCTTAAAACAGAAATTACTTATCACACACTTCTGAAGGCTAACAGTAGGGCCAAGCTACTCTTAAACCTATAGGGCAGTGGTTCTCAACCTTTCTAATGCCGCGACCCTTTAATACAGTTCCTCATGTTGTGGTGACCCCCAACCATAAAATTATTTCCGTTGCTACTTCATAACTGTAATTAACAGTAGCAAAATTACAGTTATGAAGTAGCAACGAAAATAATTTTATGGTTGGGGGTCACCACAACATGAGGAACTGTATTAAAGGGTCACGGCATTAGAAAGGTTGAGAACCACTGCCAGGGGGATCATTCCTTGCCTTTTCCTCACTTGGGGTGGTTTGTGGGCGATCTTTGGCATTCTGTGGCCTGTGGATGCAGCAGTCACTCCACTTACATGTTCATCTTGTCTCTGTGTGTATGCACATCATCTTCCCTCTGTGCATGTCTGTCTGTGTGTCCAGGTTTCCCCATTTTAAAAGAACACCAGTCATATGAGATTGGGCCCACCCTACTGATAGCACTCTAACTTGATTACCAGTGCAATGACCCTATTTCAAATAAAACACATTCTGAAGTACTCAATGGGGTTAGGAGTTCAGTGTTTGTTTCAAATGGAATATAATTCAACTCATAACAAAATTCTTGTACATGTCGCATGCCTTTTTGTCTATCTATCTATCTATCTATCTATCTATCTATCTATCTATCTATCATCTATCTATCTATCTTTAGTGACCATCTTTTCAAATCCACTGCATTGTTACCTAGAAATGCATTTTTTTTTTTTTAAATGTTGACTTCAGGTCCAGAGAATTTGCTAAATTTACTTATTAATCTAATAATTTTTGCAGATTCCTTTGTCCTATCTTCATATTTACCATGTCATCTTTTATTCTAAACCCTTGGCATTTCTTTCTTTGCATTTTATTTACTGGACAGGTCCTCCAGTACAATGTTAAATATAAGTGGGTATAAGGAAATCCTTGCCTTGTTCCTGTTCTTGTGGGGTAAGTAGTGAGCATTTCATCATTAAGTATAATGTCAGAAATACCTTGTCATATTGGGAAAATCTTTCCTATTACTAATTTAGAAGTTTTAATAAATTATGAAGAAATGTTGAATTTTGTCAAATTTCTTTTCTGTATTTATTGAGATGAACATCTCACTTATTTTGCAAATATGGTAAGTTATAATGATTACATTTTTGAATCATGCATCATTGAAATACTAGTAAACCCAACTAGATCATTACGTATTATCCTGTTTACATATCATGGAATTTAGTTTGTTAATATTTTGGGTAAGATTTTTGCATTTATGTAATGAGAAATAGTCTATGTTCTTTTCTTATCATGTCCCTGTTATTTTTATTATATTTGATTTTAAAAAAACATTTTATCGTCCACTCTCAAAGTAATTTATATTGAAAATTATTTATCATAGTCCTAAAGCCATAAAATAGTTTTCAATGATATTACAGTCTTTCAGATTATAAAAATTAATCATCTATAGAATTTTATGAAGACTGACATCATTCCAGAAAGCTATGCTCTTTCAGTTTCATGGCCCTTGAATTTCCAACTGAGCAATAAATGTCATCACTATCTATTCCTTTCTACCCCTTTACTATGCTTTGTACATTTTCTAAGCACTTATCTTCAACTAGCATATTATAGTTGTGTGGATATTTATTAATTACCTATTTTCCTCCACTGGAATATAAGCTCCATGAAGTAGGGTCTTGGTTTACTCCAATGCTTTAAACAGTGCTTGGCACATGTTAAACAATAACTGTTTCTTGAGTGAATGAATACATTAATCTCATATTATATATTCTAGTTTACATCTATATATATATGTATATTGTATCAAGTTTATGAAGCGTATGCTGAATTAATTTGCTTACTTGATTGCTTTATTCCAGTTGTGAAAAACAAGTATTCTTGACAAATAAAAAACAAGTGCTACACAAAGTGACATTTTGAATTAACAGCCAATTTATGAATCTCCTCATTATCTTTACCATGGAATGGCCTTTTGCTCTCATCTCTATAAGGAACGCAACTCTGCCAGTCATATGTCATCATATCAAAACTCTAGCTGACAGAGCAAGACACAGTCAACAGTTTATAATATGGTTTTACAAATATATGGTAAGAAGAATTCAAATAAATAAAGCAGTCTTTGTTCTTTTACATTTTTGTTCTTTACTATTTGCTCTGCTAAGTAATTTCATAACTCAACACGGCTGCTGAGGATTATTTATGAGTTATCAAATGTAATGACTGGGGGAGGCGCTACATTAAGTAATAGCCAAGAGAATACCTGGATTTCTGGACTTTTCCTTTTCACCAGGGAAACAAAGAATATTATAGATTAGCTCAGATAAAGATGCTTGATGTTGATGAGGTCAGTCAGCTCTGCTGTTCTCCTTGCTAAGCACACCCCCCTTTCCTTCTCCTCTGCCTTCTCATCTCCAGAATGTGAATGCCTCCTATCTTTGTTGGTCATTAGACTGACTATAGGAAAGTGTAGATGAGTTTGCTTCCATCTAAAGGTCTACTGCTACAGCATAGTGTGTCACTTTTACATATGAAGGAGCATGCTAGTAGTTACTATTACTAATATACAATAAGGTGCACAGCTTACTGGGACCAAGTTAATAGCTTTTTTAGAAAAAAGAGTTTCAAAACCATCCTGCTTAAAACATCCATAAATATCATGTGTATATACTGGATATATTCATATTTCATTATCAAATTTATTGCTTCCTGTTTTGATCTCTTACCATCTTATTTCTTTTCTTAAAAAAAAAACCCCACCAAACTCTACAGCTCCCTGGCCTGGACATATTAATGAAACTGGGCTATGAGTAACACTTCCTTGAGAAATTCATTAAAATATTTCCATCTGACTATAAGAGATGGTGTTGCATTTATAGGAGGGTGAAGCTTTCTGAAGACAGTAAGCTCAGGTGTGAGTGGGAACAAAGTGTTTTCTTGCCTTGAAGCAAAACCTGTGACTGACTTAGAAGCAGCAGATGATTCCTGCAGGCAATGTCACAGAGCTCTTCTTTCACCAAGATCACTGTGAGAAAGGCCCTTGGAGATGGGAAGAAATTACCTTATTGAAGGGAGGGGAAAAGAAACCCAGTCACATCTCCAGTAAATTGTCTACTTTCCCTTTATGTGATATGAAGTTATTTTTTATCACTTGGCTTTATTATGCTTTACAGTCAAGCTCAAATAGTGGACCATTTTTTAGATAATTAAAAATAATGTACATTTGCTTTCTGGAATTCTTTATAAAATACATTTGAATATACATATCTTACCTAATAATAGACAAACATGTAAATTGACCATACCTCCGCTACACCCACAGCCAATCAGAGTGAGTATGCAAATTAGAAGGCTAAAGATGGCAGCTGCCCAGCTGCTCCAGGCGTGGAGTGGCCAGGCAGGCAGGACGCCTGCTATGAGAGGGAGGGCAGGGGGCGAAGGGATCTACAGTAGCGGAGTGCCACAGCGAAGACAAGACTGCAGACTCCGGAGCCTGCAGCGAAGACAGAGATGGCAGACTCCAGCCAAAGTCAGTAGCAAAGATGAAGACGGCAGTCTGCAGTGAAGATGGCAGACTCTGGCCGGAGTCTGCAGCAAAGACAAGACGGCAGACTCTGGCCAGAGCGAAGGCCTGGGTTCCGGGTGCTGGAAGAAAACCGGTGCTGGAAGCCAAGGAAAGGAAGGCCTATTGCATGAATCTCTTCGTGCAATGGGCCTCTAGTCTTTATATAATTATGAACAAATACTTTAAGCTATATCAAAAATACACACTCAAATAAGTTCAATCAGCTGATCTTTTTTCTTTTAAATACTTTCCTCTTTCTTAATACTTAAAAGTTTCTTAAATACTTTCTTCTTCACATTCCAGAATGGAAAGAAAATCTTAGATTTATACAAAGGACTAAAGCAGAAGAATTAGCAGTTACCTCAAAATAACTGTGGGAATGCCTCATCTGGAAAACCAAGGTATGTCTTTTTCTGTCTGTCTGTCTGTCTATGCTAAAATGAGTGTCCCTCTCAAGGACTATTTGGATACTTTAAAATAGTATATTACTTATATCAACACATAAAGAATTGAGCAGAATGGACCTCAATGCCAAAACAATTTTAAAAAATGTTCTTGTGATCAGTTATGCTGTGAATAATACATGAATGAAAATCAGAGAGTTGAGTTTATATTATAATATTGTAACTCCCATTTATTGCCTTTGGCACCTCACATCTATCTGTTAGATCATCTACTTCCCACAATGATCCTTTGAGTCAATATTTCCATTCATAGCTATGTCAGAGATTTGAAGACGGAGGTTAAGGGAAATTTGGTAACTTTAAGGTTACTCGACTAATAATTAGAAAAGCTGAGTTTCTAATTTAAAATTATCTGACTTCAATAACCTATATTCACAGCCAGTATCTTGTGCTGCCTTATTCTTCCTTATATTGGGTGAATTCTGATTCTACTAAACAGATAAAGACTGGCCACATTTAGCACTCAAAATTTTCCCTAGATATAGGATGAATTATATTTTTCTTCTTAATTAGAATACCATGAAATTTTCAAACAGCCAAAAAAAATGCCACAGGAGACCACAATTTTACCTTCTTAACAAGGAAAAAAAGCCCATTCAAAATAGTATACATTTTATTTTTGTCTGAAAAGCAGAATTATTACTTTATTAAGGCCAAGAATTTACATTTTTCTTTTTCTTTTACCTTCTTTAATAAATAGCTGAAGCTTTGCAATAAGGGTATTATATGATTATCCATCTGATGATTTGTTTTTTTCCAAATCATCATTTTAAATAGAAAGAGATCTCTTACACACACACACACACACACACACACACACACACACACGGACTCTTGGTACCTAGTAATGAATTCCTCATATAAATCATTTAAGGTAACTATGTTTTAGAAAGCCCATCTCTTTCAGTTTGACTTTTCTTAGAAATTATATTAAAGATTAAAGATAGAACAATTAAGTGTCTCAGACCTGAGTAAGGTAGAGGTTTTGAAAAGGATGGCTCAGCCCCAAAGCTTAGCTTGTCTCCTTGCTCAGATCCTCTTGAGTTTGATAGGCCTAAAACATAAAGTCTGATCTTACAAATGCTTCCTGTCTTCACAGTAAATTTTCAATGGATTTCCCCATATCTCTTGTTTCTTACTTTCTAAGGAGTGCAAATCAAATGTCTATATTACTCAGAGCTTATTTTCAGTGCTACTCATATATTTGGTCTTACACTTGTCATTTTAGTTTCTTTTCCTGGGTTACCTTTAGAGAACATCCAAAACCCTAAAGTCCATTTTTACCCAGTCTTAAAAGCATTGAAACCCTTCAGTGTTAATAATTTTTGTTGGCAGACATTTAAAACATGGTACTACTGCTTAATCATATCTGTATGTGATGTGGAAGAGTAAACAATTATGGAACCTGATTCTAGAGACAAATTTCCTGGTGCCAGTCAAACTACGTGATCATGAGACAATTCTTTTTCTATTACCTAGCGTTTGTGGTGAGAATGAAAAGAATAATCAATGCAAGATATAGTGATTAGCATTATTAAGCAATAAATACTACTACTAATACATTATTAATATTATTAAGAGGAGCTGACTGTGTAGACACATGTACAGAACGTCACACTTCTTCCTAATAAACTTTAACAGGCATTGTATACTACTGTCTTCCTAATGCTGGTAAGGGTTATGGGGACAAAAATAAAGTATAAGATTCTGATCTCATGGATATTAAAATTTAGTGAAGTTAAGGTGGTAATGAGAGAACAATGGAGTTCTAGTTTTGCCACAAAGAAAATAAGTATAATAGATACAGAAAAGACAAAGTAAACTAGAGTAAGTCAATAGGAAGAGAGGCCATAAGTTGTGCCTTGAGGAAAAGGCTTATAATGTCCTCCATAAGCTTAAGTGGAAAATGAATTCATTCACAAATAAATCCACATTCATTTATTAACATGCTAAAAAGCTCTGAGGAAAGATGTCACAGAACAAACTTATAAGGCACTTATCCTGTTGTCACATTTGAAAGTTTGTTCCTGAATAAGCTACTTCCTTTGATATCCTTTAGTAAATATCAGAGAGAATATGTAGGCAGAAAGGGTTAAATTTGTATTTATTTTTACAGTATACTATAGTGAAATGAAGATTACGATGAGAAACACTTAATATGGTGAACATGAACTAGCCAATGGAAGCTAACTGCATTTAAATTATTATTATTCCTAGCTCCTTATTGAAGTTAATGACATAAAATTACACCAACCTTTGGATATCAGATGGTTTTCAACTCTTCTCTTCCCTTCAGGGCCCAAATGCAATTAGAGAGAGATATAGAGACAAAGATAGATACATTTGCCAATTTTTAGGGAGGAAATAATTTAATTAAAGGAAAGTGAAATGGATGGAGTTTCTCTCTTAATAGAAAAGTTTAGGTAGTCCAGAGAAAGAATAAAGGTCTTGAAAAGGCTTATTACATATGCCATTTCCTCTCATTCATTTTGAGTCAGCTGTAAGCATGGGAAATGGCTAACCAGTAGCTTTCTAACTTTCTGGCACAGTCCAATTGTATGCTCAATCTGTCTCATACCAGCTCATGAGAGTTGACTGTTAATTTTCAGGAATGTTGTGAAACAGTGGTTTAAAATGGCCATTATTAAACATTAAATTATATAACTTAAAATCAAATACATTCTATTAAAAGTAAAGGTAATAATCATATCAATTTCTAATTATTTTACTATATTTACTCTATGCTCTTAAGGTTATTTACATACTATATATTTACAGTTGCACTGTGCATCCTACCCAACTCCACTTTCAATAGAGTTACATTGATAGCTTGACATGTGCTAGGGACAAGAGAGAGGTATAGCATTTAAACATGGAGTTTGACAAACTATAAATTAGAGCAATTTACCCCAAGACAGCTAGTCGTTAAGTATTTTACAGTGCAACTTACTAGCACACACATATTTATACATGCATATATACATTTGAATCAAAGTTTCATATTGCTGGACTGAATTATACCACTAGTTTCCCTGGATCTTCAGATTGCAGAGAACAGACTGGGGGACTTTTTAGCCTCCATAATCATCACATGAGCCAATTCCTTAATAAATATATATATCTTTACTGTGCTAAAAATGATCAATTTAACATACATATATTAAATATCTGCCACTTTCCAGGCTATGTTCGGGCCTCACCCACCTCCAATGATCCATATACACTGAGTGGCCAGATTATTATGATCTCTGAACGCATGATAATCTGGCCACTCAGTATATATACATATGTGTGTGTGTGTGTGTGTGTGTGTGTGTGTGTGTGTGTGTGTATTAGAGGCCCGGTGCATGAATTTGTGCATGGGTGGGGTCCGGCCAGCCTGGCCAGGTGGAGGGGACATGGGTGGTTGACCGGCCTGCCTGCTGGTTGAACTCCTGGTTGAGGGGACAATTTGCATGTTAGCCTTTTATTATATAGGATATCCACTGAGTGGCCAGATTATTATGCGTTCAGAGATCATAATAATCTGGCAACTCAGTGTATTTTAGTTTTGTTGATTTTAGTGGGCTTCAAGATAAGACAGCAAAATTACGAGGCCATTATTCCATCATACGTATATTCTATTGGTTCCATTCTCTCAAGAAACCTGATTAATACACTATCCATTCTGAGCTGTATGTTATGCTTTATCCAAGTAAGTCCTGACATTCCAAACCAAGCTAACCTTCCCCTTGCAGACTGTTGGCTCTGTGTGGTTTAGACAAACACACACACACACACACAAATGTACCCACATGCACCCCCACACACACAAACGCACCCACACAACATTCCTGTTGCTATTATTATATATGAAAACTCCAGTTTATGTGCTGTTGTGTATTAAGAATATACAAATAGCCAAAACCGGTTTGGCTCAGTGGATAGAGCATCAGCCTGCGGACTGAAAGGTCCCGGGTTCGATTCCGGTCAAGGGCATGTAACTTGGTTGCGGGCACATCCCCCGTAGGAGGTGTGCAGGAGGCAGCTGATCGATGTTTCTCTCTCATCGATGTTTCTAACTCTCTATCCCTCTTCCTTCCTCTCTGTAAAAAATCAATAAAATATATTTAAAAAAAAAAGAATATACAAATATAACATAGATATGATTATGATATCAATAAAAATTTAGTGCACAGGTACAAAAATCTGATAATTGTGGATAAGTCTCTGGTGTGGATGAATAAAACTAATCATACAAGATTCAAGTCTAGACAACTTTTCAAAAATCTGTAATCTGTATGCCAAACAAGTAGAACTGAAGCTCATTTAAAGCCAAGGTAAATTACGGCTGATATTTCAGCTGATATATCAGTGCTATCATTCTGACAGAGAGGAAAATTCAATTAGCCTGACAAAACTTCACTAAGAAATCCTGATTACTACATTTTCCTTTTATATGTTCTCAAAATTACATGTTGTTCAAATTTCCATTGAGTTTATGATAGTAAAAGTTTACCCCCCCCCAAAAAAAAAGAATTCTTGATCAACCATTTCCCCATTTAAATACAGAAAGTCAGTTAAACACGCCATTGGCACTTGTCCCATTTTCAAATTGAAGTGCCTTGTAAGAAGTGCCTTTGTAAATATCATTTCAATTTTATGTAAGCACTTTTTCCTAAACGATAAAAAGGAGCACTGTTCTATGACCCTACACCAAAATATCTCTACCCAATCTCATTTTAGCTTTGTAAATATTAAAGCTCTTGCACCCAAACCAGTATGGCTCAGTGGATAGAGCATCGGCCTGCGGACTGAAGGGTCCCAAGTTTGATTCCGGTCAAGGGCATGTACCTTGGTTGCGGGCACATCCCCAGTAGGAGGTGTGCAGGAGGCAGCTGATTGATGTTTCTTTCTCATTGATGTTTCTAACTCTCTATCCCTTTCCCTTCCTCTCTGTAAAAAAAAAAATCAATAAAAAAAAAATTTTTTTTAAAAAAGCTCTTGCATTAGCTTTGTGTAAAATTAGCAGAACATACACATTGCATTTCATATATTTTATCTATGTATGCTGAACAAATAATTTAGGAAATATAACATAAGCAGGGCTGTCCTATAATTTAGAAATAAGGCTTACATTCTAAGGAAGAAACTTAAAAAGAAGGAAACTAGCAGGAAATACTATATATATATATATATATATATATATATATATATATATATATATATATATATACACACAAAGAAAATCCACCCTAAGGCATAAACCATGAAGTGAACCATGGCGGAGATTCTGAGACACCTACTTCCAATCAAGGAGACTAAGAATGTTAGGGACCTGGAAATAAATGATTAAGGTAAACACGGGTAAGTAAATATAGTGTAAGTCTTTGTGAGAAATTGTTTTAAATAATAAAGGAAAATAACAGAGGTGGGGTATTCTGCCTTAGTGCAGAAAATGGGAGCCCAGAATCAACTGGAGAAGCGCCATGAGGAGCCCCTCTACACACCTGCCTCCCTGGCAAATGTATTCTCTGGTGAAGGTGTACCTATCAGGCTTGATTAGGACAACGATGTAGGTTATTTAACCCCTTCCCCATGATTCTACATTCCCCAAGTAAGCCACCAACTTCACATGGGCTCTCTATGTAGACATCGCTTCAGGAAAGAAAATGTGCTATTCAACTAACACTAGTACTTCATCTACTTGGCATTATAATTGTCTATGTCAGTGGTTGGCACACTCATTAGTTAACAGAGCCAAATATCAACAGTACAACGATTGAAATTTCTTTTGAGAGCCAAATTTTTTAAACTTAAACTTCTTCTAATGCCACTTCTTCAAAATAGACTCACCCAGGCCATGGTATTTTGTGGAAGAGCCACACTCAAGGGGCCAAAGAGCCGCATGTGGCTCGCGAGCCGCAGTTTGCCGACCACAGGTCTATGTAAATCAGCGATCCTTAATGCGGCTGCATATTAGAATCACTGGGGTAATTTGAACAAGTATAGATATTAGCACCATTTCAGACCAATTAAATCATGATTCCATGGAATTGGGTCTAAGATCTGAAATTCTTTTTTTTCTTTTTCTTTTTTAGAAACTGTTTATTTTCTGTCAACCTTACTTCCATTCTGTTTAAAAGTTTGTGGAAGCCGAAACCGGTTTGGCTCAGTGGACAGAGCGTCAGCCTGCGGACTGAAGGGTCCCGGGTTCGATTCCGGTCAAGGGCATGTACCTGGGTTGCGGGCACGTCCCCAGTGGGGAGTGTGCAGGAGGCAGCTGATCGATGTTTCTCTCTCATCGATGTTTCTAACTCTCTATCCCTTCTCCCTTCCTCTCTGTAAAAAATCAATAAAATATATTTAAAAAAAAAAAGTTTGTGGAATAACAGTTTAAGACCACTAGTTGGTTGTTCCTACCCATTCAGTGGCCTGAGCAGTGGGGGCTGTAGAACAGTCTTCAGTGGCAGGCTGAGCGCTCCAGCCTTCGGTAGGGAACTGCTGAGTGGGCACAGAGGGGGCACCTACACGTCTTCAGACCAGCCTGCGACCTCAGGCAGAGCAGCAGTGAACTGGGGAGCTGGAGCAGTCCATCCACCCTAAAACTCTTCTTTGGTCACACAGCCTTTTCAACAGCAGCCTGCACTTCCTTTCCAATCTCTTCTGTATCTCTGTAGACATAGAGATCAGGCATGATCTCCCATGGATTTTTGTGGGAGATGGTGCCACACACGCACAGAACTTCCAGGCCTGCATCCACTGCATCAGACCCACTGAGTGAGCCTCCTTGCTGTTGCCTGGGATGGTAATGTCCACAGCGTGCGGAGGAGAGTCTGTGTGACACAGAGAGGTGGTAGGCAGCTTAACATAAGAAGCCCCTGTGAGAGGCTGGTGGTCAGCTCTGGGATCAGAAGTCTTGACTCCCAGCAGGCTGCCTGGATCTGGTTAGTGATGGTTCCAGGAGTGAAGCGGCCAGCAGCAGTTGTGGCTCCGGTGGCAGCAGCAGCTTCAGCACAGCTCACTGGCCAGTATTCTTGGAGGATGTGACACTGACATCAGTGGGGTCCCCAATAGCAACAATGGCAGAGCTGGCAGCAGATGCTTCTCCCAGGTTCCCTTCAGATTTCTAATGTAGCTGCCATCACTCTCCCTTTTGTAGGTGTACTGTTTCACCTGCAAGTCAAGGTTGGTGCCCCATAAGTGGGTTTCTGCTTACAAGGACTTTGAGGGCATCCTCCTCCTTCATTTGCAGGACATCAAGGGCTCCAGTCATTGTGAAGGTTTCCCTTTAAGTTACATGGGAACCAAGAACAATGCCGGATGGCCCCCTCAGGATAGTACGGAGAAAAGCTAAACCCTGAAGTTCTGTAAGTGATTCTCGTGGCACTCAGAGTTAAGAAACAGAACCATAATTAAACTGGCAATTTGGCTTATTCATCAGCCTCTTGTCTCTTTGGTTGTTGCGTGTCATCTTTTCATGATCAGATTCTAGGTAAATTGGCAAAGTTGAGGTTTTGGATTTGCAAACTTGAGGTCCAGTCCCTAGACATTTTGTTCTCATATAAGTATGGTTTATTGAACCAGTAGCCTTGGCTGGGTGCTTTTTACAAATTCAGATTCTTAGGGCAGTCCTAAGATCTACTGCATCGAAATCTATATTTTAACAAGATATTTGGTTGATTATTTCCCCATTAAAGTTTGAGAAGCACTGTGCTTTAATGTTTCTGGAAGGACAATTCTTATACCTGTATATCTGAATGATGCTACAAATGTTCATTACTGGACCTCCCTCAGATTGCACATAATAACCATGCAGCTAGGAAGCTTTCCACTGTGACGACTTTGTCATTTCTGCCTCTTTCAGCATTGATAAGTATTTCAAATACTCCTGAGACCCACAGATAATTGAACATGAAATGTTTACAAAATATGAACTATTTTAAAATTAGTCTCTAGTCCCAAAATATTAGAAGAGTGGTAGTGCTCTCATTTATGAATCTATGTTGTTATTCCACTGAGAAACCAGCATGGCGATAAAAAGTTACTAAAAAAAAAACCAAAAAAATATTTTTAAAATATATTTTACATAAAAAACTGTCATTTAATTACAGATATTCATGCAGCTGGTAGAGGCTCTATTTAGAACAAAATAAGCCACATAGCATTCATATGGAATTGGTCATTGCACCACAGCATTCTGAATAATGTATGAGGCATCCAGCAAAGATTAATTTGAATGAAAGAATATTCTGAATAACTTTCAGTTTTTAATTCACATCAAAATTGAAAACAATATTACTGCTAAATCATTCATTCATTTTTGTTTACACTCTGAAGGTTGCATGGCTGGGAGTCTCTCCCAGGAAAAAGATGAAGTGCTTTAGAAATTAAATTACCCAGTGCACGTTCATTTTTCTTTCTTCTTTGGTAAATAACAAGTCCATACATTCTTATGCCTTTGGAGCAAGGGAATAAAAAGTCCTTCCATTATTTAAGGAAGAAGTTGAAGGTGGAAAACACCTAGTCATCAACATGAGTCCATGATCCTGACCCGTGAAGTGCTTCAGAAAGAAAGAGCTACAATTAAAGAATGATTTGAAAATAAGCTTTGCAGATATGATTCCCCTGAACACAATTGCAGGGTAGCGGAATAACTGTGTAGGATGCTATGCCATGACCTTTCTCCAGTAGAGTTCCCACCTTCAAATCATATCTTTAATGTTTTTTCTTTGTTTTAATGGATTATGAGATGCAGATATGAGGAGGGTTCATTGCCATTCTTTGCTAGAAGTGTCAAAAAAGAAAAGGATGATTCTCTCGTCCTTATACACTGGCAACCCCCTTTGTTTGTGTAGGATGAAAGCATCTGACTGAATATTTTGATCTGAATTCAGGAAGCAAAGGCAAGGCAGCTGATATTCTTCCTGAGTAGTTCTGCTGCTGAATGTGTTTTCTTGCCAGATTTTCAATGTATCTTTCCAGTAAAAGTTAAGGAAAGTGAGACAGAAGTCATAAATAGCAAAATATCCCACTTCAACCATTTACAAGTGAATTAATTTAGAGAACTGGATATCAGAATCATAATTCTCCCAATTATTATTTTGTAAATAATATAAGACACCTTACAGTTTTAAAAAAATGCACCTGCTTTTTAATAATCAAATAGCTAAATCCAATAATCTGAGTCATTAAAACCAGAAGGGCATTTGACTATTCTTGTTCTTTCCAAACCCACTGAAATGTTAAAATGAAAATAAAAGTAAGAATTAATACAGTATTGTAATGATGGTTAACAGTAAAGGGTGCCCTCATTGCAAATCTTGAAGAATTTCTGAAATGATATAAGATTAGTGGAAAACCATGGGAAATGTAAGGACTCACAATATTATAAAAACAGACTGCCAGAAGGTAACTTTTTCAGAGACTCTGTTACCGAACACAACATGTGAGGCAGCAAAGACTGGGAGCAAGGCTGAAGGTGGGCAGTCAGTTGGCTCATTAATAAAAAGGCTGTACAAACTTGTTTAATTCCCCTGTTACGTAGTTTGATCCAATTAAAGATGAAAGAACAATTCTCTGAAGTAGACAATCTGCCACCAGAGATTCATTCTGTGGGTGACAGGATCAAAGCCAAAAATGGAATCATGGTGTAAACAACCTCTGGATCTCTTCACAAACCTTGAAATTCAACTACTCATGTCATGTAATACTAGAGCCCGTTTGATCAAACATATTCCCAGTCTAACCCAGGACAGCCAGGGATCCTATAATCAGATTCTAGATTGATTGTCCTCAAGGGCCATTAGAGATAAACAGTCTAGTAACTAGTACAGATCAATGTAGACTCTTTCGTTTATAATATCAATAACCAATTGTTTTTAATGCTAAAAAAATAACCATGATCATTATTTTTAAAAGCTCAATAAGAATGTTGACTAAAATAATGGTTATGGCTGGAGGAAAAAAAAATAGAGGACAAAAAGCAAAACAAGAAGATCAAGGCAGGGATCTGAAAAGCTGAAACAAGAAATTCTCTCAGAACACAATGCAAAGGGAAAAAAAGAAAATTATGAAAAATAGCTATGAGATATGGAGGATCAATTTAAGAGATTTATAGCAGGCAAAATGGTCATTTCAGAGGGAGATAACAGAGCTAGTAAAGAGTAAGAAATAATAAGAAATAAAGGCTAATACCCCCCCAAAAGAAAACACCTGGATAAAACTAAACTAAATTAACAATCAAATAAAGAAAGAAAAATCATAAAACCCTAGAGAGACAAAAAGTTATTTTCATAGGTAAAAAAATCATACTTAAATCAGACTTTTAACCTAAAACATGAAATTTTAGGAAAAATATAATATTTATGACACAAAGAGAAGAAGTGCAAAGGTCAACTCTTGTACCTTTAAATCAGTGTTTTGAATTCATATTCATAATGTGTTTAAAATGTTATTATTATAGACCTTTAAGTTTTCTTTTCTTGCTGATGCCTGAGAAAATAACAAAATAAAACAAACATCCAAGATACAGGAATACTCAAGATAAAAGAAAAATAAGCCATGAGCTCAGGAAAGTGTGTATTTAACTCCAAATAACTGGTTATATTATAGCTGTGAAGTAGGTATACTGATTTTATAACAAAGATTCATGAAAGAGTCATACTGGGAAAACATAGTATATTATATTGGAACCACAATTGTAAACAGTTATAAAATCTGAAAGATAAATAGGGAGAAGGAGGAATAGGTAAGTTTCTCATTGGCAGGGGAGGTTGTAGATATTGATTAGATGTTTACATTGATAGCAAAATGTATGCTTAAACATATTGTTTTTAAAAAATGGCAGGCCCCAAATAGTTTCATTTGCCTCAGCAATAGCAAACCAAGACTTAACTGAAACTTCAATCTCTCCCAGAAATGTGATTTTTAAAACAGTCTACCTGAAATTTACTAATCAGCAATAATGAGGTAATCTGTATGATAAAACCTTTGCACCCCTCCCCAACAAAACAAATGGTAGGACCTGAAACAATCTTTCCTTTATTTTTTTTTTTTACTAGTAACTTCCTTGCTCAAACTACCTTCTACCCATAAAACTTTACTGTTTTGTACAATTCCTGGGAGTATGTCTCTACTCCCTCAATGGAATGTTGCCCAATTCATTACTCACTTAATAAAGCCAATTTGATTTACCAGGCTAAATTTTTTGTCTTTAACAATAGCTATTAAAAACTTATAATAATTTTTACTATAGAAATAGAATAAGGTAGTAGAAATAGGACTAAAAACATATCTTTAATTCTAAATATTAATTCATAAATTGGGAAAGTATAAACACATATACCCAAATCCAACAACTGAATACAAAATAACAGATAACACATACATTTGAAAATTTTTAAAAATTAAAGTAACACATAGAAAAATATTAGAAAGAAAGCAGAGTTGATAATATTCAAAGGAAAATTAGTATCCAAGTATTAAAGTGGTCTAAAACGATATAGTAACTACAACCTTTTATGCATTAAACAGCTTTAAAGTATAGAAAGGAAAACCTGTTAGTATAGATAAAAACTGACAAAAGAATGATCCCATTGAATTTAACACTATCTCAGCTATCAGAATATAGCAAAAACCTATTTAGGATGCAAAAGACTTGAAGAACAAAATGAATACGAACTATAAACATATAAAATGGGGCAAAATAAGGCAATTTTTTTTTTTCATGAATGCCTCTGACAACTCACTCTGTGGGGTTAGATCTTTCCTTGCCCTTGGATGAAATTTCAGGCAGATCCCATCTTTCATTTGCTCACTTTTAGATGATACTAAGTTCTTCTGTGTGTTGCATACATGGAAACATGTCAAGGGGAAACGGGGACACAGCTACTTCTTCTCTACTGCCCTCATCTGAAGCTACTGTCTCTCTCTACCGATTCACTGGACTGCCAATGCTTTTGAAGTTTGAAAGGTGATGGGGAGAAGTAAGGAGCAGAGAGTAACTTCCTAAACAGAAAGAGTTGTAAACTGGGGTCAATATTCTTTAAGCTTGCTCTATGTTAAATGCTGACTTTCACTCCACAGTGCGCTTTGTAGGCTCTATGAAACATACTCACTGTTTTGAATCTCATTGAAATTATATGATGCACTTTCCATAGCTGGCTGCTTATGATAACACCGGCTCCCTCCCCCAACCCCCATCCCCTCCCCCCCCCCCCCCCCCCCCCACACACACACACACTACAGATTTTGGTTCCCAACAGTCTAATCCCATCCAGGAAGTTCTTTTTTGGAATCCCACCAAATCTCCAGGATGCACTCTTAGGAATACTCCCAATAAGACAACCCTGGGCAACTCTGTCTGTGAATATATCCACAGGAAATATGCCTTTAATTAATCTGTGAGAAAGCAGTTATTCTCCAAATCACAGGTTTCTCTACTGGGCAGCCACAAGTGACTTCCAATTCCTGCCCTTTGATTCTTTCAGGCTACTGGGGCACTAATTCACAACCTCCTGAGAAAATACCCGGCTTTCTGACTTTTGAAATCTTCCTCAATCTACTTGAGGTTAGAGGAGGAGCACCTCCCTACCCTCCGCATATTGTACTGAGGATTTGCCACAGCGTTCTAAAAACGTTTACAAATAAATTTCCTCTACGAACCCCAATTCCCTTTCATCCTTTCTATCCCTTTTTATAGAGGTGGTCAATTAGCTAGAAGTTGAAAACCTCCTTTGAAAGGCACGTAGGTGGTTTAAGACCTTACTTTACAACACAGGAAAATTTATTTTCTACTGTCATTTTGGTCTCATGAGAAAATCGGACTAACATCCCATTTACTATCCTGTTGCACAGCAAGTTGGCATTGGGGGCAACAGGTTTACCCCTGCAGACTATAGTTTTCCAGTGTCTATTATAGATCACACATCAGCAATGAAGATGTGAATTTATCCAGCTCAGGTCATGGATAGTTTCCCAGGAGAGTCCAAGCAACCTGGGACTCGATGGTGACATAAAATACTCTTAAGAAGAAATGACTGAGCATTTGGGGATTTAGCTGTGGCTAATAAATATGTGACACTGGGAAAACCTCCATTGCCTTCACCACTTCAGGTGATAAAGAGGAAGAGCAAAAGCTATTTGAACAGACAGTCCACTTCCAAACCTTAAAATATTCTTAAATAAGGTATGGTTCTCCCATTTCAAAGTCAGAGGATGCAATTGGCTTCACTCCATGAATATCTCCCTAATTTTGAGCATTTCATGATGATTTTGGATATCTGAATTTTAAAACAAATCTAGACAGTGATCCCCCCAAATTATAGAAGTTATCATATTCAGATGGAAAACTTGTGACTGCTGCTTCTAGCCGAATGCTCTTGCCTACATTGGCAGCTTAACTTGAAGACAATTCAAACAGAAGTATTGGAATTAGTGTTCATAGATCTTTGTTTTTAACTATTCAATATACCTGCAGCAGCAGAACTCTACACCTTTTAGGCCCAATTTATCCCACACAAGATCTGAGGGCACAAATGGATGCTCGCTTTTACTGTATGAGTGTCTGACTCAATTAGGGGAGGATTTTTCAGAACCCCTTGATATGAAAAGTGCTCCCTCTAGTGGGAGTTCAGAAATCCAGAAACTCCCATCCCTTAATAAGAGAGACCCTCAAGAAGAGAGATTTAATGAAAATCTATTAAATATCTTCGAGATACAAAAAGGCGCAGATAGAATGCTCCTCCATAATACCTCCAGAACTATGCTACCATTTATTTCTGTATAATGTGAGTGATACAAATTATAATCCAAAAACCAGTATGCAGCTAACCTCAGGGACAAATTTCAAGAACAATACCTCTCAGTATTAATGTAGAAGTTAGGCTACTTAACCAATAGCGCCAAACTAAAGTAAATGCTCCTGAACTGGGAACCACAGGGTAAAAGCAAAATGGATAACTATTGGCGGCCCACACTACATCTCACATTAGAGTGGTACAAGTTTATACCTGTATGAAAAGTGAGAGATCTGAAAGGATCACATTCATTAACCAAATAGTGAGTAAATGGCCCACTGTTGTAGGACCTGGTTTTGCAATGTAGTTTATATTCCAGTGGAGGGACACAGATAATAAGCAAATACGTTAAACAAATAATAAACATAAAAAAGAAATGTGCAATATTCTGAGTGGAGATTAAAAGCAATGAAGAACATTAAATCAGGGTCAGAGAATGGATAGATATTGTTTTTACATGGCTGGTCAAAGGATCCCTGAATAAGGACATATATTGGTAAAGATCTAAAAGATAGAGCAAGCCATACACATCTGGGGAAGAGAATAGCAGAGAGGGGGCAGTACATGCAAAACACCTGAGGTGAGACTATAACTGGCAGGCGGAAGGAAGACAGAGGAGGCCAGTGTGAGTGGAGCAGTTAGCAAAAGGAGAAAAGTAGTAGGAAAGGTCAAAGGGGTCATCGAGGGCCAGGTGGTATAAGCCATACTAGGCTTGGGTAAGCACTTTGAGTTTTATTTTGAGTGAGATGAAGGTTTTGAGCAGAGAAGTGTCAAATCATGACTCATTTTCAAAAAAGATTATTATTACCATGTAGAATACAGGGGTCAAGTGCTGGGCAGTCCTCAAGATGGGACACAGTGGTGACTGGGATTAAGGTGTGTGTGTGCGCGCGTACGTGCGTGCATGCGTGTGTGTGTGTGTGCGCGCCCACAAGTGCACATGGAGGCTAGAGATGGAGAAAGAGAGCAGACAGAGAAGCAGAATGATTTATATCAATCAGAGACTACATATTCTTTTAAAGAAACTATACAACATTTATAAAAATGAATAATTTACTAGGATACCAATTAAAAATCAGTTTTAAAAAGTAAAATAAGAACAGGCAACATTCTTCAATAACAGCAAAACCAAATTCAATATTAACAGTGATAAACTAGACACCAAATGTTACCCACTCGAAATACTTTAAAATCCTCTGTATAACTTTAGCTTATTACCTGACAATCCATTTTAAACTGAGATCTATGTGGTCACTCCTCTTGTTTGCCTAGGCGTAGAGTAAGACTGCAAAACTAGGAGGCTTACATTTCTCAGATCTGTCTCCAAACAATTTTTTTCCATGAATTCAGGACTTAAGATTTTTCTACACATCCTATCTCCCAGTATTTTTAAAAGTATACATCTCTCTCCTTTTTTTTTTTCAGTCAGTATATGTTCATAAAGTGTCCATCTCTTGGTAAAGCCTTTCCTGCCTTCTTCCTATTTCACATGTTAGTCCAATTCAGAGTTTTCCCGTGCACACCAAGGGTGGAGCTCAATTGGAGGCCCCTCCACAGTGATCACAGACTCCGGCTGCTCTCCAATGTGAATCTGCTCATGTTTTTTAAAAGTTAAATGATCAATAAAGGCCTTTCATCAATAATTAGTCAGGGAGGGTCCTCTGAAGTGAATAAAGGTGAGCTCTCTGGCTGACATCTTCCCCACATTTATCATATTTATGGAGCTCCCCCCTGTGTGTGTTCTCTGGTGTCTATGTAAATGCACTCTGGATAAAGTTCATCCGCGTTCATTCACAGGGCTTCTTGCCAGTGCAAGGTTTCTGAGGTTGTCTAAGGACAGAGTATGCACTGAAAGTGTTCCCACATCGAGACTCAGAATGGTTTTTCTCCAGTCTAAATGCTCTATGTAGCTTGAGGGAGAAATGCTTACTGCAGCCTCTACCACCTGATTACACACATAGGCCCTCTCCCCTATGTGAGTTTTACTAGGAGAAGGACTTGTCCTGGGGAAGACCATGTAATTCATGCTGGAGAAGCAACTCAGTGAAGTAAACATTGAAAATCCATTAGTCATAGAGTAAGACTTATAAAACATGTGAGGATTCACACATTATAAAACTCTCTCAGTGTCAGAGGAGTGCAGTTGGAATCACATCAGAAGAGTCACACTGGGAAGAAACTCAATGAAGAACCCTTAAGCACCCTAATGAGCAAAAAATTCAGACTTTTGCTGAATGGCCTAGTATTGGAAAAATGTAGGATAAAGATGTGGAAATGTTGAGTCTAGAATCTGTTAACAAGTAAGAAATAACCATATAAATCCTCTTCAATATATTTGTACTTGTGATTAATATTAAGCTAGAGTTGTTAAACTTTTAAAAAGTGTATCTCTCTTAAAATTTGCTTTTAGTTTCTTAAACTTCGCTTTTCTAATTATCTACTTTATGTATGCAGAAGAAATGTGTCAACTATCCACTACAAAAGAAAAAAATCAGTTTAACATGATTTTATTGAAATCATCTAGGATTATAGACACATACATCATATATCTTTGCTTTGAAGAACCAGTCATATTTTCATTTTACTTCATAAAGTGACTTTTAATTTTAAGACTTAATCCTATTTTTACTGACAGTTCTATATCAGTTTCAATTTGAGATTCTTTCTTTTCATAGATTCAGTTGTTTCCTTGCATTTCAGGAAAGATACATGGGTGATACACTTTTTAATCTCACATACAAATAAATGACTAGTTCACTAAATTTAACATTTTTTAATCACAGTATTTTCTTTCAAACTCTGTAGAATGGAGAATAACTATTTCCTCAACAAATAAAATTGTAAGAAAAAAAGAATAAGGGGGGCATGTATAGATTAAGTTAAATTTTAGGTACGGAATCAGCCAAACAATTTGTGAATGTATTTGGGATCCTGATTTTAATAAACCAAAAGTAAATATATAAAATTGGGAAAGATTCATACACTGATTGGTTATTGATTTTTTTTTAGGCATGATAATGGTTTGTTGCTATGCAGTTTGTTTTTTTAGAGAGATAGATTGACTACTTATGAAAGAAGTGATGTCTTGGAATTGCTTCTAAGAGTGTGGTGCAAGAGGAGTGAATAGAGATATAGATGAAACCAGGTTGGAGTGAATTAAATGCTGAGCTGGGGAGTGGGTACATAAGCGTTTATTATATGAGTTTCCATATTTTTGTACATATTTGAAAATTTCCATAAAAGAACAGGGGAAAAAGCCATTGTTTATTCTTTTCTACAATTGCGGCAGAGAGACCTAAGAATCCAGTTGCTTTGGCAAGAAAAGGGTTATTTATTCACTATTTCCTGCTAGAATGCTTGTTGCATTCTGTTTCAGATTAATTTTAAAGTTAATTCCATAAACTTTGTTAAGCATCAAATTATAGGTATAGCTATGAAATGTTTTCACCTATTATGTTTTAATATCATTTTAATATGTTCTGATTTCTTCAGCAATTCTATGTTGTTTTTCCACATCACAAATCTTTTTCTGCTCAATTAAATTTTTGTTGTTATCTGCATTCTGAGATCTACAACACTCATTCAATTTTCTGTTGAATGGTTTGTACTCTTAACTGGTTTTAAAGCATTTTAAAATCTTCCATAACTTCATAACCTTCCTTTCTTACATTACTGATATCTTTTCAAACTTCTGTTTGCCTCTCAGACAGCTCCATTTTAATAATCTCTTTTTTTTACCTTCATCTCTTGCCTTATATAGTCTATGTTTCCTTCCTTTGTCAAAAGAACAAAGCAAATAGGATCTGAAATTTCTTGCTGCATATGAAAAATCTTTTTTTTAAGAATAATGTATTTGGATGATTATACCAGTTTTATTCATAATTGCCCAAACTGGAAGCAACTAAGAATATCCTGCAGTAGGTAAATGAATAAATTGTGGTAGATCCAGACAATGGAATATTACTCAGCATTAAAAATAAATGAGCTATCAACTATGGAAATAGATGGAATAAATTTAAATGCATATTAAATCATTAAGTGAAAAGCTATTTAGTATTTGATTCCAACTTCATGACATTCTGGAATAGGCAAAACTATGAAGGCAGTAAAAAGATCAGTGTTTGTGGGGTAGGGCTGGAGGCACAGTATGGTGAGGGATGAGTAGGTGCAACACAGAGAATTTTTAGGGTAATGGAAATACTCTGTATGATAGCATAATGACAGATACATGTCATTATCCATTTCTCCAAATCCATAGTATGTACAACATCAAGAGTGAATCATAATATAAACTATGGACTTTGGGTGATGATGTCTTAATATACGTTAATTGTGACAAATGCATCATTCTTATTCTGGGTGTTAAGTCGGGGGAGGATATATATGGGTGAGGGTGGTGGGTATACGGGAAATTTCTACTTTTGGCTCAATTTTGCTGTTCTAAAAAGTAATGTCTACTTCTTTAAAAATGTTTTTTTTCTCTGCCTCTTGAATGCTTTTATGCTCTATTTCATTATAAAATCTTTTCATAGGTCCTTCTTTTAAATTATTTTTATTTTTAAAAGATGGAAAGGCTAACTAAAGCCTGGTATTTCCTCACAAAAACAGGGCAAAGGGTTTCTCCTTAGGCTTATTTTCTTCTTGCATGCTATTAGAGAACTTCTGATGCTCAAACTGCAGGACTTGCTGCTAATGTGTTGACGTAATGTGCATGAGGAGTGGAGCCACTCAGGCTAAAAAGGACCCTACCAGGCCAAGTCCATTTCTTCATGCTTTCTCTTCTGTCTCTGCAGGAATAGGGTTGGTGACAACCAGCTTTCTTCCAGGTTCAGAAATAGTGAAATTTATTTGGACCAATATTACTAACTTTATAGTCAACACAACCTCCCACTTAGTATCAGGTCACCACTATTCCAGATCAACAGCTCCTGGAGTCCCATTCAATTTCATCTGGGAAGTCACTAGGATGTTGAGCCAACTCACTATAGTCAGTGTTACTGCAGCTTTTCTGTTCCTTTTACTTTTTTTCAGTTCCCAGCTCCAGTGCCACTACAATGTAGGGAATTTCTGCTGGTCCAAGTGACTCAACAGGGCTGTAAATGGATTTGCCTGGTCAGTCTCTCAGTTCACTCCTCCAAGCCCAGGAAGGCTTATGTCCTCCAGGATATCAATGGCATACCTCCTATGAGATAATCCTTCTATTCTGGGACAGTGATTTTTCAAGTAGATTCTTCTTTATGTATGCCCAGCTCCATTGATTCTAGCAGAAAAGATTTGAACTTGGTGGCATTTTATTCCTTAGTTCCAGTGCTGTTGCAGATTTCTCCCCATTTTTATATTTTCTAGATATTTTTTCTTTCTTTTTTTTTGTTTTTTTAATCCTTACTCAAGGATATTTTTTCCTTTTTTTTTTTTTTTTTTTTTAGGGAGAGGGGAAGGGAGGGGAAGAAACAGAGAGAGGGAAACATCAATGCGAGAGAAACACATCTATTGGTTGCCTCCTGCACGTGCCCCCACTGGGGCCAGGGATGGAACCTGCAACTACAATGCATGCCCTTGACCAGAATTGAACCACAACCCTTCAGTCCGTGGCAGACACTCTAACCACTGAGCAACTGGCTAGGGCTAGATAGTTTTCTTAGAATTGCAGAGGATACTCTCCCCCCAAAATTTTCAAGCAATCAACTTTTTCAGAGAGGTTGACCAAATTTCAGATAATAATTTTAAATCATCTAAAAGAGCAGTGGGCCTTGCCCATCTTTTCTTAATGACTTTAAACTGCTTTTGGCAAATTTGCATGCAAGCACCTTTAAATGGAACAGTACATAGAAAACTGGCAATGCTGTATTTTTATTATCTCAAAGAGAAGTCTCAATAGACACTGAACATTATGTGCAATTATTACTAATAAAATGACTTAAGAACTAATATTCTAAAAGCAAAGTATATCTCCATTTGAAGGAGATGTCCTATAACACAATATTGTCTTATAACCATAACATCTTATAGAAGGTTAGCCCACTTAGCTACTCAGAGATGCATTTTTGCAACTTAATTAGTCTTGCAGAATTCATCAAGAAGTTATATGACTTTAAAATTAAAATTCTCACAGGTCCATTAATGAAATTTTTCTATGGTAGAAGACTGGTAATACTGGTTTGAAATTTCTCCAAGTCAAAGTTATTAGAGCAATACTGATGGAAAAGAATTTGGAGGCTTTTATTTTTCCATTTGTCTAAGTGTTGTTTTCTAATGAAAATATTTGCCCCAACCATTTACTCCCTCACCTTCCTCTGTGTGGAGGTGGAATGATTATCTCTGTAACTACAAGTCTTTTTTCATTTAAACTGTAGGTAATTAATTGTGCTATCCACTCAATTGATCATCAAAGCACATGGACTTTTCCTAGGCAGCAGCATAAAGAACAGGGCAGTTTCACGCCAAAGAATTCTCTGTTGTCCAAATATTATCAACATTGCAGTTATAAGAAATAAATGGAAGGTTGCCTGAAGGATAAGGAGTTCATTAATTTTCTCCTAATATCCTAAATTTTATCCTTGCTTTAGTTAGACCATCAACAATCTAACCACTTATACTGTCTTCTCTCAGATCCTCATAGAAGTGTTTTCTGTGAATTACATTCTGGAGGTATGCCACTACTGTGCTCTGAGGAACATAGTATCCAATCTAATAAGAGGGTAATATGCAAATTGGCTGTCACTCCAGCACACAACAAGATGGCCGCCCCCATGTGGTCAAAGATGGCCACCCCCATTTGGACACAAGATGACTGCCACAAGATGGCCAGCAGGGAAGGGCAGTTGTGGGTGATCAGGCCAGCAGGGGAGGGCTGTTGGGAGGGACCAGGCCTGCAAGGGAGGGCAGTTGGGGGCAATCAGGCCTGCAGGGGAGGGCAGTTGGGGAAGACCAGGCCAGCAGGTGAGGGCAGTTGGGGGGGACCAGGCCTGTAGAGGAGGACAGTTAGGGGTGACCGGGCTGGCAGGGGAGGGCAGTTAGGAGGGACTAGGCCTGCAGGGGATGGAAGTTGGGGGAGGACCAGGCCTGCAGGGAAGGGCAGTTGGGAGCGACCAGTCCTGCAGGGGAGGGCAGTTGGGGGGACCAGTCCTGCAGGGGAGGACAGTTGCGGGGGACCAGGCCTGCAGGGGAGGGCAATTAGGAGTGACCAAGATGGCAGGGCAGTTAGGGGTGACTAGGCTGGCTGGGGAGGGCAATTAGGGGCAATCTGGCTGGCAGGGGAGCAGTTAGGCATCGATCAGGCTGGCAGGGGAGTGGTTAGGGGGCAAGCAGGCAGGCAGGCAGGCAAGCGGTTGGGAGCCAGCAGTCCTGGATTGTGATAGGGATGCCCAACTGCCCGTTTAGGCCCGATCCTGGTCCCAGATTGGAGACGGTGCAGGCTGGGCTGAGGGACACCCCCCCCCCATCCCGTGCATGAATTTTGTGCACTGGGCCTCTAGTTAACAATAACAGTGATATTATTCTCCCTAAAACTGGTTACTCCTGTAATCTTCTCTCAGTACCTCTCTGGCTTTATCCATCTTTCCATTTGCTCAGACAAAATAACTGTGGGTCCAAACTTTTCCTGATATTCTACATGTAATTCTTCATCACATTTTGTTGTCTCTAACCTCAAAAAAATAATAATAATACAGATGTTGACTAGTTTTTGCCACCTCCATTGCTACCATCAAAATGTAAGCTACTATTGCTAGTCACCTATATAAATCCAAGAGCCTCCTGACAGAAGAATCAGATGACCTTATTAAGATATAAGTCAGACTAGAGGCCCGATGCACGAAATTCATGCAAGAGTAGGCTTTCCTTCCCCCGGCTGCCGGCACCAGCTTCCCTCTGGCACCCAGAACCCGAGCTTCCCTTGCAGCCCCGACTTCATCTGGAAGGTCGTCTGGAAGGATGACTGGTCTAATTAGCATTTTACCCTTTCATTATTATAGATGATATTACTCTTCTGCTCAAATTCTCCGCCCCCACTGCACTAAGAAAGCAACAAGCGGTCTACAAGTGCCTGGGTCTGGGCCCTCATTAGCTCTCTGACCGCATCTCCTATCACTCTCCTCCTCATTCTTGTTTTAGATAGACTGGTCCATTTATCATTCCTCAAACAATCTGAACAGCCACTCTGCTCCGTCTGTCTGGCAGGCTTCCTTCAGACATATTTATGTCTTCTCTCTAATGCTTCAGGAGAGCTTACTCCCTCCCCCACACCCCCCCTCCCAGCTACCTTATTTAAAATTAATACCACCCACCCACACTTAATTTAACACTATTTATCCTCATTCCTTCCTACCCATCCCCAGCATTGATGGTCTTCTACATAATTTGATTGTCTCCTCCTAGTCTAATCCAAGCTCTCTGCAGGCAGGAATTTTGATTTGTTTTTGCTCATTGTTGCATCCCCCGCATCTGGAATGGCACCATGCATATAGCAATAAACATGTGTTGAACAATTAATTATGAAGAATAATGATAAAATTAGAAGCTAACATTAAACTGCCTTTCTGCATTGGCCAGACATTGTCTTTACAGGAATTATTTATGCTCACAATCCTAGGAAGTGGGTGCTTTTCTCTCCAAGGGAGGAAACTGAGGCCCGCCAGAGGGAAAACTTAACTGTGGTCACACCTGAGACAGTGGCACAGCCGAAACCCAAACTCTGTCTCTTTGTTTCCTAAGTCTTTTTTCATCGTAACCTTGTATATATTTGCTTTTAATGGAAACTCATATTACATTGAATGTATGGATTTAAGTAGAGGACATTGTTCACTATTGAGAGAGTTTCTCCTTTATGTGGATCCATGGAAGAAATTCTCTTAAGAACAGATAGCTATGTGTCCCTTGACACTTAGCTCAAATTTATCTTGTTGGACACTATGAAGTGTCCGAAGATTTGTGTTGCTAGGGTTCCACTCTAGGATACTCAGAGAGAAATTTTGAACTGAGTCTTAGCATTCAACATTGGGTACTAATCTTGATCTTGACTTGTATTACTTTATAAAGCCCGCCCCCATACACATTCAAATTTCCTTTATTATGTATTTTATCCTTTTTAAAAATATTTTTTTACTGATTTCAGAGAGGAAGAGAGAGGGAGAGAGAGAGAGAAATATCAATGATGAGAATCATTGATCGCCTGCCGCCTGCACACCTCCTACTGGGGATCAAACCTGCAACGGGGCATGTGCCCTGACGGGGAATGGAACCGTGAACTCCTGGTTCATAGGTCAAGGCTCAACCACTAAGCTACACCAGCAGGGCAATGCGTTTTATCTTTTGTAGTGTATGGTATTTGTGTAAATTCCCCAATTCCCCATTGGGAGATGGCGTGGAGATAAATATATGTATTTATAAATCAAATCAAAGAGTAATGTTCTTGCACCAAATCACTTCAACCTCTTATAAAACTGCCTATTCCTCAACTGTCCTTTGGTGTTATGTTCTCAGGTATATCATGGGTGAGATACTATTAGGCACAGCCATGAAAGGCAAATAGCATGCAAGGTATTTCTTGCTTTTTTTTTCCAGATGCCTATATTCTTAAAATAATATAAAGGGGATTTGTGGAAGAGGGGAAAGGCTTCTGTGGATGAAGAGGGGGTGGGGCGAGGGAATGCATGAAACCACAGAACAGCCAATGAGACCCAGAACAGCAGGGATGGGCCCTGCCTCAGTCAGCACTACTAGGACACGGCCAGTCCCTTTAGGTTTAGAGCAAGCATGTCAAACTTGTGGCCCAGCCAATATAACGGTATGAAAGAAATGTTTTAATAAAAATTTCGTAACTTAATTTTTACAATATCATGTTATACATAATTATTAATAACGAACTACAACATTCGCTAGTGACTGATTACTATAATCGTGTTGCATTCATTTCCCTTACGCACAGGCGCACCATTTCTCTCCACTAATACTGGCCGCGAACATTTTAACAGCCGATTGCCACGTCATTAGCCCTGAACTGACTTGTTTGGTGTGCGCAACATGAACTATTTCGCTTTCGGAGAACAAGAAAAATAGGTTTATCTATGTTATGCTTATTAATTTGTGCAGTTATTCAGTGTCTGGTACGTTAATGTTCAAGAAAAAATATTAATTTTTATTAAAATGTTCTATTATTTTATGTTAATGATTACTCATTTATTTCAGCCCTTTGTATCCAGCATGTCTCTATTGAAATAAACCTATGTTACTATGAAAATTGAAACTTTTGTTTCTTTGCAGCCCACATAAACTTAAACCTTGTTTATTTGGCCCTTGCTAGCCTTTGAGTTTGAAATGCTTGGTTTAGAGCAGGGGTGGGCAAACTTTTTGACTCGAGGGCCACAATGTGTTCTTAAACTGGACCGGAGGGCCGGAACAAAAGCATGGATGGAGTGTTTGTGTGAACTAATATTAATTCAAAGTAAAGGAGCGGAGGGGAGAGCAAGAGAACTCTCTGCTCTTTCGGCTCCACGGGCCGGATAGAACAGCCGAACGGACCGGATCTGGCCCGCGGGCCGTAGTTTGCCCACGGCTGGTTTAGAGCCTACATGGAATTTCCAGGCAGGCTGAGCGTCCAGGCAGGCTGAGCGTCCAGGCAGGCTAGACCAGTGGTAGGCAAACTCATTAGTCAACAGAGCCAAATATCAACAGTACAACGATTGAAATTTCTTTTGAGAGCCAAATTTTTTAAACTTAAACTTCTAATGCCACTTCTTCAAAATAGACTCGCCCAGGCCGTGGTATTTTGTGGAAGAGCCACACTCAAGGGGCCAAAGAGCCTCATGTGGCTCGCGAGCCGCAGTTTGCCGACCACTGGGCTAGACCATCGGCAGTCTCAGAGAAAGTCCCTGGGTCCCCAGTTAGGCCTGAGTGGTGGAGACATGAGGAGTTACACAGTCGGGGACAATGAAGCTTCCCGAAAACCTGCTTAGGATGGTGACCTGCAAAAGCACTGCCCTAGAATTCTGAAAGACACCAAGAATGAGCAACCCCCCCAGGATGAGTAAGAATGTAGAAAGCACTGAGGTTAATTTTCTGCCAGCTCCTGGCGGAGCAGGGTCACAAATTGAGTTGAGTCAGAGAAAATAACTTTGTAAAAAGTGACATTTTTATAAACTTGAATTTGTAAACGTACACATATACTAGTATAAGCAGCTTCAAGTTCCTTTTGAAACTAGACATAGCCCAAACTAACTAATCAACCCAACAACAAGTCCATGAACCAAGAAGAAAACATGCAAATGAAGTGATAGATGAAAGACAAAGAATTTTGGGTTAGAATTATATTATGTCAAAATTATATTCAAATAATATTGCTATTGATACCCTGAAGGCTGAATTAAAAGCTGTCCTATCAAATTTCTCCCTCCTGCAAGATAGTTTATACATCTTTATGCATAATGTGAGGAACAATTAATAATTTAATATGAAGTACTTTATTAGTCTAAGTCAGTGGTTGGCAAACTGCGGCTCGCGAGCCACATGCGGCTCTTTGGCCCCTTGAGTGTGGCTCTTACACAAAATACCACGGCTTGGGTGAGTCTATTTTAAAGAAGTGGCATTAGAAGAAGTTTAAGTTTAAAAAATTTGGCTCTCAAAAGAAATTTCAATCGTTGTACTGTTGATATTTGGCTCTGTTGAGTAATGAGTTTGCCGACCACTGGTCTAAGTAAATAGTTGTTGCTATTAATTATATATTTTCAGTTCTATACTCTGAAACTTAAACACAATCTTCAGGCACTATTTTCATTCATTTGTTAATTTAAAAAAAAGACTGGTTGCTGCATAAGGGCAAGTGGATAATGATGATTTCATCACATTCTAAATGAATTTGCATTTATTATTAAGGTAGTCACATAAACGTTGGTTTCCTTTATGGGCAAAATACACACAACTTGCAAACTCACTGCAGCCCTTTCTAGTGCCTTCCAACTCTACTCCCAGTATAATTTGGGGATGTTATGTCTGAAATCTGGGCCATTTCTATTAAGCAGGAAGAGCACATTCCCATAATGGAGGGTCACAGATAAAATATGCTTTTCCCACTGGTTCTATCTAACCAGTCTGCCCTTCCTCCTTGAGCTCAATAGAGATGTGGGATTGAAAAATGTAATTACCATGATACTGTCCTCTTATTGGTGCTCATAATTCTCTTAAGAAAATAGAGATCATTTTCTTATTAATTTGTGCAGTTATTCAGTGTCTGGTACGTTAATGTTTGGAAGTACCGTACTTCCAAAACATCCTATATTGATTTCCAGTATACAAGCAAAGGGGGAAAAAAAAGAGAGAGAGAGCGAGAAAGACTCATGGACACAGACAACAGTATGGTGATTGCCCAAGGGAAGTGGAGATTAAGGAGAGGTACAAGAAGGTAGAAAGGGAGGAGAAACCAAGATGGTGGCATAGGTAAACACCTAAACTGCTGCCTTGCAAAACAGTTTCAAAACTACAACTAAAAGACAGAACGGACATCATCCAGAACCACAGGAAAGCTGGCTGAGTGAAAATTCTACAACTAGAAGGAAAGAGAAGAGCATATTGAGACTCAGAGGAGCTGCAAAAGGCTGAGGTAGGGAGACGCGAGCGCGAAGAGGACTGGCGGCTGAGTGCGTGGCTGGCTTTCTCTAGCAGGAGGAAGACGGAAGCTCCCGACTGCGCTGAACTCCAGTTCTGGACGAGACTCTGGGAACCCAGACTCATTAGGGAAGAAACTGGACTGTCTGACAGCGGGCGAAACTTGAGGGTGGCTTTCTCTCAGAGGTGCTTGCAGCGATTACCGAGGGACACTGAGACCCAGGGGCCGCATAGGGCAGGGCTGACGGGAAGCCAAGGCTGTCTGCTCCACCTTGAGACTCAGCCCCATTCAAGCTGAGCACAGAGGCTTTTGCAATTTTGCAAGTCTTGTCTCATAAGGGTGTCTCCAGCACAGAAGTTCTCCCAGCATAGACATAGCTGATCCTCACAGCCAATTGGCCTGGAGATCAATTCCTCCCAGTGATACCAATAACAATCAAGACTTAACTACAATAAGGCTGAGCACACAGACCACAAAGGGGTGCACCAAGAGTGTCCTCCTCAGGTAACTGGGGAGGCTGAGGCACTGGGCCCTATAGGACACCTAGCACACAAAGATACTCTACCAACTCAGGGAAGCAGCAAAAATGCGGAGACAAAGAAACAGATCACAAATGAAAGAAATGGAGGAAAGCAAACGACTGGATATAGAGTTCAAAACCATGGTTATAAGGTTTTTCCAGAATTTTCTAGAAAAGGCCGATAAATTTAGAGAGACCCTCAAGGATATGAAAAAGGACCAACTAGAAATTAAACATACACTGACTGAAATAAAAAAAATATTATACAGAGACCTAACAGCAGACTAGAGGACCGCAAGAATCAAGTCAAAGAGTTGAAATACAAAGAAGCAAAAAACACTCAACTGGAAAAGAAAAAAGAATCCAAAAAGTTGAAGATAGTGTAAGGAGCCTCTGGGACAACCTCAAGCATACCAACATCTGAATTATGGGGGTGCCAGAAGAAGAGAAAGAGCAAGATACTGAAAACCTATTTGAAGAAATAATGACCGAAAACTTCCCCCACCTGGTGAAAGAAATAGACTTACAAGTCCAGGAAGCGCACAGAACCCCAAACAAAAGGAATCCAAAGAGGACCACACCAAGACACATCATAATTAAAATGCCAAGAGCAAAAGACAAAGAGAGAATATTAACAGCAACAAGAGAAAAACAGTTAATTACCTACAAGGGAGCACCCATATGATTGTCATCTGATTTCTCAACAGAAACTATGCAGGCCAGATGGGAGTGGCAAGAAATATTTGAAGTGATGAATAGCAGGAACCTACAACCAAGATTACTCTACCCAGCAAAGCTATCACTCAGAATTGAAGGGCAGATAAAGAGCTTCACAGATAAGAAAAAGCTGAAGGAGTTCATCACCACCAAACCAGGATTATATGAAATGCTGAAAGGTGTTATTTAAGGAGAGGAAGAAGAAGAAAAAGGTAAAGATAAAAATTATGAACAACAAATACATATTTATCAACAAGTGAATCTAAAAATCAAGTGAATAAAAAATCTGATGAACTGAATAATCTGGTGAATATAATAGAATCAGGGGCATAGAAAGGGAGTGGACTGACAATTCTCGGGGGGAAAGGGGTGTGGGGGGTGCGGGAAGAGACTGGACAAAAATTGTACACCTATGGATGAGGACAGTGGAGGGGAGGTAAGGGCAGAGGGTGGGGTGGGAACCGGGTGGAGGGGAGCAATGGGGGGAAAAAGAGGAACAATTGTAATAATCTGAACAATAAAGATTTATTAAATTAAAAAACAAGAAAAAAAAAGGTAGAAAGGGGGGATAAAAGGTCATGGAAGGAGACTTGACTTGGGGGGTAAACACACAATACAATATAAAGATGATGTCTTGTAGAATTGTTTATCTGAAACCTATATAATCTTATTAACCAACTAGGAGCCCAGTGTGAGATTCGAAATCGCACGGCGCTGCCTACCCTCGAGTCCCCAGTCCAGCCCTGTCTCGCTCCCCGGGCCCCGCAGCAGCTGCTGCCACTGCCAGCCCGGCCCTGCCTCCCTCTCTGGCCCTTGAAGCAGCCGCAGCCACTGCTGATCAGACCCACCCTCAGTGCAGGTGCGCAGAGGCCCCTTCTGCCCTGCCCCCTGCTGTGCGTGCAAACTCCTCCTGTCCGGTTAACCCGTTACAGCATCTGGTTAATTAGAATATTTCTCTATTATATATAGATAGATAGATAGATAGATAGATAGATAGATAGATGCCTCCTCAATAAATTAAATTCATAAATAGGAATAAAAGGCTTTTAGGCAGAGGTTTTTGTGTCATTTTAAAATTTAGTTTTCTTTAATTAAACCGCTGAACTAAACAATTAATGTTATATAAAGGCTTCATAAAAACATACAAAATCGTTTATGTTTTAGGCCTAAACTCTCTTATTGATTTATAAAAATTCTAGAGGAGCTATTGCAGTGGGAAACTGCATTTTTGTTTATAGCTGCATGGTATGTGCTTTTTATAAATGTTAGCATTTATAATGTCATATTCTATATTTTTGACATTCAAGAATATGTCAAAATTCATACTGAAAAAGGAAAAGCTAAATTCATTAGGTTAAGGTCAATCTGTAACCTCATAAAAGTTTCTGGTAAAATTTTTAATCATTCAGAGACTGAGAAATATTCTGTTCATGGTGGGATCTTCAACCCACTGTCTTTCCTGCCAATTCAACCTAATCTGTATTTCCCTTGGGCTGTAGCATCAGAATCTTATGGATATTTGTTAAAAAGGAAGATTATAGGGTCTAATCTTAATTTATTAATTCCAACCTTAGGTTCTTATTCTAATGGGCTTCCTGATGTTCAAAAATTTCTCCACTAATTTCAATCTTTCCTCAAAGTCTCTACCTGTACAACCAGCCCTCTGTGCAAAAACACGTGATTTCTTTTACACACAATTTAGCTCATAGTAGAATCAGCAAATACTATCAAGCCATGGGCCCATCCTATTCACCCTACTTCAGATAGACTACAGAGGAAAGGAAGTTGAAAAACTAAAATGTATGATGAAATGAATAGCTTCAAAGAGAAGAAGCCTGGAGTCAGACCAGGAATAAGGTTGAGCATTATCTCCGTAACTTTATTGATAGGAGAGAAATTTAGAAGTAATATGCAATATTGCCGAGAATTAAGACTGGCACTTCTGGCCCTTAGTACTCATATTTACCTAAACTTAGCCAATTTCTTTGGTTCTCAATGGCTTCATCAAGATAGAGACATAATGGGTAGGATTACTTGACTATTGATTTTAATACAGTATTTTAAGAATCCAACATTACAGATGATCATAATGACTTGGTAAGTATAGTGTTAGTTATCAAGAGAAAGTTATTAGTGATCTTTTGCCAGTGCTACACTATAGTCAACAACACTATATTGTATATTTGAAAGTTGCTGAGATAAAATCTTTCATCACAGTGCTGGCCAACATTGCCCAGTGCTTAGAGCAGCCGTGGGCAAACTACGGCCCGCAGGCCGGATCCGGTCCGTTGGGCTGTTCTATCCGGCCCGCGGAGCCGAAAGAGCGGGGGGTTCTCTTGCTCTCCCCTCCGCTCCTTTACTTTGAATTTATATTAGTTCACACAAACACTCCATCCATGCTTTTGTTCCGGCCCTCCAGTCCAGTTTAAGAATCCATTGTGGCCCTCGAGTCAAAAAGTTTGCCCACCCCTGGCTTAGAGCATCAGCTTGCTCACTGGAGGGTCGTGGGTTCAATTCTCGATCAAGGACATGTATCTGGGCTTCAGGGCAGATCCTGCCCCAGGTTGGGGCATGTGTGGGAGGCAGCCAATCAATGTGTCTCTCTCCCATTGATGTTTTTCTCCCTGTGTCTCTCCCTCTCCCTTCCACTCTCTAAAAATCAATGGGAAAATATCCTCAGGTGAGGATTAACTGCAACAACAATAATGAACTATTTTTCCTTGTATTCTGCAGCACATAACCATTCATTTCTCTCAGAAATATATCTAGCGGTGGGATGCACAGTCACAGGGTCTGTATATCTTCCACTTAACTAGAAAATGATACAACATTTTCAAAGTGGTTTTGTCAATTTACATGATTACCAGCAGTGCATGAGCATCCCTGAGGACTCTGTCACTACCCAATTGTGTGCATTTGTCAGGATACGTAGTTTACTATTCACCCATCCACTCATCCATCCACCCATCCATTCAATAACGTTTAAGATTTTCTATGTCCCAGTCAATGTGCTAGGCATTGAGAACACAAAAGAGAACACAACAGACACTGGCTGCTTCGCTGTATCCGTTAGAAACTGAAATAATGACAAAGCCTGAGTGCCCCACAGGATTCAAATTTCTATCAACACTCCACTGGGCCAATAAACTACGAACATGATTTTTCAGAAAAATGTCCTACCGCAGAGGTAAACAAAATCTAATGCATCATATTGGTAATGATTAGAGATCATCTGCAACAGCAGTTCAAGTTGCTTCACTGCTATTCAAATAGTTTGATATGTGCATCTTAGATAGGAAATATTTTTCTTTCATGTCATAGGAAACAATTCCTGGATTGTTGCTTTAGCGGTTGCTTTAGGTTACATGCCTTAGTTTGATAAATTGATGAAATGAAGAAAAGGTGCCTCAAAATAGCAACAAATGGTATACTATGTCATGTCAGAGTAATATTGAGTCAGTTCAGTTTTTAAATAGGAATTCTGATTTCATTTAAATTCAATTTCTGAGTGCCTCTGTTTTTGCACATGCATCTACTGTACTCATAATTACAAAATTAGTGCATATAAATCATATACAAAGACACTGGATCATTATAGTTTTGATACTCAGATACAAATATATATTTGTGTGCATAAATGCAAAAGGAAAAGAAAAAGAAGAACCTGAGCAAACCTGGCACTGAATATGAAGTAAAAGACTATACAGCACAGTAATTTTCTTATTCCCATACCAATTTTCCACAGGAGTTCATTCTGATAACCCAACTCTGGCAGTGGTCTGCACAGCATGCAATTGGGGAATTATATATCATCTGAAGATGTATGCAAAAGTGATATTTCTCACCTGTATTACTGCACTGCCCTTAATCCTTTAAAACTCATATTATCTATAATAATAAAAGTGTGATATGCTAATTAGACCATATGTCCTTCTGGACGTCCTTCCAGACGACCTTCCAGATGAAGCCAGTGCTGTGAGGGAAGCCCGGGTCCCGGGTGCTAGAGGGAAGCTGGTGCCGGAAGCCAGGGGAAGGGAAGTCCTATTCTTGTACGAATTTTGTGCATCGGGCCTCTAGTTTAAGATAATATGGAGAGGCTAATATATTTTTCTTTTAAGTAGGTGTGTTCTTCCCCCCTTTTGGTGAGACTTGTTCTTAATATTCATTCCATAATAAGCATTTAAAACTGTGCAAAATCTCTTGATTATTATAGGAAACTTGTTGCTGCATTAGTGGTTTCAATGGTTGGAGCATCGGCCCATGCACCGAAGGGGCGCACGTTTGATTCCCAGGCAAGGGCCAGTCCTGGTTGGGGCCAGTGAAGGAGGCAACCAATCTATGTGTCACTTTCACATCGATGTTTCTCTCTCTCTGCCCCCTGCTCTCCCACCCTTCCACTCTATTAAAAAAAAAAGAAATATGGGAAAGTGTGAATCATATTTAAAATAACAATCAAAGCAGCTATAAACCTCAAAATTAGTTTAAAGTGGTAAATGGCAACTGCCAATGGAATGTGTAAAACTGGATTTGCACTTAATACGGGACACCAGCAGCAGGGCTCTGTCTGCCCTGCACAGAGAACGCAGGCTTCATCAAGAGCCTGTCATCCAGAGAGGTTGCCAGCCCTGTTTACAGTCACCGATACAAATCACTTCCTGTAGCATATTAAGTAATAGGGTAGATTTATAGTAGCAGGAGAGGCTGATAAAACCACTGGCAAGATGTAGCTTGCACAAGTAAACAAATTAACCAGAAGGAGCAGCTGGGGAAAGAAATACAGGCATATGGATGTGCATTTGGTTAAAATGCAATGTTGACTTCAAAACGATGGGAAAATAATTCTCTTCCTTCGCCCATGCTCACCCCAAGGCACAGAATCTAAACAGGATACTTTCAAACT
Source organism: Plecotus auritus (assembly GCF_963455305.1). Taxonomy (NCBI): domain Eukaryota; kingdom Metazoa; phylum Chordata; class Mammalia; order Chiroptera; family Vespertilionidae; genus Plecotus; species Plecotus auritus. The sequence continues at coordinate 52,250,818 of NC_137776.1, forward strand.
TCATTGTCTGCCTGCTGCTGGGAATCAGGTTTCATATATGTAAGTCTTCTATTATTGCTCTAAACCCACAATCCTTCTTGACAATCCCCTTGGCTATAAAAAGGAACGGCTGTTACAAAAGTGTATATTCTCATTGTCAGCTGTAAAAAAAATGAGCAGAAGATGAGAAAGCCCTAGGACTTACAAGACTTGCCTCAATCTAAATATGGCTTGCAAACTATTTTTGCTTCATCATTTTGAAAATCAACACACACACACACACACACACACACACACACACACTACTGTAGCGAACACTTTTGAAAGTTCCAAGTTGGGGGAAAAAGGCTCCTCCTCAGATTACATAATTTTAATTACGTCTTCCTTCTGGCATTTTAGCAGGTGGCATTTCAGAGATCAATGAAGCTCCAGCATCTAGCTTCTTTGTATAGTATGCTTGTCTGCCAGTCCACTGATCTAGAATTACATTATTTTCACCATCATTTTTAGATGCCTATAAAAATCAGATCTTCTGGAACCTTTCCTCATTTTGTAGCAGGAGAGTTTTCCTGAATTTTCTTATATTTTATTCTTAGGGACACTTTTTTTAAATTCCAAACTTTATTTTCCTTTGCCTCTTTGGTTCCTTTCAAAACCCTAACACTTATGGCATGTGTAGTACTCAAGACAGATTGGAATAGACACATCAAAGCACAAACCTTAACATGTTAGGCAGTTAATAAATGTAATTGAATGATTAGGGATGCCAAATGTGCCTGGGAAAGATGACATCTGGACATTTCAAAACATTTTCATCTTGCAGAATGACTTTGTGTATACCTTTGGCTTTGATATAGTGCTCAAAATATGTTGTCATGTCTATCATCTCATTTGATCTTCACAATATTCTTGTGAGCAAGACAGGAAAGTCATTCATTCAATATTTATTGAGTATCTCCTCTGTGCCAGGCAATGCTGTTGGCACTAGGAAAAGAAAGATAAAGGAAACTTCCCTGTTTTAAGAGAAGGGGAATCTGTCCTGGAGATGATCACTGCTCATCTGCAAATGTGGAAAAAGAAGCATCAAGATTTAAAAGTTGACCCCTAGTGAGCAGTGGCAGGGACAGGGGAAGGAAGCCAGGGGAAGGAAGTAATCAGGTCTTCTGGTTGCTGCTCTAGGGTCCCAGGTTACTCACAGTGCCTCTATAGACAGGCACTAATTGCTGTAATAATGACGATGACAAACCCTGAGCTGATATATTCAGTTTGTTTATTTAGATGGAAACCCTCAGCTTGATTTTGACAATATAGCATGTGCATTTTAAAGGCTCTTTGTACCAAAGGATTTTCAATTATTAATTATATTGGGGAGAAATGTTTTTGGTATGTGTATCTGTTTTACTGTATAAACTGGTCTTAATGAGTTGTGAGCAGAAGACAAATAGATTCTTTCTCACCAAGCCTACTCCAAACAATCTCCATAACATTTCCTTTCTTCAGCTTTTTAAAGTTACTTTCTGGTGTTTCAAATATCTACCATATGATTTCACTTAAATGTGGACTATAATGAACAAAATAAACAAACAAAATAGAAACATAGATACAGAGAACAGAGTGACAGATTCCAGAGGGTAGTGGGATATAGGAGCTGGGTGAGAAAGGAGAAGGGATTAAGCAAAAAAAACAAACAAAAAACAAACAAACAAACAACAACAAAACCCACCTCACAGACAGACAATAATATGGTAATTACCAGAGAAGAAGGGGGAGTAAGGTGGGGAAGTGGAGGGAGAGGAAGGCGAGGATAAAAGGGGGATATACATTGATGGAAGGAAACTTGAGTTGGGGTGATGAACACACAATACAACATACAGAGAATATACTAGTATTATAGAATTGTATACCTGAAATCTATGTAATTTTATTAACCAACTAGAGGCCCAGTGCATGAAATTCGTGCACGGGGGGTGTCCCTCAGCCCAGCCTGCACCCTCTCCAATCTGGGAACCCTCAAGGGATGTACGACTGCCCTAAAGGGACAGTCGGACATCCCTCTCACAACCCAGGACTGCTGGCTCCCAATTGCTCGCCTGCTTGCCTCCTGATTGCCCCTAACCGCTTCTGCCTGCCAGCCTGATAACCCCCTAACCACTCCCCTGTCAGCCTGATTGATGCCTAACTGCTCCCCTGCCAGCCTGTTTGCCCCTAACTGCCTTCCTCTGCAGGCCTGGTCACCCTTAACTGCCCTCCCCTGCAGGCCTGGTCACCCATAACTGCCCTCCCCTGCAGGCCTGGTCCCCCCCCTAACTGCTCTCCCCTGCAGGACTGGGTCCCCCCCAACTGCCCTTCCCTACAGACCCAGTCACCCCCAACTTCCCTCCTCTGCTGACCAGGTCACCCCTAACTGCCCTCCCCAGCAGGCTTGATCGACCCCAACTGCCCTCCCTTGCAGGCCTGGTTCCTCCCAACTGCCCTCCCCTGCTGGCCTGATTGCCCACAACTGCCCTCCCTTGCAGGCCTGGTCCCTCCCAACTGCCCTCCCCTGCTGGCCATCTTGTGGTGGCCATCTTGTGTCCATATGGGGGCAGGATCTTTGACCACATGGGGGCAGCCATCTTGTGTGTTGGAGTGATGGTCAATCTGCATATTACTCTTTTATTAGATAGGATAGAGGCCTGGTGCACAGGTGGGGGCTGGCTGGTTTGCCCTGAAGGGTGTCCCGGATCCAGGGGGGTTCCCTTGGGGCATGGGGCGGCCTGGGCGAGGGGCCTGTGGTGGTTTGCAGGCCAGCCATGCCCCCCGGCAACCCAAGTAGAGGCCTTGGGATCTGGGATTTATTTATCTTCTACAATTGAAACTTTGTAGCCTGGAGTGGAGCCAAGCCTTCTGCTAGCTCCGTGGCGGCAGCCATTTCTGTTGGGATTTATGTATCTTCTATAATTGAAACTTTGTAGCCTTAAGCGGAGGCCAAAGCAGGCCAGGGCAGGCGGAAAGCTTGGCTTCCTCCATCACCGGAGGCAACCCTAGCCTCCTGCTCTCTCCAGCTCTGTGGCTGCCGCCATTTCTGTTGGGCTTCATTTATCTTCTATAATTGAAACTTTGTAGCATTTTGTGGAGGCCTGGGCCAGCAAGGGCAGGCGGAAAGCTTGGCTTCCTCCATTGCCAGGGAAACCCAAGTCTCCCTCCTGCTCTCTGTGGCTGTGACCATCTTGGTTGGGTTTATTTGCATATTCCCTCCTGATTGGCTGGTGGGCGTGGCTTGTTGGTGTAGCATAGGTACGGTCAATTTGCATATTACTCTTTTATTAGATAAGATGTCACCCCAATAAATTCAATTTTAAAAACACACAAAAATCATCCAGTTTCAACCTAGGGAATCAAGAGGCAGCACTCTGCATGTGGAAAAAGCCTAGAAGAGCCAGGGGTGGTGAGTAAAGATGCTGACTCTACCTGCTGTACTTATGGAGGCACTGAGCCCAGGCTTCAGCTGGGAGAAGGGAGAAACTTTCCACTGTCCATGAGCCTTTCTAATTTTTCTTTGCTTAATCCTGTCACTTTTTATAACAGTCCAATGCTAAATAATGACCTTTTCTATTTGCTGCCACAACTATGCCTATGTCCTTCTTCTACTTCATGCAATACAGTAATTTTGGAAGATCGGACTTAGTGTGCATTATTTGTGATTCAAAGAAGAAGCTTTAGAGTAATGATTTGTATGTGTTCTAAGACTATGAGTCTATGTACAACAAATAGAATATACACAGATATAATGGTTCATATCACTTCCGAGGCCAATAATCATGGGAGACATGGATTGTAATGACTATGTTGGTCTCCTATCTAATAAAAGAGTAATATGCAAATTGCCCATACCTCTGCTATACCCACAAGCCACGCCCACCAGCCACGCCCACCAGCCAATCAGGAGGGAATATGCAAATAAACCCAACCAAGATGGCTGCAGCCACAGAGAGCAGGTGGTAGGCTTGGGTTTCCCTGGCAATGGAGGAAGCCAAGCTTTCCGCCTGCCCTGGCCTGCTTTGGCCTCCGCTTAAGGCTACAAAGTTTCAATTATAGAAGATACATAAATCCCAACAGAAATGGCTGCCGCCTCAGAGTGAGCAGAAGGCTTGGCTCCATTCCAGGCTACAACGTTTCAATTGTAGAAGATAAATAAATCCCAGATCCCAGGGCCTCTACTTGGGTCGCCAGGGGGCGTGGCTGGCCTGCAAACCACCACAGGCCCCTCGCCCAGGCCACCCCACACCCCAAGGGAACCCCCACCCTGATCCGGGACACCCTTCAGGGCAAACCAGCTGGTCCCCACCTGTGCACCAGGCCTCTATCCTATCTAATAAAAGAGTAATATGCAGATTGACCATCACTCCAACACACAAGATGGCTGCCCCCATGTGGTCAAAGATCCTGCCCCCATGTGGACACAAGATGGCCACCACAAGATGGCCAGCAGGGTAGGGCAGGTGGGAGGGACCAGGTCTGCAAGGCAAGGCAGTTGGGGGCGATCAAGCCTGCTGGGGAGGGCAGTTAGGGGTGACCAGGCCTGCAGGGGAAGGCAGTTAGGGGCAAACAGGCTGGCAGGGGAGCAGTTAGGCATCAATCAGGCTGGCAGGGGAGTGGTTAGGGGGGGATCAGGCTGGCAGGCAGAAGCAGTTAGGGGCAATCAGGAACGCAAGCAGGCGAGCAGTTAGGAGCCAGCAGTCCTGGATTGTGAGAGGGCTGTTCGACTGCCCCTTTAGGCGCGATATCCCTAAATGGGCAATCGGACATCCCTCGAGGGGTCCAGATGGGAGAGGGTGCTGGCTGGGCTGAGGGACACCCCCACCCTGCGTGCACAAATTTCGTGCACTGCACCTCCTGTTTATCTATATTTCAAAACACTTTAGAGATGCAAAAGACATGCTTAAGTCATTCAGTGCGCACTAAGCTTCTCTAGGGCTAACTCCAGAATGCAGTGAGTTTTTCTGGTTTATGGATCTGCCCTTGTTTCTTGAAATGCACCATGCCTTTAAACAATTTTATATAAATGTTTAAATTCTCAACATTACAGAACTAAACTGAAATTTGTTAACCTTCCATTCTTATATGTCTTTTTGGGTAACAGAAATAAAGTTCATGAATCAAAAACCTAAAACAAAATTAAAAACAGGGAAAATCTTATAAATCTAAATATGGGTCCCAACATTAACAGTTGAACAGGGAATATGATTTTTAAATTCTTAGTGGATGACAAGGTTGTATAGAAACTGAACACCAACAAAATATTTAAAGCCTGGAATCACTAACCAGAAATTACACAGTTGGATCCCAAGCTAACAGCAGAAAGGGATTATGGGTAGACCTACACTGTTCTGACTGAATCCACGCCTTTCTCCGATAGCAGTATCTCTGATAGCTTAACTTTATATTCCTGTAATGAGGAGCCCCACATTACTTTCATCTAGTAAATTTACAGTATTTTCTACTTATTGATATTTTTTGTAGTTACTGCTCATTACTTTGTCAGACCATCCAGTTTCTTCCATTATTCATCATTATTCCACCCACTATTCACTACTGACACTCAACTTCACTGGGTATGTTACAGGCACTCAGGATTTTATTGGTTGCCAATTCTGTCATTTGAAACAATGGAAAGCACAGAAGTAATATTGGTGCCAATGCACAGAAATCATGTCTAAATTTTGAGTCATCTCTAAATCTCCTATATATACAGCCCTTTAGACTGCTACAAAAACCTCCAGCTTGATTTAGAGCTTCACTTTGGAGTTACACTCTAAGGCAGTGGTCGGCAAACTGCAGCTGGCTTGCGAGCCGCGGTTTGCCGCTCTGTTAACTAATGAGTTTGCCGACCACTGGGATAGGGGCTTAATCACAAGGAACAACAACAGCCTGTAATTATTGGAATCCAGAGTCTAGGTCAGTGGTCGGCAAACTCATTAGTCAACAGAGCGGCAAACTGAGGCAGCCGCAGTTTGCCGACCACTGCTCTAAGGGATAGAGGGATTATTTTGCTGGACTAATTTTTTAGGAGGTAATCTATCAAGATGCTATTTAATAGTCTTGTAAATGCTCAGTAAAAATTCCAAAAGAAAAATATATTTTGCTATTCTGATTATAGCACCCCACTCTGATAACATCATATGATATAGTATTATTGGAATCTAACAATAACACTATTATCAGACACACTGGTTCTGACACAATCAGGCCCATAAAACTGTTTCTGATTAAAGTTGGTGAAAAGTCAACAGTCAATGAAAATAGCAAGCAAAATCATCACTGTGTATTTTCAGAGTTGAAGAGGTTATCAGGATACATCTCAGTGTATTAAACTACATTAACTCAGGTATGATTTAAAAGTCTTCCTTCTCTGAGTAAGAATCATGCTATGGATAAAAGCATTCTGTCTCAAATTCCCCCTACAGCCATCCTAGCTGCTTTACCTTATATCAGTCTTTTACATTCCAGTGGTATGTGCTGCTAACATGCATGACAATTTTATGATGTCTTCTATTATCACTGCTCACAAACAGACTCTACTTATGGATAAGGGACATGCTTCACATATTTCCTATATATTTTTTTAATTTTTTAAAAATTGATTTTAGAGGCGGGGAGAGAAAGAGGGGATGGAGGAGAGAGATAGAAAACCATCGATTTGTGGTTTCACTTATTTATGCATTCATTGGTTGATTCTTGTATGTGCCCTGATGGGGGATTAAGCCTGCAACTTGGATGTATCCAGACAATGCTCTAACCAATTGAGCTGCCCAGCCAGGGCTTTCTATATTTTTCATAGTGTATCTGGCATGGTGCTGGGCAAATGGAAAGCATCTCATAAATACTTGTGTATCAGTAGTAAGTATAATGCCAATTATTCTCGAGAAAGAAAAGGTTGTTATAATATTTTATGGGCTGTGATTAAGCACTAACACCTCATTTACTCAGGAAAGGTATTGTGTGCTTTAAAACAATTTGCAATTGGCTTTTTATATGATACTATTTGAAAGCACAGTAGCTACCAATAGTCTCAGTTCTGGGGGATATTTATTATTTGATAAGACTATGAATCTGCTTTTCATTTAGATATATTTTCCTCAGCTCTGGTCAAGCTATTTCATTTCCTTATGGTATTATTAAACCAGAGGGCACAAAATCACTTTCCTAATGACTATTTTTTCTGGAAAAGTAAGAAAACTATTTAACACATAAGACAAATTTTAATTTATAAATTAGGCACTATAAGAGATTAAAAACAATAACAGTACAATTAAACAATTTTAACACTAATAAAAGTTACATGAATGTGATCTTTCTCTCTCAAAATACCTTATTGTACTATACTCACCCTTCTTGTTGCAATGATGTGAGATGATAAAAAGCCTACGTGGTGAGATGAAGTGAGGTGGATGACGTAGGCACTATGACTTGGCATTAAACTACCATTGACTTTCTGATGATGCATCAGGAGGAGAATCAAAACTAACACAGATTTATTTTCCCTTCTTCACAATTTCTCAGAAAGAAGATTCATTGGTACTGTAGATCTTAGCAACCTTAGCATACCACATTTTTTCCCCTTCCTTATTAAGTCAAGAACTTTAAGTCTTTTCACTTAAAAGAAGCACTTTACGCTTTTTCTTTGTCAAATCTGAAATGCCAGCACTTTGGAACCATTTTGGGTAAAATAATGGTCATGTGAACACAGCACTGTAATACCACCACAATTAATCTGATAACCAAGAAGACTACTACATGACTAAGGGGGCGTATACAGTGGGGATACACTGTAGAAATGGATGACTCATGTCTTGCAGGATAGAGTGGGCCACAAGATTTCATCACACTATTTAGAATGGCATGCAGTTTAAAACTAATGAATTATTTATTTCTGGAATTTTCCATTTAATATTTTTGGACCATGGTTGACTATCAGTCACTGAAATCACATAAAGTGAAACTACTGATAATGGGGTCTACTGTACTTTCAACAACCATTACTAAGGTAGTTTGTGATTCACTGAGCCTAACAGGTTAAGTAAAATCATAAAACTATTCACTTACAGACTAACCATTCTTCCTGAGGCCACCTCCCAATGGTGGGCCAATGAGTCCTAGAAATTTCCAGAAAAACTCTAAATAATATCATTTTCCTTTAACTACTTCTTAAGAGAGCACAGCTCTTGACTTGGGAATTGATTGACCTTGTAAATTTGGCCAAGTGACATAACTACTGAGATGCAGTTTCTAACCAGCAAAGAGGGGATAAAATATATTGATTACATTGAGTTGCTACAAAATTCAATGAGATAATGCATGTCACACATGTAATAAACACTCAGTAAATAAGAATTTCCTTCTGATTTGAAAGGCATTAAGTGTATATTACTTTGAATAATGTCTGTTAAAAAATTAAAACAGAAGTCTGGGCTGTCCATTAAGAGAATCTACCTCATACTCTCATAGTGATGGCTGCCAAGATTGTTAAAACAATACTTGTGAAAGCCTGGTGAGAGATGAAAGCATACTAGAATTAATCCATAGCACTGTCTACTCATTAGTGTGATTACAAAGAGTTGTTGATGGATGGTTTCTAACAGTGTTTACAGTGGTCATTAGCCTAGGTCATAAGAGTCAACATGCATTTATTTCAAATGTAAGAAATCTTTATTGTAACTTATCTTTTCAAGATTCCACAGTTCATATCAATGGTTTTTATGGACAAGCCCACTTTACTTGTTTCACTGAAATCTAGGATTTGGCACCTTTAATTTATTGTGGTTCTTATAAAAAGCACTGAACCAAGAAGAAGACACATGGTTAATTATGTGCCACTTTAGGAGAAATGTTATACACAGTGAACAAAAATGACATTTATAAAGTGAACATTATAACCTAATTGGTTATTTGCACCTTATGAATTAGAGCTAATTAGCACACAGAAAATCTGCATTTCAGTGGTTACATCACTTGGCCAGAATTTCATGATCAGTCAGCCAATGGCCAAGTAAAGATTTAAGCTCATCTTCTTAATTCAAAGTTAATATTCATTCTATGTGCTGTGTTCTCTCAAGAAGTGTATTTGAGGTTTTCATGGAAACTGTTAGGACTCATTGACCCAAGATGGGGCAAAAATAAGTTGTCTTTAGTGCTTGTATTATCTATATGAAAAGCAAAGATCTTCCATTAAAACTTGAATCCCTTTTTCTTTAGTCCTCCTATTTTGTAAAGGATGTTTATGTTTAACCTGTATTGAGGGATATTGTCAAATTAATTTGTAGACACAACTTTTAATTATTCATGCTAATAAAAACACTTTAAAACAAGTACAATAGGAGCACTGGCCAATCAAAATAGATCATGGCTGTATATCATAATAAGCTAAACTGATTCCAATTTTTAATTATTGTTACCAGTTCCTAAAGTCAATGAGGTTATATATAGTGCAATAACATAAACAATAAGATTTAAAAGTGATGTTGCAAAATGAGAAATCAATGTAAGTATAATGCTTAGGTATCAACAGTAGGTCTTTCTCATTCCTCTTTCATCAAAATTACCCTTTAACCTGAATGACTTCTTGCTTCCATTAACCATTACTGATTACACATGAGGAGGATGTCTATATCTTTCCAACTCTATCAGGCCATTGATGCAGGTATTTTTTTCAGAAAGAAACATAATAAGTAAAACCATTCTAATTTGTAATATTTTTTTCTTTTTTGGTCTCTTTTGAAACCATTTCCAAAGATTAAAATAACATCATTATGCTTGGAATGTCTAAAGCTCGGTTAAATAAATAGAGCAGATTGACTGTTGAGACATTGTAAATTTTATAGCCAAATGCTCTTCAGTCATTCTGAGAACCATTCCCTACTGAGTGTGTGCTCAGTAAATATGTGAATAAAAATGATGTTGGTAAAGCACTGGGGCAGAGAAATAAACTGAGGACCTAAACAAAATATGCCATCTTTTTTAAAAGGGCTTAGCCAGTGAACTGGTGGCTTTCAACATTTTTGATCATCAGCCACAATAAGAAATACATCTCACATCTTGATCCAATATACACATCCTGCCTTTAACATGAAATTAAAAATTAACTTCTGATCCAATAATAAACCCAAGTAAACTGACTCATTATCATAAAAAAGATTGCTATAGAATAGTACTTGGAAAACAATTATTGTACTGTAATAACATTAACAACCTTCAGAAATTCCATATCTTTTAAGCATTCCGAATATAATAAAATGGATTAATTTAGGATTACTAAAGCATACCACATTTACTAAAGCATACTAAAGGCATTATTAAAATATATAAATGATAGTAATTATTTAATAATACTAATATGTAATAAAATATTTGTTCCTGATGTGTTTGAAGGCTACTTTGTAACTATAGATATTTAAATAACTGCATTTGTAAACTGGTTGTGCCTATAAGAAATCTCAAGAGTTCTTTTATTTTGAACATATATTCATTTTTATAAAAATGCTATTTGTGTTAGCACATAATGGTTTATTGTTGTTATTTTTTATTTATTGTTGACACTATTATAGATGTGCCCCATTCCCATACCCCTTTTACTACCTCCACCCAGCCCCTATCCCCTTTCCCTCTGGCCATCACACACTGTTGTCTGTGCCCATTAGCTAACCTCTTCACCTACTTTCATCCAGTGCCCACCCCCCGCCCCCGCCCATACTCCTCCCCTCTGACATCTGTCAGTCTGTTCCATGTAACCGTGCCTCTGATTCAATTTTGCTTATCGGTTTATTCTTATTCTATAAAAATTATTATAGTGATATTAAACATACTAAGATGGCTAAAGTGACATGCTCATGAAATACAGTCACTCAAAGGGCCATCCTGCCCATATAAGGAATAGAACAAATGTACCTCTAGCGAGAGTAGGCACAAAATAATGAAAACATTGACTTATTGACATTCAGGTTTTTTTTTTCTATGCTTATAATGGCAAAAATGAGTTTATAAATTACCTGTGCATGTAGCACACATGATTTGAAAGCTGCTCTTTAGCTGCCACAACCCAGTGGAAATAAAAGGACAGCAATTAAACAAGCATCTTAATTATCATAAACTCTGAGGAATACAAGAACAGAGTGCCAGGAGGCATTCATTCATTTTCATGCCAGGATGTGCTTTATTTAAGCATAGTACCAATTACCAAAGCATTTGAAATCTATGCTAAGGTAAGACATTCTTGTTAATGGAGATGTCTTTGAACAGAGTACACTGAGTGAAGAATGACTATGCCATCCAACACCAATTTTCACTATGAAAAAAAGGATTTACATGATAATAAATATATTTATACTGATTGTAATGCATCCTCACAATTTTTAAATAATTAGTCAAGTTGGGCCTATCAGCCAAAATTGCCAGGCAAGCAAGTTGTATTGAACAATGAAGAAGCAAAACAACAAAAGAGAACCACCATTTCAGTTAATTAACTGAAATTCTCTCCAGTTTAATCCTTGAATAATCACTAATTTCAAAGTAGTCCAATGTATTTTTGTCAACTCTGTGACAAAGCATTTCTTTATATTGTCCTGAAACCTTCTATTTATGTCCATCTGTCCTTGTGTCTTGGGATCAAGCAAAAAAAAAAAAAAAAAAAAAAAAAAAAAAAAAATATATATATATATATATATATATATATATATATATATATATATATATATATATATAACCTTTTTTCATGAACAGGCCATAACCTTTACATTACACACAAAAAATCATGTCCACCAATTTTCCTTCCCCTCTATCCAAGATAATAGTCAACTATTCTTCATCAACCTGGTTTCAGGTTATTTCCACATTGAGTTGTCTTCCTTATGAATGTGTCTAATTTGTCCATAATTGTGTGCAGAATTCCAATCTGGTCATTCTCGTGCAGATTATACAAGGGTTTCTGAAAGGAGTTTTTAGGGGTAAAATAGGTTTAGGGAGTTTTAGGAATTAGGGGGTTCACGGGGGAGGGAGGCACAGTTGGCTGGGAACTTGGAGCTGGCAAAAGGCATACATTCACAAGGAACTAAAGCAGGGGTGGGCAAACTTTTTGACTCGAGGGGCAAACTTTTTGACTCGAGGGCCACAATGGGTTCTTAAACTAGACCGGAGGGCCAGAACAAAAGCATGGATGGAGTGTTTGTGTGAACTAATATAAATTCAAAGTAAAGGAGCGGAGGGGAGAGCAAGAGAACCCTCAGCTCTTTTGGCTCCACAGGCCGGATAGAACAGTCGAATGGGCCGGATCCGGCCCGCGGGCCGTAGTTTGCCCATGGCTGAAAGGCTCCACATAAGGGAAAGGAAGACACCCATTCACAGGAGATAAGGAAAGCCACAGGGAGTAGAAAAACAACAGAGGGAAAGAGGAAAACAGATTTTCACAGGAAAAAGAGAATTCTACCACAGGAGGGGGAGAAAAAGAGGGAACCCCATGTGGGGTTGGAGCTTTGAAGCTGCTATAGTGACCAATCAGAGGAGAATATCAGGACACAAAGAACTGCAGCCTTTATAAACCTTAGGAAAAAGGGGCTTAGTGTGCTAACCCTTTGGAACCCCCTCCCCACGTGGAAGTCTGTACTTGTTTCCAATACATTTCCACCTTTCCATATACCACCTTTTGTCCGTGGCTTCATTCTTCAAATCCTCCTGGACAAGAACCTGGGAAAGAAGCCACCTTTGCATTCTGCCCAGAGGAAAACCAAGCCTTTCAATTTGATTTCCGCATTTCATTATTAGGTATTTAGCTGTTAACTTGCAATTTGTCAGAATTGAGGCCCAATAGTGATCCAGTTATATTATACCAGGCAGTAGTATTTCAGAATTTATTATGATTTTGTATCACCTTGCTTAGATGCATATTTCTAGGTTTTACCCAATTTGTTAGGTCCTTTGACATTTTTTTTAAAAGTAAAGTGTACAGGCACATACGACAACAGAATTGGTTTGGTTTCCAGTATTTTTATTATTTAAGTCGGAGCCAATTTTTACTCATATACATGCTCTCTTAATGCCTTAAAATTCATTCTCAGCTTTCACTCAGAACCATTTACCTCCATATTAGGCACTATCTCAAACCATTCATTGGTAAAAACTCATTCATTTCCATTGAATTCCTTGCTTTTAATGAAATTCTACTCCAGTTACAAAATTCAAGCCTAAGTCATCTTCCTTAGTTCACAGTTTTCTAAAAGTAATTCAAACTTGTCCTCAACACTGTGACCTAATAAGTATTAACTGCTGCATAACACGCTGTTCAAATATGACTTTTTGCTCCTCAGTTTAAACTGAGGTATGAAGGCTATTGGTGATGTTGGCCAAAGAGAATTCTGAGAGTAATGACCATAACTGGTGAAATCTGAGAGGAGGATTTACTAGAAGAGAACTGGGCAGAAGAGTCAAGAGGTGCTATCTTCTAATCCCAAGCAAAAGTAACAAAGAATTCTAAGGATTACTCGGAGAACTTGAAGTGCAACCCCTGCAGTTGTGGATGCAATGGATCAGTGAGAGGGTCTCTGTTAAAAGGATCCTGCTAAGAAGGAAATGTGCCAGGGCAAGAGAACCCCAACAGTATGAGCCTGGTGTAGGCACCGAAGCTAGAGAGCTCAGGAGAAGCCTGGCAAAGAAGAGGCAATGACCACCTCAAGGCAGGTACAAAGAGAGAGACCCAATAGGGGATTCTTCACAGATTCACAAAAGTCCAAATGAGAGAATCCATTTTAAACATCTGCCAAACTCAGAGAATGTAAGATCACCCTTCCCTTGCTTTCTTCCAACCCAGTAGGGATGAAAACTGAGGTTATCCTGCTGAGAGATGAGCAAGAGAAGACAGAAGACTAATTTTTAAATAATGTTTGAACTTTTTATAGTATCTGTGACCAAGCAAATTTAATTAATGAATCAAAAATCTTTTGGTAATTTACAGTGACTCTTGGTTTGGCTTGGGCTTTTCCAGTGGCAAGAACATATCCAGTCACTCACCAAGCAGATAAGGGGACAGCGGAAGACAAAAATAATGATTTCTAACTATATCTTATGAGACCTACTTACTCAAACTGATTAGATATGTGCCTGTGAAAAAAGGGGTACTAAAAAATTAGACTGAAGCAAAATAAAATTCTCAGCCTCTATCACTGGCAAGTCTGCTAGAAGTTCTAGCTAGTGGACTGAGCATGATAATTTCCTATTTATTCCAGGTCTGTGGAAGTATAGGTTGCAGCTTCTGTTTCCTATCTGAGATGACAACCTTCTGGGATAGATTTCCTACACAAAGCGAGATTTTTTAGCAGGCTCTTCATCCAATTAAGCTATTGAAAATATGCACCCTGTTTGGTTCAAGATGGCAAAATTGCTACACAAGTGTTCCCTCCAGCCCTCTCCAAATTCCACTGAATGACAGTGAAGATGCACAAGGAACAGTATGAATCTATAACAGTGAAGAAAACAGAACAAATTTACAACAAATTTCTGAAAATAGCATATCTGCAGGGCTAGTCAGAGTACAGGATCCCATAGTACCCATGCCCCAATTTAAAAAAATCTAACAGAGTTTCAGCTGAAAAAGCTGATAGAGGTGGATAGAGATGTGCTGATAGATAAAATATAACAGTAGAATTTATATCAAGATATAAAAGAAGATGGAAATGTGAGCAAAATATAAAAAGAAATAAAGACTTTAAGAGATCAGAGATGTAACTAAAAAGGTTTCAAAAAAAGGACAGAAGAAATTGAAGGGAAGAAATTATCTAACATGTGACAAAAAATTTACACAGCACTGAAGAATGTAAGTCCTTAGATTGAAATGGCTCACTGTGAGAGCATTCACTCCTCAAAACCTGCTTGCTGCACCATATGTTGGGTGCATATGTCCTGATCCTGCCCTACTACACCAACTGTTGGGTCCAAGCCCCTCTGCCAGGGACTGGACCTTCTTGGATGCCGGGTAGTCGACAGAGAAGCCACGAGAAGTCGTGGATGTATAAGAGAGTGTTTATTATAGTAGCTAGTGTCCATTTAGCCATTGCTAACTAGGAGTCACTAGACAAAACAGTACTTCAAAGTAAAGTCCCATACAGTAGGTAGCCACACACTGGCTAGGTTACAATACGTCTCTCCTACATATTAACAGCAGCCTCTGTCCCCATAGCTATTATCTGAGCAGCCTAATGCTGCCTCTGGACCTACAGCCTCTCATAATAGCTGCATCTGAACTCAACCACTCAGCAGCCTCAGTAACATACTTTAATATTACTCTGCCAAATACTGACATCAATCATTTGAGTTATAGAAGGGCATGCCTGCGCAGTGTACCATGAGATTGTTGCATCATTGAAACTGTGTATAGTCCTTGGACACCCTGAGTAAGATTCCCACGCTCAGAGTGGCCTTGGACATCCGGCGTGCTCTGAACAAGACTTCTATACTCTAACTGGTCGTGAGTATCTGGCATGGTTTCAACACTCATCTATTTCCAAGCAGAATGGATGAGGCAAGTCATGTCCTAACATATGTCTTTGAAATTTTGCAACTCTAAGGAGAAAAAAAAAATATATCCCAACCTTAGAGTCTAAATAGCAGGTCATCTGTAACAGAATTCTTACAAGAAAAAAATAAATGTTAAGTAATATTGGAGTGATGTCTTCAAATTTTAAAAGAAAAATAATTTGGGATGTATAGTTTCAAGTCCAAAGAACTATTAATCAAGGATAATGGAACAATAAATACACTTTCTGACGTGCAACTATTAACTTTTACTTCTTTATTCTTCAATTCCTGCTTCTGAGAAACCAACCTGAGTATATATTTTAGCAACATGATGGTCAAACAAGATAGAAATAAAATACCGGAAAACAATGCCACTAGCACAGATGTACATTTAAAAAAAGACAACTGAAAAGCATGCCCAGAAAACAAATATTTGATAGTCTAGCAAAAGATCAAGGACTATGGGAAGGATCTCACTGGGAGGAAAGAGAAAGCTGTATATAATTGAAAAATGAATCACTTAAAAGAATAAATATATAAATATATAAAGGGATATATTGCTTCTATGAGCCAGCAAAGACATAGGCAATAAAAAAATCTTAGGAAAACATGAAAGCAAAACAATGACTACTAAAAATATATCACAAATTTAAACAATTAAAAATAAAAGAAATATAGAAGGAAGAAAAGAGAAAAAGAGAATAAGATGAGCCACCTGGACTTGATGATAGAAATATGTAGTTTTAAATGGCACAGAGTTATTACATGTCACTTACAGTGCTTTATTTATATTTTTCAGGGAGAAAAATAGAGGGTGAAAAACTTTGTTTTATCTAATTTATTTCCATCCATGCTATAAATTAACAAACGTTCTGACCTTTAAGAAACTAAAGACATTTGATACGTTCTGAGAGACACCTTGCTACTTGTTTTGAAAATGATTCCTTATAGGAGGTTTTCAAGTCAATTACTAATGTGTGCTGCTCCTGCTGGCCCAGGTGTGTCTAGGATTTCAGAGGGTGGTGGTTGACTGTGTTCTGTAACACCTGCACCATTGCTATCCAAGGCATCTCACTTAAATGAGAAGTCTGCCCCATAAAAGCTGTAAAAATGCTCTGCCAGACATGGCCTGGCAGTTGGCCACATTGAGTTGCTTAATGGTGGGAGCTGCGAACCCGGTCAATTGACTGCAACCAGTAAAGTCTTAGCATATGAAGGTCTGTGCTGGCAGATGCCATCTGGGTGTCAGAATAGCGATCCTTTAGGACAGAGCTCCAGCACGGAAATGCAATACCCACTACAGGTCAGAGGTTGTGATGAATGGAAACTAAATTTCCTTTGTTTTGTGGCTGAAACTATTGATATAACTTGATATATGGCAGGCACCTAAGATACACTTGTTCAATGAAGGGGAGGCATAAATTAAATGAGTAATTGAGTAAATGATATTCTGACCAGTTAGTTTAGTCAGACTTGTAATCAGAGTGGATATTTCTCTCATGACTATCCTTAGTGAGTATTCCTCTTATGAATGGTTAACACTTTAAGATGTATATTGAATGTTATTTTTATAATATTTTAACATACAACAAATGCTTTGTTCTCCATTTTGCTATTCCTTCAAATCTAAATAAGATTCATGAAGATTTATACCTGACACACATTAAATGCTTAATAAAGATTAGCTATTAACTATTATTATTTTTAAGAGTTGAAGAATAATAAAGAGATAGACATGGAAATAAAGATAGAGGTAGAGCTAGAGAGGTATAACACTAGCAATAAAGGGAAGGAAAGGGAAGGAAAGGGAAGGGGGAGAGTAGACAGAGACTAAAAAGGCAACACCAAACTTTCTCTCATTCCATAATGGGATATGTAACAATGTGAGGCCTGCATTAACAATCTATAATAATAAAAGCATAATATGCTAATTATACCGGACAACCAAATGACCTTCCGGACATCATTCTGGGCATCCTTCCAGACGACCTTCCGGATGAAGCCGCGGCGGGGGGGCCAAGGCAGAGGTGGTTAGGGGCAATCAGGCAGGCAGGCAGAGTGTTTAGGGGCTATCTGGCAGTTAGAGGTGATTAGGCAAGCAGGCAAGCAATTAGGGGCGATCAGGCAGGCAGGCAAAGTGGTTAGGGGCGATCAGGCAGGCAGGCAGGCAGGCAAGCAGTTAGGAGCCAGCGGTCCCAGATTGCAAGAGGGATGTCTGACTGCTGATGTCCACAGGGATTGGGCCTAAACCGACAGTCAGACACCCCCCGAGGGGTCCCGGGTTGTGAGAGGGTGTAGGCCGGGCTGAGGGATGACCCCCATCCTGTGCAAGAATTTCGTGCACCGGGCCTCTAGTGTGAAGATAAAAGACTTTGGATCATTACTTGGAACTTGATCTATTTAATTGCAGAACTACTAACTACTAGCTTGAATTTACTTTTATTATACCCTCAAAGATGTAACCATATACTTTGTGCAAATTAGTGAGTAAAACACATTGTTAGTAGTTATAAGCCAGTGAATTGGATTTCAAACACCAGAGTACAGTAGTCCCCCCTTAGCCATGGTTTCACTTCCCACGGTTTCAGTTACCCACAGTCAACTGCAGTCTAAAAATAATAAATGGAAAATTCCAGAAATAAACAATTCATAAATTTTAAATTGCTTGCCATTCTGAGTAGCATGATAATATCTTGTGCAGTCCAGCTCTATCCTGCCTAAGATATGAATCATCACTTTGTCCAGTGTCTCCACCCTCTATGTACTCTTTGCCCATTAGTCACATGGGCGTCACCTGGGTTATCAGATACACTTAAGCAGTATTGCAGTCCTTGTGTTCAAGCAACCCCTATTTTACTTAAAAAGGTGCCAAAGCACAAGAGTAGTGATGCTGGCAATCCAGGTATGCCAAAGAGAGGCTGTAAAGTGCTTCCTTTAAGTGTATAGGACAAAACAGACTATATATAGAGTTTGGAGATCTTGGAACATATCCCCCATGAATAAGGAGAGACTACTGTATATCAAAATGTTTATTGTTATTATTTTGTACGAGTAATAAATATTAAGTGCTCCACAACACTTGGGATGCAAGAAATGTCACATTATTTTGCTTTTGTACCAATCAAATCAAAGCTAGGACTCAAGCCATTCACTTAATTTAATAAGAAGTCCGATTTCAGAGTTTCTTTCCTTCTTTCTTAGACTGTGGTAGAATCTAGGATATTACTGCCTGAAAAATGGGAGAAAGGACATTCTGCTTATTGATTTGCTGTCTCTAATTGATGAAGATGTTCTTGGATGGAATAAGGACAAACTCCACTCACCCATGGAACAACAAAATCCAGAACCTGAGTACACAAAGGCATGCAGAGGAAAACAACTTTTTATTCTTCAGGCAAAGAATCTATAAAGGCAGGCCACCAATACATTTCTTAATAACCCATTTGTTGCATATGCAATATGAACCATTTGAGTAGAAAATGACCACTCTCCCTTAATTCTCTTCCATTCCCTTTTTTAACTGTGCAAGAGTGCTGGGCAGTAGAACTGGAGAGCTGGTGAGACTAAGATGTTCTAAGAGGGTTTCAAACTATATTAATGACATTTCCATATAGTACCGTCTGAGTTAAGAGGAAGATTTCCCCCTCACCTCTTCAATACCTTAAAAGTTTTCTTCATATTTTCCTCAGAAAATGGGCTCAGCATTTTAGATTCCATTTTGATTTGTCCTATTAGGTGGTAAAAGAAAAGAGGGAGAGAGAAAAAAAAAAAGAGGACCGGAAGGAAGGAAAGAAGCAAGGGAGGGAAGACCAAAGTTACAATTTCAACCTCTTTTAGGAAGTCTTGGATTTTCAGATTTGGCAGGTTCTGATTAAGATTGTTTTATTCTGCCCAGCCGGTGTTGCTCAGTGGTTGAGCATCAACCTGTGAATCAGGAGGTCATGGTTCGATTCCCGGTCAGGGACATGCCCGGATTGTAGGCTTGATCCCCAATATGGGGCCTGCAGGAGGCAGCCAATCAATGATTATCTCTCATCATTGATGTTTCTCTCTCTTTCCCTCTCCCTTAATCTCTGAAATCAATAAAAATATATTTTTAAGAAAATATTGTTTTTTTCAAACTTTATTTTGGCTTTACATCATTAGCCAATATAATGTTCTTTATTTGAAAAAGTTCTGTAAAAATAATTGTTGTAATGACCATATGATGTGTTGAGGACACCTTCCTTGCATTAGAGCATGCCATTTTCATTTGGAATTTCTGAAGGATTTTTTCACTTTGCAGTAACAAGACTACTTCTATTTTTTCCTTTTTTCTTCATACGGACTTATTCACGTTAGTGATGATATCACCTTTTTATGTACTATTTTGAAGAAAGTTCACAGCCATATCTATGCCTCTCCTTGGGCATATCCTGGACACCATATAGTACACTCAGGATTTTACCATTGCAACTGGCTTGTTCTTGTATTCTTGTGCTCTGACCAGAGAAATTATTGCTAATCTAGTATCACTGAGAAAAAGTTAATTTATATTCCATATATTATTTAAAAATCACAAATAAATATGATTTATATATTGTAAGAGTTTACTGCCACATGTTTAAAAAACCATATATATATATATGTGTGTGTATATATATATATATACATATATATATATATATATATATATATGCAGGAGACAGATATAGATATAGTTATAGGTTAGATAGAGATATATCTCCAGAAAATGTTTCAGCCTGGGACAACTTATTTTTCTGAGAATTCCTGGTGGTAAAGATTTTAGTCTATTTAATAAAGTAAGTTCTTTGCTCCTCCAAAGGCTCATTCTATTTAATAGGCATCCCAACACACAATGTACAGCAAAACAGGGGATGTATTGTAGGATAATATTTAAAAGTGATATATAGGCTTTTGGCATTACTAATATTAAGATGAAGAAACTTTTAAATCCATAATAATCAACTGTTTTCATTCAGCTGTTTTCCATAAAAAAGAAATTCAACTCAAATTATGCTAAATAGCAATTAGTTATAAATTTTTCAGAGAAATTATTTATGTGTTTTTTGTGTTTTTTTTTTTTTTACTGGTAAAAGCCAAGTGTTCATAAAAGCCATTAATTAGTGTATCTTTTGAAGCCAAGTGTTCATAAAAGCCATTAATTAGTGTATCTTTTGTCTTAGCAGGGAAACTAAGAACTGAAGCCCTTGAACTTCATTTAACCTTCAAAAGGGTCTCTGTAGGTCTAACTTAAAATGCTCTGGGGAAGTGGAGGTTGGTGACACAGGAGAGAAAAATATCCCAGAAAACAAAAATGAAAATGGTATTTGATGCAATTTGGGGGGGATAGTAGTCTTGTCAAACTGTAAAATTCCTCTTCTTTATTACTCAGTAATGTGTGCAGCAGACCTTCCTGACCTTTTCTTCATCTCCAACTCCCACCCCTATTACACGGTTTCATTTTCTGTATTTGCTTGAAATTTTTCAAGAAGTATGCATTTAATATCCAGGGAATCACAGTTTTCCTCCAGGATCCATCATTATATAGCAGTTTTCATATGGACCCTCTGTATTAGTGCTCTATTACTGTTGTAACAAATTACTACAAATGAATGGCCAAAAACAACACGAACTTATTATCTTTGAATTCTGGTGATCAGAAATCTAAAATCAGGTGCATGGGGCTGTCAGCAGGGCTGCATTCTTTCGGGAAGTTCCAGGGGAAATTGGTTTCCTTGCCTTTCCAGCTTCTGGTTGCCACTTGTATTCCTTGGCTTGTAGCCTCTTCCTCTATCTTCAAAATGCATTATTCCAATCTCTGCCACCATGATCACATCACTTTCTCCTCTAGCACTGGCTCCTGCTGGGTCCCTTTTATAGGAAGCCTTGTGATGATATCAGGCTCACCCAGATATCCTAGGATAATTTCCCATTCTCAAAATCCTGAACTTGATTACATCCAAAAGTTCCTTTTTGCCTTATAAAGTAACTTTCACAAGGTTCAGAGACTAGGACATAGATATATATATCTGTTATTATTAAGATTCACATCCATCCCACATGCAAAATATATTCACCCCATCCTAATATCCTCCAGAGTCTCCACCCATTATAGCATCAGCTGAAAGTAAAAATTCTAATCTAATAATCAGCACAAAAGTCCCTAATCTCATCACCTAAACCAGGTGTGGGTGAGATTCTGGATATGAGGCATTCTGGGGCAAAATTCTTCCCTATCTGTGGATTTATAAAATTATAGAATAAATGATCTGCTCCAAAAAAACACAACAGTAGGATAGCATAGTATAACAGTTTTAGACATTCCATTCCAAATGGAAGACAGTGGAAGGAAGAAAGGAATCAATGTCAAATCCCAGTGGGTAAACTCCATTAAATTTCAGTGCCTGGGAGTAATCCTCTGTGGTTTGCAGTTCTGCCCTCTGGGACTTTACTCCACCACTAAACTACCTCATTTTCAATTTTCATTGTCAGGGGAGTAGGAAGTATTTGGTAAGTGTGTCCCAGGGTTGGAAGGAAAAAATATCTATTTTGCCTAGTGCTTGATAATAAAATGCTGAAAATAATGCTCTCGTGTTTTGTTTTTTTAAGTACAATGTATAAAAATGGCCTCCCATAAAATTGCTCCTACTGAAAACACCACTTCAAAGCATCTCAAAAATAAAATAAGACCCTTGTGTCATACTGCAATATCACAATCCTATCTAATAAAAGAGTAATATGCAAATTAACCATCACTCCTCTACACCCACAAGCCAATCAGGAGCGAATATGCAGATAAACCCAACCAAGATGGCTGTGGCCACAGAGAGAAGGAGTGAGACTTGGGTTTCCCCGGCAATGGAGGAAGCCAAGCTTTCTGCCTTCCCTTGCTGGCCTAGGCCTCCACTCAAGGCTACAAAATTTCAATGATAGAAGATACATAAACCCAAACAGAAATGGCGGCAGCCACGAAGCTGGAAAGAGCAGGAGGCTAGGGTTGCCCCCGGTGATGGAGGAAGCCAAGATTTCCGCACACCCTGGCCATCCCAGGCCTCGCTTAAGGCTACAAAGTTTCAATTATAGAAGATACATAAATCCCAACAGAAATGACTGCCAACACTGAGCAAGCAGAAAGCTTGGCTCTGCTCTAAGCTTCAAAGTTTCAATTGTAGAAGATAGATAAACTCCAGATACCAGGGCCTCCGCTTGGGTCGCCGGGGAGCATGGCTGGCCTGCAAACCACCACAGGCCCCTCGCCCAGGCCGCCCCATGCCCCAAGGGAACCCCCACCCTGATCCGGGACATCCTTCAGGGCAAACCAGCTGGCCCCCACCCGTGCACCAGGCCTCTATCCTATCTAATAAAAGAGTAATATGCAGATTGACCATCACTCCAACACACAATATGGTTGCCCCCATGTGGTCAAAGATCCTGCCCCCATGTGGACACAAGATGGCCACCACAAGATGGCCAGCAGGGGAGGGCAGTTGGGAGGAACCAGGCCTGCAAGGGAGGGCAGTTGGGGGCGATCAAGCCTGCAGGGGAGGGCAGTTAGGGGTGACCAAGCCAGCAGAGGAGGGAAGTTGGGGGGAACCAGGCCTGCAGGGGAGAGCAGTTGGGGGGGGACAAGGCCTGCAGGGGAGGGCAGTTAGGGGTGACCAGACCTGCAGGGGAGGGCAGTTAGGGGCAAACAGGCGGGCAGGGGAGCAGTTAGGCATCAATCAGGCTGACAGGGGAGTGGTTAGGGGGTGATCAGGCTGGCAAGGCAGTTAGGGCAATGAGGAAGGCAGGGAGGCAAGCAGTTGGGAGCCAGCAGTCCTGGATTGTGAGAGGGATGTCCGACTGCCCATTTAGGCCCGATCCCAGTGGGCAGTCGGACATCCCTCGAGGGGTCCCAGATAGGAGAGCGTGCAGGCTGGGCTGAGGGACACACACCCCCATGCATGAATTTTGTGCACTGGGCCTCTAGTATCATATATACATCTGGAGTAATATGTAAAAAAATTCTGTTATCACAGTGATCTATACTATTTCAGAAATAGAGCAGAGTGCATCCTGTGTAATAAAATTTTGGTTATGGAGGTTTTGTTTGTAAGCTAAATGCAATGACTACCTTTGAATGATCTGGCTTTGGTAATGGCCAATAAAATTCAGAAAAACTTTCAAATCTCTTCTGCAGAGACATAGAAAACAAAGTATGTTTGACCTAAAACTATGTTAAAATCAACAGAAGTGGTTAGTTTAAAATGTTTTTATGACCCCAAATTTTTGTTGGATACAACCTCATGGTAAATCTTTATAATTCAGAGGCAGATGGAGAATTCATTGTTAAAAGACATACGTAAGGCAGCAATTTGTTTTGCTATTTACTTTGGATTAGTTTCACAGCTAAAATTGTATGGGAAGTATGGTTTCTTTATTTTAGATAAAAATTCTAACTAGAACAAAGTTTTGTTTTTGGACTATGAGCTATCACCGACTCTCACTCAATAGGCTAGGTCCAATAATGGTTGAGGAAATTTAACCAGATGACAAATGCAGAGTAATAGTGGTAGAAATTGAATTATTAGATTTAAATATAATGATAAAAATATTGTTCACTCCAGCCCTAGCCAGTTTGGCTCAGTGGATAGAGCATTGGCCTATGACTGAGGGGTCCCAGGTTCGATTCTGGTCAAGGGCACATGCCTGGGTTGCAGGCTCGATCTCCAGTAGGGGGTGTGCAGGAGGCAGCCGATCAATAATTCTCATCATCAATGATGTTTCTATCTCTCTCTCCTCTCCCTTTCTCTCTGAAATCAATAAAAAATATATTTAAAAATATATACTGTTCACTGCATATCAAATTTAGAATAAATTAGAGCAGTTAGATAAATAGATAAGGGCCCTAAAACATGAGGCATGTTCTGCTCACTTATTGCCTTAAACTCCTACCTATGTAATGAGTATTAACAAGTGACATATGTAGGCCTGCAGTTGAAAAAAACACACACCACATTATGTTGAAAGGTTTTGTTGAGATGATCTCCAAAATGTTGGCCCATTGAAAGCAGGACATCTTTACTGAGATAGAATAATCCCTAATTTGAAAGGAGATAGAATAATCCCTAATTTGAAAGGGAGGAATGTAGAAAGTTAAATGATTTTCTTAATCATTTACCTTTCAAAAGTCTTATAGAGTCACATTTATCTTTTTAAGAAAGAAGCAAGGGCTATGTAGACTAACCTTTGCTTGTTTTGTTTTCTACCGTGTCTTTGTTTTATATGTATCTATCAGGAGAGAAACAAAATGTGAAAAAGATCCATGCTACCTCCAATGCCCTCCTCCAACCCCAGAATCCCCACTCTCAGCAATCACACTTCCCCTGCTCTTGAACATCATGGTGTTGCCCATATCTGCCTTAGTGAACCTTGGTGCTTTGATGGCCTTCTGCCAGATCACAGATATGATTATAAAACAAACAAAATACAAAAACTACCAACAGAAATATTTATTCATAGTTCACTTTCAGCCCAGAAATTTGTCTTTTTCAAAAGTGTTCATTCTAAAGGAGAATGTGTTTTGATATATCCATGGATATCATATGGCTTATAAATTGCTTTGACATGACTAATTTTTGTTGAATTAAAATTTATATATAAGTATATATAGTCAATAAGTGTATTAAAATACTGTCTCTGTTATTATCTTTAAGTTGTAATGTTCTTTTGTGCTATTTTATGTTGTTTTCCAATAAACTAAAGTTCTCTAAGACAGAATAGCTACTTTAAATATTTATTAATCATGTAATTTTAATTATCTTACTTGATTAAAAAAATAATTCCACTTTTAAAGAAAAACACAGCATACATTAAGTTTCAAAAATGAAAATCAAAATAATCCTGTTAACACTGACCTCTCCTACCATGGATAACACTAAAGCCAAGACAACTGAGAGTGTATTGTTTTTACCATGAGTTAGACATCAAAAGTACCTGGAGCAGTTTGGGACGTAATGGATTACTCTTGTAACCAAAAAAAACTTACATTCTGGACAGGAAAAATGAAAGAAGCAAATCAATAAGCTGCAAAGAAGTACATGTCCCTGAAAGAAAACCATATTTGGGGGATTTTCCTTTTTCTTTTTTTGGCTTGGCCTTTTTTCAAATCCTTCCATATTCCCAACCCCTTTGTCCTTGAGAGAAAACGTCCAAAGTAATCTGAAGGAAGAATTTGTTGAATAAGGAGGAATAGATATGCATTGTCTAGTTAATTTGTAGGACCTGGGAGCGGGGGGTGGGGGGTGGGGGAGAAGGAAGGAAGAAGGTCACAGGAAAGTAACAACAGTGGTCCACTTGGGCAGTTCACATGCCAAGCAGAATATTCCATGCTTATTTAGAACTGGTGAAAACCATGGAGTAGTACTACAGAGACCAAAAAGTCACGTCTGATAAGATTGTAGGATAGATTCAATATTTAGTCACTTTTAACATGTGTGCACTTGCTAATCAGACTCCCCCTCACCTTATTCAAAGTGGAATGATAGTTAAGGTTGCATCTTTAATGATGTAACAGGTATGTATTGCATGCTTTCATTGTGCTAGGCTCTGCTTTAGGTTCCAGAGATCAAAAGTTGAGACACAGTGGACAACCTGCTTTCCTTATAGAAGTTATAGTTCAGTTATAGTAGAATGAAAAATAAACCACAAAAACTGGATTGAAGGAAGAAATGGGGATTAAGTTCTTATAGACAAAGAACCAAAAAATGTAATGGTAGTTGGGAGGACAATGCTCATACATTATTGATCCTCTAAAATCAGGAAACTGTGAAAGCTCACATTTGCCAAAAAAAATCTATTAGATCAGGTTAATCCAGATTGAGCTTGAACAAAATTATACCTACCTAATGAATGCTATCATTAAAGCAACCAGCAGTAGGTGTAAGAGCATTCATTATTCTTTCATCAGTTATTCCCATTATCCATACAAGTGTTTTTCATCAACTGATTTATTTAGCCTAAAATCCAATATTATAAGGTAATTTCATGTCTTATCGAAGCAGCAAAGCTATTATGTAACAGTTTCTGAATAATAAGTGAGCTATAACAAAGGAACAAAAAACAAGTCCCTTGAGCTCACGTTAAAAAAGAACCATGATATAGTAACCTTGGAACTATAATTAAAACTTCCCCAGAAATGTGCTGTTATCCAGTTCACTTACTCCTCTGCATAGTATTGCTGTCTTCTGAGGAGGCAGACTTTCTACAATACAATAAAACTACTTAGTCATGTCGATGATGGTGGATAACAAGACTAAGAGTATAATCTCCATTTTTAAAAAGTCAACAAACTAGATTCCTTCTGATAGTAGCTACACTCTTCTTCTTTCAATAATTTGAGGTGACAGAGATAAGAAAATGTCTCTCAAATCAATTTTTATAGTATATTTTGGAATAAATATAGACCTGTTCCATCTTGTTATATCTAGAGCCATTTAAAGTAAGAATGATGGTTAAGAGGTGATTAAAAGTAAATAAAAAGAACTTGGAATGTTCTCTGTGTTGTAGTTGTTAAAGCAGAAAGGGAGATCAATGAATGTGAATTAAAAATGATGAGATAAGTGGAATCACTCATTCACTCATTTAGATATTTATTAAAGCTTTCTCTGCTTCAGACATAGATTCTTCCCTCATAGAAGTCAGTAGCAAGGTTCACATCCTAGCAGAGAATACACTAAACACATAATTACAAGTGTCTTAGTGACAAGAAAAAGAATCTTAAATAGTGGATATTTCTGCATTTTGTCCAGGACCTGGATATGGAGGACTGAGGAATGGAGGGATAGGACATACTCAGAATTTTCAGGAAAATAAGATGATAAAGAGAAAGGAGTGGTATGATTAGTTTGAAAAAAGCTCCAAAGATGCTGCTGCTATGTGCACTCCCACTGACGGCCTCTGCTTGGAGCCTCGGTCAGTCTGAGACTCTAAAAGAGAATCATCTGCTTCCAGTATATCTGGTGTTCCACCTCAATGGCAATAAGGAGAGGAGGAGAGGAAAGTAGTAAATTATTTTGGCAGGTGAGAATGAGCTCATTTTCTTTAAAGAAATGTGGTAGACCACTGTTGGCAATTTCTGGAAATAGCAAGATCAGGATCATGTACACTGGGAGCAACTCAATCAGTTCTGGCCTGATTTCTTCTGTACCTCCTTAGCCCCCAACTCCTACCCCCTGCCAGGCTTGAATACACTATTGAGGCCCACCTGCACACCAGCCTAGCTCGAGACTCAGTATCAATGCTAGCCGGAGCAGCCAGCTTTTGACCAGCTTAAGTCTTACCTTCTATTGGGGCTTGGAGGCTATCGATGGAGTGCACCATGGCTAAATACTGTGGCCCTACTTGGCTGATATTTTACCCTCTTTCATCCACAGTGGCCCAGTGTATATGTCTGGGCTTCTGCCTTGATCCCTCCTTAATGTGGTAAGTATCCTTCTAAGAATGAGGCCATTTCCAGAACCTCTTCTCAGGGAATTTACCTCATAGCAACTCCCCTGGTCATCAACTTTTCCTGTAGGTGGCTGGACTTTGTTTCTCATATCACTGGTCTCTGCTAATAAAAAGCAAATTTCCTACACAGCTATGCAACTCTAGTTCACTGTATAATCACCTAGATTTTCCCATTTTGGGGTCCTGTGGGTACATGAGATATTTATGCTGCCCTCTTTATGCTTGAATTATTTGGTTGACCTCAATCAAAGTAGCATCAGGAAGCTGCAGCAGACACACTCCTGATGGTGGCTCTTCTTATTCTTAGGTTAGTTGTTTCCTACAGACATGCTAGTTACTCAAACTGACATAATAAAATGATACCAGGTCACTAAAAATCACCTGGGTCTCATCAGTGCTTGCTTCATTGACATTTTTTCCCTCAGCTTTCTGCTGAATGAAGCTGCTAAATTCTATACATCTGAATTTGTTCTCTGACTTGCAAATAAAAGAACTAGAATGCTGAACATTGTCAAAATCTCAAATTCCTCGTATCCAATGCTTTTGGCTATGGGGAAAAAATAACCTAAAGCTTGCCTTAACCATCAAAAATATTCTCAGGCACATGGGAATCACGGAATTTAGTCTGTAACAAGATATTCTTATATAGCACACTGGTTCTCTCTGCAACCAGATTGTGACTTCCTCCTGCCAGCCAAAATGCTGATATAATCTTGGAAATGTCTATTCCAGAATTTTTTTTTAAAAGATAATTTACATGCTAGGAAATTATTTTGTCCACAAAAGAAACAGAAGCACTCGACCATAAGGGATAAGACCTCACTGTCCTTCTATTTACAAGAGTTAAATTTGCCAAATATCAGGCTCTCTTTGTTTCTACAGGAAGTACTGCTCTTGTATTCTTATTATAGAACAGAAGTTATCAAGGCTAGCTGCACATTAAATCACCTGCAGTGTTTTAACAATTCCAATGCTTTGCAGCATCCCCCCAGGACACTGTGATTGAAACTGACCAGGTAGGGCCCAGGCACTGGGATTTTTTTTTTTTTTCAAAACTCCTTGGGCAATCCTACTGTGCAGCCCCATGGCTACATCAGTCTGTCTGTTTTTTTTTTTTTTTTTTCTTGTTACTGAGCATTGGGACCCAGAGAGAATATTGACCTTATGTGTTTTCACTTTCTAATTCCCAGGTATGACCTTCAAGTCTGGCTAGGTTGAGATCAATAATGAACTTGAGTGAAGACACAGAGAATCATCAGTTGTAGGTGACTATCCTCCCCTCCTAAACCCCAGCAGAGTTCCTGGAGAATTCCTCAGTCTCTCTCCTGATGCATTGGAACAGATGGCTTGTCTTCACAAAACTTTTTGCTATTTTTAATTTGTTTGATGATTTAAGGCCAGATTCTCCCCTCAGATTTCACAGTATACTTCAGTGGGTTTCAAGGCAATTTTAAATCCTACCAGGTAAAGCTTATTCTACCCTCCCCCATGAATTACACAGCCCCAAATACATTCTTCCTTTACTCTGTGATATCTATTTATCTCATTATATTGCAACTCCCAATAAATGCAGGATTTAGTACTGTAATGCCTCAAAAGGTCTCCTCCATCTAAAATGCTGCTTTAAAAAAGTATATCTAATGCTGCTGACAGGAAAACTATCTTCTGTTCAATGTCACCTGCTATTCAAAAATTCAATATTTGTTTTTAATTTTTATTCAAGTTTTGCTCTTTAGTAAATGCCACTAGTGATGTAATAGGTGGTATCCCATTAAGTTGCATATGTTCTTTCCAAATGTGCTTCAATGATATTATGAAATAAAGAAAATTAAATTTTGAACTGCAATATTCTATATTCTGCCAGCTGTAGAGAATAAGGCATTATTAGCCTTTTGTGAAAAGGTTGGCAGTCAAGATTTACCTTATCCTTTTAGATTACTATAGGGTTTAGAGTTACTCAACCTAAATTAAATGCATGTAAATCAACAGATTCTATGATTTAACTAGTAAGTAGGTGTATGTGAAAATAAAATGTACAAGTTTAATAACCACTTAAATCGCATCAGTTTCTCTTTGGAAGTTTTAAGGTAAGCCTAATACTTGTTAAAGTAAAAAGATAACATTGAATTAAATGGTTTGGTTTTCTTACCATCATAATTTCCTTCTGTAATGCCTCTTAGTCTTTTTCTGACTGAAGAAAAGGGGACTCATCTAATTCCTACATTTTGCAGTTGAATAAATTCAAAAGAAACACCATGATATTTCAGATGATGAGATAATATATCATGTCTTCTGCAGGGCCTTATCCAGATCCAGTTTTACAATTGTGAAGCTTTATTATATTACTCTACTTAATTAATACATCTGATTTTATTAGATTTTCCCAACTGACAAAATCAAATGGTTCCTTTAATGGGATAATAAAACTAATTTCATTCTACATGTATTTTTCCATTTATTTTAACAATCATAAATCCAAGTTTAGGAGTGGTGTGTTGTTGATCAAAATGTTAATGAGACCATGGCAACCCATTATATCCTTTAATATCCTCTCTTGGCAGAAGTAAATATATCCAGTAATGGCAAGTGCATTAGATGGGCAGTAAGGACTCTCCTGTTTGAACACTGGTTTCTAAGGCAAGCCCCTCACTTAAATGAGCTTCAGTTTCTTCACCTGTGAAATGGAATGGTTAGACAACCATTGGTTAAAACTGTGCAGCCATAAAGAAATCAAGGAGGTCACTCAAGATCAGAGGAAGTGGGAAGCAATTAAGAAGCACCCACTTCATCTAATTGGTCTCATTTTTCATCTATTTTATAGTCATGACTGCTTTTATTAGAAAAAATAAGTTTCTGTTTCTAAAACCAGTTTGAGACACCATTTAGAAAGATTAATCAAGATCTTGTCCAATTCCTGAAGTGGAAGAACACTTTACAATATGAGCTAAGGTCCTAGGGCATGTGTCCTAAGCTTCTGATGGCTGTGTAAATCTATTAACATGGTTTGAGACTATTTATAATCCAGTGTAGGACAACCGAATTACTTAAAAGCTTTTAGGAAAAAATTTTCAATACCTGACAACATCCCAGGTGTATAAGTCAGAATCTGGAGGGAATGGGAGATGGCTGTATTGGAAATGGAACGTGTATTTAAAATCACATTCCCAAGTTATTCTGCTGCTCACCTTCAATTAAGAACCATTATTTTAACTATTGTTTTTTGTGTTTTCACTCCTTAGTTTTCTATTTGATTTCCCACCACACAATTAATACCACCATTTGCAGTAATCAAATCAACTAGGTTTGGGAAGTAGAATTTTCATTTTGTAACAAAGAACTTTCACTTTCTTCACAAAGAGTGAGCAGTGCAATCTTACACAAAATGGCCTGCGCAGGAAGCCAGAGATCTCAAAACCTATCTGAACTTTATTAGGATCCTTTGAGGACTAACAGTGCTAGGTTTCTGCTGAAGCAAAGATAACTGTACTTACAAACTGTGCATCTATTTCCATTCTAGTCTATGTCAATTAGCAAGAGCTACAAAAGGCTTAGAGTCTGCTTGTAGGAAACAACCTGCTCTGATGTAACAGCTGCAGCCTTTGAGACAAATGACAGGAAAGAAGAGGCCTAGGAAACTGGGTATTAGTTGCTTTACGTGACATATGTTCCCCAAGAATATAAATGAAAGTGTGCGAACGGTCCTCTTTCCACTGATTACTATGTTTGCAGGATGGAAAATTTGGAAGATGGGTCAATAGAACTCTTTTAACAGTCATCCGTCAAGAAACTTAAGACTAGACTGCAAAGTGGAATTCTATGGTAGTCAACGAATTGTCTTGGATAGATTTCCAAATCTGTGCTGGTGATGTCCATCAAAGCAACAACTGTGATGAAACGAAAGCAGTAGTTATGCTATCTCATTTATAATCCCAATTAAGTTCTTTCCTAGCAGAGTGGCCTTTAGAATCTTTCACAACCTCTTTGACATGAAAAATTTGGTAAGTATCTTGGAGGGTGAGTTGGAAATTGGCAGGTAGAGGAGATAAAGGAGTATTGGGGGTAGAATGCACAGCATGGATGAACACAGTGGGGGTAAGACTGCCTGCTCTTAGGGGAGAATGGCAAAGAGGCAGTGCTTAAAAGCCCTGATCTGGGGTCTCAGTGGCTCTGAGTTGGGGTTCTGCTTCCTAGCTTTCACTGAGCTCCTCCAAACCTCAATTTCCTCATCCTCATCACCACTGTGCTCGACTGTGGTAAAGGCTAACTGAGACACTCTGGTTCTCAGCACAGTACTTGGCATATGGTAAGTTGCCACTGTGGTGGAGGAGAGATGATGATTTTGAAGGTAACTTAAAGGAAGATGGCTAAAAAAGTATAAATGTGATCAATGGTCCTTTGGGAATTTTTGGTTCAGTTAGTGAAGATGGTCTTGACACAGTCTTTGGTTCAGAGACATGGGAAAGATGGACGTTTTATACATGGGCGAGAGGTGTGAAGAAGCATGGATGAGGGTTTGAATGAAAGAAAGCAAGGCCAGCTGCTCAAAGGAATGAGCAGGGGCCGTGGCAATAGAGTACAGGAAGGAGATGCAAAGGGCAGACCCTAGAGCAGTGCACAGGGAGAGGGTGAGATAAGGTGACACATTTGGGAAGACTTGGGTGAGTGGCAGCATGTGGGGAGGAAGGGGCAGTAAATCAGAGTTTCTAGGTTGGGCAGCTGAGTGGATGATGATTTCTGAGAAGTAAATCAGGGAATATAAGAGTGTGAGTGAGGGAATGAGTGGGTAGGGGTCAAGAGAGTTTTAAAAATAAAAGTTTAGAATGTAAACTAAGCAAACCTCCTATAGGATTCTTGAACATCCCCTGAGAGAGCACACATGTTCACCACATACTATGTCAGTATCTTCAAGGAAAATTGCAGTGTGTCAGTCAACAAGGTTTAGCCAGCACTTACCTGTACGCCCCAGGGAGGGAGCTGCTTTCCAGCACGGTCTGAATCTTTAAGGACCCAGGAAAGCTAATCAGACAGCATTACTTTACTATCATGGTGTGTGGTCTTTATGGTTTTCAAACTTTACCAAATGTATTAGCTCATGCAAGCTGCCCCACATCTCATTCGTGAAAGGGACCAGATTTTGTCGCCACTATTTCACTACTAAAATGGAAAGGTTTGCTCAAGTCCAAATAGCTGGTTGCTGGAGGAGCTGGTGCTCTTTACACTAATTCATTCTGTTTTTAACCATCCTATATAATAAAAGCCTAATATGCTAAGTGCCTGGTAGTCCAGGTGTCCATTCAACCAATCAAAGCATAATATGCTAATGATATGCTAAGGCCGCTCAACTACTTGCTATGACATGCACTGACCACCAGGGGCCAGATAGTCGACTGGTTGACTAGTTGCTATGACATGCACTGACCACCAGGGGGTAGACGCTCTGACCGGTAGGTTAGCTTGCTGCTGGGGTCCGGCCGATTGGGACTGAGCGAGATGGGCCGGACATGCCCTGGAGCCCTCCCATGATCCCTCTCCAGATGGCCAACCACCCACATCCCTCCCCAGCCCTGAATGTGCACTGTGGGGCCCCTCTGCCTGGCCTGCACCCTCTCACAATCTGGGACCCCTTGGGGGATGTCAGAGAACTGGTTTTGGCCAGATCCTGCAGGCCAGGCCGAGGAATCCCACTGGAGCACAAATTCGTGCACGGGGCCTCTAGTAGTTATATATTTAACATAAGTGCAAGTATGTGTTTATAAATATTTGCATTTTTAAAGTATGACATCTATTTTAAAAAGTGTTATAGTAATGTTACATTACCTTCCAAAATGCAGAGTAAAAACTTTAGCCATTAAATGTAAACCTTTAATCATAGAACTTGAAATCTGAGAGAAGTTCCATTACAAAAATGTTGAGACATACTTTGCCGACACCAATGACTGAAGGTTTGTACAGCAAATGACCACGAGGCACATGGGTCACCAGTACTGAAGTGGCCACCAGCTAAAAGGTACTGTGGGCAGCTTTACCACCCAGATGGAATACCTGGATACTCATGCATTTGCTTAAAAAAAATTACTGTGCATTGAAAATGTGTTTTATAGTATATTATGTGCTGGTGTTTCAAACCTGAAAAATACAATCCCTGATCCTCCAGTGGAGGAGCCGAAAGGGTACATAGAAGTTACTATTGGAATGCCATGTGCTTCTTGTGAAGGAGGAAATTCAGAGGAGTGGGTCCTAACCTAGGCTCTGGAGCTAAGGCAGGACGCAGAGGAAGTGACCTGAGTGTGGAGTGTGTGTAGTGGTTAACCAGGATAACAGCTGGCAAGCGTATGATTGAACAGTGGGGCAACACTCAGGCTCTGCCTCCCATTTTTTGAAAACTTCTGCTTCCTGGGCAGATCTCAGATTAGGACCCTTCAGATTGACTTACTTTGCAGCTCTATTCCTAAACTGATGTTTCTCTTGTGATTAGAAAGTACTCAGACTTGAACCAGAGTTGCCCCTGTCCTCTGGTGGCAAACTGGTAAAGGGGTGTCCAAATGGATTCCACTCTAAGTCACTGCACATAGAATTATAAATGCTACAGCTGGAAGGGAATTAAATCCAGCCCTTTAATGTATATGTAAAAAACCTGGTGATGTAAAAAGTATTTATAAATAAGAGCACAGTATCTAAGATTAAAGTAAATGCAACCCTCCCTGATGATTTGGTCAAAGTAATATTTGTCACACATGCAAATTTAGACATGACTTTTTCCCCCCCCCACCACCTAACACCCCCACTCTTCCTTTACTTCACTTGCAAAGAAGGTTGGATAGCTTTTCATATTTCATATTCATCAAGTTTAATTTCTAGGTATGTAGTTTGTAGTTTCATCTGCCTATCGTATTTCTAACAGTGGCTATTTTTTAAAACAACTGATTTCCATTCTAACGTAAAGGCCCAATTAGAACTTAGATGATCCTCATGGAGGAATTATGCATAAATATATTGAAGTATAGAAAAAGACAGGCAGGAAAGAAAGGAGGGAGGTGAAGGGAGAGAAGGAGAGGCAGGAACCCAGCTCAAACACAATTTTTAACCATAAGTGATCGCCGTAACTAAAGGAAAAAGTACAGTAGGTCCTCGGTGATGTCAGAGATCTGTTCCTACAGCGCAATGCAACGCGATTTCGCCGTAAGTCGGAACCCACCTACGTAAGCACCCGCGTCACTCACATGGAGCACATACACAGCAGTAATGAAGTGAAACAGTAAAAAAAATTTAAAAGGTAACAATTCCCGACCTTCACTTGTGGTAAAGAAATAATAAAAAACATAAAGCACATATGTACATATGTTGAAAAGACGGAACTTTTTTTTTAATGAATAAATGGGAGATGGCGACGTAACCACGAAACAACATACATCGAATCCGACGTGACCCGAGGACTGTCTGTAATAGAAAGATATTTAAGAGGGTTCATTAAAAATTTTTGAGGAAGATAAAATGAAGGGAGAAAAGTATTTATGTAGTAGGGTAGAATGGAAATGAGATGACCTTTAATGCCAAAACTATGATTGGGACACCAATTCTCAGTTAACAGCAATACAGTTTTGCCATTTGAGAGAAAATTATTTAATGTGGAATCCCTGACATTATGTAAATGGCACTTAAAGGTAACTTGATGAGTCTGTAAATGGGGATATGGGAAAATGACATTCTGTAACTGTAAGATGAATGGCCTCGATTTAAGCCCAATAGCACACTCTTGTTGCTGTTGTTACAACCAGCCACCTTTGGTTCACACCATCAACCTCCAATAAAACACAGTTGGCAGCACTGGTTTCTGAGGTATGCCCAACATACTTGATCCAAATTTAAAAGGATCCTGCTGTCTATATCATTGGAGTAAAAAAGATAAATTAATCAAAACTGTAGATAAATAAACCATTAAATCAGATGTTGCTGGCCAATTCTGCAGCCTCAATACCACATAGGCCTTTTATGTGATCCTTAAAATAATGTCCCTCTCTGGTTAACAGTTGGTATTACTTCTTCCCCATAGGATCCTGTTGTGTAATGATGCCTAATACATCTTCATAAAGCTGGCAATGGTAAATCAGGTTTTCCTGGTAAAAATTCAGCATAGTTCATGAAAGCTCCCTTCAAACCTAGAGTCAGAAGTATAACACATCATCATTTGGTTCTCAACTCTGACAGGACATTAAACCCCCAAAAAGCTTTCAAAATAATACTGCTGTCCCAGAACCCTCACCCCAATTATTGTGGCCAGGATTAGAGGCTGAGCACTGAGGTTTTTAAAGTGATTTCAATATGCAGCCAGAATTGAAAATCATTGGTTTGAGTGTTTTTGATAAATCAGAGTATAATTTGGAAAAAAAATTACATTAAAACAAAAGCATTTACAAGTTAACACTTGAATGCTAATTTTATCATCATTTTGCTTCCTCTAACCATGATGATATTAAGCTCCTTCTATTCAAGTCTTTTGCTCCATTTTTATTTGTCACTGTTTTTCTCAGGGATTTATAGAAATTATTTATATAGTCTGGATATCAGTCCTTTCTTTGATGTATATATTTTCTTTGATAAATGTATTGAGAATATTTTCTCACAGCCTATCCCTTACTTTTCCAATGTTTTTGTTTCAAAGAGTAGATGTTTTAAATTTAGATGAAGTCTAATTTATTAATTATGTTCTTGTATAGTTTGTGCTTGGTGTCCTCTGTACCCCAATGTTTTAAATATAGTATTCTATACTAGAGGCCCAGTGCACAAATTCATGCATGGGTAGGGTCTGGCTGGGCTGTGTCGGCTAGGGGAGGGGCCTTGGGCAGTTGGCCTGCTGGCCCCACCCCCTTGTCAAACTCTGGGTGGAGACAATTTGCATATTAGCCTTTTATTATATAGGATTTTATTCTAGAAGCTTCAAATTATTTTTCCATTATGATGTATAGAAAAGTTGGGGCTCATTCCCCCTCCCCCCATAAACATATCCAATTGTTTCAAAATTATTTCTCGAAATTATTTCAAATATCAATTGACCATAATGTGTAGGTATATTTCTGGGATCTATATTATATCCCATTGGTGTATTTGTCTATGTTTATGCTAATACCACTCTGTCTTTATTATTGTGCCTATACAGTACATCTTGAAATCAAGTAGTATGAGTCCTATAACTTTCTTCTTTTGTAAAATTGTTTTTACTATTCTAGGTCAGATCATTTGTATTTCCATATAAATTTTAGACTCAAATTTCTATAAACATGCCTGCTGTGAGATTATGATTGGCATTTCCAACTTGTAAGAGTTTTATTATTATTTTCCTTCTTCTCTTACTGACTTGAGCCACCACAAAAGATAGAATAGCTCCTTTGTTTGTCCCCAATCCTATGAAAATCATTTAATATTTCACCACTGTATGATGTTAGTTACAGGTTTTTCATAGATTCCCTTTATAAGACTCAGGGTACTTCCATCTTGTTTCAGTTTTCTGACAGTTTAAAAAAAAAAACCCACAAAGATCATTAACCAATAAAACTATCCAGACTTTATGGAAATATATTTATTACCAAATTAATTTCTTTAATAGATATCATTCTATTAAAATTTTTTTAAAAATTTAACTTATCATTTCAATTATGTTTCTTTTTAAATCCTCACCCGAGGATTACCTTTTTATTGATTTGAGAGAAAGAGAAAGGGAGAGGGGGAGAGAGAGAAAGAAACATCAATGTGAGAGAAACATCTATCAGCTGCCTCTTGTATGCACCCCCACCAGGAATTGAAATCTGCAACCGGGGTATGTGCCCTGACTGGAAATTGAACCCACGACCTTTCGGTATATGGGATGACACTCCAACCAGGGGAGCCACACTGGCCAGGGCTCAATTATGCTTTAACCACCTTTTTAGATTACACATTTTGAAAAAATATTGCAAGTATATTTGTATCTTAAAGTTAGAAGATCAAATCCTCTTTATGTTAGCAAATGTTTAAAAATCTCTAATTTCCAAAAATGTCACCTCATTAGAAATTTTAGAATGAATCAAAAATACTGTCTAAACCAGCCGTGGGCAAACTATGGCCCGCGGGCCGGATCCAGCCCATTCGGCTGTTCTGTCCGACCCGCGGAGCCAAAAGAGCAGAGGGTTCTCTTGCTCTCCCCTCCGCTCCTTCACCAGCAGCAGTGTTAACATGGCAACGTCGGGAAACACGGCCGCAGCTCCTTCTTCTGAGTGGGCGGATTTATATCCGCCCATTCAGTAGAAGGAACAACCTCTCAATCTTCCAGAGGCTCCTTGTAATGCCCGCGGACCTGTCTCCGGACATCACCCTGGGAATGCGTAGACACGTTATCATGGTGATGTAGGGAGACACGCCCCTGGAG
The DNA here is from genome assembly GCF_963455305.1 of Plecotus auritus. NCBI lineage: Eukaryota > Metazoa > Chordata > Mammalia > Chiroptera > Vespertilionidae > Plecotus > Plecotus auritus. Next base: position 52,289,225 of record NC_137776.1, read on the forward strand.
AGCACAGTATCAGAGCATTAGCTAAAAAGGAGACCAACAACACTGTTCCCACTGAAGTTGATGTTTTAAAGACCAAAAACCTTTCAACCCAGTCTACATTGCCATCTACATCTACGTCCTGGGCATAATTTGGAAGTTGCACTAAAGAAAATGTTTAACTTACTGTTTACACATTTTGTTCTTTTCTATTTGTTTTAGTTTTAAATTATTTTATTATATTTAAGTTTAATTTGAAAGGCTTTTGTACCTTTCCTTTGTTAGGCAATTTTATTTTGCCTTTGCCATCTTCAATATAAGGTATATTATTGTGCTATGATTCCTCCATTTTTTGAAGTTTCAAATTATAATAATTAGTGTTTACATTCTTCTTGTTAAAATGTTTGAAATGAATAAAACTATTGAAATAAAAAAAAAGACCGTACCCTTTTATGTAATGATGTTTACTTTGAATTTATATTAGTTCACACCAACACTCCATCCATGCTTTTGTTCCGGCCCTCCGGTCCAGTTTAAGAACCCATTGTGGACCTTGAGTCAAAAAGTTTGCCCACCCTGGTCTAAACATTTGTTCTTTTATTAGATTCAGAATTAAGCCCCAATAACTTATCAAACACAATTATTTCATTTCCCCTCGTAAGAACATACATAATTTTTTTCTGTTCCCCATCTTTATTTTATTTTTGTATCACCATTTATCCCCCTCTATGCACTCTCCCATCTCCCTGACCTCCCACCTCCCTGACCTCCCCCTCCCCCAACCTGCAGTCACCATACTGTTGCTGTCAATGTCCATGAGTTCTCTTTTTTGCTCAATCCCTCCACCCCCTCCCTACCACTAGAGTTGTCTGCCTGCTCTCTATCTATGCACCTGTCTCTATTTTGTTTGGTAAGAAACCTAAGTATTTTGGCAATTCATCATTTCTATCCTCCTTTTCAGTTTTCTAATTTGTGAAATAAAGAGATTGGATTAGATAATCTCTAAGAATTCACCCAGCTACAATAGCCTATTAATTAAAAAAAGGGGACATATGTAATACTTTCAACCATAAAATTTAAAACACACACACACACACACACAGTTATACTGCATCCTTCTTCAGATAAGGCATTAAATGTTTTACCTACAGTTTGAATATGGTTAGCTTGACATTCATTAAATCTATTTTTGGGAGTTTCTAAAGAACTTCACAAATGCATTTTAAGCAAATTTGGACTTTCTTATTATAGGTGGAGGACCAGTATAATCTACTTAACCAAATTGCTATTAGTAGCCAGATCTTTTTTAATTTTATTGATTTTTTTTACAGAGAGGAAGGGAGGGGGATAGAGAGTTAGAAACATCGACGAGAGAGAAACATCGATCAGCTGCCTCCTGCACACCCCCCACTGGGGATGTGCCCGCAACCAAGGTACATGCCCTTGACTGGAATCGAACCTGGGACCTTTCAGTCCGCAGGCCGACGCTCTATCCACTGAGCCAAACCGGTTAGGGCAAGTAGTAGCCAGATCTTAAAGCAAGATATTTTAGAACTAAATGTTGCCCTTTTAGTAATATACACTCTTTAGTACAGAAACACAGTTATTAAATTTTTAAAGAAATTAAAGATGTCTGACTTATAGAGACTATACAATTTTATGACATACTGTGTCAACCTTAAGAAATGTTTTTGAGCACATGCTATGCACAAGAAACCAAAAATATAGTAGTGAACAAAAATACACACACACACACACATACACACACACACACCTGCCCTCATAGAGCAAATACTCTTGTGAATGCAGATGAGAAGAATAAGACCAGTGAATTAGCTCGGACATTCTTGACTCATAGTAGAAATGTTGCAATACTTGTTTCCATTGATTATTATGCCTTCCTACTTCTTCTATCTCTACTACATTACTGCTGCCCCACTCCCTGATCAGGATATTAAATGCACAAAGCTGAATTTTTATAATTCATGGTTTATTATAAAAATTCATTATTTTTTCATGAAATCGATGAGTAAGGTATTTTCTTTTACTTTAAAAACAACACCATGGAGATAGAACACAACCAAATAATTATAATATTACCAATTAATTATATATACCTCTTTTCTATTCCCTTTCCTCACACCTCAATGCCCCTCCCTCATAAGTAGTCATCTTTTAATTCTCCAATTGCTCCAGGAGACAAATGTTCCCATCTTAGAATGAGAAAAAGGAGTGTGAGTGTAGTATGCTCTAAAGGAAGTTATGTTGTATCTTCTTCATTTTCTTCCCACAGGTCTAACAGAGCACTAGGACAGAGTATGGGTTTAGTTACTCTTTGGTGTATGGAAGTGTTATAGAAACTCTTGGTTCTGTCATACAGTCCCTGCAGGCATTGCCATTCAATATAATACATGCCTCTGTAAGAAGTATGCTGAACAAAATGAACCACCATGTGCAGTTAAATGGATACTACTTTTGCCTTTTAAGAGACAGGAATCTAAACTAAACTCCTTTGTATATATGGTAATGAGGTATTTGCGTAATCATTGTAAAGTATATTAAAATATCATAATACAAGCAATGGAAATGCACCAACATTTGTATAGCAATAGAAACTTTGGTTTGAAAAAACTGACACTAACTTGCTTTGCATTTAATTACAGTTAATTTCAACCATCACTGATTCCATTATTAAAAAAAATAAGAAAAAAATAAAAACATAGAGGATTACAAAGTCTAGTAATGATGTGAAGTCTTCTGCTTTATTTTGTTAATTGAACTGGAATAATGAAAGAATTTCACTTTGCTCATTGGTCCAATGTGAACCTGCTAAGACACCCTCTAAAACTTGGTTCTTATTTAATCATAACCACTATCACACTTAGAATCACATATTCCTTTCCTTGTTAGCTGCTACACATGCTGTATTGGAGCTAAAAGCAATCCTATTCCAGACCTATAAAATCACACTAGCCTCATTTCCTCCATTTAATGCACTCCAATCTATGCTTGGATGGTTTAAACAAAGTTGAGTATTACTACCACTACCTTTATAAGGTAAACATTTTCACTCAACTCTTTCATAGCCCAGTTGATGTGGTAGTGAGTTGATGTCAAATATTTTGCAATCCCTAGTTTACTCAATGAAATACTTCAAACTTTAATCGTGTCTGTTATCATTCAAAATAAAACCTCCATGCTAAAACCATTCCCTGAAAACCTCTCCCATCTTTCACACAACTAGTAAATACAAAATATTGCAACCATTCTCATTCTTAGCAACTTCTGAGTTGAATTCCCCATGCCGTGGACCAAAGGCACAGAATACTGTGCCCTCACGCTTTCCCACTCTTCTGAATACAGAGACAGTGAAAAGGCAAGGCCTCCAAACCACCTCACCATATTCGGTCAGGAACATGGCAGCACACAGGCTGCACTGTGCAGGGTTAGGCCTGTGCAGAAACAGTAATCTTTGTCCTGTTCAACGATACACAGTTACACACACACACACACACACACACACACACACACACACACACACACATTGGGTTATACCTATCCAATACAAAAGTCATATTACTTCGAGTTGAAGAAGTAAATTTTGTGATAATCAGTCAAGCTAATTCCTTCTAAATAAATGATTTACTGATTAAATTTCTCATTTTAAACTGTTGCTTGCATCCCATCTATTATCTTCCGACTGATGGGGTGGGGTAGGGTAGAGAAGCAATAACCAATGGCTATAGCTACAACACTGCTGCAGCTTGCATTGAGGCTGAAAAGAAGCAGGCATCCTAAGATTCAAGAGCATGGACTCACAGGAGCCGTATCAATAGGAAGGAAGACAGAGAAGGTAATAACACTTATTTGTACAGACACAAGTTTAAATTTAGAGACTTAATTGTGGATCATATAAAGTCTTAATTAACATTTCCTAATCAGATGTTTTAAGTGATCGTGATTCCTTCCTCTCTGCAAACTGCTTAACCAAGAGCAACAGAAGTGTCAGACTTGTACAGAACTAGAAAACGAGGGTTGTCTGAATTATGTGCAACAAATACTGGCTGAGAATTTTATTTACTAGTGGCCCAGTGCACGAAATTCATGCACGGGGTGGGGGGTGTTCCTCAGCCCAGCCTGCACCCTCTCCAATCTGGGACCCCTCGAAGGATGTCCTACTGCCGGTTTACAGGGATCGGGCCTAAACCGGCAGTCGGACATCCCTCTCACAATCCGGGACTGCTGGCTCCAGCTGCTCACCTGCCTGACTGCCTGCCTGATTGGCCCTAACCACTCTGCCTGCCGGCCTGCTCACCCCCAACTGCCCCCTGTCACTGGCCTGCTCACCCCCAAATGCTCCCCTGCCAGCCTGATCACCCCCAACTGCCCCCCGTGCCAGCCTGCTCACCCCCAACTGCCCTCCCTACTGGCCTGCTTGTCCCAACATCCCCTCCCCACTAGCTTTCTCACCCCCAAATGCCCCCCTGCTGGCCTTCTCACTCCAAACTCCCCCCCCTGCTGTCCTGATCACCTCCAACTGACCCCCACTGACGGCCTGCTCACCCCCAACTGTCCCCTTTGCTGGTCTGCTTACCCCCAACGGCCCCTGCCATCCCATCCTGGCCTGATCACCCCCCAGCGAACCAAGGTCCCAGCCCCTCCTTTTTTTATTTTTCTTTTATTTTCTTTTTTTTTTTTTTCAGCGCCTCCTTGAGTGGAGGCCAGGGCCGGCTGGAAGCAAGTATCTAGGATTTATTTATCTTCTATAATTGAAACTTTGTAGCCTTGAGCAGAGGCCAGGGCCGGCCAGGCGGGCAGGAAGCTTGGCTTCCTCCATTGCCGGGGCAATCCTAGCCTCCTGCTTGCTCCAGCTCTGTGGCCGGCCACCATCTTGGTTGGGTTAATTTGCATACTCTCTCCTGATTGGCTGGTGTGCATGGCTTGTGGGGTGTAGCAGAGTGATGGTTAATTTGCATGTTTCTCTGTTATTAGTGTAGATAATTTCTGTATAGCCATGAAGTTACCACAGCAGTCTGAGCTACTCCTGCCATCTAGGGAACCAGGTAAAAGCCACATCGATAAGGCACATGGAAATCACGAGGTGGTGACAATTTACGGCTCTAAGAATCTATGTTTCAGTGTAAATAACTTGACAGAATTTCATTTTTCTTAATAGTTTCTGAACTTAAAAAACTACAAAATTCATTGATAGGTGCCTTGAAGTTTTGTCCCATTTGTTTTCTTTATTACTTTACTTAAGAATAAAGAGATGTGGCCCTGACCTGTGCATCTCAGTTGGTAGACCTTCATTCCATGCACTGAGAGGTCTCCAGTTTGATTTTTTTAAAATATATGTTTTTGACTTTAGAGAGAGGGAGAGGAAGAGAGAGAGAAACATCAATTGGTAGCCTCCTCCACGCCCCCTACTGGGGACCAAATGTGCAACCCTGGCATATACCCTGACCTGGAATCAAACTGGAGACCTCTCAGTGCATGGAATGAAGGTCTACCAACTGAGATGCACAGGCTAGGGCCACATCTCTTTATTCTTAAGTAAAGTAATAAAGAAAACAAATGGGACAAAACTTCAAGGCACCTATCAATGAATTTTGTGTGAACTCAAGCACTGTGGTCACACTCCAGAAGACAATTTTCCCCTCAAAATAACTTTTTCTTGATTCCATTTAACTGCTTCCAGAATCTTAACATTTTCTGGTCTATAGATTACTTGAAATAAAGATGCCATACTTTTCCTCATTCTTACAAAAAAGTGTTTGTGATAGCAATTTGGTCCTGTTGCTTTTTGGCCTGGCTGCTAAGTGAAGGGGCGTTCCTAGCAGAGTGCCACAGTTTAGATTCCCCGACAGAAAGTTCCTTTTCGTGCCCATGAGATTGGCAGAAAAATAAGTGGGAAAATTCTTGCTTTTGAAGTCCTGATATATTTGATTTACTATTCCTTGAAACACCCCAGAGATTCTTATTTATGATATAAAGAATGACTAGACCAGTGTAAGGGGATGTTAGCAAGGAAGACATAGTATTTGATAAACATCTTATGAAGGAGGCTAGTCTTACTCAGGGGAGAGTTGGGTGGTATTTTATTTAGCTGGCAAATAAGTGTGCACATTCTTGATCAAAATCGTTCAGGGCCAGTCTATATGTTTAACTGGAAATTACTTTATTGCCTTTCCCAAGTGTAAAGTTGGTGACAATGGTTGATTTTTCAATTCTCAATAGAATTGCAGGTTCCCCTTCTGAAGAAAACTGAACACAACACTCAAATGTACATCACATCTCTAAGATAATTTCTTAGCTTATTCTTCGAACTATGTGTCCTCTATGAAATATAAGTGATTTCTCCAAGGTAGCACAGTAATAGAAATGAGACATTATTCTCTTGCTCTATATCCAGCAGAGAATTCTGGAAAATGTTGGGACACTTTATCAAAGAAGATACAAAAACTAACCAATCTTAACTGAAATATTTAATTGAAGTCAGATTACCATACTGCTAAAAGGGAAAGAAAATTAGTTAAGATATTTTAGAATCCTTTTACCTGGCTTCTTGGAGGAAGTAAAGCATATGTCCCATTAACTAACATTTATTTTTGTAAATACCAGACTTGTTGGAAATCTTTTGAAAATGTATACAATATCTCTGTCCTTTTTAAGCAGAATATTGAAAACTCTATGTGATGCCATACTCAGTTACATCAGTGGCCCCCAGTGGACCAAAACTCCCATTAGTTATGCAATGTGTAGTCTCTTCCCCTGGAGTCTGGACTAGCCCTGTGACTAGTTTTCAACAATAGAATGAGGCAAATGTGATACTATACCAGTTCTCGCCCAAGGACTTACTAAGCCTCGTAGCTCTTGCTTTTGTACTCAATAAGAAATTCAATTCCCTGAGCCTCCTGGAGAGCCCACAGTGCAGTGTGGTATCTTCAGCCATCATCCCCAGCTGACCTTCCAGCCAGCAACCAAAAGTGACCTGCAGTCATATGAGTGAACCACCTTCTGAGTGGATCCTCCAGCCCCATTTGAATCAAGCCAGCTGACATCCCATGGAGCAGAGATGAGCTGTCTCCTAGAATCATGCCCAAATTGTAGACACATGAACAAATAAATGATTGCTATTGCTCTAAGCCACTGTGCTTTACGATAACAGTCAACTGAAACACTGTTCTTGGTCTTTTCTGAATGGATCATGGTCATGATATTCTATGAAGAACACAAAAGGCATCAACAAGTCTAGATTATTGTTTCAGGTTCACCATTTATAGGATGGTTCCTTGGCTATTCACAGCCTCAACACTGCCTATCCCACAGGAGTGCTGAATAAATTGAGTGACTTAAAACACAGTGCTTTCAAAATTCTACATCTGAATCTATTCACTGTTAGCACAATACATTTAACTCTCAATTTTAATTGTTTTTCTATTACTACCTATATAAAAGTAAAGTTTTGGAACCAAAGAGGTAACTTAATTTTTTTTTGCATCCATATACTTGATTTTGTACATGTTTTAGAGTTGGTAAGCCACAGTTGCCAGCAGTTTAAACACTTCATAAACAAGATGTTGGTATACTTGTATACATAGTGGGCCAATTTTCATTTTAAAGAAGCAATTACAAACTATTTCAAAATTATTAGTCTTTTAAAAATTTCCCCAAACATTACAATGGTTCTGTGATAATGCATTTCCCAATAATGTTCTCTGCAAGCAATTTTACTCTTTCTTCTCATGTTTTCCAAACTGCTAGACAAAAGGAACACAAAAATCCTTGATACGTGTAGCCTTTGGCCAGTCACCTAATAATCCTGAGATTCAGTTTCATTCGCATAAATTAGGGATAACTACTTCTGCCTTGCAGTTGTGTGTAAGTACTCATTGTTAGAGGCTCTACAAAGGCATTCAACACATGGCAGTCGATAGTCACTGTCACTATTATCACCCTGATTTCTTTTGTGTGCCATAGCAATCTGTATGCCTTCAATTTTATGGTTTAGAGATCTTAAGGCAATCTGCTTTTTTATATTCCCACTCAGAAGAAATAATATGAAAAAACAGACCCAAGAGATTCAAAAATAGCAAAAACAAGGCAGATTTTTTTTTCTCCCTGAGAATTTGGCAAAAGGCATTTTATATGTGTGTGTATGTGTTTATATCATATTCTGAATATGAGCTCCCAAAGCAGAGAGTTGATCTTATATCTTCTATTCAGCATCTTAAAAACTAGGGGTGATTAAAGAAAATATCATTATGACAGCAGCCAACAGCAAAAACAACAACAAGAACAGATATGCAAGAGCCTGTACCTCTGATCCCTTTATAGTGGAATAAACCAAAATTTTAGTGAGAATAAATGACACATAACCTCAAGTGTCATGCCTAGTTTTTGAAGCCAGATTTCCAGGCAGCTTTAGCAAATGCTCCAAATTGAAAGGGCAGGGAGAACACAGCTCTTTCTGATCTCTTCCCATTCTGACTGTTGTTAGACTTCAGTTTCTGATCCGCGAAGGGAGGTGGGTGAAGAAGCTAAATGCAAGTCTATAGTTCTAACTCCTGAATGCCAATTCATTATCTGAAATCCCAGAAACTATCTTTATCAAGAAATTCCAAAACTGTTTTGGAGTCTGTATTGAGCTAAAATAAAAAACCAGACATAGTGTAATAATACCCATCAGAAAAGCAAATCCCTATAGCTCACATTATTTTTTTGTTGTTGTTGGTACATTTCAGACATTTAAAGTCCAAAGAAAAATATCCGACTACTAATGAGGCATTCATAAGAAGTCATTTAAAGCCATCTAGATTGTTTATCAAAATAATACCCAATGCCTCCAGAAATAACAATGGGTTTTGAGAGAATACCATGCATATTTTGATTCTACCTAGTCTAGTAACATACATGGATTGCAACCAGGAAAGGACAAAGTAAATAAAATAAAGAGATGAGCTAGTATCACCACTTATGATAAAAACAAAGAACAACAGCTGTGCAAGAGTACTAGTGTGTGAAAAAGAGAACACCTAGCTATAAATGGATTCCAGTCTTTAGTCCTATGCAAATTTGCCTCAGTATCACTCCAAATCACCTTGGGGAAAGTGTGAGGAATGGCAGAAGTACCAGAAGTAGAGTTGGGTAGATATTCTTTCAGTTTTCATAGCAGGCAAAATGAAGAATTCACCCAATGTTTATTCTTTCATTTACCAAAATTCTTTTAAGAATTTCTAATACAGGGTGGGGCAACAGTAGGTTCACAGTTGTTTGTATGGAAAATAACATAGTAATAAATAATACAAGAATAAACTCTCTGTTTTGCTTACCCACAACTGTAAACCTACTGTTGCCCCACCCTGTATGTACTAGGATATTGGGTGTTAGAGATAGTAATCTTGCCATTAAAAATTAAGAAAAATAAGAGTCAAGTAATAAACAACCTGAAAAATAAGTGCATGGGCCACAGAGGATGGGAGGAAATGGTATGCTGAGTGTGGGTGAGGAAACTATACTTCAATTTGGTTCCACAAACATTTATTAAGTTCCTTTTGTGAGCCAGACACTGGGCATATAAAAAAAGAATGACCTACAAAGAAGGTAGGCCACTCCTTAAAAAACAATGGAAAAGGGAGTAGAAATGCATCCAATTTTATATGGAGTTGAAATTTTAACAAAAGGGAAATGGGGCTTGAAGAGAGAGAAGAGACAGAGACAAAAAATTGAGAAATTATATAAACAATGGTGTCTATTTTTGTGTGACTCTTCTAACAGTAGAGAACACTAAGGCAGGGCTTAAGGGGAAAAAAAAGAAAATGAGGCAAGTGTGAAAGTGTTATGAGTAAGAATGAGTATCATCATTATCACCCAGTACTGAGGGTACTGAAGGCTCAGCTGACAAGAGACAAGGATACATTTTAGGGATATGAGTCAAAAGTCATTGTGAATGCTGCCTTTTTCTGTGGGCCAGAGCCATGCCTTAATCATCTTGCTTTGGTGAGTGTAGATTTAGAACTTTGTATACAGTGTGCATTTTTCTCAGAGCATTAGATATTTTACTGAAAAAGAGTGAAAGGGAGAAGAAAATGGAAAAGAAAAATTATAATTAAAAGGCTGACAAGGGTGAGATCAAGACAGTTAAGTAATTCCCAACAAAAAGAGGAGAGACCACAATAGGGAGAGAAAAAGGGATGTGGATGAAAGAACAGGGAAGTGAATAAATAAACCTGAAAAAATAAAAATGAATATGTGAATGAGTGAATGAGACAATGAATCAAAAAAGGATCTTATAGTCAACATTTGGGGGAGAAATGCTTATTTTGAAACAGAAAAGTTGGAAAGGGGGAAATAAAGAACATGGGAAATGAAGTGCAAAATGAAAGATAACATCCTAGACCTAGACTTACAAGAAGTAAATGTGCACAGTAGGCAGAAACAGGAGAGAAAAGAGAAAAAAGGCAAAAAGAAAAAGAGGAGGAAATATAGAGAAATGTCATGGTACCAACTACGTTTTCTTTAAATTCTTATACATCACTATATCTTTGTCAGTCATGCAATGCCTACAAATGTTTTAAAGACAAAGTGGAACAGTTTATTTACTGTCAATAAAGGAGGATTTACTTATAAGTTTACATATTTATATGCAAAAGGAGGGTTTACCATGAGTCATTTGGCTTAAATTGTGGAATACGTACTTTTATTTTTTTTAAACAGCTCTGCTACAGTAACAGGTAATTTTCTTAGAAACTGAAACGGATTTGGGACAAAGAAGGCTTTAGAATAAAAAGCAAAGGAGGGAGAAAAACAAGGAAAACAGGAATATGTGTTGATTGGTGCTGGCTGTCAGCATGTTGACAAGTGGAAAACAGATGAATAGTCACCAAGAATGCTAAGCGGCAAGACTCTCTGACACAGGCTAAGCAGAGATTTTTTTTCTTTTGATTTTTCCTTTTGGATTTTTGTTCATGGATCACAATTTGCTGTGTGTACGGAAGCACAGCAACTACCAGCACCCTGACTAATACCTGACTTCAATCTCTGTTCTGTCTGCCTCTTTGGTGTCCACACCACTGACACTGTCAGATTTTGCTGAATCACTTGATTCTTCTCCTTAATAAAAAAAAAGGTTCTTATACCATTTAAGAAAGATGATTCATCGAGAACTTTCTTACTTTCTTATGGTACAACTGATAATACACTCCTCACCATAACTGACATATCTATTTATGCAGATAAGTGATTCCCAAACAAATATGCTTCAGGAACACGAGGCCCCAGCTTAGGATTCAGTAGGTCTGAAGCAAGGCCCTGGAATGTAAGGTTCTAAGAAGTTCCATGGTGATGAAGATGTTTGTTGGCGACACTCTGGGAACCACGGATGTAGATAATTCCTACTAAATAGATCTTCTCAAAAGATTTAGTCCTGTATCTACATTAATAGCAAATGAACTTAAGATCCCTTGATTAGCAATGCTCTCTGCTGAAATCATCGAGAATGCTTAAAATACTCCTCACTACTACTAATAGTAAAATTGTTGCTTACTACATATACCTATTTGAGAGAATATAATAGTTGCTAATCAACAAATTCTATATGTCAGAATACGTAAAAAAATTAACGTTTTACACTTCACAATACATTTCGTCATATACAATCCTCTAATATTCTAGTTGATTTTGACTTAAATAAAAGAAAAATTTTGTAAATTAAATATGACTAATTGGATGTTTTAACTCTTATTTTCTATTATCTGTAATTATAAGGAGAAGGTAGATAGAAAATTTTGAGTGCTTCTTTATGGTAGCTCTTGATTATTATATCTTAACTAGAGGCCCCGTGCACAAAATTCTTACACAGGAGGAGGGGCGGGGGGGGGGGGGGAGGCTCAGCACAGTCCACACCCTCTTGCAATCTGGAACCCCTTGGGGATGTCTGACTGCCGGGTTAGGCCTAATCCCGCAGGGATCCCTGTGGGATCAGGCCTAAACTGGCAGTCAGACATACCGCTTGCAATCCAGGACCGCTGGCTACTAACCGCTCGCCTGCCTGCCTGCCTGCCTGATTGCCCCTAACCATTCTGCCTGCCTGACTCATCACCCCTAACCACTCGCCTGCCTGCCTGATCACCCCTAACCACTCTGCCTGCCTGCCTGATCGCCCCTAACCACCTCTGCCTTGGTCCTGGCCACTGCAGCTTTATATGGAAGGACGTCCAGAATGACGTCCGGAAGGTTGTTCGGCTGTCTGGTCTAATTAGCATATTATACCTTTATTATTATAGATTCACTTTAAAATGCAAGGCTCTATTTTTTCCTAATAAAAATTTAACACTAACACTATGTTTTCCAGTTGTGGTAAAGCTTGCTTTTGTGTGTTTGTGTGTGTGTGTGTATGTGTGTGTGTGTTTATGTTTTTACCACGTAAATTAGGAGAAGGTAATGTTTTGTTGTTGTTGTGGTTTAACAAGGCAAAAGTTGCCGTAGAAAAAGATGGACAAAAATGTATAACCCAATAAACGTATTTTTTAGGATTTAACCAAACCCTTTTGAGAGTGTGTGTGAATGGTATTCCTGACTGGGTGAACAGAAAAGTGCTGTGTTCAAAGTTAAACCTTTCCTGTTGTTAGCCACCAGGAGACACTGTTGGCACTAACAGCTTAGCTGCCCTCTCTAGCCAGTCAGGTGTACTGCTATGTCAGGAATTAACATTTTTTAAGCTGTATCTGGAAGTTTACACCCTCATTTTCAGAATTACCTCAGCTGTGGGTAATGGCAGAGGACACTTATGTGGGTACCATAAAAGAAAACAGCCTGAAGCTAGTATTTTGTATTTTGGGGAGGGTGTTAACTGCAAATTCAATAGACTGCCTTCATATATTCTAAAATCTATTATGTAGACACAGTGTGCAATTCAAGATGACACCTAATGGCAATAACAACAGAACTTTTTGAGCTACTTAATTTATAAGAAAATGATGTTTTTAATAGATCTTTACATGTAAAGTATGAATTACAATTATTTGACTGTTGATAAAAAAATTCTTCGATACCTTGCATAGTTAATAAGAATTGCAGTGTCTAGTTTATTGGAAATAAGCAACCATACAGATAAAGTTTATTGAAATCCTGTCAAATAGTGTACGGTGTCACGTAACAGTGTATGTGATTCAGACATCATATCAAAATGAAGGATTGTTAATGTATGATTTAATGAGTATAAGGTTTGGCAATTTCAAATTAAGGCTCAAGTTAAATAACAACATGTTCTACAAAATGGATAGATTTTATTAGCTGTATTCATAATTTAAAAACTGTGATTTTAAAAACCCACACCTTTATATACACTGTCTCTAACAAAACCTAACAAAATCCCTCAAGTAGAATATGCCTGAAGTTTTGCTATTATGCCAGCTTAATCTGCCCATGTACCTTTAAGGAAGAGACCATAAAGGTAAATCCTAAACTTCAGGGCTGTTCATTAAAATCACCCAGAATTCTTTTCCCCCCTCACTCGTTTTTTTTTAATTGTATTTGCGCCTCACGTAAGCTTCTATTTCTAGGACTCTGGTTTATGGACTTACCTTGGTTCCCCTCCCTTGATCTTGGCTCTTTCTAAGGAAATTGGCTCAGACTCCATTTCTGATCATCTTAACTCAGGTTCACTGCATTTATCCAAGTGATCAGCATATCTAAAGGTTTTTGCACCATTCCTTGCAAAAAAGAAGTGATAGTAATTTTTTTTTCAAAATTTTATTAAGGTATTATATGTGTACATATCTTACCATTGCCCCCCCCACCCCACTCCCATACATGCCCTCACCCCCCAATGTTTTGCATCCGTTGGTTACTCTTATGATAGTAATTTTTATATCAAATAAGTAGGCTTTTTAAAATGTATCTATATTTTAAATACTGTTCAAAATACCCACATTTGGAGATATAACCAAACTAAACCAATCCAAATTCACTTGATTCAAAATGCTCTTAGTTTGATATCTCAGGATTTCTACAAATGTTAAGAATGAATCTTGGATTCAAATTTGTTAATAGTCTTACCTCTATCATTTATATTGCAGCTTTTTTAAGATGAATGCTCAGTGTTTTACTGAAAGACTATGAACTGTATACAAACAGATATAAAGAAATGTTGAATAGGTTCCATGAGGAAAATGCATGGCTTTTATTTTCTGAATAGCAACTTCAATAAATTAAAGGGCTCAATATTGTTCCAGTTGGGTGTCTGGAATGAAGAGTGAACCTGCCAGCAGAAATGTTTTCTATTTCTTAAGCACCATCCTGGTCTCTGACAGAATTGATTGGCCTTTTGACACAAAGTTGTAGTGGCAGAGATTTTAAAAAGGAGAAGAAAATTCCTCTTTAACTAACTACCATAACTCAATACACCAAGTGTTCTATTTGAGTGAAGCAAAGATCAATAGCAGCACTATTATATCTTGGCATTTAAAATAATAATGACAACAACATGATGTGAATTTTCCAAAGGGAAAAAAAATGTTTGGTTAATTAAATATTTGGCTTTCTTTTTTAAGCACAAAATTTTCTCCTATACCTGCACCTAAATCAATTAAACATTCTGCACCTATACTACTTAAAAATAATTTTATTACAAAAAAAAACCAAGTTGCCCTACCTGATTTTGTTCAGTGGTTAGAGCAGTGGTCTGCAAACTCATTAGTCAACAGAGCGGCAAAACATGGCTCGCGAGCCGCAGTTTGCCGACCACTGAGCATCAGCCTGTAGACTGAAGGTTCATGGGTTCAATTCCGATCAAGGGTATGTACCTTGGTTGCAGGCTCAAACCCTGGCCCTGGGTAGGGGGAGGTGTGTGGGAAGCAACAAATCGATGTGTCTCTCTCTCATCATGTTTCTCTCTCTCTCTGTCTCTCCCCCTCCCTTCCACTTTCTCTAAAAATCAATGGGAAAAACATCCTCAGGTGAGGATTAACAAAAAAAACAAAACAAAACAAAAAAAAAAGCACTTGGAAAGTACAGAGATCAATATTAAAATACATATTTTAAATAGTACTAAAATATATAAATGGCTGTATATTTATTGTATACATTTTATACAACTTGTATGCAAAGCAACATTCTAGAAGCACTAGAAAAGTAATTCTGTACACAGGTACATGTTCATGGTTATATATATGTATATATACACATAACTTAAACTGGGCAAATTATTTGCAACAGTCACGTTAAGCAAAAGGTTAATGGTGTATCTATTTTTTGTTTAGTATTTTTATGGTTTTCTTACATTCAAGTTATAAATCCATATGAGAGTTATTTTTTGGAAACTATAATTATACTGATATAATGTGTGTGTGTGTATATATATGTATATATATACATACACACACACACACACACATATATATATACATATATATATATAATGAATATATGACTATACGCATTTTATTAAAACCAAACTTCAGAAATTACCTTAGAGCCAGGGTTTACACAAATCTATTAGTAATTCTAAAATTCCAGAACATAAATAAAATTAAAACCACTAAGTTCTAATTCTAGTACTTAGAACATATTAAATAAAATTATATTTTAGATTACCAAAAATTTCACTTTACAACAGGATTCAAAACTAGCTTTCTTTAAATTACTCCCAATAGTATGTGTATTTATGTATCCATCACTATCTATTTGCAGTGTTACAAACACAGAAATTTAAAATTAGAATGATAAAAGCAAGAGATGTATTATAGCATAATTGTATTAATACATTTATGTCTTCTATGAAAAATTCTACCCCTTATGCTACAATTTTAAGACAATGATACTTTAAAAAAATTATATACAAACAGGCAGCAAAACAGACATACTAGTGTGTCGTAGCAATATGTTGATCAATACAGCTCCTAGGGCAATGGAAACTAAGGAGAAAATAAACAAATGGGGCTACATCAAAATAAAAAGTTTCTGCACAGCAAAAGAAACCATCAACAAAACAACAAAAAAGCCCACTGCATGGGAGAACATATTTGCCAATGTTATCTCTGATAACATTACAGTGAACTCATGCAACTTAACAAAAGGAAGATGAACAATCCAATAAAAAAATGGGCAACGGACCTAAATAGATATTTTACGAAAGAGGACATGCAGAAGGCCAAGAGATATATGAAAACACTGGAGGCCCGGTGCATGACATTCATGCACTGGGCGGGGCGGGAGGGGGGCGTTCCTCAGCCTTCCCTGTGCCCTCTCACAGTCTGGGTCCCCCAGGGGGAAGTCTGCCAACTGTGACCCCGACTTCTGGCTGAGCAGCACTCCCCCTATGGGAGCGCACTGACCACCAATGGGCAGCTCCTGCATTGAGCGCCTGTCCCCTGGTGGTCAGTGCACGTCATAGTGACCAGTCGTTCCACCATTCGGTCAATTTGCATATTCGCCTTTTATTATATAGGATGCTCAAAGTCACTAATCATCTGAATGATACAAATCAAAACGACAATGCGGTACCATCTCACACCTGTCAGAATGGTTATCATCAACAAATTAACAAACAACAACTGCTGGCAAGGATGCAGAGAAAAAGGAACCCTCGTGCACTGCTGGTGGGAATGCAGACTGGTGCAGCCACTGTGGAGAACAGTATGGAGTTTCCTCAAAAAACTAAAAATGGAACTCCCATTTGACCCAATGTTCCCACTTCTAGGAATATATCCCAAGAAACTAGAAATACCAATCAGAAAGGATATATGCACCCCTATGTTCATAGCAGCACAATTCACCATAGCTAAGATTTGGAAACAGCCTAAGTGCCCATCAGCAGATGAGTGGATTAGAAAACTGTGGTACATCTACACAATGGAATACTATGCTGCTATAAAAAGGAAGGAACTCCTACCATGCACAACAGCATGGATGGACCTGGAGAGCATTATGCTAAGAAATAAGCCAGTCAGAGAAAGATAAATATCACATGATCCCACTCATTTGTGGAATATAACGAACAGCATAAACTGATGAACAAAAATAGATGCAGAGACAGAAAAGCATCGAACAGACCATCAAACCTCAGAGGGAAGGCAGGGGAGGGTGGGGGAGAGGGGTAGAGATCAACCTAAGGGCTGTATGCATGCATATAAGCCCAACCAATGGACACAGACACTAGGCGGGAGGGGGAGGGCATGTGCTGCAGAGAGGGGGGGCAATGGGGGAAAAGGCGACATATGTAATACCTTAATCAATAAAGAACTTTTAAAAAATCAAATACATCACTCTAGTCTACATTCTCAACATTCCTTCATTCCCCAAATTTTGGCCAAGGACATCAGTGTTATTGGAGGGCCTATTTCATTTTCATTAATTGATGTAGTCAGTTTAAAAGCAATCTACCAACAGGTACTGAGATATATGCACAATATGTCCATTTCAGACACTACTGTTCATCATCTATATATATAAACGCCTAAACTACAGAATGACCAAACGACTGGTCACTATGACATGCACTGACCACCAGAGGGGCAGATGCTCAACGCAGCCAACCTCCTGCGGCCCCTCCCCCCGGCCGGCCAAACTCCCATCTCCCATGGTCCCTTCCTCCGGCCAGCCAGCCAACTTCCCGCGGCCCGAATCAGCCAGATTGCAGGCCAGGCTCTAGGGATCCCACCCGTGCACTGGACCTCTAGTGTATTATAAATGAACTATCGACCTTACCACCATCGAGAGTGATTCCTTCGGTGAGCAGAGGAGCGGGATTAGGGTAGTAACTCAGCTGTGGGAGGAGACTTAACTAACCTTGGGCTTCACACTTCACTAGCTGTGCTTCGTTTCTCCTTTTCCCTGGAAAACTTGATATACTCGGTTGCTATAAACACCACTGTGGTGCACTTGGAAACACTGTATTGTATGAATCACCCTTAGTACAAGGGTTTGATCTTTTCTTCCACATTGAAAACAAAAACACCCTCCCACTCTTACCACCCCAAATGCACCTCTCAGTATATTTACCATGAGTTATCCTTTTTAAGTAAAGGGAAGCTGTGAATGCTCACTGTCTACTTTTTATAACATTAACAATGTCCATCATTTATATCTTGGATTCAGTACAAATGTCCCAACTAATTGCACTCATATTAAACTTAGTGGTAGGGAAAAATCATTTGGACCAAAAAATAGAATACATTTTTTTTAAAAATCTTTATAAAGAAAGGTATTCTCTATTTAAGAAATACAAAAACAAGAACAAGGACTAGTTTTAATAAATAATTTAATAACTAATAAATAGTTTAATAAATATTTTTCATGAAAGGTAAATGGTAGAAGGCTAATGTTGAACAGTAAACCTAGAAGAATATATAAAGGCATTATGTTTAAATATACATAGCTCAGAATACTTCAAAGCAAAATATTGATATTTCCAGACAATATTCTGTATTTCTTGATCCTGTAAAGTTGTTAAATATAATACATAGGAATATGTGTGACAGTTACTTATCAAATTCAACCTCATGAGAGCACTGAGTCCATTCACCCTTCACTTCCTCACCCATGTAATATAATTTTAATCAATCCAGTTTCTACTTTTAGACTATGATTTGCAAATTACTTCTAGGACTCTGAGAGCCTTCAAAAGTCCTTGAGATAGTCACTACAAGGTTAAACTGGAAATGCATTATCATCCCGAGATGTATGTTAAAAAGAGGGGAGATAAAAAAAATACTTATTGAGCACTTTCTACATAACAAATTCAGCTAGTCTCCTATATTATTTATTTAAAGCCTTTTATGACTGCAGCTATTGTTGGGCCAGCATTGATAAATTTAGCAAGACTTTCTAAGGGAGATAAAAATCGAGGTTGGCCAAGAAGGAGAGGAAACAATTAAGATTTTTAGGAAGAGGAAGAGAAAGAAGTATTGAATGAGCAAAAGCATGATGAGAGGCTCGACTCTGCATGGCATGTTCTAGTGAACCAATTTGCTGGGAATCAATGGTTGGTGTAATGATACTATGAAAGGTGCAGATGGCAACATAAGTTAGAATCAGACTGCACAGGCAGACAGTAAATATGGCACAGGCAATGGGAGACAATTGGAGGATTGGGAAGGAGGGAATGACTGACATGGAATATTGTGATAGACTGCAGTATACTGCATAGTCCTGTTAATGGGCTCCTGATAAACTGAGTACTATGTTACAAGGGTCTTAGCCTTCGCCAAAGGAAGGAAAAAGAAAAAATACAGACAAAAATATTTAACAAAGAAAGATACAACTATACTTGTGAATGTATCACTATGAGAGGGAAATAATATGAAAAGTTGACAGTAACTTGAAGAAGCTTTACCTATTTTAAAGAAAAGATGGCATGGTTCAATGATAGGTCAGAAAAACGTGTATACAAAATTAAGAGCTATTATACAACTTGGCAACCTGGACAGGGCATCATTCTGGAATGTGCCTATCAGACAAAGAAGCTGACACCCAAGCGGGTGGAAGCTTCCTCATGACACATCCTGAGACTGTGCACTAAAACTGCAGCATCTCTCCGGAACAGGAAAAATATTACAGAACTATATCGGTATCCACATTTCATGCTTTTATGAATTCAACTAGCTCTGTAAGATTTCACTGCTATTATTGATGAACCATATTTATGACTATATCATTCTGTATTATCACAAGAAATAAAAGGATGCTCGGCATTCTGTCATTCAAAACTGAAACATTAATTTCTTCCCCCAAACCTCTAGGAGGTATCAGATAAAAACCAACACAGTACCTATTAGGCAGGTATTGACTATTCCAACTGATTCAGCTAGATGCAATACTGTGAAAACACAGAGAACTGAAAAATCATGCAATCTCCAAAACTGATATATTTCAATATGATTTCAGAATTTCATATAGATTTTATACTGTTAATTCTTTACCTGATGTACTCGGATTTTGCACTGACACAAGCTAAAGTAAGAAAATATATTACCTCTCCTCATACTCATATTTGCCCTGTTAGCTGAGTTGTTATGTATGTTGAATGGATAAAATACACTAAGATCTTAGGAAATATCCTATGTAAACATTTGAGTAATGTTTATTTAAAAATAGCTGAACACCACAAAACAGCTTATTTGTCCACCTGAAATGAAGTGATTACTGGAAAAAATACCAATAATGTTCAACTTCAAACACTATTTAGACAGCTGTGAAACTAAGTCACAGGACACCTAACTTGCAGAATGCCTTGAGTTTTAGTCGACTCTACTGAACAAATTGTTGACTCTACACTTGGAACCCCGGCCAATAATCTTGCACTGAAAATACATGACCTCAAGACCTCCAATCATTCCCCCCTCCAACCCCCCAAGAATCCTAGAAAATCACTGTTCCCCACTCATCTCATATAAAAGCGGTTTTCTCTCCAACTGAGACAGGAAACTACTTTTACCTTTTTACCATTTGAGTGAAACCCTAGCCTCTGAATAAAACTCATTTATTATAATGGTTTGATCAAGAATGATAAACCAGTGAAAATTTTATATACTTAACAATACAGAAATATAATCTCTCATTTCTGCTTCCTTACCCTTAGCCTTTCTCTAGAGGGCTTCTTTTTTTAGTCCCCTTTACCAATAATCTCTTAGTTACCAAAATCCCACTGGTTTTACTATGCACATTATTATGTCTCATTACTATAATATGTATTATAATTACTGTCATAAAGTGTCACTCTCCCAGAAGATGGGAGATGTCCACTCAATAGTCAGTTCTCCTTTTGAGACTGTTGGGTAATCCAAGACTTTCAAACATTCTTTTAGACTCTCTATACAAGGTTATTGAGTGTGACCATTGGTATTTATTATTCCACTAGAGGCCCGATGCACAAAATTCAGGCAAGAGTAGGCCTTCCTTTCCCCAGCTGCTGGCACTGGCTTCCCTCTGGCACCCGGGACCCGGGCTTTCCTCACAGCCCCAGCTTCGTCCAGAAGGTCGTCCAGAAGATGTCTGGAAGGACATCCAGTCTGATTAGCATATTACGCTTTTATTATTATAGATTAGCCCTTCATCTACTTGGTACTTCTACTACATTTCCTGAACTATCTCACATACTCCTTATCTACTTAGATGAACAAACTTTATAGATATGTCTACACCAGAGAAACAAATGACTCACATCTCTTAATCTTATATAATAAAGAGATAATATGCAAATTAACCCTCATGCCCTCACAAGATGGCTGCCTACGACCAGGCCGGCAGGGGGGTTAGTGAGGGACAACCAAATGACTGAACAAGCAGGCAGTGTGGGGCGACCAAGCCGGCAGAGGGGTTAGTGAGGGATGACCAAACGACTAAAGAGCAGGCTGTGTGGGGTGACCAGGCCAGTGGGGGGCCCATGAGGGACGACCAGGCTGGCAGGAGGGCAGTTGGGGGCAACCAGGCTAGCAGGGGGGCAGTTGGGAGTGACAAGGCCAGTGGAGGGGGGGGCAGTTGGGGGCGACCAGGCCAGCAGGGGGGGGCAGTTGGGGGTGACCAGGCTAGCGGGGGGGCAGTTGGGGGTGACAAGGCCAGCAGGGGGGGGCAGTTGGGGGCGACCAGGCCAGCAGGGGGGGCAATTGGGGGCGACCAGGCTAGCGGGGGGGGGCAGTTGGGGGTGATAAGGCCAGCGGGGGAGACCAGTTGGGGTTGATTAGGCTGACAGGGGGAGTAGTGAGGGGTGACTAGGCTGGCAGGGAGGGGGCAGTTGGGGGCGACCTGGCTGGCAGCGGGGGGCAGTTGGGATGACCAGGCTGGCAGGGTGGGGGCAGTTAGGGGTGATCTGGCCGGCACACAGAGGCAGTGAGAAACGATCAGGCTGGCAGAGGGGGGGCAGTTGGGGCGACTAGGCAGGCAGGCAGGTGAGCGGTTAGGAGCCAGAGGTCCAGGATTATGAGAGGGATGTCCGACTGCCGGTCTAGACATCCCCCGAGGGGTCCTGGATTGGAGAGGGTACAGGCTGGGCTGAGGGGAATCCCTACCCCCAGCATGAATTTCATGCACAAGCCTCTAGTATTATTTATAAAGGAAAATGAAAATAGTTAGTTTTAAAGATACACTGTTATACATATGGGTATGGTATGCTCCACTGAAACTTCATATAACAAGTAGTTACATCCCAGCTGGAGTGGCTCAGTTGGCTAAGCACCATTGTCCCGTACACTGAAAGGTTGTGGTTGGATTCCCAGTCAGGGCACATACCTGGGTTGTGGGTTCAATCCCTGGTTGGGGCACATACAGAAGACAATGAATCAATGTTTCTTTCTCACACTGATGTTTCTCTTTCTCTATCTCTCTCTTCTTTCTCTAAGCACCTTTCAGGTAAGGATTAGAAAAGAAAGAAAAGAAGCAGGCTGTGTTTTCATAGAATACTGAGTTATTCATCTCATCACTTCTCATTTAGTATATATTTAACACCTATATCCTGAACTGAAAATTTTAAATTATGACCAGTTCAACAAATGTGTACAGTATGCCTACTTGGTATAAGGCCCTTCGCTCACTACTGTAGGGACACAAAAATTAATCAAGCACAGATCCCACTTTCAAGGAGTTTTTAATACAATAGGAAAGATGAGACATGGAGAATATGATCATATTGCAATGCAGAAAGATAGATACTATGAAAACTCTATAGAAAAATCACAATGGGGTTTAGAGGAAGAGCAAGTTATTTTAGTATGGAAATCTGGAAAGGTTTCCTGGAATAGGTAACCTTGAGCCATGTCTTTTAGAATGAATGAAATGAATATTGAGTGGGGTGAAAATGCTCTATATTTAGTGAATCAAAAATAATTTATAATGCCAGAAACTGAAGTTCACCCTCCATAAGAAGTGAATTAGAAAATAAGTTTGGAGAAAAAGGAAAGGGTTCATAGATGGCTTTGACCAACAGACTCAGAAGTCTGGGTTTAGGCCAATTAATGTAGTTAAGCATGCCGGGTTTTATTAACTGCTTCAATTTTCTGGCAAAAACTAATCCTCAAGATTTTCATCAATAAAATTTGTCTTGTCAAGCCAAAACCGGTTTGGCTCAGTGGATAGAGCGTCAGCCTGCGGACTGAAAGGTCCCAGGTTCGATTCCGGTCAAGGGCATGTAACTTGGTTGCGGGCACATCCCTAGTAGGAGGTGTGCAAGAGGCAACTGATCGATGTTTCTCTCTCATCGATGTTTCTGACTATCTATCCCTCTTCCTTCCTCTCTGTAAAAAATCAATAAAATATATTTAAAAAAAATTGTCTTGTCAAGTTCTATCTATGCATGAAGATATTCTAGGCAACTAAAGATAGTAGTGTCTCTTCAGAATATTAAGAAATTAATTTATTGCCAAACATTGCCTCAATGCAATCTTGTGTATCATAAGATACAGAAGAAACAATACAGGGTGGGACAAAAGCAGGTTTACAGTTGTTTGTATGGAAAATAACACAATACTTAATAAATAATAATACAGCCCAGCCAGTGTGGCTCAGTTGTTGAGCATTGACCTATGAACCAGGAAGTTACAGTACGATTCCTGGTCAGGGCACATGCCTGGGTTGTGGGCTCAATCCTGTGTACAGAAGGCACCCAATCAATGATTCTTTCTCATCATTGATGTTTCTATCTCTCTCTCTTTCCTTTCCTCTCTCTGAAATCAATAAAAATATACATTTTTTAAAAAGGAAAAAGAAAAAGAAAGAATAAACTCTGTGTTTTGCATACTTACAACTGCAAACCCTGTATGAGATTATTGAAAAGGCATTGGATTTGGCTAAATGTATGTATGTATCCCAATGTGACTTAAAATTTGCATTAAATTTACTGAAATTTCTGTCTTTAAAATCTATTACTGTTTCTAATTACAATATTATAAGAGTTCACCTCTTCTGAACATATATTACATGCCAGGTGGAATGCAAAATTTGGGTTTATCTATACTATCTTTGATCATCCCAACAGCCCTGTAATTCATAATGACTAATACTATTTTATAGCACACAAAAAATTAAGATTCGGAAATGCCCATGATCATCACACAGTGAAGTAAGTGTTAGGCTTGAGGTGATTACCCAGGTCAGCACGCTACAAAGCTGGGGTCACTCTTTTACCCCCTACACGCCAAAATAGTGTCTCTTAAAGATAACCCTGATTTCTAAAGATATTAGGGTTTGTCAGATACTAATTCAACTCTTCCAGGATAAAAATAAATAAATAAGGTAATTTTCTATTTTCTTCTTTTACTCGGTCACAGAAAAAAATATTTTTAAGCAAAAGCAGCAAGCCTATAAATACTAAAGCAGACAAGATAGAATTACAGATTCTGTAGAAGTCAATTCTATCCACACTTTTATATAAACCCAAATGGCACTGATACTGATGTTCAAAAATGTCAAGCCAATTTCAAGTATAATCAGTTCTTGTGAATCCCAAGTCACAGAGTTTGAAGAGTGATACAGTATGCATAAAATTTAATTTTCCTGTGCTAAAAAAACAAAACACCTGCTGATGCAGAACCTCAAATACAGTTCCTAGAAACCAGTTGGGAAGATGATCTGATAACCAGAGACACAACACTGGTCAAAATCTCCCTCAGCAAAGGACATTTCTTAACAACACTGAATTTGCTAATGGACATTAAGGTAAAAGAAGCTTCATACAGTTTCACTCACTCAGGCCCACCACCTTCATCTCTAGGCTAAGTATGTTAGCAATGGAGGTTGGTGGTGAGGCCTTAGAGTAGCAAATTTCAATCAAGAAGCACACTGGTGTTCGGCAAGAATTTTTAAGACATGCAATACCTATTTAGTTGGGGGCACTAACCTCTTTTCCTTCAGATTATCAAAATAAAAAATGACAACAGCCAACACAAAATAGTCATCTGTGTGAATGAATCAAAATTATACCCTTTTTTTGTTTGTTTGTTTGTCAGATCAGCAAAAAATATATTTTTAGTGTATTGCAGAATTTTAGTAATGTATAGCTTATGTGTGCCGTGAGATGGAAAAGGTTAAAAGTCACTGCCTTAGAGAGTGGATTATGAGGGTGGATCCCTCATGAATGAGAATGACTCCCGAATAAGATGAATGAATCCCTTAGGAGACCCCAGAGAGCTTCCTCATGCCCCTTCCACCCTGTGAGGACACAGCAGGACAGCTGTCTATGAACGAGGAAGCAGTCTCCCACCAGATAGTGACTCTGCCAGCACCTTGATCTTGGACTTCCTAGTCTCCAGAACTATAAGAAATAAAATTCTGTTGTTTATAAGCCACACAGTACATGGTATTCTTGTTTATAGAAGCCTGAATAGACTAAAACAGAGGACAAACTACAATCAGAATGGCTATATTATTTAAATTACAATGAAGAATCCCAAAGGACTTTGACTTAAGGTCCTACTCCTGGCTAGGATTTAAATATTGAGGCTATCGCCCTGACCGGTTTGGCTCAGTGGATAGAGCGTCGGCCTGCGGACTGGAGGGTCCCGGGTTCGGTTCCAGTCAAGGGCATGTACCTTGGTTGCGGGCACATCCCCAGTGCGGGGTATGCAGGAGGCAGCTGATCAATGTTTCTCTCTCATTGATGTTTCTAACTATCTATCCCTCTCCCTTCCTCTCTGTAAAAAATCAATAAAATATATTAAAAATAAATAAATAAATAAATAAATAAATAAATATTGAGGCTATCCCCAACCAGCATTTTTGCGGTAAAAATTACAATACTTTTTCTATATTTTCTTACAACAGAGGTGAGTGATTTAGAACTCTATTTTAGATAACAATGTTCCAGAAAAGGTCTTTTGATTAAATCCTCAGGCATGATGGGAATTTTGTATTTTTTAACTATGTTAAAATTGATACTTTCTTATTCAAATTGATAATTATCTTATTTTTGAAGTTGATGTAAATATTTCAGTGAAGTTAAACTTCAATTTATAGCTTTATCTTTTCAGGTTCTTCCAAGTAAAATATTGATGTTTTTATTCCTTTTCCACCCATATTTATCATTCAAATATAATTTTTGAGGTAAATCTCTAAAGTATTAATAAATCTTCAACTTACCATGCACTTAAAAAATATTTAAAACTTTTTTCAATTGCATTTGACATACACTATTATATTAGTTTCAGAAGTAGTCAAATGTTCTTTTTAATCAATTTTTTCAAAAATATTTTTTAGTGATTTTTAGAGAGAAAGGAAGGAAGAGGGAGGGAGGGAGGGAGGGAGGGAGGGAGGGAGGGAGGGAGGGAGAGAAACATCAATGTGAGTGTGAGACATGGATTGGCTGCCTCCTGCATGCTCCCTACCTGGAATTGACCCCACAACCCGGGCATGTGCCCTGACTAGGAATCAAACCGCAACCTTTCTGTACACCGGATAATGCCCAACAAACTGAGCCACATTGGCCAGGGCTTAATCAATTTTGATGTGATATTTCTATGACCCCTATTGAGGTTCCACTAAAAGCTTATAGTTAGATTGGATTCCACTTAAAGGGAAAACTAATTCCATCACAGACAGAGTGAGAAGCACTTGCCTTGATCTAGAAGTCTCCTTTCACTCAATACCAGGGCTCACTTTTTAGATTTGTCATAATATCCAGGAGTACAAATATATATATTTGTACTTAGTATGTTGCTCTGCTCTAGATAGATTTACATCCCCAAGGAGTGTTTGTAAATTGCTACTGCATTCATCTAACTAAGGCCTCAAGTTTAATTTAATTTCAGAGTGTTTGATTAGTATGAGGAGGGAGGAAAAATGTTGATTATAAGCACATGATCAAAATACAATATCAGCATAATAGAATGTTAGATGAATTTAAATGAAACAAAATGGTCTCTCAATTATGCTGCTTTTCTTGTTCTTTCTCTTTTCTTCACTTTTGGAAGTGAATGTGAGTTTGTTTGGCAATGAGTGGACAAGGCTCTTTTCTACCCCTCCCCCCAACCCCAGTTTTATTGAAATGCATTTGACGTGTAACACTGTGTAAGTTTAAGGTGTACAGCATGTTGATTTTATGCATCTATAAATGGCAAAATGAATACCAGACAAGATTCTTTTCTGATGATATAGGCGCAAACATGGCTCAATAGCTCATCTTATATTTAGAGGTTAAATCCTTATTTGTTTAATTTCAGTTATATTAATGAATCACATTCTCTACCTTTTATATTGTTTATTTATTCATGGTACTCTTCAATTATAATTTTTATGTATTATTTTTGTAAAGATTGTTTAAAATCAAGAAAGAGATGAAAATAATGATGATGAGCATTTTAAACTGACCACCCAAAAGCCATCCGATACTTATCCCTTATCTTCCTCTACGATACAGGCAAGCTTTAGAAATGTGACCCAGCTTTGGCCAATGGTATATGAGTAGAAATCATGGGGTATGTATGAGGGGAGGACTTGGGTAAGCATTTTTTAAAGCATATCCTCTTTTATCCTTGGCCTTCTCGCTTCTTCCATCTTTCCCCTGCTCACTCAGCCTGAAGAGGAGAACTGAAACCTGAAGACACAGAAGTCATCTTGCAGTCATAATGATGGCCACTTTCACATCTTTCTCTCCCTCCTAATAAGACACACTGAAATTAAATTAATATTGAGGTTCCGGGAGGTGAATGTGATGACAACTGACAAACTTTCTTAGGGTAAATTAACTATGAAATGGGGGAGAAAAGCAGAGAACCATGCGAAGTACTAGACGGGGAAAAAATGTTTTATTTGCTTATAGTTATATAAATGGCTGATCAGAAGATAGAAGGAGCCTGGTTTCATATAATGCTCTTGAGCTACTATGAGTTAATGTTTGTTAGACCACTGTTGACTGTTTTTTTGAAGTGTGTAGCTGTAGTCATTCCCTAAGTGCTTCAGATTCACAAGTTTAGAAAAAAAGTCATTCAAACTGATAAATTATTTTTACTTAACATCGATTTTATCTCTCTACTGCTTTAGAATAAAAATCCTCCTAAATTTTTAGTTTCAACAGAGGAAATCACTCAGCATATTTGCATAAATGTGGATATATTAAACCAAAACTTATCTAGTGCTGTAAAGCAACTTTGCTCTTTTGCTTCTTCCCTAGATACTGACTTCTTTTTTCACTCAACCTGCTTAACCACTTATTATGAAAATAAAGCTACTTCTTATCATTCCAAGATTTCCCCATTTATAATATTCTCAGGCACTCAATATAGTGGGAAGAACAAGGATCTTCTTTCAAGAAAGAAAAATGAATAAATTCTGAATGTCCCCTTGGGGTGACATGTGTTTGGACTAGCATAAAAGCTCATTGGCTTTTGTTGTTTTTTTCTCCATAAAGAATATTCTAGGAGCCCAGCAGTATAATTTTCAAGATAATGAAAAAGAAAGCCGTAAAAGCAGTTGACAATAGCCACAGAAACGGGTGTCCCATGACCAGCCAACCCTTTATGTTCAGTGTACACACCAGGCTATGTACCCCAGAACTGGAATTGGAATTCAAGGGATAGGAAACAAAAAGAGATTACAAGGGGAGGGAAATGAAAAGAGAAGTAGCCAGAGAATATGACATAGACTCATTTCCAGCAGTATTTTACAAGTTTTTTTTTTTCCTGTTGATAAACTCCATCTCATATCAGAAAATATTGATTCCAAGACCTTTTGTCTTTTCTTAGACATTTTCAAGATGTCTTTTTTTGTTGTTAATATTTATTTCATGTTATTCACTTTAATTCTCCTTGGAAATTAGATTTTAAAAACCTTACAATTCTCTATTGCATGAAGCAATATCTTTTGGATGCTTTCAAAGACCTTCTGACTTTGATCTCTTTAATTCTGTCTGCTAAGGCTTACTATACTTTTTATGTGGCTTCACTATATATCACTCAGCTCAAGAAAAACTGGACTAAGTCCTGATGATCCAGGCAGGCAACATTCATCCATTTATTTAATCACCCAAATTTACTAGAATTTCAATAAGGTGAAGAAAATTCTATTTTTTCAGAATCCTCTCTAAAAGAACATGGGATTAGAGTGAATATTTTTATAAGCTCCTTGAATAAACAGTGAGATCATAAAAGTCAAGCTCAAGGAACAACAAATTCTGCTGAATATCCTTCTGAGGAAAGTTGATCTGATGAAGGACATCTCCAGAGTTAAAGAAAGAATGGATATTTGGAACCACAGCTCAATTGTTCACTCACTATAAGAGAAAAAAGGCTGAGCAGTGATCCTTTTTTTTTTTTTTTTTGTCTTTTTCTGATATCAGCCTCTCTTCTAAATAAATGATGAACAAATATTTGAAGTGCATCAGATTTTAAATCATTAGTCTGATCAGAGCATCCTCATAGCTCAGTGAAGTCTGAAGTCAACCAGTCAACCAACAAAACCCCAAACAAAACCCCAACAACAAACCACTATTGCTTTGTCCTAGTTCAGTGGTCGGCAAACTGCGGCTTGTGAGCCACATGCGGCTTGTGAGCCACATGCGGCTCGTGAGCCGCGGTTTGCTGCTCTGTTGACTAATGAGTTTGCTGACCACTGCCCTAGTTGAATCACCTTGGTAATGTGGGGGTCTTTTATTTGTCTCCATATTCCAGAATTATCTCTTGTTTACCCATGTTATTTTATCTGCTATTCAGTTTGGACATTTTCTTATGTTAATGCTGCTGTGAATATCCTTCTGCAATTTCTCCTTTCGCATGCATAGAATTTCTCTGGAGTATGTACCTAGAAGGAGAACTGCTGGGTCAAAGGTTATGCACATCTTCAACTGATAAAATTGGTCTCCAAGGTGATATTAATTTACATGCTATCCACATTTTATGAAAATTTGTTTCTTTACAGAAATACTAATACTTAGATTATTTAGCCTTTGCAATTTTGCCAACCTGATGGTATAAATCGGTATCTCATTTCAATATTTTTATTTTATATTATTTATTGAAGGAATATTTAATATAAACCAAATATTAATGTTTTTTTATTATATGTTTTGCAAAACTTTTTCTCAGGCTGTAATATTTTTCCTTTTTTTTGGTGGGGGGGTCTTTTAATGCACAGACATTTAAAACTTCAATGTATTCATTTGTATCACTTCTGTTTTTATGGCTTATATATGTTTAAAAACATAAATGTGTTTTCTAAGAAAGAAATGTATTCTATAAATTTTCTTCTAAATGTAACAAATGCTTGTTTTACACAATTAGGTGTTTAATTCACCTATAAGTAATATATGAATAAGGTATGGGGTAAGTATCCAATTTTATTTTCCCATATGTATAACCAATAGACTCAGCATTCCTTCACTGATTTACAGTGCTACCTATATAATCTACTAAGTTTTCAAGTATACATGTGTTATTTTTTTTAAATATATTTTATTGATATTTTATTGATATTTCACAGAGAGGAAGGGAGAGGGACAGAGAGCCAGAAACATCGATGAGAGAGAAACATCGATCAGCTGCCTCCTGCACAGCCCCCACTGGGGATGTGCCCGCAACCGAGGCACATGCCCCTGACCGGAATCGAACCCGGGACCCTTCAGTCCGCAGGCCGACGCTCTATCCACTGAGCCAAACCGGTTTCGGCACATGTGTTATTTTTAATATCTATTTAATTCCATTCATCTATTCTCTCACCTTCTATTTATTTGTGTTTAAAATTAGCAACCTATTCTTGGCATTTAGCTGCTTTGTATAAAGTTTTGTAATTAGTTTTTGTTAATCTACATAGGTGAAGCTATATTCTAGGAGCAAAAAAATCCTCACAAAATTTTAGTGGCTTAAAAAATTATAATGACATATCAATCATTACGATAGCATTAAACAGTGATTTTCAACTGCTGTGCCATAAGAATTTTTAAAACATGCAATACCTGACTGTTTAGTCAAGGGCACTGACCTCTTTTCCATTAGATTTTCAAATATAAAAATGACAACAGCCAACACAACAAGAGCCGTCTGGTGTGAATGCTCTGTCTTGAACTATAAATATATATAGGTCATATAATAGAGTTGCATCTTATTGTTCATATCGCATAATAAGGTTATATCTGATTGGTTAATTCTTGGTACCAGAAATCCTTATTGTAGTATACAAGTATAGGCACCTGCTTTTTTAAAAAGTCACTATGGAGCAAAAAGGATAGGTCATTACTATCATTATTATTAAATCAATTAAAAGTATACCTAGTTTTTGTCAGGCAAAAGGTATAACATATTTTTTGGTGAGCCACAGAATTTTAGTAATTAATTTATGTGTGCCATGAGATGGAAAAGGTTGAAAATGGCTGTCATACAGGATATTTTTACTTCTCTAAAAATCCCCTATATTCTGCCTAGTCAACCCTGTCCGCCTAACCACTGGAAACCATGATCATTTTACTGTCTCCATAGTTTTGTCTTTTCCAGAATGTCACATAATATATAGATTTATCAGATAGACTTCTTGCACTTAGTAATGTGCATGTAAGATTCCTCCATGTCTGTTAGCAGCTTGATAGTTCATTTCTTTTTTTAGTACTGAATAATATTCCATTGTCTAGATGTACCAGTTTATTTATCCATTCACTTACTGAATATAGCACCATACACACGAATAAACTCAATGGATTAAAGACTGAAATGTTAGACTCAAAACCATAAGAATCCCAGAAGAAAACATAGGCAGTAAAATCTCTGACATATCTCGTAGTAATATATTTTCTGATATATTTCTTTAGGCAAAAATAAATAAATAAATAAATAAATAAATAAACAAACAAACAATTGGGATTACATCAAACTAAAAAGTTTTTGCACAGCAAAGGAAACCATCCACTAAATAAAAAGACAACCCACTGAATGGGAGAACATATTCACCAATATATATGATAAGAGGTTAATATCCAAAATTTATAAAGAACTTACAAAACTCAACACCAAAATAAAAAATAATCCAACTAAAAAATGGACAAAGGACCTGAATACACACTTTTCCAAAGAGGCCATAGTGATGACCTATTGACATATGAAAAGATGTTCTGTATCTCTAATAAGAGAGATGCAAATTAAAAGTACAATGAGGTATCACTTCACTCCTGCCAGAATAGCTACTATCAATAAATCAACAAACAAGTGCTGGTGAGGATGTGGAGAAAAGAGAATCCTACATTGCTGGTGGGAATGCAGACTGGTGCAGCCACTGTGGAGAACAGTATGGAGTTTCCTCAAAAAATTAAAAATGGAACTGCCTTTTGACCTGGTGATCCCAATTCTAGCAATATATCCTAAGAATCCCAAAACACCAATCAGAAAGAATATATACACTGCTATGTTCATTGCAGTGTTATTTACAATAGCCAAGATTTGGAAGCAGCCCAAGTGTCCATCAATAGATGAGTGAATGAAAAACCTGTGGTACATTTACACAATGGAAAACTGCTCAGTCATAGAAAAAATAAAGAAATCTTACCCTTTGAGACAGCATGGTTGGACCTGGAGCATTATGCTAAGTGAAATAAGCCAGTCAGAGAAAGACAAGTACCATATGATTTCACTCCTATGTGAAATCTAATGAACAAAATGAACTAACACGCAAAATAGAGAGAGACTCATAGAGAGCAGGCTGTCAAGAGTGGAGTGAGGGTGCTGGAGGGGAGGTGAAGGGATTGGGCAAAAAATAAAAAATAAAAGAGAAAAACACATGGACACAGACAACAGTGTGGTGATGCTGGGGAGAAGGGAAGGCGGGTATAAGGGGGATACATGGTGATGGAAGAAGACTTGACTTGGTGTGGCGAACATACAATACAGTGCACAGATGATGTGTTGTAGAACTGTGTACCAAAAACCTGTGTAATTTTGTTAACCAGTGTCACCCCAACAAATTCAATAAATTGGAAAAAAAAAAAGAAAGAGGACATGCAAGATAGCTTCTTAATATTGAATACTTAAAACTATCACCTTATGGAGAAATATAATTGGCTACAGAGCTATAGAGCTGGGGTAAGTGGGATGATTTAATTTTGCACATTGATTTATTCCCTCCACAAACTTTGATGGTCTATCGGTATCTGCCAAGCTATGTGTGCCAAGACCAAACACTAAGATGACTAAAGGTCTATTTACTCTAGCTTAACACTTTTGATGACTCCTATATACTTTCACATATGATCTAAGAAATGATAGATTCTATTTTCTGTGCATTACCATTTTATCTTTTTTCAATTTTCTTATAATAAAAAATTAGGGCCGGCTGGTGTGGCTCAGTGGTTGAGCATCAACCCATGAACCAAAAGGCCACAGGTTCCATTCCAGGTAGGGGGGCACATGCCCAGGTTGCAGGCTTGATTCCCAGGAGGGGAAGTGCAGGAGACAGCTGGTGGATGATGTTTCTCATCAATGTTTCTATCTCTCTATTCCTCTCCCTTTCTCTCTCTCTAAAATATAAAAACATGCTTAAAAAAAAGAATTACACAAATGCCTTCGAGTTCAACTGATTCTGTTGTTTCCATTGATCCCTGCTGGAAAAGGAAGGGATTTCCAAGTATAACTCAATGCTCCATTGGGATTGCACGCTGAAGCTACAATTGGCTGGGCCTCCTGGGTCAAATTCAGGACAAATTTCAGGATATGGACAGTTGTGGGAAAGGTTTATCACCTTTTCCGTTTATAATATTCAGTATTTCCCTTATTTATACAAAAAATGCAACAGAGTTGCTAGACCAATTGTCTGCTTGGGTTTCAGAGTTCTTCCCAGGTGGCAGTGATAGCAGGGCAATACTATATACTTGAGAAGGCTCCCCTAGTTGGTTTCTGGGAGTCCAGAGAATTGGTTCAAACAGAATAATAACATTGATTATTCTTTATTGGCGGTAACTTGAGAAATCAAATCCATATAAATGACCTCTTCTTTAAATGACTGATTTTCATGCTTTTTACTTAATAAGTACTAAAAAAGCCTCTGACTACAAAGGAATATTCATGTTAACTAAGTTTCATAATTTAAATGCAGATATCCCAGGCAGAATCTATTAACTAATAACATTGTAAGACTAAATTGCTCAAAGAAAGGACTTTTAACAAAGAAAGAAGGTACATTCTTCAAATTCTGAGAATGACAGTTAGCAAATGAAAACTCAAATCTATTTCAGTAGTCTGAAAAAAATTAATTATACACTCCAAATGCTACAGTTATTGCGAGAAAATAAATTATACAGGAAACCCAGCTGGTCATATATTTCTTCACAAAACAAATGTATTTTGGGAAAAGTCTTATTGTAGTGTGTATGTATATATGTGTGTTTGAGGTGTGTAGCAAAGGCATGGATGATAAATGAATACTCTCTTCCAGAAATAATTTTACATACTATAATCCTGACAGCATGTTACCTACATCTCATGGTAAGCACATGCATTATAGGAAGCCACAATAATTATATACTTTGACTCTCCTGTAGAGGTGTGTATTTTTCAGTTAAAATTAAAGGATGACTTTACCTCCAAATATAGTTCTGTACCAGTCCTCATGTAACACTGGTCTTGTTTCCCCAGCCTTTGTGGCCCAATTGGTTGAGTATTATCCCAAGCACCAAGAGGTAGCCAGTTCAATTCCTGGTCAGGGCACATGCCCAGGTCATGGGCTCTATCCCCAGTACGGGGCATGCAGGAGGCAGCCTATTGATGTTTCTTATCAATGTTTCTATCTCTCTCTCCCCCTCCCTTCCTCTCTCTCCAAAATCAATAATAAAATATATTTTTAAATACTGGTATTGTTCAACACTCTGATCCTGCTCTAACATGTCTATATCCTAAATCTATCCATGGACAAGGCACAGGGAGGTAAGGAAGGAGGGTAAACCTTGGAAAGCTGGAAGGGAACATGAAAGTTCAACTTGTTCTGTTGTTTCCGTTGAGCCCTGCTGGAAAAGGAAGGGATTTCAAGTATAACTAATGCTCCATTGGAATTACACGCTGAAGCTACCATTGGCTTGGCCTCCTGGGTCAAATTCAGGACAAATTTCAGGACATGGGCACTTGTGGGAAAGGTTTAAAATTTTCAAAATTATTGTAGGTCATTTATTGATTTTGAAAAAGTAAAATTACTGCATAGCTTGCATCTAACAGTTTAGAGCTTTTATGACATACTGGTAAAGAGCTAAAGAAAAAGAAGAAATGATTACTAATAAGTATCTATAGCTTAAGAATATAAAGAATGCCCTTGCCTAGCTGATGTGGCTCAGTGGTTGAGCATCTATCCATGAACCAAGAGGTCACTGGTGTCATTCCAGTCAGGGCACATGCCTTGGTTGCAGGCTTGATCCCCAATCGAGGGCGTGCAGGAGGCAGCCTTTCTCTCATCAACATTTCTTTATATCCCTCTCCCTTTCTCTCTCTTTGAAAAAAATCAATAAGAATATATTAAAGCAAAAAAGAATGGCCCTAACTTAACTTCTACACCTATAAAAAGGACTACAAAAAATAACCAGCAATCAATTGTCAAGCACCAAGAAAACAAGAAAACTGAGAACAATAACCAGCCTGCCTTGCAAGACTAACCTAATCTGCTTTTCTGTAAGAACGCCCTAGTTGACCAGACCCTGTGCTCCAGCAGGGTGGCAGCAATATCTTTCAGAGATTAATTTGAATGCCAACTAATTGTTTAGTCTGATCAGCATTTTTGCTGATCCCATTAAAGCAAGTACCTTCTGGATGGTAAACTTGTCTTTGTAAACCATAAAATAATGAATCGCCAAGCATGAATCCCAGTGCCTAAATGGATGTAATTTTTAAGGACTCCATGATGCTTACTTTAATAGTGATTTTAGATGGCCTAAAACAGCAGGATTCAGGTTGACACATAGAAAACTACTTCAATCTATGAATCAGTGTAGCCATAAATTTGTGGAAGTAGAGTGAACTCTATTAGGTTTTCCAATGGGGTTCCCACCAATATATTAGCAAACGGTCCATTGCCTAGGAAATATAATTTAGATAAGGCAAAACCCAGCAATAATGCATGCAAAATATCTAGGGTTTTTTTAATTCAAAACTTCTTATTCTCTTCTAACACTATAGTCACCAATAAACTAACAAATAAATTAGAATTTGCTGCCGTTTAGCTGGAGAACTCTGGCAAAATTCCAAACTTCAGTAGGTCCTCATTTTCTCATTACTGAAATGAAGGTAATAAGTTATTATTTTATAAAAATCAATACAGCACTAAGACCCTATGGTTCTTAAAGATAAGCTGGAAATATATGCTTCCTATTATGCTTATCTATTAAAAATGTAACTAATTGTAAGCTAAGTTGAGAATGTTTATCAATAGTTATTAATAAGTTGTCAAGTTGGGAAAGGTGGCTAGTATACTAAGAAGTCGTTAGTAGTATAACTAGAGGCCCGGTGCACAAAATTCGTGCATAGGGGGGGTATCCCCCTCAGCCTGGCCTGCACCCTCTCGCAATCTGGGACCCCTAAGATAGGGTCCCTAGGCCTGGTCGGTGATCAGGGCCTATTGGGCCTTTCCTTCCCCTGGCTGCCGGCAGCTGGCCCCACCCCCACTGCTTGCTATCTGTGTGGCACTGTCACCCCCACCCCTGCCACCGGTCTCCTCCCTCTGCGGGTGACAGGTGTGGGGTGCGATCACTTGGCTGGCCTGGGCCTCCCTCTGCAAGACGATCACTGGCCGGCCCTGCACACCTGCCACAGCATTGCTGGCCAGTGGCCTGGGCCTTCTTCTGTGGGCAATCGATCACAGGGGGTACCCAGATTGACTGTCCTGCAAAGGGAGGCCCCGCCCACCTGCCGCAGCACCACTGGCTGGGTAGCCTGGGCCTCCCTCTGTGGGGTGATCACGGAGCCCCCTCCTCCCCTCAATCGATCGCCCTGCCAGCCGGTGGCCTGGGCCTCCCTCTGTGGGGTGATCACGGCGCCCCCTCCTCCCCTGAATCGATCGCCCTGCCAGCCGGTGGTCTGGGCCTCCCTCTGCAGGGAGATCGTGGGGTGATGACGGGGCCCCCTGACCAATCGCATCGCACCCGCCTTGGCTGCCTGGCACCAGTGCGTGTCTTAGTGTGGTCATCCGGAACAACATCCGGACAGTCGTTCTGCTGTTTGGTCATTCAGTTGATTTGCATATTACACTTTTATTATTACAGATAAGACTTATACATTAAATTAATAAAAGGCCAAAAATGTACCTGTGGTCATAAGAAAGATAAGCCAGTTCACTTTTTGGACTGAAATAAGCTGTGCTGCTATTTTGTTGTGTTGCATTTTGTTTTATTTTCCTTTTGAGAAGGTTTTGGAGAAAACAGACCAAGAACTAAAGGTAAAGAGAAACATTTCAGCTTATAAAAAGAATGGAGCTTAATCTAGAGAACCAGCCACATAAGCAAAGCTACAAATAACACCTAAAGTTAAAATATAAAGGAGGAAACGAAAAGCTTGCATATACTAACAAGAGAGCAACAGCAGTAGAGATTCACAGAACATCTGAGAAATTAAGCAAGAATATGAACTAAGAACAAATACTAAAGAATTAAAAATAAATTACTTGGACAAAGAGAAATAGACCTTAGAAAATTACTTTCCCACAGTCAAAGTAAAGCACGCCCATGTTTATAACATACAGTTCTTAAGAGATGATTCCAGAATCAGTTAGTACAAATAAACTTTTAATTGTGTTAAAATATTCTCAATTCCAAAATAAATATGCATTCACCTTAATCATCATATTGTATCTGTTTTATAAATACAATTTTAAATTCATCATAAAGAATGGCATCCTAAAACACTGTCCTATACTATCATCTTTCATGTAAGGATTGCAAACTTCCTTTTATTGCCTATTTCACGTTCCTCTTCCTTCAATAAGTGTCCAAGTAACAGTATAGAGTGTGTTTTACTCCCCAAACATTTTTGGTTCAAAGCTAGTTTCAAAGAGAATTATATACCTGAATGAATCAGCTCATGACCTCCTTTAAAACTAACTTCAGAAATGACTGCTTCATGCTTCATCAGCTGTTTTTAACATCATGAGTTAAAAAGCATGGTTAAATCACCTTGCAGGGACTATTTAAAAGTGAATAAAGTCTCTTTACTTTCCAACTTATTATTCCTCTATGAGGAAGATTAAGAGGAGATACCAGATGGTTAGCATCCATCCATACTAAACTTAAAGGTAGTCAAATATCAAATGATCCATACTATCATTAAATTCTCTTGTGCACAGTGTATAAGGCATTTTGAGGGTCATTAGTTGGCAAGTAGTTAAACCCTTGTTTTCTATTGTTTTATATTTATTATCTAAAATAAATACAGTCATGTGCTAAACTGTATCCTAATAAAAGAGTAATATGCAAATTGACTGTCACTCCAACACACAAGATGGCTGCCCCCAAGTGGTCAAAGATGGTCACTCCCATGTGGACACAAGATGGCCACCACAAGATGGCCGCCCCCATGTGGTCAAAGATGGCCACTCCCATGTGGACACAAGATGGCCACCACAAGATGGCCAGCAGGGGAGGGCAGTGGGGGGTGATCCAGGCCTGCAGGGGAGGGCAGTTGGGGGGGATCCAGGCCTGCAGGGGAGGGCAGTTGGGGGGGATCCAGGCCTGCAGGGGAGGGCAGTTGGGGGCAATCAGGCAGGCAGGTGAGCGGTTGGGAGTCAGCAGTCCTGGATTGTGAGAGGGATGTCCAACTGCCCGTTTAGGCCAGATCCCACCAGGGCAGTCGGACATCCGTCGAGGGGTCCCAGATTGGAGAGGTTGCAGGCTGGGCTGAGGGACACCCCCCGCCCCCGGTGCATGAATTTCGTGCACCGGACCTCTAGTTTAATTATAATAATGATGATAATTGACATAAGTAATAAAATAAAAATAAACACCCAAATAAAAGTTTTAGTAAGCTATTATCTGCAAAGTAAGAAAATAATGAGACAAATATGCAATGCTCTCAACCGTACAAAGATTTTTATTTTAAAAAGCTCTTTAAACCCAAATTGAAAGGTTTCTGTGTTACCAAACACAACTCTGAGAAAAGAGGCTGTTTTTAAGTCTTAAATATATCCCTATCCTTCCATTTCTGGTAACTTCACCAGCGTTTGGTTGCTAACCTAGTTTACTTCCTCCCTGAAATATTGCAATAACTTAAATAATTTCTCTTCTTCCAACCTAAATTCCATCCTATAAAACACTAACCAATCCTTTCTCATGGCATTGTCCTGCTCCAAATCTGGAGTCGCATGTCCCATTATGGATAGGATAGGCTTCTAGGTCCAAAGCATTCCCTTCCAGAATCATCATGGGTTATCAAGCGGTTTCCATGTGCATAGAAAGAAATTCAGACGCCAGTTCTAATGAAGCCTCTAACTAATGAGCTAACTGAGCTTGAGGAAAGCACCTTAGGCTCATGACTCAAGTATCAATCTGACACTGACTTACAGACGATAAATTCTACATCTGTATTGCACCTTGGCAGGCAGAAAACAGAAGCTCTGATGATTCAACTTACTTTTAATCAGAATTTTGACCAATTCTACTGGTTTTAGCCATCTTACACTTCCACCAACTGAAGCCTTTCAGAAAGCTATGAAGTGAACTACGTAACTTTTTGGCTTTCCATGCAATTACCTTAGGGCAGTGGTCGGCAAACTGTGGCTCGCGAGCCACACGCGGCTCTTTGGCCCCTTGAGTGTGGCTCTTCCACAAAATACCACGTGTGGGCGCGCACATACAGTGCGATTGAAGGAGTACCCTAATTAAGTTAATAACAATGTACCTACCTATATAGTTTAAGTTTAAAAAGTTTGGGTCTCAAAAGAAATTTCAATAGTTGTACTGTTGATATTTGGCTCTGTTGACTAATGAGTTTGCCGACCACTGCCTTAGGAGTTAATTTACTTAGGACTGCTAGGTTAGCTACCACTTGTCTATCTA
The DNA here is from genome assembly GCF_963455305.1 of Plecotus auritus. NCBI lineage: Eukaryota > Metazoa > Chordata > Mammalia > Chiroptera > Vespertilionidae > Plecotus > Plecotus auritus. Next base: position 52,329,117 of record NC_137776.1, read on the forward strand.
CTTTTTGGTTTCCAAAATTGTGTTAGTGTTGTCTCCACTTCTGGTTTTTGTCCTTGTGGGTTCATGTCTTTTTAAAAGTTAACCTTACTAATTATTTTAACAGGATTTCAGAAAAGAGTGAAAGTAAATGCTCGTGTCCAACCTGCCATTATTACCTCAAATTAAATTCTCTTAAAATTGTTTCAGAAAAGGTATGCTGTGAGTGCTAATTCCTGCAGACCTGAAACTGGCCTTCATTATATTACTAAAATAAGAAATGTATTTGCATAGGACTGACACCTGTATGAGGCATGAAATATACTGGGTAGTGTTATTTTAAAACAATAAATCCAAAGAGTTTGAGGGAGGTTTGCACCAGCTCGTCAGAATTGCTTGTTAGTAACAGTAAGATTAATGATTTTCATTTGGTCCCCAAGAGGTCTTTAGAGGGCCTGCAGTTGGGGCTGGTTATGTGGCAAAAATCTACCTACATGACCAGTAGAGAGTATCTGGACTGAGACTCAATTTTGGGCTCTAAGGTTTTAAGGTATTTTGATCTGAGAGATGTGGGAGGAGGTCATGGATGAGACTGCCTGCTGACCTGTGAGCTGGATTAGGGCAATCAGAGTCTCCTCCCCCTCTCCCCTGTCCTTGGAATGAACGTTTGGGCCACCATTCAGCATTAGGAGCCAGTTTCCAGGACCCAACCTTGAGAGAGTAATGTGTTGTTGACACCATCTGATGGTGTATGTGACTGAACTCAGTTAAGCTCTCTGTGAAAACTTTAAGATTCTGGAGAATGAGTGAGGAGATCTACTGTCTTGCAGCACCCAAGACAAGCCTTATTAAAACTGTCACCTATTAATCTAGAGTGGTCTGTATTTTCCTTCGGTCGCGCTGTGCCCTCTGTGTATGGGGTGAGAGAGGGCAGTTCAGATTTCACCCAGGGAGCTCCTAGGATTGGGAACCAACAAGAGAGACAGTGTATCTACCGTGTTTCCCCAAAAATAAAACATCCTCCAAAAATAAGACCTACTTACAGGTTTCCTTCTGAGTGAAATATAAGGCATCCCCCAAAAATAAGGCCCCCAGGCTCTGTCTCAGAATGAAAATTAATTTACCGTAAACTGGTCGCTAGGGCCGCCCCTACTGGCGTCTAGCAACCAGTGACGTTACACGGAGTCCTGACATCACTGCTGTGTGGAGGTGGAGCAGAGGTCGGAGTGAGCGGTGAGCGCGGGGCGGGAGAGAGGAGGAGACTTTTGCAGATGCGTGTAGAAGAACAGGAGGATTAGAGCAGATGGGATGTGGCGAAGGTGGTGAGTGCTGGTCTGTCCCTGGTGACACTACCTGATGCTCGCGGCCGCCTTCATGATGACTGAAGGTTCTCAGTCAGTGGCAGACCCTGCTCCAGCCCAGATCCAGGCCCCAGCAAGCCCAGTGACAGTCCCCAGGCAGACCCCAGGGGGTAAATGTCTGATAAAGGGATAGGGGGGATGTCTGGTGAAGGTGTTCAGTGGCACAGGGGTGGGGGGAGGGGGATCACTTAAAATGACACAGGAGGATCAGAGGGGACAATCAAAATGACACAGGAGGATCAAAAGGAGTTACTAAAATGGTAATCCCCCCTCTGATTCTCCTGTGCCATTTTGATTCCCCCCTCTGCTCCCCGCTGTGTCATTTTGAGTGATCCCCCTCCCCCCACCTTGATACCCCAATTCCTTTTTTTTTACCCCTAGAAATGAGTGCAAAAAGATAAAGCTACTCCGTGGAGTACAAGAAAGGAATCGTGGAAGACTCTTGGGGCCAAAATCTTACTGCTTTCTGCAAAGAGAAGATGTTGAGTATCCGATTGGTCCGAAAATGGTGAGCAGAGTATGGTAACCTCATTGAACAAGTGGACAAGGGAAATGCTAAAAAGCGCAAGTGTGGATCAGGTCGGCAACCATTATTTTCCGAGCTGGAAGACCTGATCTGTGAATGGGTTGTTGACAGGAGAGCAAAGGCTTTGGTTGTGAATAGGGCTCAGATTCAAGAATTTGCCCTTGCAATGGCACCACAGTTTGACATAGCCCCCGAAGACTTCAAAGCATCACAACACTGGCTGGATAATTTCCTTCAGCGAAGTGAACTGTCTTTAAGAAGATCTACAACATTGTTTAGGTTGGAAGATACTCAAGTTATTAAGCGAGCACTTGCATTCAAGTCCTTTATTGATGATGCTGACTTCTCTAAATACAATCTTTCCAACATGATTGCTATGGATGAAACTGCCAGTGTTTATGGGCCAATCATCTCAAACAACAATTGAACAGCGGGGTGCCTCCTTAGCATACATCCCCTCCACTGCTTACGAAAGTGCACGTGTTTCCTGTATTTTGGCAATTCGTCTGGATGGCACTAAAATCCCACCTTTAGTCATTTCTAAGGGCAAGAAGGAAAAGATTGAACGTGTTTTGGGCGTTTTTATTCTTGAAACTGAAAAAGCCTGGGCCACACAAGCAGTTATAAGGAAGTGGGTCAATTTAATGCTGCCGCTTGTTATGCGAGGGAGCCAAAGAGGTCTGCTAGTCTGGGATGCAGCCAGCACTCTCCGCGATAAAGACATGAAGACATTTCTTCACGAAAGAAAAATAGATCAGATAATGATTCCCGCAGGAATGACGGCCTATCTCCAGACTCTTGATATTGCAATAAACAAGCCATTCAAAGACAATTTGCGCATGGAAATTAATGACTACATTGAAAATAGAATGGAGATAAATCAGCGTGGAAACTTTGTGAAACCTAAACTGCAAGAAGTTGTGACTTGGGTGAAGAATTCATGGGAGAAAATCACTGACAGTTGCATTGCAAATGCACTGCGAGCAGGCTACCTTGACAAGAAGTATTCATTTAAAGACAGTGCTATTGCTAAACATGAGAGATTTGGTCCACTGATTCTGAAAGAAATGGAGTCACAAGAAATTCACCAGGAAATTCAGGAATTGGATTGTTATGATGATGTTCCAGAAGATGATGACATGATTGTCATTGAATAAATGAGTAAATTCTTGATACTGTAAGATTCACAGTTTGTCTGGTTTGTGTTGACAACTACTGTACTACCGTACCGTATACAGGTAATAAATTTCCTTTATTTTCATTTAACAATAAATGTGTACCGTATTCTTCTTCATGGAAAAATAAGACATCCCCTGAAAATAAGACCTAGCGTGTCTTTGGGGGCAAAAATTAATATAAGACACTGTCTTATTTTCGGGGAAACATGGTAGTATGTATAGTCTTTATTAAGGAGAGCAATGGGAGGTAGCATTTGCCCTTTGCTGAGCCCTTGCTGTGAAACAGCCTTTGGATGTGATGCATATATTTAATTCAATGCTGTTACTGCATTTCATCATTTTTTCATGTAGATTTGTATCATTTTGGATTCTTTTCTAGCAATCTAACACTATTTAACTGCCCTGTTAGTGCAATCAGTAACCATATAAATTTACATTTTCTTAATGTTGCTTCAGGAATTTCTGCACAACAAATCAGTGTCATGTTTACTAAGTAAAATCATTCTTATTGGTTTCAGGTCCTAATAAAATAAAACTTCAGGTATCATTAAATAAAAATATGTCATCTGTTAATCTAAAAAAGCAAACAACAACAACAACAAAAAAACACGACCACCAAGAAACTTAGAAACAATAACAAATACAAGCCAGCACAGGGAAGCAAAGTTTAGCACATATTTTGGTGCCATGTGAACAAGCTATAAATAATTATTTCTTGTAATAATTCTCTTGGCATTACATCATCTATCGTAAAGTAATGTGCCTTGTACTGTGAACTTAATGCCATGAACTAAAGCAGTAAGAACAGAGATTTTCATAGACAGAGATTTTCCATCTATATTCCTGGAAGTTTCACCAAACTACTATTGTTAATTTTAGCTGTTGGCTAATATACAGGAAAAAGAATCACAGTTGTGGTAATTCTCCCATATCCATAGGAATTTGAAAACCTATAGTGATAATTTGAAGTTAATTTTTAATCTCCATTAGGGTTACCCTGAAGCAGAGTACTAGTGCGTTTCCAGACAGAATAGTATAGTCCAGTAGTCGGCAAACTGCGGCTCGTGAGCCACATGTGGCTCTTTGGCCCCTTGAATGTGGCTCTTCCACAAAATACCACGTGCGGGCACACATGTACAGTGCAATTGAAACTTCGTGGCCCATGCGCAGAAGTCGGTTTTCAGCTCTCAAAAGAAATTTCAATCGTTGTACTGTTGATATTTGGCTCTGTTGACTAATGAGTTTGCCGACCACTGGTATAGCCAAATCTTGCATCTGCTGGAACGCCACTCATCAATCGCAATTACATGTGAGCCATGAAGAAATAAGCCACTCTGGAGAATGTTGGTGGCATGGATGACTTCTATCAAGCTCCAACTAGCAAGACAGTATCACTGGCCATATATCAAAAAGGAAACAGGCAACTGAGTCAGTGTTCAATTTTGGACTCAAAGTGTAAGTAGGGAGCACTAGGTTCCAGATGCCACAGGCAAAGGACATGTACAACCTCTCAAATAAAGAAAAGAAAAGTTTAAGAGTTTTTGAAGGTCTACAAAATGTGAAGCACTGAGCTAAGTGTTTTATACACAAAACCTGATGAGAAAAATGTAATTGCTCCCATTTTATGAATGAGAAAACTGAGGTTCAGTTTTATGAATGAGAAAACAAATTGTAATGCTTGAAATGCTCACTGCTTGAAATGCCATGAGCAGAATATGAAGATGTGTGCATCACTGCAATGTGCTCTTTCTCCTGCATCACATTTTCTCCTCATAAAAGAAATCTATTACTCTTTCACACTATGTAAGCACAGGCTCACTATTAACATCCCTTCTGCGTTTTCTAAGTCTAATGTTGTTGCCTATCTTGCTCAATTATTGAGTTTCCTAATACCTGGCATTTCAACAAAGTAGCCATTCATTCATTCATTCATCTATTAATTCAATCACACATACATTAAATGAACCCTTTCAGAGGACCAACTAATTCAAAGTGATAGAAAAAAATGCAGTCGTATAGACAAATGAGAATACAGAGGCTTTAACCAAGGACTTTCTGGAATACAAGTCAATTTGCATTTAGGATGTATTATTCTATCATCTAAAATGAATCTTTTACACATCCAACATGCATGCAACATACAGTTTTATAACTTATATACTCACACTCTTACATTTTCTTTCCTTTGTTAAATTATGACCTTTGTAAATATCACCTGGTAAACAAATATTTCAAGCTATTGAACTACCTGCCTGCCTGTTTGCATGGCGATGCTCTCGTAAGAAATACTTTTGTCTATGCAGCAGTGATTGTATGAGCAATTATAATAATGGTTTATAGCGCTTTGTTTTTCTTTCATAAAAAAGTCCAGAAAATAAAAAATGAAGCCATTGTTTTGAAAATAATACAGTTGAGTACATGGAAATCATTAGCCATGCCAAAAGTAATTAGTCCTAAACTGATTAGCTCTGTCTTCAATTGCAAGAAAAAATACACAATTCAAAATCACAAAAAAGAACCACCAGATTTTTATCACCAGAGCTTTTGTATGAAAGCCTCTATCTAGTAATAGATAAATAACCATCTAAAATTATAAGTTTAAAAATCAAGGTTCAAGAGCTTACCAGTGTTTTGAATTTAGAGAGCGAAACAGGTAGAATAAAAGTTCCCAAAAACTGCTCCATCAAGTCAAGCCCTACCAGAACAAAATTGCTCCACTGAGTTAGTCCCTGCCAGAACTATGGCAATTATCAATAGGTACTTATAAAAAAAAAGGTTCAGAACTAACCTGACTTCTTTTAAGTTTTTTTTTTTCCCCAGAATAAAAGCCAAGCCACAAACCACAGAGACAAATTCAATACTTGATTGGGAAATTCCCTTCCTGCATCCCGTAAGTGCTGCACAACTCAGACACCTCATTTCTCTGATGTAAACATAGACATCAGTGCTCCAGAAAATAAAAAGCTTCCTATCCTATGTCCTGACTGGTTAACCCCAGCAACTTCCGTGTTCCCAAACTAACAAACAAACAAACAAACAAACAAAAAACCCTAAGCCTCACATCTGGTGCACAAAATCTGGGACCCTATCTCAACGTTTTTGCCTTCTGCAAAGCCTGAAAAAATCTGCTTTTGCTTTTCTCAGTGTCCCTGGTCTAAATTCTGTTATATCAGGTGACAAGAACCCAATATTTGTCAGTGGCATTTGGAGACCCAGAAAGGACAGCAGTTTTGTTGCTGGTAAGATGGGACTTGAGGAACCAAAGGCAAGAGTTGATCTTTCTCCTCAGGATTCGGCTGGGCAGCCGCAGAGGGAAGTTTCTACCACCCTCTTGGAATGAACAGACATTTGTGCCTTGGGATTGGAGAGTCCTAGGCAAGATCTATTAAATTTTCTTAACATGGTTTTGGAATTTTCTCTGACTTTTATCTTTTTTTGGCAGTATGGTTTTTTGTTTCTTGGTTTTTGGTGGCCACTGCAGTCACATTTAGGAATTGGTCTGCCCGGGCAGGCAACACCTGGTCTACTTCTTCCCTGCTTCCATCACTTTCTTCTCCTTTCTTCCCCATCCTTCTTCGCCACCCCGATCTTATGAGAACACAAGAACTCTTTAGACTTAGTTCCACTTGGTGTCCCAACTGTTGTTTCTGCAACAATGTATATTAGTTGGACCCGAATGAAAATCGGGGTTCTTTCTTTTTAAATCTTTGTTGTGTTAGCAGACATTGATACCACCCTCAATATAATCTAGAGGGCACAGATTTCTACCCAATTCTTAGAAGAGGATTGATTATACAGACGTAAAACTTGGCTGGGAATTTGCACTATAAGGGGAAACTAAGGCCTGTCCCCTACAAGAGTTGGCCTCTTTTACTATTCTGAACAATATTTTGCCTGGCCCTAGAGAATTACCTCTACTCTGAATAGGAAGCCATGGGGTCAGGAACTAGTATCCCTAGAACCACCCCTCTGGGATGCCTTTAAAAAAATTAGGCTCCCTCCAATTAGACGGTCTTAAATAGAAAAGACTCACAAAAATACTGCACTCAAGATTGGCCTACTTATCCTGTTGGAGACCGAAAAAAAAAAAAAAATGGCCACCCGATGGCTCCCTTTCTTATAACACCACCTTATGGCTCAGTCTGTTCTGCTGAAGGGCAGAGAAATATGGTGAGGTCCCCTATGTTCAGGCACTTACGTCCCTATATCAAGAAGCTTATGGAGGAATGCCATCTCCCTACTACATGCCATGTTAAGGTTACAGTCACTAGGGCTGCAGAACATTTAGGTGATCTACTTGATGTACCCTTAATACCCACCTCTCAGCCTCCTCAAAGGAGCCAGCAGAGGCAAGGGAGCAATCTGAGGCTAGCTGCTTCTCCCTAGTGAAAGAGGGATCTGTATCTTCTGGAGCCTCAGCCCCAAATCCTTATGCTCCCTCACATATGCCTGCTGTGCCCTTGCCTGGTATTGCCTTCACCAATAGGTATAAGGAACTTCATTCATCTCACCTTTTCGAGAGGCACCTGATGGGGGAGGGAGATAACTATGAGGGTCTATGTTCCAGTCTCACTCCAACACTTAGTACAATGCAAAGCTTACTTAGGGTCTTATTTAAAAGATCCCCAAAATTTGAAGATGAATGTCTTAGGTTAACTGTCAATTTCTCATTAATTTGGAGAGCAATAATGGTTATTCTTACTAGATGTTGTAATTATGATGAAAATAGCAGAATTTTGAAAACAGCACGAGAAATAGCTGATTAGGAAAATGTTGCTAATACAAACAAACCTTGAGGGGAAGCAGCAGTCCCTCAGATAGATCGTGACTTGGACCCTAATAGGCAAGCAGGAAAAGAAGCAATTGCCCATATGATTTTCTGTATGTCTAGAGGCATGGCTAAATTTTTTTAAAGCCAGTTAACTATCATAACATTTGAGAAATAATATAGAGTCCAGAGGAGAACGAGCTGCATTTTTAGAAAGATTAACTGAGGCCATAAGAAAATATTCCAATACAGATATTGACTCCCTGGAGGGTCATATATAGCTCATGCTTTCACCACACAAGCTGCTTTGGACATTACGAGAAAAATACAAACACTGGAAGCTGGAGCTGAACCTCCTGTTCCTAAGTGGATAAAGGAGCCTCATAGGGTTTTTCATAATTGAGAACTAGAAGAAGAGGCTAAAAGAGAGGAAAGGGAGGCCTGAAAGGACAAGAAAATTGAGAAAAAGACCCATTTACTTGCTCAGCAAATCCGAGCTGATTAAGACCATTACCTCCCCCTCATCCAACAAGCTCATCTTGTTGGAGCATCACTGTACCCACCACTCACAAGGCTTCTGGTGGGGCCCACCTGAAGCCTGGGGTTAATCAAGATGCTTACTGCAAAGAAGGTGCTTACTGCAAACTGGAAAGGTTATTGTCCCAGCTTCTTGAACAAAAAGAGAAACAGGAAACCCCACACCAGTGAGACCACTTTGTGAGCCCTTCAGAATGACGGTGCTCAATGGACCCAGGAGCCAAGACTGGAATGACTATTAGTCATCTTGATCCATGGGTACTAATGGAGGTGGATGGTAAGAATATTTCATTTATTTTATTTTATTTTATTTTTATTATTTTTTTAATTGTTTGAAGTATTACAAATAGTAGTACATATGTCTCCTTTTTTTTTCCCCATTGACCTCCCCCCGGCCTCCCCTACCCCCCAGTACATGCCTTTACCTGTCCCCCTGCCCCCCAGTGTCTTGTATCCATTGGTTATGCTTATATGCATGCGTACAAGTCCTTCGGTTGATCTCTTACAGCCCCCCCCCCCCCAACCTCCCCTGCCTTCCTGCTGTAGTTTGACAGTCTGTTCAATGCTTCTTTGCCTCTGTATCTATTTTTCCCCCCATTTCTTTCCTTGAAAAAATCTTGCCTCTGCAGACTAGAAATAAACATATAATAACAAAAAGTGTTTGAGTCCCAATTTCAATGTCCAACAGTTCTGAGTCCCCGTTTCAATGGCAAACAGTTCCTTAAGTGTACATGTCAGCAATGATATCTGGATGGTGGGCACATGGTGGCAATGCAGGTCCAACCCTCTCTGGTTTGGTCCTGGGCAACCTGCTGCATTGCACAGCTGCTGACTGCTAGCGTGGCAAGGCGTCGTCAGCATCTTCCATCTCTGGACTGTTTCTCCTCTTGTCTTCGTGTTCTTTTAGATTCAGGAGCTGCTTTCTCTGTCCTCCCATTCCAAATAGGGAAGCTCTCTCCTAATTGCCACTCTATTGTCAGTGTGAATAAGTAACTAAATTAGAATACTTTACCAATCATTTAATTTGTCAAATAGGCAATTGGCAAGGACTCCATTCCTTTTTATTTGTTAAAAATTACCCTGCTCCCTTACCGGGGAGAGAAATCCTCCACCAGCTAGAACTCAAGTTCTTATAGATTCTAAAGAAACACAATTAGACTCCCAGCTCCCTTTTCTGGCAATAATTAAAGATCAGCTAATTGTAAAAATTAACACTGAGTCCCTCCTCTTCGGCTCAGATTTAGACTCCATTGTTTGGGACACTGAACAACCTGGAGTAACTATATATATTGAGCCCATAAAAATTGACTTAAAGCCAGATAAAAAGTATCCTTACCAGAAACAATACCCTATAGAGGGAGAGGCTTTCGAAGGGCTCCGGTCCATATTACAAAAGCTCATAACAGCAAAAATCCTTGTTCCCTGCCAGTCCCCTTGTAACAGTATTTTGCTTATTATCAAAATGCCTGGTGGAACTTATCAATTTGTCCAAGATCTCAGGACTGCAAATAATTTTGTAGTCTCCATTCATCCCATTGTGCCCAAACCTTATACCCTCCTTACCCATGTACCCAGGGATGCCGCGATCTTTTCAGCACTAGATTTAAAAGATGAATTCTTCTGCATCCCATTACAACCCTCTTCTCAGTTTCTTTTTGCCTTTGAATGGAAAGGTCCTGATACAAAAAAAAAAACAAAAACAAAAAACAAAAAAAAACACACAAAAAAAACAAACAAAAAACAAAAAAACCACACACACACACACACACACACACACACAAAACAAAAACCACCCAATCAAGTTGGATTAGATTGCCTTGAGGGTTTATCAATAATCCCCATATGTTTGGAAGGGCATCAGAAACAGAACTAAGGGAAATACAACTTACACAAAGCACCTTTCTTCAATATGCAGATAACTTACTCATAGCCAGACCTACAATGAAAGCTTCACAGACTGACACTCTCAAGGTCTTACAGTTTCTTGGCAAGACGAGATACCAAGTCTCATCTAAAAAGGCTCAGATCCCGCAAACCACTGTTAAATAATTTATGGTTTCTGAGATCTGAGGGGAAAAGATTAGATCCAAAAAGTAAATAAACTATACTAAATTTGGTGTAGTATAAGCAAAAAAGCAATTCAGAGAATTCCTGGACTAGCTGGATTTTTTCCCCATTTTGATTCCTAATTATGGAGTTTTTGCTAAACCCTAAATGAGGATCTTAAAATGAGCAGTCCTAATTCTGTACAGTGGACCCAAGACTCAGTTCCAGGATTTAAACAACTAAAAATGGCTACTGCCGCCATTCCTGCTCCTAAATTGCCAAACCTAGATAATTGTTCCTCCTATACCTAACAGAAAATGAGGAATACTCTGAGAGTTCTAGGACAGAAATCAGGATCAGTATTACAACCAGTCACCTACTTTTCCATAACAACTTGACTCCATAGCTAAAGAATGGCCTGCATGTCTACGAGCAGTAGCCGTTACTGCCCTACTTGTCAAGGAAGCCTCTAAATTAACCATGGCGTATGGAAGTCCATACCCCTCACCAAGTACAGTCTGTATTAGAAGATAAATGGTTAACTGCAGGAAGAATATTACAATACCAGGCCCTACTGTTGGACACCCCTGAAATAACCATAAAGATTTAGCAAACCCTCAATCCAGCTACCTTAATCCCTACTTCCTTGACCCTCAACCCTGTATTAGAACATCACTTTTTAGAAATAATCAATGAAATCTATTCCTCAAGACCTGACCTCCATGATACTCCTTTAGAAAATCCTGATAAAATACAGTTCACAGATGGGAGTAACTTCATAGTAATGGGAACTTGGAAGGCTGAACATGCTATTGTTAGAAACCCAACCTCTGCCTCCGGGAACTTCCGCCCAAAAGTCTGTACTAATTGCCCTGATTAGAGCCCTTGAACTGGGAGAGGGCCAAAGGAATTAGGTAATAATTTAATTATAAGAAGTGTTTATATTCATAGAAATTAGGCAATGAATGTAATCATTAAATTAATTTGTTTAGATGTAAAAATAACCAGATTCTACTTTTCTGATAATATGCATCTTTATTTCAGATAAGTTATACTCAAGAGGAGAAAGTCTCACCTTTTACTACCTCACCAGGATCAACTGGGTCACTGGCTGGATTCTTGGAGCTATTCAAATTTTTAATATTTAAAAAATTGGGTTTTACTGCCTTAGAAATACTACATTTCTCGAACTATCCCTATAATTTGTCACTGAATATTAGTGTTTTATTAAAAAGCTTGTAAATAATAAATAGCACATATTTTTGAACTTATAAAAACGTTTAGTTATCCTGAGATAACTCAATCAAATGGAATTTACTATATGGGTTTGTTACATTGGAATCTTTGAAGAGATGCCCAATTCCTTATGGATTATTTTATGTTACCATTTCTCTTTAAGAACAAACATCTCTGGATACAGGGTACTTCTATTCATGGATGGGGTAAAAGGATAGTTAATAATTAGACTTAGAGCACTTTTAGTACATACAAAAATAAGTCTGAAACAATTTAAGTTTTTAAAAATAAGATAGAACCGTTCCTTGATAATTTATTTTGTGTGTTTCTTTTATTGTTTTCAAGTCTATTACAATAAAATAGCTGAATAGCATTGTGTGCCAGTCCTCTTGCAGAGAATGCAATCCTATAAAATGGCACTTTATCAACCTTTAACGATGTAGATGCTTGCCATAAAAATATGAAAGGAGAAAAAAATCACCATGTCCTTAGAAGCATAAGGACACAACTTTAGTTTTTCTACTTTTGGTCTATTTCTTTAACCTTTTGCCACCTCGTCAATGTTAATGTGTATATAATAGCTGTAAATTTATCTATCATGTTGCGGGAAAATATAGCACATTGATGCCTTTAAATAATTTTGAGCCCTGGCCGGTGTTTCTCAGTGGTTGCAGGTTCGATTCTCGGTCAAGAACACATACCGGGGTCAGTGGTTGGGGCATGTGTTCGATGTGTCCCTCTCTCCGACCACCTCCCCGCACCATTCTACTCTCTAAAAATCAATGGAAAAAATACCCTTGGGTGAGGATTAACCAGAAAAAGAATATTGAATGTCAGATTTTGAGGCAGATGCTCTAGGTAAGACATTGCCAAAAAAAAAAAAAAAAAAAAAAAAAAGGATATTGTCCTGACACTTCAAGGAATGTACAGACCAAATAGCCATGAAAAAGTGCCTGGTTATGAGGTAGATACTTTAATATTAATAAATGTCAATGTAAGAAATGTCCAAAGGGTAGAGAATTCATATGAGTTTATTTAAGCCAAACCGAATGACAATTGCTGGGAAGCAAACATCTCAATGGAATGAGAAAATGCTCAGGAAAATGGCAGTTTTACTGTTTATTTTACACATCAGAATCAAAGGGGAAGGTATAAAGGGCTACATAAAACCCATTAGTGATGGATTAGGGAGGCAGGAGAAAGCAAAGAGGGGAAATCTCTGAGATTGGATAAAAAGTAAAAGGGGTAGACACATACTTCTTTTACATTGGTGGGTATAGGATAGTTAACAGTTAATTAATATAATAACAATAACAATGAGGGGATCTGTGGTCACTCTCTACTCTGGTGGGAGGTTGTGCCCTGAGGGACCTGGAAAAAGGAGATTACCCTGACATTCCAAAGGTGTGTTGTCCTAGATGCAAAGACAATAGACAGGCTCAGTTATGAGAAAGAATGAAATACTGCCATTTTTGACAATATGAATGGTTCATGATAACATTATACTAAGTGAAATGAGTGAGACAGAGAAAGACAAATACTGCATGACCTTACTTACATGTGCAATCTAAAAAAGCTGAATTCACAGAAACAAAAAGTAGAATGGTAGTTACCAGGGCTGGGGCTTGGGGGGACTGGGGTGATGTTGGTCAAGAGTACACACATCCAGTTAGAAGATGAGTTAACTTTTGATGCACAGCATTGTGATTATAGATAAAAACATTGTGCTATATACTTGAGAATTGCTAAGCGAGTAGATCTTAAATGGCCTCACTACAAAAGGGAAGTGGGAATTATGTATATGATGCAGGTGTTGGCTAACATTCTGGTGGTAATCACATTGCCATAGGTTACTGTGTCACATCAATAGGGTGAATATCTGAAAGTTACACAGTATCACATGTCAATTATATCTCAAAGTTGGAATGAAAAAAGGAAGAAAAATCAAGTGAATTAGAAGACAAGCCATAGGCTTGGAGAAAATATTTGCAAAAGACACATAGGATAAAGCATGGTCATCCAAAATATACAAAAATCTCTTCTAACTTAACAATAAGAAAACAAACATCCCGATTTAAAAATAGGCCAAAGACCCTGAAAGACACTTCACCAGAGAAGATCTACAGATGGCAAGTAAGCATACGAAAAGATGCTTTGCATCATATGTCATCAGGGAAATGCAAACTGAAACAAGGAGATATCATTACGCCCGTATCAGAATGGCCGAACTCCAGAACACTGACACCACCAAATGCTGGCAAGGATGTGGAGCAACAGGAGCTCTTATTCATTGCTGGTGGGAAATCAAAATAGTACAGCCACTTTGGAAAACAGTTGGCACTTTTGTACCAAACTAAACATTCTCTTGCCATATCACCCAATAATCATGCTCCTTGGTAGTTACCCAAAGGCACTGAAAACGTATGTCCACACAAAAACCTGAACATGCATGTTTATAGCAACTTAATCATAAATGCCAAAACTTGGAAGCAAACCAAGATGTCCTTCAGCAGATAAATGGATAAATTGTGGTACATCCCTAAAATGGAGTATTATTCAGCTTTAAAAAGAAATGAGTATGAAATCATGAAAAGACATGAAGGAACCTTAAATGCATATCACTAATTAAAAGAAACAATCTAAAAAGGGCTGCATAGTATATGATTTCAACTGTATGCCATTCTGGAAAAGGTAAATCTATGGAGACTCTAACAAGATCAGTGGTTGGGGACGAACGAGGTGATAAGAGATGAATGGGCAGATCACAGTATTCCGTATGAGATTACAATCATAGATATATGTCATACATTTGTCCAAATCCATAGATTGTACAATACCAAGAGTGAATTGTAACCTAAACTATGGACTACAGATGATTATGATGTCTCAATATAGGTTCATCCTAGGAAGTATATATGCCATCTGAGTGAGTGATATTGCTAATGGGGAAGGCTGTGGATTGATGAGACAGAACGTATATGAGAAATCTCTTTACCATCCTCTCAACTTTGTTGTAAACGTCAAACTGCTCTAAAAAAATAACGTCTTTTTTTTTTTTTAAAAAAAAGTAACACAAAGGCTTTGGCTTAATCTTACTCTTACATTTTAGCTTCTTTTTATATTTTTAATGCACATTAGCTTTTTGAGCTGGATTCATTTTTCTTTTAGATCTTTGTAATGATTTCCTTTCTATCCCAATTGCCAACATTTCTTAAAAAGATGTAACTTCATATTTTTCATTGTTTAAGATATTTTAAAGTAAGGATTACATTTTATGGTGATTGATGCATATAGATTTAGAAATCTGTCTCTTTTAATATGAAAAGCAAATCTTAGGTAAACATTTTTCTTCCAGAGCCATTATACAGACACATGCCCGCTCCTGAATTGCTTGATTCTCATTTAAATGTTTTTAACTGATTTTTAAAAAATATGGTGTTTTCTAAAAGTACAGCCAAATAACATCAGTTTATAATCTATACAGGAAACATACTTAAAGTGCTATGAAAATGTCTTTATGTTCACGTGTACCGGGGTGAGGACATATTGAAGAGAGGAAGAGCAGAGATGACAGTGGAAAGTGTGGAGCCTAGATCTAGAGCACCAAGGCTGTCTTAGAAAGTAGCTCAGGTAGTTGAATTGCATAAATTAAGAAACACTTAAAAAATTCATAATGTCAGAACACTCACCCAAACTGGGAAAGGCAGGTATTATTGTATTTCAAAAAGAAGACAATCCAAAGGCTATAAATATCCTATCTAATAAAAGAGTAATATGCAAATTAACCATCACTCCGCTACACCCACAAGCCATGCCCACAAGCCACACCCACCTGTTGGGGGGGACCAGGCCTGCAGGGGAGGGCAGTTAGGGGTGACCAGGCCTGCAGGGGAGGGCAGTTGGGGGGGACCCAGGCCTGCAGGGGAGAGCAGTTGGGGGGGACAAGGCCTGCAGGGGAGGGCAGTTAGGGGAAAACAGGCTGGCAGGGGAGCAGTTAAGCATCAATCAGGCTGGCAGGGGAGTGGTTAGGCGGTGATCAGGCTGGAGGCAGAAGCGGTTAGGGGCAATCAGGAAGGCAGGCAGGTGAGCAGCTGGCAGCCAGCAGTCCCAGATTGTGAGAGGGATGTCCAACTGCCCGTTTAATAAGCCCGATCCCACTGGGATCGGGCTTAAACGGGCAGTCGGACATCCCTCGAGGGGTCCCAGATTGGAGAGGGTGCAGGCTGGGCTGAGGGACACACACACCCCCGTTCACAAATTTCATGCACTGGGCCTCTAGTCTATATATATAAAAGCCCAATGACCAAACGGCAGAACAACCAGAAGGACCGGAGTGACCGGTCGCTATGATGTGCCCTGCGGTGGACAACCGGCCCTATCAAGGCCTAATCAGCCCCCCAAACTCCTGTGGCCCCTACCCCCAGCCAGCCCTGCCCTCGATTGCCCCCCCCCCACCTCTCTCTCCCATTCTGAGGTGCCCAAGAGCTGCCCTGAGGCCTGGAGCTCCTCCAGACCTCGAAAGCACCAAATTACAAATGCGTCTGGGAAGTGGGAAGAATGCACAACAAAGAGGGTGAAAACTGAGAAAAAGTCTGCCTGGAAGAACCCGCACTAGGGGCAGCCACGCCCCCACCCCCAACTCCAGCCCAGCCCTGCAGACTGCCTGACAGACATTACTGCGAGGCGGGTGTGGAGAGGGCTCCCTGGGCATGTGAGGGGGGGGGGGCGCACTGCGACCCCTGCACGCCACTGCTGCCCCTCACTAACCTGCGCCACAGCCACTGCCTCCTTGCACTCACGCTGTTGTCACAGCCACTGAAGCCTCCTCCTGCGCTGCACCCCTGGCTGGCCTTGGGCGCCCCTTCTCACCCCGCCCTGGCTCCACCTGCTTACAATGATTGGGATGAACAGGACAGGTTGGCCCAGCATGCAAGCGCATTCCCTCCTCCCACTGCGCAGCCAGGTGGGACACACACCAACTGCTTATGGCCCCTCCCTCTGGCCGGCCCTGCCCCTGATCACCCTCCCTCCTGATCAGGGGAAGGGTCTGCCAACCTCCTGCATCTCCTCCCCCATGCTGGCTCGGCCCGATGGCTCTCACCTGGGCAGGCCAGTGGGCCCCACACATGCACAAATTCGTGCACCAGGCCTCTAGTCCTATATAATAAAAGCATAATATGCTAAGCATCAACTGATCAACCAATCGCTATGACACGCACTGACCACCAGGGGGCAGACGCTTTGAACGGTAGGTTAGCTTGCTGCTGGGGTCCGGCCAATCGGGACTGGGCAAGAGGCTGGACACGCCCTGGAGCCCCTCCCCAGCCAGCTGGACCCCATCGGCCATGCCTGCCCTGATCGCTGGCCAGGCTGAAGGACCCCACCCATGCACAAATTCGTGCACCGCCAGGCCTCTAGTTCAGTTATAAGATGAATAAGTTATTGGGATGTAATATACAGCCTGGTGACTATAGTTAATAATACTATATTGTATACTGGAAATTTTATAGATCTTAAGTGTTCTCAGCAAACACATACAAAAAAAACATGGTTTCAATGTGATGTGGTTAGTGTGTTAATTTGATTGTGGTAATCATTTCACACAGTGTACACATATTAAATCATGTTGTACACCTTTAAAAATAAGGTGAAGATAGCAATATAAGATAGTGATTAATCATGACAACATAGGATTCTAATAGATCTGGGTTCAAATCATAATTTGATCATTTCTAAGGTATGGAATCTAAGGCATGCAGGTAACCAAGTCACTTACTATTGAGCCGCAGTGTTTTCATCTGAAAATGGAGCTAAGCATCTATATTGTAGCCTGTTGCGATCAAACAGATAACCATTCAAAGGGCTGACCATGGGGCCTTGGCCCGCAGTAAACCCTTGGTGGCATAAGCTAACATTATTAATCATTAGTAGATTTTTCTTTGTGTGTGATTAAGTACCTATATCTGAGGAATTACAATAATCATATACATTATGTCTTTTTATGCTCCTCTTTTAAATGATAGGTAGATAAGTTTCTTAAGTTGAGTTCTAAATAAGGAGAATGTGGGGTTTTGTTTGTTTTTTTGGTCCTTCATGTCAAAAAGTAATTAAGCTGGTGGTGCTATCCTTATAAGAGAATTCTTAGAAAGTCCAATGTGTGACAGAGGTATTTGATAACTGAAAGCCACTGCAAGCTTTTGCTGCATTTGTGCACGAGTACCATGTCCAGACCATTATTAGGTCAAAAGACTTCTTTAGAAATGTTTTCATGCAGCCCTGCCTATTGCAGAAATGGGATCAAGGGCATGGAGATTAATGGCAGCTTCACCCCCAATGTGCTCCAAACAGACAACATAAGCAAAAGAAGGTCAACCTTTTAGTTTGCTCCGACCATTATTATTCCTCACAAAGGTGCCTAAAACCCATCACAAAGCAAGGCAATGGGGTCTGATGCTGAGCTCTCTCAGGCCTGTGTGACCTATCTGTGGCACCTCCGGAAGCCATCCTTCTTCACAGCCTTAAGAAGAAAGGGCTGAAGCTCCTTTGAGGGCAAAGGTGACCAAAAAGGTATTCTTGACAGGAAATGGCACCCTGCAGGCTCCAACAGGCTAGACCCCCCCAGATCCCCAAGAACTGGCTTTCTGGGCTGATTTTCAGCTTGTCAGGCTTTTCTCAGCCTGTGTGCGGACAGGCGTCTATCCAGCTGAGCGCGTCTCCCAGGGAGGCTGGCAGCAAGCCCGGGCACCTCAGGGAATCCAGGAGGCTGGAGAAAGAAATGTTTCCTTGGCTAAATAGTTCTCAGCCAAGGACTGCTGCTGCCTTGCATATCTGAACCTAAATTGGATAATTAAAATCAACAAATATTAAACTTAAATAATTATGAAATCTGAATGAACTTTAAAAAGATCTTTTGTAGAAAATAACTGAAGAAACGTAAGTTGAGATTTCTTTTACCCCTCCTAAACATCAAAATTCCTAACAGGATGAAAGCCCAATTGGAGAGCAGAACTAATGATAGAAACCTGCCTCAGTGGCCTCATAAAAATGATAAGAAGAGCCCTAGCTGGTTTTGCTCAGTGGATAGAGCATCAGCCTGTGGACTGTACGGTCCCAGGTTTGATTCTGGTCAAGGGAATCTGTCCAGGCTGTGGGCTCGATCCCCAGTAGGGGACATGCAGGAGGCAGCCAATCAATGATTCTCTCTCATCATTGATGTTTCTCTCTCTCACTCCCTTCCCCTCTGAAATCAATAAAAATATATTTTTAAAAAACGGTAAGAAGAAAAGCCTATTTTATATTTAGACAATGAAGCTTTGGTGAATGTCTGCTACTGTTGTGAGTTTCAGCCATATCTTTTCCTTAATTGGAAACATCAGAATATTAAAGCTGCAAAAATATCAAACACATCTCATAATAATTTTGGCAATGAGTATAACTAATCAACTGATTTTGAGTTTATTCACAAAACTTCTATCAAGTTTATTCAGTATCTAATCATGAATTTTAAGTCATTATGTTGGAATTGAATCTCTTTGCAATGTGAAAATTCACCTTCCAGGAATTCTGAAAATAAGTTTTCCCACTTTTAAATGAAATAATCTCAGGATTTAAATTCTGTACCTTAAAAAAAAAAACACAAAAAAACACACCCAGTTATTTTCTTTATGCACAAGAGGCAGCAACATTTTGCGTAAAAATCAGATGGTGCATTGATATATTTTACTATAATTGCTATGACCAAAGTTATCTTTGAATATGTGACTTCCGATTTTTTTAAAGGAATTTATGTATGCTGGTTTGGAAATATGAAATATATATCCACCAACGTTGTGATGATGTTTCTGAAGGATAACATACAAGTTTCTTTTGGAAACTCCGGTAAGAGGGTAGACTTTTTTACTACAGTTGTAAGAAGTGCATCAGACTATTACAGTAGGCAGTTAGTTAGCTACTAACCAAACAGGGGCGGGAGCAAGCAGAACCAGATATCTGCTTATGCCTGATTTAGCTTTTCAGTTAGTGAGGAGGGAGAAGACCACCCAGGGGGAAGACCTTTCACTGGGTGCATGGGCAGCTGAAGCCAAATGAGAAGCAGAACAAAGAGCCACGCGCAGCAAGAGCCAAGAAGGTGACCATAAAGGGGGAGGGCACTAGCCTGGCAAATCCAGGGAATAGACTAGATTGGGGGCGGGCACAGAAGTCAGGAAAGAGACTGGGTAGTTTGGAAAAAAAAAACCTGCCCTTTTTTCCCAAGCCCAAAGAAATGTAGTGAGACACAAACAAAGGGCCTTCTCTGGGGGCAGCCACGTGGGGCCGGAAGGGAGCAGAGACTGAGCTGGGCTACTGGAGCCTGGGTGCTGGGGTGATGGCGCTGCAGCTCTGGGCCTTGGCCCTCCTGGGCCTGGTGGGCGCAGGTCCAGGTCTGCTGCCCCTGGAAGCTTGACTTCTTCCCCAGTGAGACGGAGCTGAGCCACCTGATCATGGATGCTGGCGTGCTGTACCTGGGGGCAGACCACCACCATCAACCAGCTTCTTTCTGCTGGACCCACTGGAAGGGCCTCATAGAGTGCGGCAGCCTGTTGAAGGGCGCCTGTGCCCTACGTGCCCTTTCTCCTCTGGGCGTACTTTTGCCCTCTAATAAATCTTACCACTATCGCTCAAATCCTCCTTCACCAGTGTCCCGGAAATGCTTGCTTCCCTGCGACACCACAAGAACCTATTTCTAGACGAGTCCCTCCCTGGTAACAAGACCATCTTGGTCTGATGCTCAGGAGGTTCACATGCTTTGAAAGTCTTTCTCAAATCACCCCGGGAACAATGTGACTGGAATGTGTTGGAAGAGTTAATCACTGGGGCTTTTTCCTTCACACTTGCAGGGCACTGGAAGCAGGCTGGTTCCCATTAGCACACACTTCCCTTTAAGGCTTGATTTATCCACTTATTTGTCTGTGTGCCAAACCAGGTAGCTCAGCTGATTATCCAGACTCTCTGACACTGCCTGCAATGTTCATTTATGTTTTGATCAATGTTGGAACAACCCACATGTTTCCATCTATTTTTTGACACAAACACACATTATTTATGTAGCCCTCTAAATGCCTATAGTGCTTCACAGTGAAATAATTGAAGCTGTTCTCTTTATTTGTTTATTCCTCTCATCCTAAGATATCCACTCCACTCAATCCTCTTGGTCTGGGAAAATGGATTGGTTACATTACGGAGTCTGGGAAGATTGACACAAACTGAAAATTGGCAAAACAAATAAACATAAATCTTGACTAGCAGACCCCTTCAGTAACTGTGCTATGACTTTTCCCTTGTGAGTGTCCTCGGAATTCTGTGGAAGGTGCTTATGTTAGTTTGGATTCCCCTAGAATCAGACCCAATAAGCGGGATTTGAGAGCAAGTAGTTTACTTGGGAGCTGATCTCAGGAAGCACAGATAAGGGGATTCAGAAAGGAGATAAAGGGTGGAAGCAGATAAAGGGTGTGTACTCCTTTAGGGGACTATCTTACTAGGGAATGCTGGGAGATAACATAGAATATAGCTCGGATTTATCCCACCTGGGGAGCAAAGAAGGTGGGTATTTACCTCCAACTTGAATATGTTATTAGCGAAGGATGTTTCTGGGGGCAGCAACCTCTGGGCATGTCCAACCTGCCCTGCACGGGGCCTGAAAGCCCTCAGCTGGAGAGTGACAAGACTTGCAGCAATGCCTTGTGCCAGTATGGCTGAGAGGGTATGGGCAGAAATAAAATAAAAGGTGGCGACTACTTTTCTTTACATAGCAAATGTGATGCCAAAATATTTTAAGTCACACTTCAAGTGATAATAGCAAGACTGCTACTTACGCAGTAATTACTTTTCAATTGCCTACGAAGGGCCAGTAAGTTCAGCACTGTACTAGAAACTTATGGTAAAAGTTTTTGTAAATTAAATGCCCATCCCCAGTTAGTTTTTGTTGTTTTTGTTATACATGCATTTTGATATTTTAGGTGTATATAAAGCATTTCTTACCATTTCCTCCCAAGAAATAAAAGAGTTCTAAAACAATTGGTATGACATCTTTTGGAACAAATACTCTTGCTTTCCCACCTTCCCAGAGATTATCAGTTCTCATAATTTTGGTAAAACACAGCCTTGCTAGAAATTCAGCAGAAGTTTTAAAATTTTTATTTCCAGGGCCTGGTTAAATGTGAAAATAAATTCTGGTCAACTGTCTTATAATTCTCCTCGTACTATAAGGAATTATGTATATACTAGTGGCCCGGTGCACGAAATTCGTGCACATTAAAAGGGGATTAATTAGAGGAAATAATTTAATATTGCTATTTGCCCTTTCTCTATAATAGAAGTGTCAGAGATGAAAGAAAATTAGTAAAATGTATATGAAAACCTTCCTCCTATCAGAGTCTGGGGCACACCACGGGACCCAGAATCAAGTCCCCGCCCACCCACATGTGCCTCAAAATCGCGTGAGACCCAGACCCGGCTGTGCGCCCCCCCCCCCCTTCATTGGGATAGATCCAGACCTGGCTAGTCCCACCCTTGTCAAGCCCCGCCGGGCAGGAAATGTAGCCTCAGGTCCCCTGGCCTGGCGCCAGGATGGGGGGCGTGGCCTGAGGTCCCCCAGCCCAGACTGAGGTGGGGGGGCGTGCCTTGAGGTCCTCCGTCAAGCCCCACCAGGTGGGGGACATGGCCTGCGCAGCCTCAGGTCCCCCGGCCTAGCACCAGGAGGGGGGAACAGCCTCAGGTCCCCTGTCAAGCCCCATCGGCAGGGGGGTGCAGCCTAAGGTTCCCCCTGGGTGGGGGGCACAGCCTGAGTTCCCCCAACCCAGCACTGGCGGTGCACCTTGACGTCCACTGTCAAGCCCCACCAGGCAGGGGGGCGCAGCCTCAGGTCCCCTGGCTTGGTGCTGGGGTGGGGGGTGCAGCCTGAGGTCCCCTGTCAAGCCCCACCTGGTGGGGGGCATGACCTGAGGTCCCCTAACCCAGCAGCAGGACGGAAAGTGCACCTTGAGGTCCCCCGTCAAGCCCTGCTGGGTGGGGGGCGTGGCCTGAGGTCCCCTGTCAAGCTCTGCCAGGTGGGGGGCATGGCCTGAGGTCCCCCGGCTTGGCACTGGGGCGGGGGGAGCAGCCTGAGGTCCCCCAGCCCAGCATCAGGATGGGAAGCGCACCTTGAGGTCCCCTGTCAAGCCCCACAGGGGCGGGGGAGGGCATAGCCTCAGGTCCCTGCTAATTGCTTGTTAAGGCTCCTTATGAAAACTTGGTCTCAGCTGTGGGTGCAGCCATCTTTGTGACGGAGTGATGGTTAATTAGCATATTCCCTCTTTATTAGGTAGGATGTAAAGGACTAGGTGTTGAAAAACATTTGCATTTTATATAATAGACAAAATATGTAAGAGGACTTTTAAATATGATATGATAGCCCTAACCGGTTTGGCTCAGTGGATAGAGCATCGGCCTGCGGACTGAAAGGTCCCAGGTTCGATTCCACTCAAGGGCATGTACCTTGGTTGCGGGCACATCCCCAATAGGAGGCGTGCAGGAGGCAGCTGATCGATGTTTCTCTCTCATTGATGTTTCTAACTCTCTATCCCTCTCCCTTCCTCTCTGTAAAAAATCAATAAAATATATTTTTTAAAAAATATGATATGATAGCTAGAAATGCTTCAAAATATAGCCCATCATGCCAAGCCAATGGAACATTTTCTCTACCTGTGCAAAACCAAAGTACCATTACATTTTCCAAAGAACTCTCAGCATACACCTGTTATCTTAGAAGTAAACAGGAAGACAGGGAAGTCGGGTCTGCAGGGAGGAGTTAATTCTGCTCAACCTACAGAGCTACAATAGGATTATGTTGGCCAATGGATGGATAAGAGAGGGGAGGAAAGACATTTTTAATTTCATAGTAATTATAAAGTATTATGTCCGTCTAAGCTTTCAAGATACTGTTAGGAAACAGGTAAGATGCTACTTCCCCTCCGTTTTCCAGATGGAAGATATGAGGGACAGTGAAAATGTCCCTGGAAGCCCTGAAAAAAAAAAGAACCAGAAGGTGGGGGATGATAAAGTTGGTAGTAGCTGCTATCACTCATCCTGCCTTTGCCACAGAAACATCATGCCATTGGCCACTGGGTGATACACTTCGAAAGAATCCTACCACAACTGGAAAAGCTCAAAGATTCCTGCTGATATCTATATATATAAAAGGCTAAGCGACCATCCAACTGTCCGACCATCCGGTAGGTATGACATGCACTGACCACCAGGGGCAGACTCTCAATGCAGGAGCTACCAAGCTGCAGTAACTTGGCAGCAGTGGTTCTCGGATGACACACCCCGAACCAGAGAGGAGGGAGCCCGATTCCGGGGTGCATCACTCAAGAACCACCCTCTGGCAATCTGGGACCCCTCAGGGGATGTCAGAGAGCAGGTTTCGGCCCAATCCCCACAGGCCAGGCTGAGGGACCCCACCTGCTGGAGGGACCCTGCTCACTCTGCAGATGCTCTTCGAGCCACGGGGCCACCCCAGGTGTGGCCAGCTGGGGAGGGACCAAGGGAGGTTGGCTCCAGGGCATGTCTGGC
Source organism: Plecotus auritus (assembly GCF_963455305.1). NCBI lineage: Eukaryota > Metazoa > Chordata > Mammalia > Chiroptera > Vespertilionidae > Plecotus > Plecotus auritus. Next base: position 52,353,336 of record NC_137776.1, read on the forward strand.
CCGTCTCACCCAGTCCCGCCCCGCTTCTAATTAATTTCCTATCAATGTGCACGAATTTGTGCACTGGGGCACTAGTATAAATATAACAAGCCTATGTGAAGGAAATTCTCCCTTCATTTTGTATCTAGATTAGCTATGATTCTAGGAGCCTCTTCAGTGTAGGTAGATTTATACTACAATATTAAAGAGGGCTTTTTAAATATGGGTTGATATGGAACAAAAAGCAGTTTATTATTTTCCGATTTTTATTATATACAACAAGTTTTTCATTTTTTAAAGGTTTAACTACTATTTCAATTAAGTTTCAAGCATCAATGAAGGTATATCACTATGACCACTATAACAGAGTTCTTACTAAATATGTATGATTTATTTTAATAATATTTAAGAGATAATTTATGAAGTATTCCTGTTCTGGAGATATTTTGTAATATCAATTGAGCTATGAAATAGCTTTCTAATTAGATATGGATAATCAATATATAGCAACCCATTTATGTAAATTTAAGAGTTTTATTAAGATATGAGATTACACATCCATGTAATTTATGTAAAATATCCCATGACTTTCATTTGTGAGAAAAGTGAGGTCCAGAATCTTAAAGGGCTTTAGAATACAAAATAGAAGCATTAATTTAGACATTATAAATGTACCAAAACATTTCAGCAACCCAAATTAACAGCATAATCATACTTAAAAAATAGTGTCCATATAAAAATGTATCATATATTTGCATTCGAGTCAAGACAAAATATGGATTCTTAATAAAAAATGGCACCTTAAAAGGTAAACAAATCACTCTTAGTAGTTTAAATATTTGGGCATATAAGAACAGCAAAATAAATCTACAGTTTGATTCCACACAAGCAATGAATTTGGTAAAACCACAAATGACACATCACATCAACTCCTGGCACAATTTGTGTCTTTACTGGAGGAGCTTGTGAACACCCAGAACACTTGTCAAAGAACACATTGGCAACATACCAATTAGCTTATAATGTTCACACAATTGAAAGTAAAATTGTCTTGCGACTCATGGTGACAGACTGAGTCTGGCGCTGGTAGGAAGCCAGGTAATATTATCATAGGGCAAAGGCATAATTTCACCAATTTTCTCTCTCCTCTCAAGAGACTCTTAGATTCCTCAGCATCTAGGCTAATTTTCCCCAAACTTTTTTTTAAAGTTTATTCTTCCACATTTTAAATATGAAAACCAATGGCAAACAGCATTTATACATATGTGAGGAGGGAGTATTTTTAAATGTGCACTATTAAGTTCAGTCCAGAGAACATCTGACTAATATTGTTGACAACATAATTTTTGTGAAGTATTAAGTCCCTCCAATCTCCCAATCACTAAGGCTGATAATAGGATATGATCTTACTGAGCATTATGACAAAGCCATGCTTCTCTTAGTGGGTGCAGCATGAGAAGAGATACTCTTAACATATCGCAGACGGATCACGAGAATTCTTGAGTTTCCTGTTCTAAGGCTTGCGGCCAAAGTATCATACTTTAAAAAGATATTAGCTTGTAAGAACATGTAATAAATAACTTCAAAGTGCAATGGGTATTTAATGTTAAAGCATTCCTTTAGCATTTATGTAAAACGTTTTTTGTACTCGTTCAATAGAAACTTATCTGGCCACTGGGTAAAGCTAGCAATAAAACTACGGGTCTGCAATGTGTTAACATACTTCAAGACTTAAGAAATGCAATCAAAAGACATAGGGCACTCACTTTTCTTTGGCCACAGAGAAACAATGATAAAGAAAACCTAAATGACTACATGTAACGGAGGCTTTGACAAGTCTACAATGAAAGGATACTTTCTGTTAGGTAGACTAACTTGCTGTGCCTTCATCAGATGCACAAGTATTTCAACTGTCACCTGAAAATTATCAGTAAACCAAATAGCTTCTCAACTGATTGACAGAAAGAGCACTAGAGATTACTTTCCACTAAGTCACAGACCCAAATCAGGAAATTCCAAATGACAGTGTCCAAATGAGCTGAAAAGAAAACTGTTTTCTCTTTCTGCCTTAACCAGGTTAAAAAAACACACACAAACAAATTGAATGCTTCTCATTGGAGGGAATGTTAACTGGACTGGCTCTTACACTAAAATCATCAAAGAACCAGAGTCCCTCAAGTCCCATTGGATTGAGAGATCCAGTCTAAATTCAGATCTTAAAAATGCCTTTAATCTTTCTAAATGCAAGCATCTACTTATGTTTAAATTAAAATGGTTACATTAAGCCACTTAACATTGATCATAGTCAAGAAGAGTCAATTTTTTAGGTAAGGTTATTTAAATTACAGAGTCATTTACTTAAAGATAGTTTAGGGATCTGGATATGGACTTCAACATATATCCTATGCCATTTTCCACAAAAAGTAGAGGACAGGTGAAAATAGTAAATTATCCTGAGGGGAGAGGTGGTGTAGTAACATCTCCATAGAAAAGGGCAAAAGTGAGGGTCCACTGGCATTTCCATGAATGAGGAAGAAAATTAAGACATGATAAAGACAAGATACTGCAGAATCTTGCAAGATAATTACTTTACCAGATTATTATATTGAGACATTGCTTAAAGTAATTGTGTATACTTTGAGGAAGTGAGGGAGAAAGACAATAAAATTGCCAAATAGAATAAAACTACAGTAGAACTGTAGTTATAGTTTAATGGTACATTTTTATTCTCTCCTTTATAGTATTTTTAAACTAATCTATTTATGTATATTATGTGAATGAAGTCTAATGTTTTATCACCTTTTTTCTAGCTTTATTAGGTATAACTGACATATGCCATTGTGTAAACTTAAGGTATACAACGTGCTGATTTTATACATGTACGTTTTGTAAAATGATTACCACAGTAGTGTAATAACAGTTAGCACCTCCATCATTTCACATAATTCCGTGTGTGTGTGTGTGTGTATGTGTGTGTGTGTTACATTCCCAGAACTCATTCATCATAATTTCAGTAAAGTTGCAGAGTGTAATACCAACACATAAAAATCCACTGCATTTCTATATACTAATAATAAACTATAAAAAAAGAGAAATTAAGAAAAGAATCCTATTTTAATTGCATCAGTAAGAATAAAATACCTACAAATAAATTTAACCAAGCCCTGAACGGTTTGGCTCAGTGGATAGAGCATCAGCCTGGGGACTGAAGGGTCCCAGGTTCGATTCCAGTCAAGGGCATGTACCTTGGTTATGGGCACATCCCCAGTAGGGGGTGTGCAAGAGGCAGCTGATCGATGTTTCTCTCTCATCGATGTTTCTAACTCTCTATCCCTCTCCCTTCCTCTCTGTAAAAAATTTAACCAAGGAGATGAAACACCTGTATATTGAAAACTACATGACATTAATGAAATGAATTGAAGACACAAATAAATGGAAAGATATTCCATACTCATGGATTAGAAGAATTAATATTGTTAAAATGTCCATTTTACCCAAAGCAATAAGTAGATTCCATGCAATTCTTATCAAAATTCCAACAGCAAAAGAAAAAAAAATTCAAGGCCATTTTTCACAGAAATAGAACAAATAATCCTAAAATTTGTATGGAACCACAAAAGACCCCAAATATCCAAAGCAATCTTAGAAAAGACGAACAAAGCTGGAGGCATCGTGTTCCATGATTTCCAACTATATTACAAATTTATAGTAATTAAAACAGTGTGGTATTGCCATAAAAACAAATACATAGATCAATGGACAGGATAAGGAACCCAGAAATAAGCCCATGAATATATGGTCAATTAATTTACAACAATAAAAGAATCAAGAATATTCAATGGAGAGGGGGCAGTCTTTTCAATCATGATGTCTGGAAAATTAGCCACATAAACAAACAAACAAAAAAGACAATGGACCATTATTTTACACAATACCCAAAAATTAATTCAAAATGGATTAGGCATTTCAACATAAGACATGAAACTCCAGCAATAAAACATAGGCAGTAAGCTTCTTGATATAGGCCATGGCAATGAACTTTTTAAACCTGACAACAAAAGCAAAAGCAACAAAAGCAAAAAATAAACAAGTGGGACTACATCAAACAAAAAAATTAAAGATAGAACTACCATACAACCCAGCAATTCCACTTCTGTGTGTTTAGCCAAAGGACAAAAACACCATGCTAATTCAAAAAGATATTTGCACCCCTGGGTTCAATGCAGCATTATTTACAATAGGCAAGATATGGAAGCATCACTTGTTCATGGGTAAATAAATGGATAATGAAGACATGCTATATATACACAATGGAATATTACACAGAAATAAAAACATGAATTCTTGCCATCTACAACAACATGGATGGAAGTAGAGGGTATTATACTAAGTGAAATGTCAGAGAAAGACAAATATGTTATGATTTCCCAGAGAGGTAAGGGGAGGGGGTGAAAAAAGTGAAAGAAAAATAAGTGGTATAAATTTCCAGTTATAAAATTAGTAAGTCATGGAGGTGTAATATACAGCACAGGGAATATAGTCAATAACATCATAATAATTTTGTACTGTGACAGATGGTTGGTTACTAGATATCTTGGGGATCTCATTGTAAGGTTTAGAATGTTAAATCACTATGTTGTTCACCTGAACATCTACACTAATAAAAGAGAAAGATGCAAATTGACTGTACCTTCATGATGCCCACCAGCCAATCAGGAGTGAGTATGCAAATTAACCCAAAAAGGATGGAGGGTTAATTTGCATACACAGGCGCTGAGCGGCCAGGCACCACCCCAGCAGCTCCAGGCCTCTGGGCAGCATGGGAAGGCGGAAAGGAGGCTCCGGCCAGAGTGAAGGCAGTGCCGGCAGCCCGGGGAAGGAAGGCCCGTTCTTGCACGAATCTTTGTGCATCGGGCCTCTAGTAATATATATTATATGTCTACTACATTTTAATTTTAAAAGATTAAAAATATTTTGCACACAAAGGAAACAATCAACAAAATGAAAAGGTAACCTACTGAATGGGAGAAAATATTTGCACTTCAAATGTCTGGTAAGAGGCTAATATCCAAAATACAAAAATAACTCATAAAATGCAACAATGAAACATAAACAACCAGATTAAAAATGGGCAGGAGATCTGAATAGACATTTTCCCAAAGAATACATGCAGATGGCCAACAGGATAATGAAAAAATGCTCAACATCATTAATCATCAAGGAATTGCAAATCAAAACTACAATGAGATATCACCTCACACTTGTCAGAATGGCTAATACTAAAAATAACAATAATAACAAGTGTTGGTGAGGATATGGAGAAAAGGAAACCCTTCCTTGGTGGGAAGGTAAATTGGTGCAGACACATTGAAAAACATAATAGAGGTTTCTCAAAAATTTTAAAATACAACTCTCATATGACCCAGAAATTCCACTTCTAGCTATTTATCCGAAGAAAATAAAAATTCGAACTCAAAAAGATATGCACCCCACTCTGGCCTGGTGGCTCGGTTAGTGTACAGGAGCATCATCCTGTACACCAAAAGGCTGTGGGTTTGATTCCTGGTCAGTGCATATATTTATGCAGTGCGTTCGAAATCTGGTTGGGGCATGTACAATAGGCAACCCATTGATGTTTCTCTCTCACATTGAAGTTTCTGTCTCTATCTCTCTGTGTGTGTTTCTCTCTGTCTCTTTCTCTCTCCCTTCCTCTCACCCTAAAAATAAACTGAGCATTAAAGAACAACAACGAAAAAGATATGCCCTCCTATGTTCATGTTCATTGAAGTATTATTTACAATAACTAAGATATGGAAACCACCTAAGTGTCCATCAGTGGATGAATGGACAAAGAAGTTGTGAAATATATATTATACACACACACACACACTAGAATATTATTCATATGATTCGACCATAAAATGATTGAAAACTTGCCATTTGATATAATTTGGATGAAGTGGGAGGGCATTATGCTAAGTTAAATAAGTCAGATACAGGACGAAAAATAACCTATGATCATTCTTACATGTAGAATCTAAAAAATAAAAAGCAAAAACAAAAAAGTCAAGCTCATAGATACAAAAGAGATTGATGGTTGCCAGAGGGGGAAAGGGTGAATGGGTGAACTGGTTATTTATTTTTCATTTAAGTAAGTTGAGTTAATATATAGTAAAATTTAAAAATACATTCTATTGTTGCTCTGGCCAGTGTGGCTCAGTTGGCTGAACATCTTCCCATGCACTGCACTGAGAGGTCCCCAATTCAATTCCTGGTCAAGGCACATGCCCTGGTTACTGGATCCCAGTAGGTGGCATGCATGGAGGCAGCCTATGGATGTTTCTGTCTCTCTCTCCCTACCTATCTAAAATCAATAAAACATACATTTTTAAAGTACAGTATTGTTAACTATGCTATACTTTACATCCCCAGAACTTATCCATGTTATAACTGGAAGTTTATACCCATTATTTTTTAAGTTTATACTCTTTGACCAACATCTCCCTGTTTCCCTCATCCCACTTCCCCGGGCAACCATTATTCTACACTCCCTTTTTGTGAGTTTAGCTTTTTTTAGTTAGATCCTCCAACTTATCAAAGTCTTATGTCTCAGATAATTCAAGGAATGAACACCCAATTTAACTTCATTTAACCTCCCCTTGACTCATGATTTTTTTGGTTGTGTATTTTAATTCAACTCAATGTATCCAATCTCATTAATATTTTATAAAGAGAATTTCATTTAGATTTATCTACATATTTATCATCTTCTTTACTCTTTATTGGTTCCTGCACTTGTTCCTCTTATACAAAGTAACTCTTTTAATGCAGGTTTGCTGGTGATAAATTCTGTTTCTATTTGTCTTTGAAGACAAAATAAAACAAAACACTAGTTTTATGCCTTTATGCTTGTTGTAAAGTAACTCTACTGAATATAAATTTATAGATAAGCAGTTATTTTCACTCAATACACTCTATATAACACTTCACTGTCTTCTGACTTCCACTGGCTTTCTGGATGATGCTTTAATCCAGGGGTCTTCAAACTTTTTAAACAGGGGGCCAGTGCACTGTCTCTCAGACCGTTGGAGGGCCGGACTATAGTTTAAAAAAAAAACTATGAACAAATTCCTATGCGCACTGCGGGCCCGGGACGAGTCGGCTGCTAAGCAGGACAGGCAGCGGCACCCGGCGGGCCGCATGTGGCCCGCGGGCCGTAGTTTGAGGACGCCTACTTTAATCTAACAATGGAAATCCGTATTTCTGTTTTTGCAATTTCACTGTGATGTGCACAAGTATGGTTTATTTATTTACTTACTTACTTAAGACTCCTTAAATATTTGGAATAAAGTTTTAAGCAGTTCTGAAAATTTTTCAGGAATTGTCCCCACAGGAGTTCGACCGGGAGTTCGATCACTCGCTATGACATGTGCCGACCAAAAGGGGCCAGCGCAGAATGAAGAAAGGCCCTGGTCAGCAGCTGGCAGCCAGGAAAGGAAGGCCCTGGCTGGCAGCTGGCAGCCAGGGAAGGAAGGCCTGACCAACAGCCAGAAGGCCCCGATCGGCCCTGATCACTGGCCAGGCCTAGGGACCCTACCCATGAAAGAATTTCATGCACTGGGCTATATCATTAATATAGCTTCTGCCTATATCTTTCCTTTCCTTCTGGAACTCCAATTAGATGCAGGTAAGATCTCCCACTGTTTTTTCTCTTACCTTCCTTTTATATCTTCATCTTACTATCATGATTGTTTCTTCTGCCCCATCTTGCGGCTTGTTAATCTCTCTTGTTTTGTGTCTAAATTTACTCAATTAATTCTCTTTTAAAAAATATATTTTTATTGATTTCAGAGAGGAAGGGAGAGGGAGAGACAGAAACATCAATGATGAGAGAGAATCACTGATCGGCTGCCTCCTGCACGCCCCCTACTGGGGATCGAGCCCTCAACCTAGGCATGTGCCCTTGGCCGGAATCGAACCTGGGACCCTTCATTCCGCAGGCAGATGCTCTATCCCCTGAGCCAAACCAGCTAGGGCTCAATGAATTCTTAGTTACAATTATTGTAATTCAATTCATAATTACAATATGACTTTTTCAAATCTGATGCCACCTTTATATAAAATTTCAAATTTAGCCTTTTTATCTCAATGAAAAAAATATATATATTAATTTAGAGGTACTATGAGTTGCATTTGGCCTAATTTTTCTTTATAACTTTTCATTTGGAAATTTCAAAATTAAAGGTAATTTGTAGGATTAAAAGGAGTAAACAAAACACTCCTATAACCTTTCCCTATTCAAACATTGTTAACACTTTGCCCCTTTGCTTTATCATTCTATCTATAAATATATAGAATACATAATTACCTCTATAGAAATATTATATATAATTATTCTATGAATACTTTTAGAATAAGTTGTAGAGATGATTCTTTACCCACAAAATCTTTAGTGTTTAGTTTCTAAGATAAAGGTATTACCTTATATGACCAGAAGATAGCTAGTAACTTCAGTTAATTTAACTCTGCTATAATACTGTAAAGGATTGAGTATGTGTGTCCCCCCAGAATTCATATGTTGAAAACCAAATCCCAATGTGATGGCATTTGGAGGTGAGGCCTTTGTGAGATAACTAGGTCATGAGGGTAGAGCCCTCATGAATGAGATTAGTGCCCTTAAAAGAAGAGCCCAGAGAACCAGCCAGCCCTTCCATCATGTGATGATAGAATGTGAACTCCATAGTCTGCAACTGAGAGTAGGTCTCTCAACCAGAACCTGACCCTGCCGGCACCACTCTGATCTCAGACTTCCAGCCTCCAGAACTGTGAGAAGTGAATGTCTGTTGTCTAACGTCACCCAGTCTATGGTACTTTATTGCAGCATCCCACACTAAGAAAAATAATGTAGTCCTCCCATCCATTTTTTGTATTCTCTTTTGTGAATTGAACCAATAATGTCATTTTTTTAGTATATTTTTTCACTCCAGTACAGAATCCAGTTTAGGACCCTGTATGGCATTTAGTTGTCATGAGTCTTCTGTCCGCTTTAATTTGGAACATTTCTATATGCTTTCTTTGTATTTTATGACATTGACATATTTGAACATAGTCTTGCTCTCCCTCTTTTAAAGAAAATAACCTCATTAAGGTTTATTTCTAGTTTCCCAATGATTAGCTTTAAATTATATACTTTCAACCATAATGCTACATAAATGATATTGTCTTCCTCTCAGGGCATTATTCCTGAAGGCATATAATTACTCTCTGCCCTTCCCTGACAATGTTAATTTTGATCATTTGGTCCAGTGGTCGGCAAACTGTGGCTCGCGAGCCACATGCGGCTCTTGAGCCGCGGTTTGCTGTTCTGTTGACTAATGAGTTTGCCGACCACTGCCTTAGGGAAAAACACTTAAAAAACACTTTAATAATGTACTAATGTCTTTAACCTGAAGTCAAAACTTCTGGGTAAGGGTAATGCCTTGCAAACTCATTAGTCAACAGTGCGGCAAACCGCAGCTCACGAGCCAAATGTGGCTCGTGAGCCGCAGTTTGCTGACCACTGACTTGGTCAATGTATGCCTGGTTTGAATGTATATTGGATATCATATATAAAAAACTATTTGTGAAAGCCTTTCAAACCTAGGATGATGCATTTCCCCTCCTAAGGACTTTTCATTTTCTTCTTTCAGACACTCAAGGTACTAGCTGGCTTGAACCACCTTAATTTGATTTCTAAGCTTGTGGTTTCCAGGCTGCCCATCTGACATGGAGCAGGGTTGCAAGTCCATGCAAAGACTAGTTTGCTTCTAATACACTTAATCCCAAGGTGCAGGTCTTTAGAAGTCCAGTCCTATATGGAGGATGGTTAGCAAGCAAATGCCCTATGATGATCTTGGATTCCACCCAGACACACAAGACCACCAAAAAAGTGCAGCTTCTCACTGCACAAAAGTGCAGTTATTTCTTCGTGACAATAAAAATGTCCTTAAGCCTGGCTGGCATGGCTCAGTGGCTGAATGTCGACCTATGAACCAGGAGGTCACGGTTTGATTCCCAGTGAGGGCACATGCCTGGGCTGTGGGCTGGATCCCCAGTGTGGAGATGCAGGGGGCAGCCAATCGATGATTCTCTCTCATCATTGATGTTTCCATCTCTCTCTCTCCTATCCTCTCTGACATCAATAAAAATATGTTTTTTTAAAAATATCCTTAAATGCTGGTCTAACCTCTGGGTTTTGTCTTCTCCCATATTTCAGCACTGTGGTTTTCATGACCTTTGTTGCTTTTAGAAAGTTTTATTTTTCTTTAAATTGCATCCAACTTTTCTTGTTGCTCTTGGTGGAAAGCATGACTCAAACTAATGTGTGTATCTTTATTGGAAGCAACGCTGAACAGAAGAGAAGTATCTATTGTTAGGCAATGGCCACTGAGCAATTTCTGTTTTCATCTAAATGACTCTAAAAACCTTTTTAGAGTCATACCTCAGACTCTAAAAACCTTTTCTTACATAAGTTAACCCACAGATGTAGAGTGGCAGCTTCCAAGAAATCCAAAAAGCCTGAAATTTATTTCAAGTAAATCAATTCAAGTGGACATAATTTCTTTTTCACTCCCCATTAACTTTCCTCAAGGTCATGATCAGCCCTTACATGGAGCTCCAGAAATGTATAGACGTAGAGTCAGCACTCTCATTCTCCTGGTCACATTGATTAGGTTACATGACTCAAATTGTGACCTTTCCCAGAGTTATCCGTAAAGAACTTCACTCACTTTCTGACATCTTTAATTTGGAGATTGCCTGGTAGGCAGGTAGGGTGGGAGGGAGGGTGAAATGGGAGAAAGAGAGAGAGAAAAACTGCCTGAGGATGAAGCCACAAAGAAGCTAGCCAGAATATAAGGATGCAGGGTTAGAGAATATCCTCATATCACTGGTTGCAATCTTTGATCCTGAGATACTTGAATTTATCCCCTGGATCATTCAGTTCTCCTAAGCTATTTTGAATTGGATTTCTATCTCTTGTAACTCAGAGTCTGGACTGATTAAAAAGTTTTAAACTTTATGTATACAATAAAATTATGTGTGTAACTCTAGAGTAACTCTCCTCTCAAGACTTGCAGGTCAGTGAGCAATAACCAAATGAGAAGAAGAAAGCATATAAAACTAGAATACTGTAATAGGAATTAAATTTAAAGAGGAGAGAAGATGGAAATGCTACTGAACACTTAATTTTCATGTAGTCAAATCTTTTAGTGTGTTTATTATTGATAAGATGCCTTGGGAAACGTAAAATGTACATACATGATTAGTGTATTGAATCTCTAAATTCAATAAAAACATATTTTTAAAAATGTATTTTCTAATTAAATTTTTCAAAATTACCTACTTAACTCCAAATGAGTTCACAGAACCTTGGTTTCTTCCATTGTCCTTATATAACATATGGAATCATATGTGAGAGATCTGCAAGCATGATAAATCATTTTCAGAAGTGCTCAAACACAGCTGAGGAGTTCTGTTCCATGCCTCCAAGGCCACCATTCTCTCAGCTGGTTCTCTGAAATAACCTCTAATGCATTTCCTCTTTATTTCCTGCTGTCTATTATACACATGGCAACCAGAAAACACATCACCACCTTGCCAATCAAAACCATTCAACCCTGACTTCAAACAAACTCCATAATGCGTTCTGCAGCCTAAAAGGGGATCCTTGGTGGGCCCTGGCTACCTCTCCAACTGCATCTCCTCTTCCTCACTCATTCCTTCCAGTAGCACTGAGCTGTCCGACACACCGGGTTCATTCCTTTTTGCAGCACCTCTGACTGGAGGATTCTTCCCCACTACCTCAACCCCCTCCTCCTTTCCTATTACCCATTCTCCTCTCTCCCTCTTCCCCGCCACCAGCCCTACTAAAATGTAAGTTCCATGAGAAAAGGGGCTTTATTTTATTCATTGCTGTATTTCCATTCCCTAGGACAGTATCAAAGGCACTAAACAATAGTTGAGTAGATAATTGTAATTGAGGCTAAATATACTGGCCCACAAGTGCAAATATAAGTTGCTTAGTGAAAATAATGCATTCCACTGAAAAAGGTTAAATCATAAACAATACTGTACATTGCTAAAACAGTTTGCTTTTAATGTCTACCCAGAAAAACTTTTATATATTCTTTGCTGTTTTTGTGGTATGTACATAATATTTCTGCTAAAAGTAGTATGTATTGCATGTGTATAATATCCAAATATCCATTTATCCTGTTAGTTACTAGTTTAGTTGAGTTGCATTTTTTGCCTGTTTTGGACATCATTTGCTATAAAATAAAATTTGAATAAAACATGTAAGTAAGAACTTTCTACATACTTCTTCTAATTGTGGAATATCTTTTGAAAAATAAAAATATAATATTACTCTGCAAAATATGTATTCTGCCCAGCCAGTGTGGCTCAGTTGGTTGAGCATCATCCCTTGCACCAGGAGGTTGCAGGTTCAATTCCCAGTCAGGGTACATGCCTGGGTTGTGATCCCCAGCTGATCAATATTGCTCTCTCATTGCTGTTTCTCTCTCCCCCTTCCTCTATCTCTAAATTCTAAAAACCTATTTTTAAACATGTATTTTCTAATTAAATTTTTCAAAATTACCTACTTAAATATGTTATAAATTATTATCATTTCATCTTTCATTGTTAATGAATTGGGTTCCTGGAATTATAATGTCTTTGACAGACATAAAAGGATATAGATACTTAATATTTTCTAAATCATTAGATGATTGAGATTAAGAAACAGCCTCAATAATTTTTAAGACGTATATCAACATAGCTATGGAGTTCTACTAGATCATATAATCATGTGCAATCCTGCCACACACAAAAGATTGTTCATAAATATAAAATAATACCAAAGAAGGGGTATACAATTGTAAAGTACACCAACGGTAAGTTTTCATCTTTCATGTGTTCATGTGTGATCTATGCCTTCATTCTCAGATATTCTGAAATCTTGCTATTTATTTGGGATTTTACATTATATTAATTTAGTTTTGAACTAACACTGGATATATAAAAAGTAACAGAAAAGAAAGCAAAGCAAATGTGAGGAAAGAAAAATTGAATAATAATAATTAATGTCAGATCTCTCCTTTCTTCTCTGGAGCATCTAGCACCAAATATAAGCCATGTTACATTTAATAGTCTTCTTCAATCTGAAGCTATACGAAGTCAGTTTCTTAAAATTACATTAATATATTTAGTAAAAAATAATTGAATGCTTGTAATTCATGGTCCCTTGGATGGTAAGCCAAATGGTGCTGGATAAATCACTTTTGCAACTGTTAAAGTTGTAGATACAAGTATGAAAATGATATGACTTTAAAATACCTAGGAAACAAGGCTTCAGGTTTATGTCCCCAGTTCAAACAGGAGTCACTCACTGAGTTTCTCAATACTGAAATCATTGCTTTAGATACATTTTGTTATTTTTCAAAATTTTATATAGATGATAACGATCAGCCATTATAAATCTTTGTGATGCCACTGATGTCATAATATAGTTCTTACATCCTATCTGAGTTATTGGGGGAAATTAAGTACAGGATGTCAATTTCCCATCAACAACTAAAAAAGGTAAATAAACTATCACTTTAAAGTGAGCCTTAAAGAAATAAATTTAATAATAGAAATGTATTTAACTCCTCAGTCCCATCCCCCCACCCCCCAAAAAAGCTTTGGTTACCAGCCAAATCTCCTTATTTCATTTTAAATAGACTACATGGAGGGAATCTAAATAAGTGTTTTCAAATTTGACTTTAAAACACCGCTTACTTCACTTCCCAATTTTAAGTTGAAATGTGAAATAATGAAACAGCATAGTAAACTATATGAATAATATAAACAGAAGTTATAGCCAATGACTGAGGAAGATGAGACTATTTTCCAGTTATTAAATTATCCTGGGCCTGTTCACTTGAAATCTCCTTTCCAGTGATATAGATTACATTTGTGTGTGTGTGTGTGTGTGTGTGTGTGTGTATATATATATATATATATATATATATATATATATATATATATTCAAATGTGTGTATTTGAAATTTTACCTGCTTTATTGAGTTAATTCAGCAGATGGGAAAAAGTTGAAAATTCAATCACTTTACACCAAAAGCCAATAAACAAAAATAGTTCACTTTTTGTTTGAGGCTCTGGTGCTAAAGTCTTGGCTACATCAAAAACTCATTTTTGAACCTTGGAAATGTTACTTAACATATGTCTTGTTCTCAGTTTCAAATGTCTATAAAATGAAGATATTAATAATACATTCCTCAATAAGGTTTTGCTAAGTATTACATCATATAATTCCCATAAAATTATTAGCAATTTTATATCTAACACTCCAAAAATTATTTACTGTTATTATCAGTGAAAAGTTTAATGTGATAGAAACTATTATCCCATTTACTAAAATGATATTTTAACTTCATTCAAATTTTGTTATGTCAAAATTTACTCCTAATCATGAGCTAAAAATTTAACTATAAATGCAATTTTTAAAAATATATTTTTATTGATTTCAGAGAGGAATGGAAAGGGAGAGAAAGATAGAAACATCAATGATGAGAGAGAATCATTGATTGGCTGCCTTCTGCACTCCCTACCCTGGGGATTGAACCAGCAGCCAGGGAATGTGTCCTAATGGGGAATCAAACCGTGTCCTCCTGGTTCATAGGTCGATGCTCATCTACTGAGCCACGCTAGCTGAGCTTTAAATGCAATTTTAAATGAATATATTTTTAGAGTGTGAGAGGCTGCTGATGGTCTTTTTAATGAAAATACAGATTTTCAACTACCAACTGGTGTTCATGGGAACTTTGGAATAGCTGAGTGAAATATTTGAGTTTGACTAGGAGAAGATAAGGAAAGGCATGATTCTCGCAGTGACATCCCTAAAGCATACAGTGGAGAGAGGAAGAGGCATTTTAGCACTACATAAGCAAAATGGACAGATTCTTTAAACTATGGTCTCAGAGGATAGTCCTGGCAGACCATGGACAGGGCATTGTCCAAAACAAGTTCTTACACAGCTACACCATTGTCTCCAGGGTGACTTCAGAATGATCCTGTCTAATCATTGATGTACTGTCTCAGAAAATAACACCTTTATTGCAGAGAAATTCACAATCAGTTCGCTTGACTAGAAAGATAAGCAGACAGAACCTGTAAAACAATGCTTCAAACATGAGATGACACTTTTCTGGCTTCAGTCTCTTTGAAATTAACCTGAACTTAATACTTTGAAGATAAAGTGAAAACCAACCGGGCAAAGATAACAAGATAGCCTTTGATACTAAATGTATTTCAATAAAAAGAGATAATGGCACTGCATTCATTTTCCAAAGAATTAGTGGGGAAAATACATACTTCACATTGTTCCTTCCTTTTTTACTTCACGTTAGCAAATTAACTCACATGTTTGTTTGTGTTTTTTTTTTAAAAGGCCTTTTTTCTCATTATATTTTGTTATTTGCTGCTTCTTAAAGGTTAACAACTCTTACAGGCAATCTTATCTAGTGTCTACTCCATAGGGTTAGTATAGTTATCTGCCCAACCCCGAACCTTTCAATTTTTGTCATTGGTACTCACTTTCCCGGAGTATATTTTTATAAAATATGTGGAACTGAATAAAGAAATGGGAGGCAGTCTGACTGAGCTTAGTGTTTTTGAGATACAGAAAGATCAGTATGATAGGAGCTTAGTGAGCAAAGGGGACAGTGGTAAGAGATTAAGTCAAAGAAGTAGGCAACAGGTAAGTTTATGATGGTTCAAAACATTAGAATTTGTTCTTCAAAAAGAGAAAGAATATCTATCAAGAGGAATGAGATTAAAAGAAAGTTCAGTGATTAAGTGCTATATAGAGGAGTGAGAGAACACTTTTGAAGCCATTGTGCATTTGCACTGCAAACTCTAGGATGAACTCACCTATACAAAGAGATGAAAAAAATCTCACATCACTGAAGAGTAGCAAAGAAGTTAGAACCACCAAAATCTATTACTTATATTCAGTCCAAAATATTAAATACAAAAAAGGAAAATATAGTTGTGTGTGTTTTTTCATTTAAAAATTTTTAAATATCATTTAAAAAAAAACCTAGAGATAAAAAGATAGGAAGGAATCACCTATTTTCCCACCATTTTATAACACACTTTTAACTTCAGTGTTCATATGTATAGGTTTTGCCTAGTTATAGTAGGGCTTACATATAATTTTGTACCATGTCTCCCCAAGAGACATTATAGCTTAAATATTTTTATTTTATTATAATCCTCATATTTACTTTTTAAAGATGTTTTTATTTATTTTAGAGAGAGAAAGGGATAGAGATAGAAACATAAATGAGAGAGAAACATCGATCAGCTGCCTCCCGCATACCCCTTACTAGGGTTCGAGCCTGTAACTCATGCATGTGCCCTGACCTGGAATCCAATTGGTGACCTTCTGGTTCATGGGTCAACATTCAACCACTGAGCCACACCAACCAGGCCCTCATATTTACTTTTAGTGGTTGTATATTATCCTCAAATGTATGTGTCTGAGAGTATTACTGACCATTAGAGTTGCTTCTGATTTTTTATTGCACATTACAAAAAAAGGTCAATATCTTTAAACATATGACCTTTCCCTTATTTTGTACTATTTCCTTAGGCTACATTCCCAGAAGGAATATTAATGGATCAGACAGTGTGAATATTTTTATAGTTTCTCCCTATATACTGCCAAATTGCTTTTCGAAAGGGCTGTGCCAATTTTAATTGCGACAAACAGTTTCTGAAAGTTCCAGATTCACTGCATCCTTGCCAACATGGGACATGATTATTTTTAATATTGTCATTTAGTAGGTGGATAACAAGTCCTCATAATGTTCATATACTTTTTAGTCTAGTAGACCAGAGAATAGAAAAGGAGAATATCTGAAAGTAAGGAACAATTTGACAAAAGTTCCTATTCTAGTGGCTATCTTTGTGGTCAAAAGGTTAAGTAGATGATGGAAGATGACCAAACCCAAGTTGAGTTCGCAATAAATTATACACGCAAAGTATGCTGATAAATAAGTGTGAACCTGGGCAGGGGTCTTCAGGGAAAAGTCACAAATCCAAGCCTAATCCAGTGCAACTCAGCACTACTAATCATGCAACTGCAGACAAGGAAAGCAAGATACTCAAATGCGAAAATAAACAAATACACATAACACTTTCAGTGTAATCAGCAACTCTACTTCTAGGTCCTACAGATTCTTGCACAAATAAAATAATGTGTAACAAAACAGTCATGACAACATTGGCTGTGATAGCCAAAATAATTGAAAAATCTATAATAATAAAAGTTTAATATGCTAATTAGACCAGACGTCCTTCCGGAAGACCTTCTGGACGAAGCCAGGGCTGCGAGGGAAGCCCAGGTCCCAGGTGCCAGAGGGAAGCCGATGCTGGCAGCCCGGGAAGAAAGGTCTACTCTTGCAAGAATTTCGTGCATTGGGCCTCTAGTATATACCTGTCCATGTAAAGGGGCTGTCAAGAAAGAAGTTATGGTACTTTCAACAAATGTAATACCATGGAATTGTAAAAATGAATGAAGGCAACCTTTATGTATCAACTTTGACAGTCCTCCAAGACTGCTGGGTTTTAAAAGGAGTAAGACAAACATGTATATAAAACATTACCATTTTGTAATTCCATGCTTCTATGTCTCCTGAATCTATTTTGTTCATCAGTTTATTTTGTTCATTAGAGTCCACATATGAATGAGATCATGTGATACTTACCTTTCTCTGACTGGCTTATTTCGATTAGCATAATACTCAGAGGAAAGGCAGGGGGGTTTGGGAGGAGAGTGATTAAGCAGGGAACTTGTATGCATAAGTGCATAGCCTATGGACACAGACAATAGTGTGGTGAAGGCCTGGGAGGGGCAGGTGCAGGGTGGAGGGGGACAATGGGGAAAAAAACAATAACAAAGGGGACATCTGTAATACTTTCAACAATAAAGATAAATTTTTTAAAAATAACATTTAAATATTATCATTTGTACAAAAATTTGAGACAAAGAGAAATAGAAGTTTAAAAGTTTAGTGCTTTGATTGTCTGTCAGATGGCACATCCCCAGGAGCTTACAAGAAAGCAATGGTTATTAGAGGGAACCAATGATCAACCAATTTTCTTTCTCCTCTTCTGTTCTTTTCTAATAATTGCATTATTTATTCAAATATAATTGATGAGATCATCAAAATCATCCTGTACAGAGGTCAGTCAATATGCCAGAGTAAACTGCTCTCAAAAATGTGTTACAATAACAATGCATTTATGCTTTCAGGAAAATTCCACCCATTCCTATATCCAGATCACTTTGTTCTTTGGAAGTTATTTCTGAGCTGTAAGTATGAACCAAGAGGAAAAATAATCAAAACATTCAGCTATATTTGCTTTTTGATTTACATAAGGAAGCATGATTTTCTGCTTTATTACAATCACATTTAGAGAATCTTTCATTTGGTTTAATAAATAACTGGGCCAGACTATAGTTTATCTTCTTAAGATATAATAACTCATGTTGTCTCAATTTCATCTTGAGCTAATGAGAATTAGCAGGGTAACTGATGAGATACACATATATATCAATACATGTAATTATTTTTATTCTTTTTTAAGCTGCTATGCCTACAATAATCCTTTATTTGAACCATGAAATTCAAATACATTTTAAATTGTTACATTGAGATAAAGATTTTTAAAAACAAAGTCCAAAATGACTCCTGAAAAGTATTCCAAGTAGGAAACTGGCCAAATTTTGCTTGATATGTAGTAACTTAATGTGGAAAAAGAAATATTGTAGTTAGCTTCTTTTCTTCCAAAATTAAGTATATCAGTCCAATGTTTTGCTTTCAATATAGTTTTCTGCATACCAAAGGCACTATCATTTAAACAATTACTAGTGGCCTGGTGCACGGATTCGTGCACATTGAAAGGAAATTAATTAGAAGGGATATTTTAATATCACTATTCACCCTTTCTCTATAATAGAAATGTCAACCAAATTCACGATCGACAATGGCAGATCGAAACATACACGTGCGATTGGCGCCAGCGAGAACTTCGTATGTATCATGCACGCATGAGTCAACGTTTGTTTCTAAACTGCCAGTGCGCTTCATATGTACTGGCCTGGCCGGTCAGATGGTCGGACGGACGTCAGTCAGCCTTTTATATATATAGAAGATTATTTTGTTTGTTTTAGTGTAGAATTTTATATGATTGTAGTAGTACTGGTTCTTAGCAGAAACTATTTTGTATACTTAAAAAATAAAATCTCCATAATCTTACTAACTTCCCCTAAATGTTAATATTTTATCAAAGCCTTTCTACATGTGAATGTAAGTTCCTCCATCATATTAAATCTTGTGTTCTGCTTTATTCACTATTATTTCATCAGCATTTTATAAGGTTATTACCAACCTTTCAAAATCATGATTCTATAGTGTATATCATAATGTAATTATTTCCCTATTATTGGCCAAATAGATTATTTTTACTATCAAGCTACTACAAATGACATTTTAATAAAACTGTGTACATTTCTGATAAATTACCCACTGAGTAAAAGCACATGCATGAAACCTGTCCAGCTCAGTCATAGTTCCCATTCTAGAAATTTGGGTCTGGAACAAATCGGCACATGGACAGAACGGGACCAATGCTTATTCATCCCAGTGATGGTACCTGGCAAAAAATTAATCAATTTCTCCCATGATCTCTGTAGCTATTCTGTTTCCTCTCCTTTTCTTTTGATTCTATAAGCTGCAAATACCTCCCTTTTGTTGTGGATCTTACTCTTTAAGTTAGTCATAATTAATTAACAGAAGAATTCTGTAAACAGCAATGAATAGCCTTTTCAGAAGTTTAGAAGAATCTATATAGTTCACATCATCAGCTCCATCAATTTTGTAAATGAATCAACCTTCATTTATAATCTTTGTTATTTTGATAAGCTCAAAAATGCTTACTTAAACATTTTTTCCTTTACTCTTTATCATTAATTTAAAATTGTAGATGCTTATTGGCCTTATATATTTTTTCATTTTGGTAGATTTTCCATTTATTTCTTCGTCTATTTTTCTGTTGGTATACTTACAATTTTCTAGTAGCTAAATAAAGCCTATGGCATCCCAATTAAATTCAAGAAACAAGGGACAAGATAATGAATATGAGTTTCTCTCATCAAGAAGTTTCCAGTCTAGTGAAGGGGATAAATATATGCTGGAAATCAAAATATGTTTAGGTAAGTCCTATAACAGTAGAAAACAATGAAAGACTTTTGTAAGAGTGAGTAATAAACTTATTAGTAATTTGTGTTGAAATTATTTCCATAATCTACTTATGACATTTTTTACTTAAAATTAATTTTTATGTAAAATTTTTATATTTTTCCCATTATGTTTGTGTTTAGAAAGTCTCTATTTTCTTCTAACTTGATTTAGAGTTTCTTTATATCAATTCTTTGCTTCATCTGACATTTATTTTGGAATGCAATGTGAGCTAGGGAGTGCATATTTTTCACAAGTAATTACTTAACTTTCCCAGAAATATATATCAAAATTTAAAGATTTCCCACATATTTGTGATCATTGTATATTATGCTTTATTTTCATATACTTTCAATTTTGGATGTGAGGTTCTTTTACTTTCATATGCATGTTTATCTGCATGTTAATATACTGTATTAATTACAGCAACTTGTAATATTTTTAACAATTGACAGTGCAACTTCCTCTCAATGCTTTTTTTTATTTAAAAAATTTAGCTCTTATTACCTTTTTGCTATTTCATCTGAACTTTAGAATCTCTAAATTTTACATCTTTGAAATTTAATTTGGATATCTATACATATGTATCTTTATATATTGTATGTGTGTATACACATATACATACGCATTCAGTGTTTCTATTGTAGAAATTTCTCTACTTTTTTACATTTATTGCAAATATCTGTTAGTAAAGGCTTGAGTAATTGGCTTATACTAACAACAGGTCAGAAGAAAATTTCAGTCAGCATTGAAATAACTCCTTATAACATTTAAAATATAAAGTTGGAATAAATATACATATGTATTTCTATATGTATATACCTATATACATATAGACATATAGAGGTTGGTAGATAGATAGATAGATAGATAGATAGATAGATAGATAGACAGATGAAGAGAGAGAGAGGATTATACACAGATGAAGAAGGGACCAACAAAGAGGGGAGAAAATGACTATTTTTGGCTGCCTTGAAGAAATTTCAGGATCAACCTATTTGGTACTTTAGACAGCAAGATTAGAAACTGAAGATTATCTTTATCACTTTGAATAAATGGAATTAGGACAAAATTATCACTAAAATATCATTGCAATCCATTACTTGTTAGTTGTTGCTTATTATAAAATATAGCACCTCTCATGTCTGAAATTAGATAGCTGTTTTCATTCCAAGAAATCAACATGTATTACTTATATTCAAATCATCTAACTCTTCAAAAATTAGAATTTAAGAAATCAGAGATTCTATCATAATTTTACAGTCATAGGAGCTAAGGCAGTGTGGGCTATGGTGGAAACTCACCAGCACTCTGACTGACACAGACAGATGCACAATGAGAAATCCATCAGTTCATATGCTCTATTCACGAAGCCGTAGTGCACCTGTGTACACTTATGGCAATTCTTCTTGTATAGCAGCATTTGAATTTGCTACTAATTGTATACAACCAACCAACCTCTACCTCTGGCAATTCTTAGACTGAGTACAAGGGACATGGGGCAGTCGCCCGCAAAGTGTGGAACTGACTCAGCCCTGATGTCATCTGTATACGTCATGAAAACATTTCGTAGGCAAAGACCAAAACTGTGCTAATTGTAGTAAATCATAACCAAGTGCTGTTTGTCAGTTATAAACCGTTTCTTCAGTTGCAAATTTACATTATAGGATAATAAAGTGACTCTTCAAACGACTGTGGTGTTGTTTCACAGGGAATCCAACAAAAGTATTTTTGTTTTGTTTTGTTTCCTTGAGCAATGAGAGAGGTACTAGTTCTTTAAATTCCTTTCCCTATCAATGCAGTTTCCCTCTCTCTGCCCATTTTTTTTGTTTCATTTTGGTTTTGTTTTTGTTTTACGCTAACTTAGAGTTGTAGCTCTTCAGCTTTTTATACAGTTTTTCCTCTAAACCTCAAAGACCCCTGGAAATAAGAAATCCCGTTTTAGAGACACTAGTAAATATTTAAAAGAAATTCTATGGACCTCGTGACTTAGTACAAATATATTATATGCAAACTTATCTCTAGCCCTATAAATCTTAGATGACATCTCTAAATGCACCTCAATTTATCATTTTCTTGATCTGACCATAATATTAATACAATGAAATACTGTAATAGATATTAAAATAGGTACATGTTCAATGAGTAAATACAGTCATTTCTTCTTACATTAGTATTTTATAAAATGCATAGCTGTTTCATGGGGCTAACTTATATACTAGAGTAGTAGATAACAATGTTTGTAGACCTGGCTCTCCTTTCAACTGATTTGCATAATTAATATCAACTTCCTGGAATGAAATTCTTCCTTATACAAAGAGATTGGACAAATGACCTAGGTTCTTCCCAGCTCCAAATATCTGATTCCTGCTTAGCTCTCATGAGAGTTTCAAAACCAGCCCTGGCTGGTTTGGCTCAGTAGATAGAATGTCGGCCTGGGGACTGAAGGGTCCCAGGTTCAATTCCAGTCAAGGGCACATGCCTGGTTTAGGCAGGCTCAGTGCCCAGTAGGGGGCGTACAGGAGGCAGCCAATCAATGATTCTCATCATTGATGTTTCGATCTCTCTCTCCCTCTTCCTTATTCTCTGAAATCAATAAAAAAATATTTTTTTAAAAAAAGAGTTTCATAACCAGTTAAGAGTTGATTTTGTGTGCTGGATATGGTAACCGTGATTTACTTGCTTTGGAAAAACTCTGTTATCCTAAAGTTTTATATTTGGAGTAGAAAGGAGAAAAACCAGGCAGAAAAAGGTCAAGGCTTAAGTGTGTAGAATATGCATTCTTGAATCTGGATAAATAAAATATTGAGATGGCATTACTAGAAGACTTTCCCATCTCCTAAAACTGTAATTAATGTATAACAGCAATCTTGAAGATTTTTCTTGAATAATGGAAATCCATTGAGAAATGACTATTAACATTGTATGCCTGCACTAACTCTTGTCATAAGAGAATTTGTGACTAAGTTGGCATTAGTTCATTATGTGGTATGATTTTTTTGGGAGTACAATTTCAGCTTTCCTCAAATATGAAAATATATTTCACAAACCGATTTCTGAAAGTCAAGCTAGGTTCCATTCCTCACATGAGGATAAAGAAAATAGCAATTCTTTTGAGATGTAAGCTAAAGACCCTGAAGAAAATAATGAAATGGGAAGCACAGAAAATGAAACTGGAATCATAATTGCACTCTGTTTTATGCATAAGAGAATAGAATCTGGAAAATATCGCAAGGTTTCCTCCACCATTGGACTGATTGGTTAGCCAAGTAGATTTTTAAATAAATACATACATTTTGAAATGTTGGAACTGTTTTGGCATCTTCTTATTAGAAGATCATATCTGAAAACTTTAGGGAAATTATACTTCGGACTCTAGAGTTTCTGATCAGCTTTCTGAACATGTCTCTCTAGATGTGAAACAAGCAGAATATTTCTCATTTTAAATTATGCTTTCCCTTCCTTATTACTCCTAATTCACTCACCCCATTTAAATGAGGTTATGCAGATTTAACCTTGGATAGTCATAAATGCCTTTTAAACTGCTGTTAATTTGAAACAAATGCATTGAAGTATAAATGTTTTCCATTTTGGTTCCTCTGAAAAATACGATTTAATTTTAAAGATTTTTTTTAAAGGGCGATATACTGTCACTTCATTGCTTAATCATCTTTGAATCCCTCCCCTGCCTTTAGCTCTCATCATATGCAGTGTTATAGTTTGGATCTATAGTTTCAGGACTAACATATATTAGATTGATTACCATGATTACCTTCCATTCTTAATTTGAGTATATTTGTGTGGGTGTGGGATGGTGTATATTAATTGGAGAGAAAATGAGATGGAAACAGACCATGGAATGGGGTGGTGGTGATTTAAACACACACACACACAAAAAAAAAAACAAAAAAAAAAAAACAGGTTAGTAGGAGATAAATATTCTAGATAATTTCTTTACTTATTATGCTTTTTGTTTATGATATGTTCCACCCCCATAAAATATAAACTTCATGAGGGTGGGGTCTTTGTCTGGTTTACTCTCTGATATAGTCAAAGCAACTAGAACAGCCTCTTGCACATAATAGGAACAAAGTACAATTCGTTAAATTTTTCTTGAATAAGCCATTATTATTTAGTAGTAGATTGATTAAGAAGATGAGAATTGTGCCTTATAAAAGTACATTCATCATTCAGGGTGGGTTGGTGAATTTGTTTCAAATGCAAGGTGGTTACATTACTTTCTGATAGCATTTCATGCATGCATGAGTGTACGGATGCCAGAGAAAGGTGGGGAGGAGGGAAGGGAAAAGGAGGGCAGACAGAGAGAGAGAATGGGAATGAATTTCTGAGCCATATTGATACACACACACACAAAATGAATTCATCATTAATTAAATGAAAATAAATTACTATTAAGTAAAATAAAATAAAACTCACTATCTTACTTAACAATGTAAAAACCCGGATCATGACTACTTGACAAAATAAATATTTTATTTAATAAAATCCTGGTATATATTATATTGCTATTTGTAGTAAATGTGATTTTTTTAAAAGTTATGCTGTATTGAAATTAAAATCTGGTATAGGTCCAAAAATGAATTCAGTGGCCTGGAGTCTTGACAAGTTGACATTTACTCGAGTTACTAAAATCCATCTAGAAAATATGGCAGTCCGAGCTCATGGGCTGCCCTGCAGCAATACAAGTCAAAACTGAAGTGAATTTGCAGAACTGGCAGAACTTGAACTGCTTTCATAAACTAAGTGGCTAGCACTTCTATTACTCACCTAAGACTGTGCCCACCAACCCCCCACATGCACATCCACTCTTCATCTTCCCCTTTTAGTCAAACGGAGACCCCGCTGCTCTATAATACTGATGACCATCAACACATTTCTCTGCACTTGATTCCATTTTGTCCCAGTGGTTTTGAACATATATTTAATTATCTGGAAAAAAAATCCCAACCTAAAAGTAGCCCCACCAAAAAAAAAAAAAAAATCTATAAATGAGTAAAAAGACTCTGTTTCTGTTTAAAGACTTGTGGCTTACCTCAATACATAATGCAGTGGATTTACAAGATGGTTACTTTAATAGCAATGTGAAAAACCACACTTTTAGCAGAGTAGTTAAAAATTTCTCCTTAAAAGTTCCACTTTTATTAATGGCTGTTATGGCAACTTGGTGTTAACTTAAACGTATTTTAAAATTACTGGTTAATAATGCATAACACATTTTAATCTTATATTCCCCATATTAATCCATTGAGGAAAACAGTTTTTTACTGGCTCATAGCATTGCGTAAGTGAAACACAAAACTAAAAACTGCTTGATGTGTTTAACAATGTTAATAAAGTCCTGAAAGTCACAACTACATTATTGCAACATTAAAATAACCACCTGGCAGCAGGTAGACTTTGTATGGGAATGTTAACAACCAACGTGGTGTGTGTGTGTGTGTGTGTGTGTGTGTGTGAGAGAGAGAGAGAGAGAGAGAGAGAGAGAGAGAGAGAGAGAGGAGACAGAATGTGAATGCATTTCAGAAAACTAGACTTTTAAACCAGATGTGATAACTGCTAAGAAGAATATATTTACAACCAATTTTCTACTTACCCAAACACAATGTACAAGTGTTCAACTAAAATAGTGCTAAAAATTCCATTTACAGTTCATGAATTAAGTGATGAAAAAATGTTGAACTATATTCGGACACAAAACTAACATCACTGCTAGTTTACCAGTAAGTCATTCATCTGCTTCAGAATAATGTACATTACTAAATTGGGAGAAAATGGACACTTTACAATAAAAATATTGTTTAAACTGGCTGAAAGTGCTGACGTTTTGGACAGCTCCCTTCTGATTTTTCTACAGTATTTCTATTAGGTGTCTTACTTTCGGGTTTTTTTTTTTTTTTTTCTGCTTTACCAAATCAGAAATGAGCTTAACCAAAGCAGTTTGGTTTGGGTTTGATTTTCCTTGTGTTGTGTTTTGGGCCAAAATATTCCTTCAGTGAAAGAGATTCAGGAGCTACATAACAGGTAAAGTGCTCCCTATACTGAGCCCATTTTTATTTTTCCAAAGATTCTAGCTGGCAAGCAGGGAGCGGCCCTCTCCACGTCCATGGCCCACTGCAATCCCATCGCCTCCGTCAAGGACCTCGGCCTCTCCCCTTTCAGCCAGGTGGGAGTAGGGGCAGTTCCTTAATGCCTAGGATTTCAAGAACTTTCCCAAGTAGAGACTCCCAAGCGCAGACTCCCAAGGAGACAATGGCCACAAACAAAACAGTCACCAAGAGTAAGTCTGTGTGTCTTGAAGAGGGACCCAGAAACCACCGCACTGAGCTAAGGATGTTCGGGCATAGCCTGGCCGCACCATCATTTGTAGCAACGCATAAAATCCACCTTCTGCGGAAAGGCTTGCAGCACCGTGGAACTCCCAATGGGTTTACAAAATAATTTCATATAAAATAAAAACAGTGCAGGCACCGGAGGAAGGTGGGCACGAAAACCTGGTTACATTTGGGGGTAACCTGCTCTAGGTCCGGTGGTCCAGACTCGCTTGGGCCGGAACTTTCTCGCTGGGCGGAGCCCGGGGGCAGTTCGCAACTGCCCCGGGCATGCCCAGCGGGATCCGACCCAGGAGAAGTGGCTGCACCTGGACGCGCACACGAGGCCCGCCCCGCTTCGGTGGCGCAGTTGGTCCCTGACACCCGCGCCCCACTCCGGTGCGAGCCACCAGCAGCTCAGCTCGCCCCTCAAAGCGGGACTCTCTCCATCCCCAAAACCGCGCTCCCGAAAAGTGCAGTGAGCTTCCTAGTAGGGACCTCGGACACAATAAGTCGCCACTCCCCAAGCCTAGTTCCACTCCCCTACTCTGTCCTCCTTTTCTTCGGCAAGGCTGTTACTTTCCCCTCCCTGGTCATCCCTCCCCAAGTCCCCCGCGCAAAGTGGGACTTTGGGGAGCCGCGGTGAATGCGCCCGTCCCTGACGCTCTGGATCCCTGTTTTCATTAAGAAGGCAATAAAGTTCAATTTGCCCAGCTCGTTAGGAGCCGCGGTGGACTTTCCCGAGCGCCGCGTGCGCTCTCCCTCCCGCTGAACCAGGAGCACGCTATTCACTCCATCCCAGCCTGGATCCCTGAAGGACGTCGGCTCACGCGAGAGGGAACCCACCGCGCTCCCTGCAAAGTGCCCCAAACCGCGCGCCCACACATGCATCTACACACACACAATGCCAACCCCACGCGACCAAAGTGTCAGCGAGGAGGGGAGAACGCTGGACCAGGAGTGGCACCGGCGCGGACATCAGCCTTGCGCCCGGACTCGCAGTCCGAGTCCCAAACACCCTTGTCAGGATGCCCCGGGCACAACGAGCCTCCTCACCCCCAAAGATAACACCGGGGGCCGCACGGGCGCAGCCGGGCTGAACCTTACCCGTGGGGCGCGTGGTCTCCCGCCGCTCGGCTGGCCCG
The DNA here is from genome assembly GCF_963455305.1 of Plecotus auritus. NCBI lineage: Eukaryota > Metazoa > Chordata > Mammalia > Chiroptera > Vespertilionidae > Plecotus > Plecotus auritus. Next base: position 52,381,134 of record NC_137776.1, read on the forward strand.
CGGGCCACAGGGAGGCTGCAGCTAGGGTCCCAGGGATGCTGCTGCTCCGCTGCCGCTGCCCGGATGCCCGGCGCCAGCATCACTTCGCCGCCGCCTCCGCCTCCTCGTGCTCTGTTCTCTCGGCCGCCCCTCCCCGGCAGCCGCCTGCACAACCGGCAGCGCGGGCGGCGCGGCGGGGTGGGCAGCGGCGGCGCAAGCTCGCCCAGCTGCACCAGCAGGAGCAGCGGCGGCAGCCCGAGCACCGAGCCCCGCGGGCAGCGCTTCCCGGGCGAAGGCTCCGGGCCTCCGCGACTGACAATGCCGGACAGCCAATCGCTGCCTTGCTCCGCGCGGCGAGGGGAGGCCAATCAGAGCGTAAGGCCCAAGGTTTTCCTCCGCCTTTGCTCAGCAGGCTTGTTTCCGGGAGAGGCGGGGATGCGGTTGGGTTTGGGATGGGGGAGGCGCGGGAGGGGCCTGAGGTGGGGACTCCTGGTTCCCAAGCCTTAGGCGGAGCGAGACAGCCCGGCCCGCCAAGGTGGGCCTGGGGCGCTTTCAAACTGTCCAGGGCTTGGCCAAAGAGGGCGCACAGGGGTGACTCTGTCCCCAGAACCTGGGTCCGGCGGTTCAGGGTCGTGACATCCCTTCACAGCGGTCCTGGGACCCGAGGCCAAAGGCGTTGCTGGAGAATGAGTCCCTGGAGGGGGTCGCCGCCTTGAAGGAATCTTGCGAACAGTCACCAGACAGCGCCCCCGTCCTCTCCTTTCGGCAGCTTTGGCAGCGGAGACGAGTGGCACTTCTGAGCCTCAGAACGACTCCTTATGGCAATCAACCCAGAAGTGTGCCAGAGCTATGAAAGGGGCAAATGGGGAAATGTTCTCAAAGTTGTAGGTGGAGTGGACTTTCCTTCCAAATAAACTCCCCCATCTTCACACACACACACACACACACACACACACACACACCCAACAAAACAAAACACCTCAAGAAGCAATGGAGGCTTAAGCAGGCAACCTAGTTGGTTTGCTTTTTTTTTTCTTTTTCTTTGGAGAATCACTTCTGAATGACACAATAGATTTTTGCTTGTGGTGTGGTGTGGTGTGGTGTGGTGTGGTGTGGTGTGGTGTGGTGTGGTGTGGTGTGGTGTGAGAGAATTATGGATTGGCTGCCTCCTGCACGCCCCCTATTGGGGTCAAGCCGCAACCAAGTGCCTGACAGGGAATCGAACCTTGACATCCTGGTTCATGGGTCAACACTCAACCACTGAGCCCCACTGGCTGAGTGATGTGGTGTGCTTTTTAAACCTACTTAGATATGTCCATTTTTCTCCCCATGCCATGAGAGAACTTGTCAGTGGAGGAAGAAATTTTCTTAGGCATTACTTAAATCAATAACCACTAGCGTAATCTGGAAAATTCATAAAATAATATAATGTTAATTGATGCAAAAAACCTATATTTATCCATAACAGAAACTGAATATTTCACTGAAGTTAGTTCTGACAAAAGCTATATGTAGCAGACAAAAAAACTGAATTCAATGGAAAGAAATCAATCAAGTTCTAGCGCTGCTTATGAATAGGTGAGTAATCGGAGGTCAGTTCATCTTTCTCAGCATTTCTTATCTGTAAAATAGAGAATAAAAACAAAATCACACCTCTAGCTGCCTTTCTAAGATGTGAGGATTAACTAATAATTGGCACTGCATGCCACCGTGGGCTGTTTGCAGAAAAGCCCTTCCCAAAAGGTAGAGCACTGAAATTTAATGATAATATTACCCTCTCTTGAATGTGACTCACTTTAATTCTCACAATAGGTCTGTACATAACACCTATTTCTATAGATGAACCTATTCAATTCCAAAGAAGGTTTGTTTTTTTTGTTTGTTTGTTTGTTTTACTAATTTTATAATAAATTGACCATCAGATACACTATTTGTTGATGTTGTTCAGCAAGAATGTTTTTCCCATCATTTATTTATTATGTCACTTCCAACATGATTGAATTATGCAAGTTTAAAGCACCATAATTTAAATGAAGGGTAATCCATTTTGTTTCATATTGGATGTCAATTGCACCTTTATTACAAGTATTTCCCCAAATAATACGATTAATTAGATAACTTAAAAAACCCCTTTGTTCTCATATTTAAAACTCTAAAACATCTACGTTAATGAATATTACTCATGCTCATATTAAAAGATTATTAATAAGCCTTTTATACTAAAAGATTGAAACAAATCTAGAAAAGAAAACAATGAAAACCACCAGAGTGTAATTGGATTCTATTCAGTTCATCACAACTAGGATTTTCTTATACTATACTAGAGGCCCAGTGCACAAAATTCGTGCACGGTGGTGGGGGGGGGGTGTCCCTCAACCCAGCCTTCACCCTCTCTAATCTGGGACCCCACAGGGGATTTCCAACTGCTGATTTAGGCCCGATCACACAGGGATCATCCCTCTCACAATCCCAGGACCACTGGCTCCTAAATGCTTGCCTGCCTGCCTGCCTGATTTCCTCTAACCGCTTCTGCCTGCCAGCCTGATTTCCCCTAACCGCTCCCCTGCCGACCTGATTGACCCCTAACTGCTCCCCTGCCAGCCTGATCGCCCCCAACTGCCCTCCCCTGCTGGCCTGATGGCCCCCAACTGCCCTCCCCTGCTGGCCTGATGACCCACAACTTCCCTCCCCTGCCGGCCTGATCGCCCACAACTGCCCTCCCCTGCTGCGACCCGCCTCTTCTGCGCCATGCAGAGCCGCAGGAACCCCAGGCCTCACTCTGCAGAGCGGCCACCGGGCCCCACCTCCACTGTGCGTGGGACCATCTTGTGGCGGCCATTGCACGAGGCGTCTCACGAGGGCATGATGCCACCTAGGCTTTTATTTTATACTAGAGGCCCGGTGCACGAAATTCGTGCACTGGGGGGGGGGGGGGGCGGGAGATGTCTCTCAGCCCAGCCTGCACCCTCTCCAATCTGGGACCCCTCAAGGGATGTCCGACTGCCAATTTAGGCCCGATCCCACCACTGGGATCGGGCCTAAATGGGCAGTCGGACATCCCTCTCGCAATCCAGGACTGCTGGCTCCCAACTGCTCACCTGCCTGCCTTCCTGATTGCCCCTAACCGCTTCTGCCTGCCAGCCTGATCACCCCCTAATCACTCCCCAGCCAGCCTGATTGATGCCTAACTGCTCCCCTGCCAGCCTGTTTGCCCCTAACTGCCCTCCCCTGCAGGCCTGGTCCCCCCCAACTGCTCTCCCCTGCAGGCCCGGGTTCCTCCCAACTGCCCTCCCCTGCAGGCCTGGTCCCCCCCAACTGCTCTCCCCTGCAGGCCTGGTCCCCCCCAACTGCCTTTCCCTGCAGGCCTGGTCGCCCCCAACTTCCCTCCTCTGCCGGCTTGGTCACCCCTAACTGCCCTCCCTTGCAGGCTTGATCACCCCCAACTGCCCTCCCTTGCAGGCCTGGTCCCTCCCAACTGCCCTCCCCTGCTGGCCATCTTGTGGTGGCCATCTTGTGTCCACGTGGGGGCAGGATCTTTGACCACATGGGGGCAGCCATCTTGTGTGTTGGAGTGATGGTCAATCTGCATATTACTCTTTTATTAGATAGGATAGAGACCTGGTACACGGGTGGGGGCTGGCTGGTTTGCCCTGAAGGGTGTCCCGGATCAGGGTGGGGGTTCCCTTGGGGTGTGGGGTGGCCTGGGCGAGGAGCCTGTGGTGGTTTGCAGGCCGGCCATACCCCCCTGGCGACCCAAGCGGGGGCCCTGGTATCTGGGGTTTATTTATCTTCTACAATTGAAACTTTGTAGCCTGGAGCGGAGCCAAGCCTTCTGCTTGCTCCGTGGCGGCAGCCATTTCTATTGGGATTTATGTATCTTCTATAATTGAAACTTTGTAGCCTTAAGCAGAGGCCTGGGCAGGCCAGGGTGTGCGGAAAGCTTGGCTTCCTCCATCACCGGGGGCAACCCTAGCCTCCAGCTCTTTCCAGCTCCGTGGCTGCCGCCATTTCTGTTTGGGTTTATGTATCTTCTATCATTGAAACTTTGTAGTCTTGAGTGGAGGCCTAGGCTGGCAAGGGCAGGGGGAAAGCTTGGCTTCCTCCATTGCCAGGGAAACCCAAGCCTCCCTCCTGCTCTCTGTGGCTGTAGCCATCTTGGTTGGGTTTATTTGCATATTCTCTCCTGATTGGCTGGTGGGCGTGGCTGGTGGGCGTGGCTTGTGGTGTAGTGAAGTAATGGTTAATTTGCATATTACTCTTTTATTAGATAGGATAATGATAACCAGGACCAGTGTTCTCCCCCACACACTCAGGAGTAAATGCAATAAAGTCACACATCAACATTTTATAGGAAACAGGGCTCCAGACCAAGCAAATGTTCAGTCACTTAGCACTATAGTTTTCCCACCACAAATAATTTTCTCCTGAGATTTGGAAATTAACAACATATGGGAATCTCCGAAACCAAGAAAATGTAAAAGATATCCCGGGACAAAATATAGACAGAGCAACACACCTAGGAGACCACTTATAATTAAGAGAAAGTAAAGATAGGAGATGTTTTTTGTGGGAAGGGGCAAAATTTAATCTGAAATCTAGAAAGACAATAAAAAGTAATGTGGTTTGTAAAGGACTGGAAAATGAACTATATAAGCTCTTGACTATAAGTATAGACAAGAGATCATGGATTGAGTGGATCTCTGGTTTCTTTTGAAAGAACAGTTATGGTTGGGTGATAGATGTGAAAATAATTTGATCCACACAGAATGGGGAAAAGATAGTACAAGTGGGTATGTTTCTATTATAATAGAAAGGAGTTATGTTAATCTAAGTTAAATATTTTGAGATGGAGGTGGAGTCATGATTTATGCAGAAGGCTGTATAAAGAACTTCAATCAACATAAAATCTCATAGTCTTAAATTATTGACAGCATCATTGCTATTATTAAAACAAAATTATTTGCAAAGATATGCAATCCTTCAATCGATGTGTATGCTATAGAAATCAAACCACTGCCAAAATTGAAGAAAATGTATTTCTTTTTAAAAAATATATTTTTTATTGATGTCAGAGAGGAAGAGAGATAGAAATATCAATGATGAGAGAGAGTCATTGATTGGCTACTTCCTGCACTTCCCCACCCCTCCCACCCCAATGGGGACTGAGCCCACAACCCAGGTATATACCCTGACCGGGAATCTAACCATGACCTTCTGGTTTATAGGTCGATGCTCAACCACTTAGCCATGCTGGTCAGGCGAAATGGTATTTCTTAATCTACCTTATAGATTCCATCTGCAATTTTTATAGCTTAGAATTAGGTTATTTGCTTCAATAAGAGAATCCAACCTCTTTTAATAATGAAGTTCTTTTTCCTTTAGCCTAAACACTAAAGAGAAGCTGTATATTACACTGGTCCAACATTAAGTAGAAAAGTGGAAAGGAGACATGGGCATATGTGTGTGTGTACTTTGGAGGGGGGGGGTAGGCGGGTGAAGGAGGAGCAGTGGGAGGTGGGAAGAGTAAGAAGGAGAGAAGGAGCAGCATTTTCAAGGTATTTGTGTAGCAGGTCTCCATGGCTTCATTAATCAATGCTTATTTCAGAAGCCACTTAAAGCAGAGGCACTAAAAATTAATTTTTAAAAAATGACTTCTATATTACCACAACAGAATGCTATTTATGTGCCTAGCATAGTGCTAGGAGCTCAATAAATGTTTGGTCAAGAAAAAAATAAATGTATAAATGTTGCATGGGGGGTTGGGGAGAGGAAAGGGGGCTACGGTGAAAGTTGAAGTCAACTGATAACAATTACCATGCTTCTTGTAATTATGACTATTTGAAGTTTACATAAATGAAATCTTAACATGTAATTTTATGTTCTAGTCTTTCCCAGGATTGCTGGTCAGATTGCACCAGCAGATGCATTCTCTCCTTAAACTGAATCATAATTTGCTCTTAGCATCCCAGCCCCTCACTGGGTCAGGCTTTTAACTAATTCTCCAGGTGATTTAAGGAGATTAGGAAGTGTGCCTGGAGAATGATACTACCTGCTTGGGAGAAAAGTGCTAATGAAAGGTCACAGCCGAGTTCCTAGGGACTGAGACCACTGAAGCTAATAGCATGAATCATCATTAACTTTTACTGATGCCAAGTCATGCAAGTCTGTGAAGTTCATACAGAAAGAGAAATTTGGATCAATAGGATTTTATGCTACCATGGAGCTTGATAATTACTTTCTAAAAATTAAGTTTGTAGAGCCTTTTAGTTCCTTAAAAATAGTCTCTGTTCTGAGAGCCTGCCTTAGTCTTTGTACCTACAGTGTTTTCCTTTAGCAATGTTTTTGTTGTTGTTGTTATGTTACTGTGGAGGTTGGCCACCTACATAGTTTATATAGATACATTTGGTTTCTATTTAACAATGGCCTGGTATTTCAAAATAGGATTGATATTTTAAATCCACTTCTCTGAATGTCTATAACCCGAAGTCACAAGCGTAGTGCAGTACTTTGCTTGCAATCTGATAGGATCCTGGCTGTTGACCTGGCCATGCCAGGAGGAATTGGGCTATGTTGTTTAGTTGGTAAATGAAGCATGCAAGCCATTGCTGTTTCTGTTTTATTGCATGTCGACTCCACAGAGACTCAGTGAGCACCATGGAACATTACATTCATGGGAGAAAATATAATAGACTTGCACATCTCCATGCGAAAAACCTTAAATAAAAGTACCCAATGAAATATTTTATACCCTCACTATGTCACCAATTTTTGAGGCTTTAAAATAAACCAGGGAGCCAAGAGCATTTGTTTATGAACTTAATACCATAGAATGTAAGTTATTTGCACATAGAGTCAGTCATACCCATTAGCCTATAACTGCTAGCAGAAAGGGTTTTTGGATGTAATTAGAAAGAGAAAGTGGAATTCAATTCTTAAACAGCGGTAGAAAAACCTAATTTTCTTATTAGCATTCATATAATAATAAAATTAAAATCTGACTTCACATTTTCAGAATTTTCTTAAAATCTAGCTTATGTAAAGTAGAATATTTAATCTCTAGGTTCCAGGCTTACAAAATACTTACAATTCTATTCTTCTATAGATTATTTTTCTCTCCCCAAAGATGTGAATTCTTAAAGTTTATGTGAATGTCTGCAAATTAAAAACTCATTATTTCTTCCTACCCAGTTTTGCTCAACAGTTAGAGCCTGAGGACTGAAGGGTCACAGGTTTGGTTCAGGTCAGAGGCACATACCTCGGTTTCAGGCTCCATCCCTCATCCTGGTCAGAGTGTGTACAGGAGGCAACAAATTGATCAATGTGTCTCTCTCACATCTATGTTTCTTTCTCTGTGTCTCTCCCCCTCCTTTCTATTCTCTCTAAAAATCAATGGAAATAAAATCCTTGGGTGAGGATTAACAAAAAAATAAAAATATGAACTCATTATTTCATTTCATCTTAAGAACTTATAATAACAACTAGAGGCCCGGTGCACAAAATTCATGCATGGGTGGGGTCCCTAGGCCTGGCTGACGATCAGGGCTGATTGGGACCAGGCCATTCAGGGCCGGGCCAGAGAGGATGCGACCGTCACCGGGCCGGGCACAGAAAGAACGGATGCCCAACACTGACTTCACCATTGTTGGTGCGCCACCACTGCACGGTTCCCCACTTTCCCCCCTCCTCCTTCCCTCGCCACCTCGCTGCCACGCCAACACCTTGGCGGATGGGCGGTAGGCCAATTGGGGCCTGCCAGCCGGAGGGAGGGTCAGGGTACGGGAGGTTGGCCACTGGCCCTGAGGAGGGAGCCGGCCCTTGGCCCCCCCAGGAAAGGAGCCGCGTCTGCTGCCACCCACCCCCGGTTCCCTGTCCAAGCCCAGGGGCCAGGGGAGGGACCACAGGAGGTTGGCTGGCTGGGGGAGGTTGGCTGTGGGAACACACTGACCACCAGGGGGCAGTCCCTGCATTGAGCATCTGCCCCCTGGTGGTCAGTGCATTTTATCTTTGAAAAAGTTGTTATTTCATAGCATGTCAGACCAGAACCACCAGTCATTTAGGCTTTTATATATATATATGGCTTCTATTTTGTATCCTTCAATGTTTTGATTGAGATTTTATGTGTATACACTGCATTCAGGTTTTTTTCCTTAATTATACGAACAAGTTTGACCTATATAGTACTTGACTTGAGTACTTCATTTTTAAAAAGCAATTCTGATTATCAAGCACTTTTCAATTGAGATGCTAATTATAAATATTTATAACAAGGACATTGCAAAATGTGGCTTCATAGGGTAAGATGAGTCAGGTTCTCAACATGATACATTTATAATATCTCTATTAGGCTTGTGTTCTAGAAATATATTATATTAAAATTAATGTTAATATGTATAAGAAAGATAGGTGACAAAGTATTTTAAGTGCTTCCTGGGTGGTCATGTCTCATAAAGCCATAGTTTGTTTTAAGTCTTTAGTGAAAATCTCCCTGAATAAATCCAGTGCTAAGCCAAAGATCCTCTCAGTCCCTCTAACAGAGCCCTGCGGTTACATCACCCCCTACTCAAGTTGCCAAATCTGTAACAGGACAACACATTAGCAACTTGGAAATTTCTTAACAGAACATTTAAATCAGGTACTTTAATGTAAAAATAAGTGCCCTTTTATCTTTGAAAAAGTTGTTGTTTCTGAGAATTGAGCAGGAGACCCTGGAATCTAAAAGCAACAGATTGAATTTGAACTGAAAGATAATTTCCAACAGCTGGTATTGGTACTAGGGTTTCTTAGGCTTTCCAGGGGTGGGCAAACTTTTTGACTCGAGGGCCACAATGGGTTCTTAAACTGGACCGGAGGGCTGGAACAAAAGCATGGATGGAGTGTTTGTGTGAACTAATATAAATTCAAAGTAAAGGAGCGGAGGAGAGAGCAAGAGAACCGGATAGAACAGCCGGATCCGGCCCGCGGGCCGTAGTTTGCCCAAGGCTGCTTTAGACTCTTGGGGCAGGAACATCACAATTTCTGAAGAGTAATAGGATAATGGCATGAAGCACACAATTTCAGATCAGCCGAAAGGAAGAAAATAAAAGAAAGACCAAAAATTATGCAAGTATCCTTTTTTGCTTGATTTTTAATGAGAAACTAATGAAAATTAACCACTAAGTCATTAATGTATCATGTCTGTATTCACTGGAATGGAATGGCTAATATACAATGACATAAACACAAGCAAAATATACATCCTATGGGTTTTCTGGACATTTACTGAGTGATAGTGGTACAATAAGATAAGTGCTGGTTCTAGTGATTAACTAAAAATGTTTTAACAGAAGCATCTTTTGGGTCATTTCGGAAAACTCCACAATGAAATCTCAACCATCCTATGCACATTTTCATTTCTATCGAGTGGTTAATGGCAGGAATTTTTTTTAAAAGTCTTTTGCTTTCTAAGCAATAGAAAGAAATAATTAAGAATGGGAATCTGGAGACAGAATAACCTCAGTTAAAATTCTAGGTCTACCTCTTATGTGATATGTGACCTAGTCAAGTTACTTATATCTCTGTGCCTCAGTATCTTCACTTGTGTAAAATGATAATAAAAATATTTAGTTTTTAGAGGGACCTTGAAATTTAAATGAGATAATATATTCAACGTGTTTAGTATCTGGAATATAATAGCTCAATATATATTAGCTATGTAGATAATTATAATAATTACTAGGGCCCAGTGCACAAATTCATGCACCTTGAAAGGAACTGTGGGCTGCGAGGCTGCGGTGGGCACAGGGGTGGGTCTCAGCCCATCCTCCGCGCTCCCGCCCAGCCCCTCCCACCACGGCCCCCTGTCCGCTGTCTGCCAGCAGCCCCGCTCCTGCCCCCGCTGCTCCCATAGGCTGACAGCACTGGCCCTGCTCTCACCCACTGACGGCGCAGAGCGATTGGGGCCAGCACCAGCTGCGGGTGTGAGCAGGGCCGGTGCCAGCAGCGTGTGCAAGTGGGGCCATCATCACGGGCAGCAGGTGAGAGGTGGAAAAGCCCTGAGGGGCGATTGGGGCTGGCAGCCGCTGCTCGCACACACTGATGGCACAGAGTGATCGGGGCTGGCGCCAGGCGCCAGCAGCAGGAGCAAGCAGCAGCTCCAGCACCAGTAGCGGGTGCTATTGGGACTGGCGCTGGAAGTAGGTGCAAGCGCCGGGCAGGACCATGGCGCATGGGAGCAAAGAATTTTCAGTAACCACCAGAGGCTTGCCCTGAAAACAGCGACTGGCCCCCCATCTTGGTCTGGCGCCCCTACTCACCTGCTCCACCATCCCACTGTGGTCAAAGCCCGCCATGTGCCGTGCCCGTCCACTGGTGGTCTGCGCATGTCATAGCGACCGGTTGTTAGGTTGTTTGGTTGTTCTGACGTTCAGTCTATTTGCATATTAGCCTTTTATTATATAGGATTATTATTTTTTTATATTTTATTGATTTTTTACAGAGAGGAAGGGACAGGGAGAGAGAGTTAGAAACATCGATGCGAGAGAAACATCAATCAGCTTCCTCCTCCATAACCCCTACTGGGGGTGTGCCCGCAACCAAGGTACATGCCCTTGACTGAAATCGAACCTGGGACCCTTGAGTCCACAGGCCAATGCTCTATCCACTGAGCCAACCCAGTTAGGGCTATAGGATTATTATTAATCAGGAATATTAGAGCAGAAATAATCACAAAGTGAAATAGTTGCCTTGCCTCATTCATTCTTTTTTTTTTCTAATATATTTTTATTGATTTCAGAGAGGAAGGAAGAAGGAGAGAGAGATAGAAACATCAATGATGAGAGAGAATCATTGTGATCAGCTGCCTCCTGCATGCCCCTCCACTGGGGATGGAGCCCATAACCTGGGCATGTGCCCTTGATCAGAATCGAACCTGGGACCTTTCAGTTGCAGGCCAATGCTCTATCCACTGAGCCAAACCGGGCAGGGCTCCGTTCATTCTTTTCAAACTCAATCCAGTCTTAACTTTTTGCTCATGCTTTTCCCACTAAAGCAGATATGTTTTGTTTGCTTGTTTTCTCATTGCAAGTGAATTTCAGGGGCCATTTTGCTGTCTCTTTTTTTCTGAAAAGTTTTTCCTTAATTATTTGTTAGGATAGTTACCCTGCAACAGATAAACCCCAATATATCAATAGCTTAACAAAATAGAAAGTTATTTCACACTCATTCTTGTTCTATTGGTGTTGTGAGAGGAGAAATAGGGATTTACTCCACACAGTCATTCAGGCTCTTTTATCTTCAACACATGCTTTCAGAATAATTCTGGGAATCAACATCTAGATGAAAGATGGAATATAGAAGCAAGAAGGGCTATTCAGGAGTGACATGCATCATTTCCACTGACATTTTATTGGTCCAAACTCAATGACATGGTCACATCAACTGCAAGGAAGTCTGGGAATGGCAGTTTAACTAATAGTGTTCTCAAAAATGCTTTTAATGAACAGCTTGTCCATTTCTGTCACAGGCTTTCCTTTTTTAATTTCACTCATTTCTACCCCCTAACCACCACCCCCACCCTGACACACACACTAGTCAGAAAGATAAACCAATTCCCAACCTAATACTGGATCCGGCTCAAAATCAAGATATTAGTATTCTTCTCCATCAGAATTTGACATGCTTCCTTATAAACTCTAAACTAAAAGATTAGTTATCTATACCCCCCCATTCCCAATGAATGATTGTACAATTAAACTATCCTATCTAATAAAAGAGTAATATGCAAATTGACTGTACCTCTGCTATACTGACAAGCCACGCCCACCAGCCAATCAGGAGGAAATATGCAAATAAACCCAACCAAGATGACTGCAGCCACAGAGAGCAGGAGGGAGGCTTGAGTTTCCCTGGCAATGGAGGAAGCCAAGCTTTCCGCCTGCCCTTGCCGGCCCAGGCCTCCACTCAATGCTACAAAGTTTCAATTATAGAAGATAAATAAATTCCAACAAAAATGGCGGCAGCCACGGAGCTGGAGAGAGCAAGAGGCTAGGGTTGCCTGTGGCGATGGAGGAAGCCAAGCTTCTGCAACCCTGGCCTGCTTTGGCCTCCGCTTAAGGCTACAAAGTTTCAATTGTAGAAGATAAATAAATCCCAGATACCAGGGTCTCTGCTTGGGTCGAGGCCCTGCAAACCACCACAGGCCCCTCGCCCAGGCTGCCCCACACCCCAAGGGAACCCCCACCCTGATCTGGGACACCCTTCAGGGCAAACCAGCCGGCCCCCACCCATGCACCAGGCCTCTATCCTATCTAATAAAAGAGTAATATGCAGATTGACCATCACTCCAACACACAAGATGGCTGCCCCCATGTGGTCAAAGATCCTGCCTCCATGTAGACACAAGATGGCCACCACAAGATGGCCAGCAGGGGAGGGCAGTTGGGAGGAACCAGGCCTGCAAGGGAGGGCAGTTGTGGGCAATCAGGCCAGCAGGGGAGGGCAGTTGAGAGGGACCAGGCCTGCAAGGGAGGGCAGTTGGGAGCAATCAAGCCTGCTGGGGAGGGCAATTAGGGGTGACCTGGCCAGCAGAGGAGGGAAGTTGGAGGTGACTGGGTCTGCAGGGAAGGGCAGTTGGGGGGGACCCAGGCCTGCAGGGGAGAGCAGTTGGGGGTACCAGGCCTGCAGGGGAAGGCAGTTAGGGGCAATCAGGCTGTCAGGGGAGTGATTAGGAGGTGACCAGGCTGGCAGGCTGAAGCGGTTAGGGGCAATCAGGAAGGCAAGCAGGTGAGCAGTTGGGAGCCAGCAGTCTTGGATTGTGAGAGGGATGTCCGGCTGCCCGTTTAGGCCCGATCCCCCTAAACAGGCAGCCGGACATCCCTTGGGGGGTCCCAGATTGGAGAGGGTGCAGGCTGGGCTGAGGGACACCCTTGCCCCCTGTGCACGAATTTCGTGCACCGGGCCTCTAGTCCTATATAATAAGATGCTAACATGCAAATTGTCCCCTCGGTTGTTCGACTACCTGAGAGTTCGACCGCTTGCTATGATGTGCGCTGACCACGAGGGCCCAGCGTGGAATGAAGGAAGGCCCCGCCAGCAGCTGGCAGCTGGCAGCCGGGGGAAGGAAGGCCCTGGCCAGCCCTGATCGCTGGCCAGGCCTAGGGACCCTATCCGTGCACGAATTTTGTGCACTGGGCCTCTAGTCTTTTCAGAAATGAGAATAATAGGAGACACCAAGAAGACATTGGTCTATAGCAATCAAGAAAACCTTATTGTGTGCCTTATGAAAACACCGTCTGGACGAGCAGAAGTTACTTAATGAGGCCTCTATTCTAATTTCTGGGAGGAACTGTTTGTGCACATTTCTCCATGCTTCCACCTATAGGAAGAATTTTCCCATTTAAGTTATTCTTCATGATCCTATGTGAAGCTGGTGATGGGGAATATACCCTCCTTTTGCAGCCTACCTCTTGCTGGTGCAAGTTTAGAAACCTGATGGTTGTTTCAAATCCTAAAGAAGCCAAGATTTATTGTTGCTGTCATTGTTGTTGTTGCTGTTGTTTTTAAAGTCTGAACTTCTGATTTCTTTGACAATACAATTAATCAAAAGTTAATGGGCCCTGGCCAGTGTGGCTCAGTTGGTTGGAGTATCATTCCACACAATGAAAGGTACAGGCTCAATTCCTGGTCAGGGCCAGCCGATCAATGATCAATGCTCCCCCCCCCCCCCCCCCCCCGCCTCTCTCTCTCTCAAAAAAAAAAAAATTATTTATTTTTAACTGGGCTTCATGTCCTATTGTTTCCATACAGTCCTGTATGTTACTGTTCTCACTTGATCTTTCTTAGCATAATTCGTAAGCTTAATTTATTTGTTTTTATTCTTGCTCTTCCATCCTTTATCCTTCAACCCAATGGAAACTTCTTTTAAATTAACAGAAACAGGTGGGTTGAGTGCATTTTACATGAACTTAATGGATCAAGTAGCTCAATGTATTTTTTAAAATTATATTCCCCAGTATGTGAGGGCCAGCATCAGCCAAATTTGCCAACACTTTAAGTTCCCATTTTTCCCCCACTATTCCCTTTTCTTTCTGCTTACAAACTGGTCAACTCTTGACTATCTTCATCTTTAAAAAAATACCTTGCTAAATTTAGCTATTCACAAATGTTACAAATGCATTTTCCAATTTCTTCCTCTAGTTTTGTTTTGTTGCATCCCAGTTCTGGTACCAACGTATGTACTAGCCAAGGTAACACTAGATGCTATGACTAATAAATCTAGAAATATCACTGGTTTAAATTAGTGGAAGTTTATTCCTTACTCTCATAAAGTCCTATCAGGGGTAGTCAATACTGACTACACTCAGCCATTCAGGCTGATAGAAGCCCAAGGAAAGAAAGAGAGGAAGATTATATAGGTGATTTTTATGGGCCAGGCCTAGAAGTGATATACAGTTATGGCCAGATGAACTGTAAGAGAGGTTGAGAAATATAGTCTATTGTCCAGAAGAAAAGGGAAATGGGTTTGCTGAATAGCTTACTAGTCCACACTAGTTCAACAAATAAATTTCATTTATTATAAAATGGGAATAATAATAGCTCCTTTGCAGAGAAATTGTGTTGATTAAATGATATCATGGCATAAGGTAAGGTATCTGTTTTCCCAGATACATATTCCATACTAATTTACTTGATTAACATTATCGGAAGTGAAAAACAATTTGTGTACACATTCTAGAATGAAATCTTAAATGCAAGCCTTTAATTCATAATGTCTCCTTGTCCTGATTACTATCAATCAAAGGACTCATAATCTTATAAATTTCATCTTTACAGTTAGTGATTCTATAATTCAAATTCACTTCCAATTAAGTCTTTCCTCTCTGAAACTCCATTCTTAGAATTTAAAGCTTTTTATTTTACATCAAAAAGAACTAGCTTATATCTTAAGTAGCATAACCGAAGATGTTGACAGTTTGATTATCTGAAGGCATCCACCTTGACCGTGCAACAATGATAGCAGCAGAACAGAAATTAAATTAAGAAGAGATAATCAGAAAAATACAGAGACTATAATGGAAGTCGTGTTTCATTTATTCATAACACCAAAAACAGTATTTTTGCACTCATTTTATGCTTAATGAACTTAGAAAACATTCCTTTCTACTTGTTTCTTTTCTCTGTCTGAAAACATTTTTCCTGGTTTTTGAAACTATAAATGCATATTTATTAGCAAGGAATGTGTTCAAGACCTATAATAATCCCCATGTATCTGTGATTTTGCTTTTCATGGTTTCAAGTTACCTACAGTCAACTGCAGTCTGAAAATATTAAATGAAAATTTCTAGAAATAAACAATCCTTATTTTAAACTGTGTGCAGTTCTGAGTAGTGTGATGAAATACTGCGTCATTCTTCTCCTTTCTGCCTGGAACATGAATCATTGCTTTGTCCAGCATCCAACATATCCATGCTATCTACACTTCCCAAATGTTAGTCATTTAGTAGCCATCCTGGTTATCAGATCCACTATGGTAGTATCACAGTGCTTTTGTATACAAAATATGCAAAGAACTCTCAAAATTCAACAGTAAATAAACAACTTCCTGTAAATAAACTGATGAACAAAATAGATCCAGAGACATAGAAGCATGGAACAGACTGTTGAATCTCATAGGGAAGGAAAGGTGGGGGGGGGGGGGGAGGGGGGAGAAAGGGGGAAGAAATTAACCAAAAACCTTGTATGCATATATGCATAACCCATAGACACAAACAATAGGGTGGTGAAGGCCTGGGGCCAGGGGTGGTGGCGGGCTAGAAGGGGTCAATGGAGGAAAGAAGGGGACCTATATAATACTTTCAACAATAAAGATTTAAATAAAAGTGGACAAAAAATGTGGACATCTCATCTATGCATCTATGAAGATATTCAGATGGCAAGCAAGCATATGAAAATATGCTCGAATCATATGAAATTAGGGAATTATAAATTAAAATAATGAGATACCACTACACACATATTAAAATGGCTTTTACAAAAGACCGCTTTTGAAGATGTGATGCAACAGGAACTCTCATTCATTACCGCTGTGAATGCGAAATGGTACAGCCACTTTGAAAAGTTACACCCACACAAAATGTTTATGCCCACACACAAATGTTGAAAGTAACTTTATTCATAATTACAAATACTAAAGTAACCAAGATGGCCTTCAATAGTAGTAACCCATTGTATAGGTTGTTATTCAGAGAGGAAAAGTAAAAATAATGAGCTATCAAGATACATAAAGACATGGATGAATCTTCAATGCATAGTGTTAAGTGAAAGAAGCCAGTCTGCAAAGGTTACCTACTCTGCCATTCCATTTGTGTGACATTCTAGAAAAGGCAAAACTACAGCGATATTAAACAGATAGATCAGTTGTTGCCAGGGATTTAAGTTGGAGATGCTGAATAGATGGAGCACAAGATTTTTTAAAGTGGTAAAACTATTCTGTGCGACACTACAATGGTGCGTACAAACAGGGTTAGGGTTAGGGTTAGGGTTAGGGTAGGTGCATACATGATGCAATCTTTAAAAGTCATAGAACTTACAGCAGATAGAATGCACCATGATATATAAAACAAACTAAAAAGAAATCCTGTAAGGGGTGAGTGAATCCCACAAAGAAAGGTCTATAAATAAATATATACCTGGAAATAGCAATGATTTTCTCTTAGTTATGAAATTACATAGACTTTTTTAAAAAAAGTTATTTTAATTTACATCAAAATGGGGAGGAATAATAAAAATTTCATATCTTGCTTGAGGCATTTCTTGGCTTCCACAACTTCCACCACTCAACCCCATGAACATTCAAGAATAATACCTTTAACAACTTCCTCAGTGAGAAGACCGAGGGACTCAAACTGAGTTTCCACAATCAGAGCCATTGTACACTCCATTCAATTCTGTCCACATCTTCAAAAATCACAAACCAGGAGGTTGTCCCTTACCTACCAAGTCAATTCTTACTTTCCTCCCAGCCTGCATCTGCTGCGCAACAGCAAGCAGCTGTTGCCAAGGTCACCCACGCGACCCGGCACCTGAGCTGACAGATGTCTCCCTGCTCTGATCTGTCCTGACTGCCCAGCAGCTTTTGGCAAAGAGAATCCTGTCTTGATCCTGAATATTCTCTTAACTTACAATGTATACTATTCACTTGATTTTTTTTTTTTTCTATTTTACTCTTACCTCTTAAACATGATTCAGTCTTTTTTGTGTGTGTGTGTGTGTGTGTGTGTGTGTGTGTGTGTAGAAAGAAAAGTCTTATTGCGCACCCTCATCCTCTTTCTTTTATTTGTTTGTTTTGTTATGAAATAATTATTAATACTACCATCAGGGTTTCCATCAATACATTTTAAAAAAGGAGACATGAAGGAGTAAATGTCATTCCTTTTTTGAAATGTGAAAAGGACAGTAGACAGAATTTCATATTCTATCTCTTTTTGGCTACCTCTCAACAACTTCTCATCCCTTTGTTTCCAAAGATTTTTTTGGACAGATAAGTCTAGTACTATGGATAGCCTTAGGTGAGAAATTATAAACTGGAAATCCACTGTAGACTCTTTCTAGTCTTTATACATGTTTTCTCCAGCAATTCAGTGTCTTTATACAATTTAAAATGCTAACTGTTAAAATTTGGGAGACTTAATATAAAAATTCAAATTTCTGGCTTATTCCTTATTTTTTAAATCCTTACCCAAGGATATGTTTTTTGTTGTTTTGTTTTTATTTTTCTGTTCATCCTCACCAGAGGACATTTTTTTGTCCATTGATTTTTAGAGAGAGTGGAAGGAAGGAGGCAAGACAGAGAGAGAGAGAAACATTGATGTGACTTATTGCCTCCCAGCAGCATCCCACTCAGGGCCAGGGATCGAGCCTGAAGTACATGCCCTTGACCGCAATTGAACCTGGAACCCTTCAGTCCACAGGCCGATGCTCTATCCACTGAGCCAAACCAGCTAGGGTGAGGATATGTTTTTTAGAGAGGAAAGGGGAGAGAGAGACAGCAATGTGAAAGAGAAACATCAATTGGTTGCCCCCAGTACGCACACCAACCAGAGATCAAACCACGAACCTACCCTTTTTTCTTTTACAGGATTTTCTTAAGGCTCAAGTATGATTACAAAGGAGAAAATGCCTTAAAAAGCATAAAGCTCTTAATGTAAGGGTTGTTTTTAAATAGAAAATTGCCTCTCAGATGTTAATGAAGAAATGAAATTCAAAAACCACAATGACATATCACCTCACACCTTTCAGAATAGCTATCATCAGTAAGTCAAAAAACAAGTGTTGGCAAGGATGTGGAGAAAAGGTAACCCTTATGCACTCTTGGTAGGAAGGCCGATTGGTGCAGTCACTGTAGAAAACCCTATAGAGTTTCTGCAAAAAATTAAAAATGGAACTGCCTTATGACCCAGCGATTCTAATTTTGGAAATATATCCAAAGAAATATGAAACACTGATTCAAAAGAATATATCAAACCCTATGTTCATTGTAACATTATTTATAACAGCCACAATTTGGAAGCAACCCAAGTGCCCATTATTAGATGAAATAATAAAGAAGCTGTGGTATATATATATAATGGAATACCAGTTGGCTATAAAAAAGAAGAAAATCTTACCTTTTGTGACAGCATGGATGGACCTGGAGAGTATCATGGTAAATGAAATAAGCCAGTCAGAGAAAGACAAGTACCACATGATTTCATTTATACATAAAATCTAATTAATGAAATAGACAAACAAACAAAACAGGAACAGACTCATAGATACAGAAAATAGACTGATGGTTGCTGGAAGGGAGGGGTGTTGGGGTGGGAGCTGGGTGAAAAAGGTGAAGGGCTTAAGCAAAAAAACCCCCCCCCAAAAAAAAACAACAACCTCATAGACACAGACAACGGTATGGTGATTAACAGATGGAAAGGGGGCTGGGGCAAGGTAGAAGAGGGTAAAGGAGAGTTAGGTTATGATGGAAGGAGACTTGACTTTGGGTGGTGAACACACAATACAATATACAGATGATGTACTATAGAATTGTATTCTTGAAACATATATAATTTAATTAACCAATGTCACCCCAATAAATTCAATAAAAATTTTAAAAACTGAAATTCTAATATTTGTCTAATTTCATATTCTTTTCACTACTTGTGTTAGGCAGAATAATGTACACCCTCCCCCCAACTCCTGGAGATACATACCTGCTTAAGACCCTGGGCATATGTTACTTACATAACTAAAGGGACTTAGGAGATGTGATTAACTTAAAGATATTGAGCTGATGTGATTTTCCTGGATTGCTACTATCCTGGCACACATGAGCCAAGGATTGCAAGAGGCCTCTAAGTAGTTAGAAAAAGCAAAGAAACTGATCCTCACTCAGAGCCACTGGAAGGAACAATCCTGCGGATAGCTAGATTGTGGAACTTCTGCCCTCCATAAGTATAAGATTATAAGAGTGTGAAGCCACTAAATTTGTGGTTATTTGTTATAGCAGCAATAGGAAACTAATACATCTTTATAGCATTCAGAATCTAAACATTAAAAATGAAAGGGATCACGTCAAAAGCAAAATATATCCTGTATTACTTGGAAATTTGATTACTGTTCTCTTAATCCTAGTCCCACATGCCTCAGGTGCATTTACTTCAGTATATTTATTCCTTATCTGATTGTTCTACTTCAATATTCATAATCAATATTCTGTTCCTGGTATTATTTCTCCTCAGTATCTTATGCAACTCTCCTCTTTTTGGTTTTTACCAAATACTGCCTCAAATCTTGCTTCTTGTTTTGTTAGAGTGAAATCAGAGTGGTTACCTCCAAAAGCCTTCAGGTTTTTCTTATTCTTTTTGCCTCATGTTACTCCTTGAGCATGTATTTTCATGCTTCTGTTTTTACTTGATTATGGTTGTTTATTTATTACAGTATCAAATGTTATTTGTCCTAAATCCTGAGCTCATAGGTATTACATACAAAGTTCAATAATTTATTTTGCAAACTTAACATATTGTAATGCTCATGCACAATTCTGATATGTTCAGTTCCTCAGTCCTTATACGTTTTGCCTAGGCAATTTCATCCATACCCATATCCATATTGCATGGATGAATTCCAAGTTGAAGCCTCTAGTTTTCTAGCCTTGATTTACTTGTCTCCTGTAATTGAGAATACAGACATGATGAACATATACATTTTCACCCTCAAGATGTTTGACAATGTGTTCTAATTCCATGCACTAAGACAATAGAAAGTGTAGAGGATAGGCCACGAAGTCAGTCTAGGGTGGTAAGAATATTTTCAAAATGAAGTGATGCTTGAATTGATCTTTAAAGACACATGTGAGATATGAGTTAACCCAGTCAAAGCAAGAGGAAGGACCTCCAGGAAGAAAGAACATCCTGAGGAAGAGAGAGAGAGAGGAGAGAGTTAGAAAAGACAGAAAGACAAAGAGATAGAAAAGGAAATGGAGGATGGTCTCCAGCTTGCTGAACGGAGTGCTGTCTATGGCTATCCCACTCAATCATCGCACCCCAACACAGAAACACACACGCAAAAGGGCAATGCTTGTGGAGAACACTGAAACCTGCTGTGCTTAAAGTCTATGTGGAGGAGCAAACCGTTAGTAACCAGGAGCCAGAGCTCAGGAGGAGGGTCCGGTCTCGAGAGCTAGAGACTCAGCAGTGACATTTATCCATACAAGGTGACTGTGGGTTAGATTGCCTAGGCCCAGTGTATAACTACAGAAGGGGAAAGAGCTGAAAAGTCCGAGAATACACATTCCAGGGAGAGGCAGAGAAGAAACTATACACGGAAAAGGCAGAGAATGAACAACTAGAGAGTTTGCAAAGAACAACAGGGACGTGCATAGGAGGAGCAAAGGTAGAAGATGGTTTTCCTGAGGGAGTAGTCAACAGGGTCAGAAACTGCAGAAAACTGAATTGAATTGAACCAGTCCTTCCTTTTCAGGGGCTACTTCCAAGGACCAGCTTTGGGAAGAGATTCTGCAGTTTGAGGAATCAGGTCAGTGATCCCTGCATGAAGAAAGTATCTCCAAGACAGAAAAAGAGGTAAAGCCATAGACCACGTACAACGCAATGTTTCTAAATGTCAAGACAAGAAGAAAAATATTACCAGGTCCAGGGAAGTTAGCGTGTATGAAAATACAGTTATTGAGTAAGGAAGAAAGCACTAACAGGACCCTGAAACAGAGTGGTGTTGAAGGGCCAGAGTCATACAGTTTGAACAGTGGTCATTAGGTTCCCTAATCAGGATGCCACTAGTAAGAGCTGGGCGATTCCAGTAATGGTTGGTTGAGCTGTATAAGAAAAATGAGGAAAAATCAACTGCAACTAAAAACAATATATTTTCAGGTAGCATCACTGTGAAGGAGACACCGTGTAGCTAGACGGGGATGCATAATCTAGAAAGTGCTGCTTTTCTTTAAGCCAGAAGTGATCAGAACATGGAAGAAGGACAGGTGACGGTTCTGGGAGACAGGAAGTGTAACGGATGGAACAAGAGTTCTGGACAGGCAGGAGGAGGAAAGCCAGAAGAGGGAGGGAAGTTTAGCCATATTTGGCTTCTGAGACTTTTTATACGAGGGAAAAAAGAAAAGGGGAAACTTTAATTTCTCCAATTTTGTCCATAATAATGTTGAAATTAAGTAAAATTTAAAAGCCCAGTATCTGAGCCTGGTTGCGCCATTTAGAGAAGTTTAAGCACAACACATTTATAACTGTGGATACAGTGCAACACATTTTCCCAAAAAATCTGAGCGCATTTATATGAGTGTTCAATGGTGTATTTTTAAAAACAGCATTGAAAAATCAACTGAATAATAAGGTGACACCTGAATCTATTAATTATATCCTATTTAGTGCATCATAATTCACTCATTTATCTGATGGGCGACAATAATTCCTCTTTCACGGGCAGAATTTATTCCTTTGTTTTCACTAAATTCTTTCAACCTGTTACTCATAGTAAGTGCTAGTCATTTTGTATCCAATATAATTGAATTAACTTGTTTGCTAATATGTTTGAAATGTATTTCAACAATTAGAATTCAACTAGGTTTTAGAAAACACCTGTATCTGATTAGACATCTAAGCCAGGCATTTCTATAAATATAATTGCCTTTTAATACTTGAAAGGAACAATTATTTACCCACTTATATATTAAATATCTACAGTCTGCTCCATACAACCAGGCTCTGAAAGACCACTTTCTTATTCTTTTAACAAGAACAGGATATGAATCTTTTTTTGACATATATGAAGACCTAGATTGAAAATAAACATCATACCTGCCAAAGTCGTCCCAGAATTTTGCATCCAGAGCTTAAATAGGCACCCAACTTGAATAGTTGCAGGGGGAGAAAACATGAGGGAACACACAAAACACACAGAGAGAAACCACAGGCCTGAATTAAATTGTCTGTGAGGGCCATTTTCCAAGAAGTATCCCTGTAAAAGGACAGGGCAGAGCTGCAGCAGTTGGTGGCAACGACAATAACATGCCATGTGCTCCATGGGTCTGTCATATGCCAGTGCCTGCCTCCCAAACTGAGGAATTTTTCATAACCCACTCCAGCAAAAGCAGAGGTCAGAGATCATGCAAAGCAGGGGATCATGCCAATGCCAAACAGATTCGCATTTGGATTTAGAGGGCCTTTCCCTCAGCACATTTATTTGAAAACGGCTAGTGATCAACTTGGAACTTGTCCCCTTTTCCCTCAGAAGTTGAAGCTGGAGCCTTATCTTTGCCAACCCATTCATAATCTCTGTGCTCATCATCTTTCGACTTTCCACATTCGTGTGGATTTCCCAGCAATTCTGTCTCTGTCAGAGTGTCTTGAAAAACTTATGCAAGTGAAGCTGGTAACAGTAAGCATGGCAGTTATATCCCCAGGTTCACACCTGGGTTTCCACCTTGTTCTAAGTGAGCAAGAGTTTGCTTTGCATCTTAGCTGCCATAGCTGAGTCATTATTGTAGCCTCTCTCCTGACACATGTCTGTAATTGGGGGCTGCTTTGAACTCAGGTTTTCTAGATACTGAAGTTTGATTGAAATCCCCCAGCCTGTGTTCCTACCTTTAGTTCTGTGGTGTGAAGTACCTGCCTGCCTAGTCCCTTCCTTGCCTGTTGCTAACTTTTAAATCTGGGTGCTCCTGGCCATTTGGGATATCTCTCTGTCTAGTGCTCAACCTCCCAGATGTTGTCTACTATCTGCTTTGGACTTAGACTCATTCACATATATAAAAAATATCTATGGAAGCTTTTAAATGAAAAACTATGTATCACACAAGTACAAATTTTAAAGAAAAATATGCAAGTAAAAAGGTATAAAAAAATAGAGGTGATTGGGCATCTGAAAGTCTAGACGTCCTTTTATTTTACCTGGTGGAGGTTCAGTTACGTGTGTGTTTTCATTTTATTCCTGGGCATGACATTAACTACATTCCCCAGGCTCCCGTACAGGTAGGTGTGGCTGTGTCACTGAGTTCTGGACAATTAAAATATAGGCAAAAGTGATGTTCCTCACTTCCAGGCCTGGCCCACAGAAACCGCCCACTGGTGAGCCGCATTTTCTTCTGCTTGCAATTGAGGGGACTCCAGGTCTCAGAGGAGGGCAGAGCCATGCCTGGAAGACTGAGCTCCTGAAGGACTTTATGAGGCAGAGTCACTGCCTCACCACAGTGCATGGTGATATGAGCAAGAATGAAAATTTTCTTGTCTTAAGCCACTGAGTTTTCAGGGTTTATCTGTTACACCTGGAGTTGCTGACCATAACCTATCCATTACATCTAACTGCCTTCTTGGTTTCTGGGGTTTCAATCACAGGATTTGAACCCACCTGTTTTTACCTGTCCTCACTGATGGAGCTCCAGTTACGCTGCTACACCCTTCACTTTTCTTCATCTGTTCAGTACCAACTTCATTTAAATGAAAAACAAAAGCAAACATAAAAAACATCCTTTAAAGCTGTTTCCCTGTATAATTTTCTCTTACTACGGTACGTCCCACCTATCTCTGCCTCCCAGAGTAATTTAGGTATACTAATTCTTGGCTAGTTTTTCCTTGGTCTCTTACAATTTACTATGATCTGCCACTTTCTAGATGGGTGACCTTGGGCAAGTAGTTTAATCTTTTCATGACTTAAGTTCTCTACAAAGATAATATCTTATCTCAGAAGTATGTTGTCACAATTAAATGAACATTAGTTACTTCAATTAAAAAAGCATGATTATAGCCCAGCCAGCATGGCTCAGTGGTTGAGTGTCGACCTATGAACCAGGCAGGAGGTCATGGTTCCATTTCTGGTCAGGACACATGCCTGGGTTGCCCGCTTGATCCCCAGTGTGGGGCGTGCAAGAGGCAGCCAATCAATGATTCTCTCTTATCATCGATTTTTCTATCTCCCTCTCCCTTTCTTTCTGAAATCAATAAAAAATATATGTATATTTTGAAAAGCATGATTATAAAGTGTATGCCATGTACTTTAATGTAAATATCAACTGGATATTAATAGATCTTTATTTTGTAAAACGTGAACTTTGGCAAAATGTACGCATTCCATAGACGCTCCTTCCCTTTCTTCCTTATCCGTGTACCCTCTATTCTTAGCTATATTTGGGGGACAAAGGACTGAATATGCTTCTGCAAAGTGCTGCTGTTTGCTATGCATAGGATCCTATAACATTCATTCATTTATTCATTCATTCATTTATCAAATAGTCATTGGGTGCTCATCATAGCTAGTGTAAAGAGGGATAGAGACAGATGCCATAACTAACGAAAAAAAGCTGAAAAAGTTGGTTTGGGAGTAAGTGGCTGCATATCCTGAGGCTAGGAGAAAGATGAAAAAGAGGACCACAGGGAAGGTCTTTAGCTGGGTCATTTAGAATGTTGCCATTGAAAGCAGAAGCAGCAGAAATCCAAGGTATGCCATTTATGTTCATAACTCCTTTCCTTCTGCCTTGGAATAAAAATATCATAGGAAATTATTCTGCAAATGTGATCATTATGTTTTACTTCTGCTGATATTGAAGTTCCTTCTTATTCCCTGAGGAAACAGGTGAAGGTGGAAGGGAGGCAGTGGTCTGGGTAGGTTGGAGACGCCCGCCTGGAATTTAACATTTTCTGTAGGCTGTCTCTTCAACTGTAATGGAAATGGGGCTCTTTGAAATGCTAGTGAGCTAATAATTTTCTTATGAATTAAAAATTGGCACATGCCTTTCTTTTCTTCTTTATAAAGTAGCCATTTAAACATCTTCCAGTGTTGGAAGTATTTCTAGCTTAAATATCTCAGAACTTTGAAAATTAAAAGGTTTAGTGTTTAGGGCAAACAGTTCCTGTCCTGTTTCACATAACCAGGGCTGAACCTTTACCATCCTGACATTTCCTGGCACAGGGACAGGTGCCATGTTTTACAGCCACACGGGAGTGAGGTCATCACTAGCAATAGAAGCATTGACGTCTTTCTCTAAGTTATTCACAACCTTCAGGCCCACATGTGCTCATTCCTATCTGACAACTCTTTGCCACATTCAATTGCTCTTGTTAATTTCATCGATTTAAAAAGAGCAGTTCTGCTTTCTGCTTGCCTTTAAGGTAGGCACAAAGATTTATGTGTTTCCTTCCGTTCCCTGAAGTTGATGACATTTTCAATAAGTAATCTTATTTTTTGATCCTCTATTTTGCATTATAAATGTGTTTGAATGTACAGGCATAGGTATCTGGCTGTACTCATGGTATAATATACCTGTGTGTATAAAACACATATATGCATATAGATACACACACAAAATTAAATGTGCATATACATTATACATATGTCTTCAGTATTACATACATATATATACACATATATATGTAGTCATAGGCACATTGCTGATGCATACTAAACTTTACATGTACATATGTGAATGTTTTATGTATATGTTTTTACACAAAAGCCATATTTGATGGATTTTTTTTTAAATCAGGACTAATTTTAGTCCATGTCTCAGCACTTAAAACCTGGGTAACTTGGCCAAGTAACGTTACTTCCCTAATCTTCAGACTCTTTAGCAATAATAAAACCTTATTTTATATAATTCCCATGGAATATTTGTGAAAATTAAATGAGATCAAGACCACAGTGCTTACCTTGCTGTGAGCTTGGAATACAGAGAAAGATAAATGCTATCTTCTAGTGGTTGATATGATTTTGTATGGGTATGCATAGCCATTTTCTAAACAGCAATTGGTTCCCTTTTTATATATAATTTCTAGTTAAATAATTGTTAATCCAGAGCTTATTTTTATATTTAATTCTTGTTAAAAACTGTCCCAGACCAATGGACTCCACAGGTTATCTAACCCTAACCCTAAGCTTTAATAGGAAGGAATGGGCCACTGCTATAGGCTCAGTGGGTTCAGAGAAATCTGGAGTTTCAACATTTTTTATTGTATCAGCCAATTTATCTCCATTCATGTTCTGGATCCCATTCTTTTCCAAACAAGTCCCCAACCTTGGCAAAAACTTTAACCTTTCATGGGCCTCAGATATTCTTACAAATAAATTAATTTAATCTTTGATTGTTAATACTTTCAGATTTTTGTTAATTTTTCCCCCAGAGTGATAGTGTTTAGCAATGGTCCTTCAATTCCATTTTCATTGTAATTGCTATTTCTCCTACATGTTTCAGATATTTGGTACTTGGTACCAGTTACGCATTTGCTTCAACCAGTACAGCCGTCCTAGTTCACTACTGCCGAGAATTTTAACAATTGCTTTGCCATCTTGTGGCTACTGTCAGCAGACTGCAAATAATTCAGCTCCAAAACATCATTCCAGTGTCTGCTTTCTTGGGCCCCTCCTAGCACCAGCTGGTCCAGGTTGGGTTCTCAAAGAAGTAGATTCTGAGACAGAGATTAAAATGTAGGAGATTTATCAGAATGTGCTCTTGGTATCAAGGGAAGTGAAGGGGTAGGGAAGAAGCAGGACTGGATAGAAGGAGAAGATGAGTTGTTATCCAGTGGAGGCCTAAGCCAACCCAACAGGGAGATTGACACTATAGTGACTTTTCCGAGTTGTGCCAAGTTGTCCTCTCATTGATCGCTCATTGAATACAGTCCAAGTTGGGAGAGGTGGCTCTCTTCAGACTGGAAGTTCAGCGCTTTCTATGGGCAGCACTTCTAGCACCTGGGAAAGTAAAGCCTTCATTCCTGAAGGGGGATCTTGGCTGTGCAATAGAGTCCACAACCACATAATTACATCTGTAAATTATAACTGTGGCAAAATGAAGACAGCTTTCAAACCTGAACATTTTCCATCTTATATACTGTTATTCTGACGTCTTCCAATTTAAGAAAACTCTTTGTGGTTATAAATTTTCCTGGGTTGGTTTCTTTCATATCCATAAGCATCAACTGTAATTTTTTTGGAATGGCTCTCTTTCCAGTATAAGAAGTTATATGAAAGCATGATTTATCCTTTTTAAAAACAATCATTCTGCCAACTCATACCAAGGGCTCCCTAATGTTTATGAAATGGCTGTTGTCTGGGTGACACCATAATGTTTATTTGTCAGGCTTGCTATAGATCAGTTTACTTCCTACAAAAATGAATTATATTAAATGATAAAGACAACATTGTAGATATCCTAACATTATTATTTTCTCTCTATCACTTCATTTGCATACAAATACCTAAAATTTTAAAATTCATCGTAACAATTCAGGGGGAAAACTCCACAGTAAATGGACCTTTTTAGGTAGCTTAAACTAGCCTTTCTGAAGGACTCCACCAAAGGTGAGATTAAATTACTTTTAGATGATGCTTATCCAAAACTATTTTTTGTGTTCTATTTGAGTTAGTTTCCGGGTGATTGAGACTCTGCACTCTTCAGCACCTCTCATAGGCTCTCGTGGTTCTTACTTAGAATCTGAGTATCACGTTCCCGGCCCATTTGTGATCTCCACGTCAATTCAATTTTTCTAAAATAAGATTTCACATTACCCTTAATACCTGTATATTTCAAAACTTTTACATTAGATTTGGAAATTGCCCAAAGAGAGAGAGAGAAAAAATGTATTATACTTCTCTTTCATTTCAACATCTGTGATTGTCTCTCTATAAGCTCATTTTCTTAGCAATGGGAAAACTTTTCTACTCAGTTGGATAGTGGCCAGTAGTTTAGGAATTATCGAAACACAGCAGAAAAAGTATTCTTTTTCTATCTTCCAGTTCTTTAAAAAATTAATGTGCCTTTGGAAATTACCCTAGAGATGTCGATAGAAAATTGTTAGTTTGGGTGGAAACATGCCAGGTGCACATTACCACTAGTAAACTGGTGGCAGGTTTGCATTCTGCAGCTTCATTGCACTATGGGAAAACCATTGTCTCCATCCAAAGAAGGTACTGCCCAAAGCCCCAAATCTGCAACAGGGATTGACTGTGGGAAAGCTGTAAAAGACAATTCAGCACTATTTTCTGGGGAATAGAACATTTTTGTAAGATTCATTGGAAGGCCTAGTCATGAATAAATAATGCAAAACTCCTTATGTGCCAAGCTCTGCCATTACACAGCCTCCTCTGGTAAAGCGTATGATCTACCGTAGGCTTATCTTGATTCTTTTGAAACAGAATTTTGTTCCTGGAAATGTTAGTGTTTATAGCAGAATTCTATATATGACATAGTTCTAGGATATAAATCCAAAGTGAGAAATTATTGGAAAGTTGTTTTATAATATTCATAAACATGTATTTTAAACCACACCTAAAGGTGAAATGTGATTACTACTGTTAAGGGGCTGAATTGTGTCCGCCTAAAATTGACATATTCAAGTCCTAACCCTTTAGTATCTCAGAACATGACTATATTTGGAGATAGTTAATAAAGACTTAATTAAAGTAAAATGAGGTCATTATAGTGGACCCTAATCTAATCTGACTGGTGTCATTATAAGAGGAAGAAACCTAGACACAGGCCATGTGAAAGGAAGACCATGTACAGAGAGAAGACGGCCATCTACCTGCCAAGTAGAAATGCCTCAGAAGAAGAAACTAACTTGTCAACTTGATCACAGAGTTCTAGGCTCCAGAATTGTGAAAAAATAAATTGATGTTTTTTTAAGCCGCTCAGTCTGTGGTACTTTGTTATGGCAGACCTAGCAAACTGTCTGCAACAATAAGAAAATTTACTTAGTTTTTGATTTGTGCATTTAGCTATACTTTAGTTCCTAAAAAATGCGATTTATTTTGCTGGAAAATTTGTCATAATTAGGGTGAAGCAATACCCATTACTATATAAAATAGTATTGGATTTCTTAAGTATATATTAGTTTTCTTAAACTCCTATATGTCATTCAAGGAAAGTGATGCATCCAGCCTGACAAAGTATATTGTATGGTTTGTATATTTGTCAATTGCAAATAGTAAGTAATAAAATGTGCAATGTGCATAATTTATTTGAACAAAGTCTAAAATCTTTTCAGTTCAGTTAATTTCTGAGTACCAGCTCCACATTATTCTAGAGGAAAATTGATATTTTTCATTAAATGCTTATAGACATGTTCCATGATTATTTAACATAGGCAATTATTTAAAGAAATATGATAATCCTTTTGTTTTTTAAATGAGAAAGAAAATTTTATGTTTTCTAATGATACTGTGGCTTTGGTTCAGTATTTTATTTTTTTCCAGGATTATGTGTGTGTGTGTGTGTGTGTGTGTTTGCATGTGCATGTGTGTATTAAATACATGCCACAAGACAAATACTTCCTAAATCATGGAACATGTATATACTTAGAATGACAACATATGTGGAAAAAAGTAACAGAAGAGGTTTTGTTTGCAGCTCAGGTAATTAAATTTTATTTCAGCAGAAAGTATAGAGACAGTATAAGTATTGTAATAAATATCAGCAGTATGGAATCACACCAATGATGTTACCTGGTATGTTCAAAAACAGAGCGATATACTTAAGTGCCATATGACAGGAAAACATAGCCATAGTGTTTCACCTCTTCATTCTATTCAGAATAAAAGTAGATTCAAACTGATTCTGGAAAACAGTATATAATGCTATATAATGAATATCCCATTGTGGTAGATAATGAGATTTCTGAACATTACATTTACAAGTTCAACAAAAGGTTATCAAAATCCCAAAAGTCTTATTTCAGGACAAGGCTATGTCTCAGTGCCTGAGTGTGGACCGAAAGTGGCCAAAGTTGTTCTACTCAGGGTCACTGTAGCACCTATTCCTTTTAATTTGCTCTTCCACGGTGAGCTGTTCAGACTGGACCTCCGCTTTGGGAAACGTAGGCTGAGCTGCACATCCACTTCTCAGAGTATGGAAACTTGTGTTTCCACTGACGTGTCTTGCACCTATTGTTTCGTCATGCTGCCAATGTTTGATGTCCTTCTCAAATTCTCTTAGGTACAAACATGGCATATTTTTTATTTGATCTACAGAATCTATTAAATCAGGCTCAAAAATGTTCTCATTCTTCTTGGAAAAAGCAGCAATTTTCACAGTGTTAGAAAAGAAGAAGTGTAGGCTTTTGTTATTTGAACGGTTTCCTTTGATGTTTAAAATGTTTGTGTCAGAAGAGGCTATTGAACTTTCTGCCTCTACTATTAACCCACCAGTGAGGCCTGATTTGGGGCCAGACTGCACAGTGGCTTTGGCTGCCTGTTTATTGAGAGCCAGAGCTAGTACATTCCTCGAGTAAGTCTTTTCGGATTCAAATATACCAAGTAACTCTGAGATTCTAGATGCATTTTCTAAATTTTCAATTTGATCTTTACTTGCAGTGTAGTTTGCTTCACCTGACCGTGGTATTAGGTTAGGAAATTCTAAAGTAGCTGTCTTCTGCCTGCAATTATTCAGAGACGAGGCTGCTACATAATTGTTATTATTATTCTTATTCAAATTCTCTTTGTGATTTTGTGGCACCACCTCATCATCAGTGTTAGTAACCTGGAAAAATTCTGCACCATCAGGTTCATTAGTTTTTTCACTTTTCTCCCTCTCAGCACTCTGCACAACCACATTACAGTTGGCATTCAGATCCATTTCACTTTTCCTCTGGTTCTTTGTCTCTTCAGCCTCATTCAGCTTATCTGGCACATTCTTATTTCCTTCCTTCTCATCTTTTCTTGCTTCGTACATTTCCTTTTCTTTGATTCCTATAACAGCCTCTTTCTGACACATATGGATGGACTGCAGATAGGACTGCAGGAAAGAAATGTTATCTTGCTCTTGTCCTTTATTTCCCAGAGTTTTAATGTGCTCCACCAGGGATTCACTTTTCCATTCAGTGGGTGTAGGGGTTGTCATTTCAGGAGGCCATTTAGCTTTACTCATTTTGAGTTCCTCCTCAAGAGGGAAGGTTTTCTTAGGCATCTCCCTAGAAGGGGGCCAAATGATTTTTAATTTTCCCCTTTCCCTGAATTTTCTCAAATCATCCCTTTGCCTTTCATTGTCATCCGCATCTAAATGTTTATTAAGCTCTCCAAGTATGGGGGTGTGTTCTCCACTATTTTTACAAATATTTGATTCTTCGTTAGGAATAAAGTCCATTGAGCTGCTTTGATTTTTGCAATTCCATCGATCTTTATGCTGTTTGTGTCCAAAACCTTCATCATAATTTCCCTTAGCTTTGAAAAGTTGTTTAAAGTGAGGTTTACAATATATTTGTCCATGAAGTGATGCATAATTTCCCAAACTGCCAAAAAGAACAAAAGAAAAAATTTAGTATTCCATATATACCCGGCAAATTCATAGGGAATTTGGAAATTATTTATTTCAAGAATGAGTCAGATATTCAGCCCAATTACCTTACTGGCAATATAAATGTGCTTATTAACTGAGCATTCCTGTTAGATAATAGTTACCACTAATATTCTACATGATGCATGTCTGGTAGTATTTAGAATGTCATACTGTATGTTAGGTATTGGCGTAATAGGTATTATAGTGCAATGCATATGTAGTTATAGCTGGTATAAAACGATAGGACTAATCTTTGCTAACTCGCTGATTTATGTGAGGAGTTGCAATTTTCAATAAATCCTAAATAGCACACACAAACTTCAACTATTTGAATTTCCTTGGTAATTGGATTTTGAATGAATTGGAAAACTTGCCTAGGCACTCATTTATCTGGCCTTTTGGGGGAGATCAACAGAGTACCTGTTAAAATTAAAATCAAATTTAATCCAAAGCAGCAGCATAATTTTTTAATATTTCTGAATCTCCATATAAAAACAGATAAGTCAACTAGATAGTAAAACTCAAAACCCCTGGATAAAATTTGTAACAAAACTAAGTGACAAGATATCCTCACCAGCCCCCAAATGCAAGAAATCAAGGACGAACCAACAGCAACTATGAGACTAGCATGATAATTGCATCTGTATGGGTAATAGCAGAGGGAACAAGGAAGGTATTGGATGGACCTGAAAATATGAGACCACTAAATAGCCAGGCAGTATTTCCTGGAAAGTATCACATGCCAATCAGAGCACAGCAGCTGAAACTAGGAGGGGTTTTGCCCTCTCCAAAAGTCAGTGAGTACAGGGTCTATGCTAGAAAAGACTGAAGAGGCGGCAGAAATCAAACACTAAGAAATAACACATTGATTATCCTTTTAAAACAAGACTCCACAATGAAAAAAAAAAAGATATAGAATCAAAACTGAGTTGGATAATGATGACAGAATTTAAAAACAAGTTCCTGACTAACATGGAGGAGAGGAACCAAGGCAGGAAATCCCAGAAGTTAAGTCATCACAGAATATGAATACCAGAAGAGTCAGCTTTGTGAAGTTGGAAAAACCATCCAGGATTTGCCTCCTTATAAGATTTAGGAAAACGAATTCCACATAAAAATGAGCATCAGAAAAGCATCAAAGCAAAATATTTCAGAAAGTTGTTATCTATACTAATAAAAGGATAATATGCAAACTGGTCACGAAGCACTCACAGTAACAACCGAACAGCAGCCTGGGATCGGGACAAAACCAGCAGTCGGACATCCCCTGAAGAGTCCTGGACTGGAGAGGGTCCAGGCTGGGCTGAGGGGACCCCCCTCCCTCCCGTGCACCAATTTCGTGCACCAGGCCTCTAGTCCTATATAATAAAAGCCCAGTGGCTGAATGGCGGAACGACCAGAACAACTGGTCGGCCAGTTGCTATGACACGCACTGACCATCAGGGGGCAGATGCTCCATGCAGGATCTGCCCCCTGGTGGTCAGTGTGCTCCCACAATGGGAGTACCACAGGATGAATAGCACTCCCACAGCAAGCCGATCCCCGCCAGTGCATGAAACAGTGCACTGGGCCTCTAGTCTATAAAATAAAAGTGTGATATACTAATTAGACCAGACTAAGCAGGGGTTGCAGCTGCCATGGCTGTGAGAGAGGGATCCAGGCAGCCTCCCATGGCTGCAAAGGCTTACTCTTTCACAAATTTCGTGCATCGGGCCTCTAGTATTTGTATATAAGGATTTCTGTCAAATGCAACCTTATTATGTGATGTGACCAAAAAGATGAAACTCTATTATATGACCTATATATTAATGGTTTAACACAGGGCATTCACACCAGACAGTTATTGTTGTGTTGGCTATTGTCATTTTTCATTTGACAATTGAAGGAAAAAGAGATCAGGGTCCCTGACTAGTCAGGTATTATATGTCTTAAAATTTTTTGCAGCACACCAGTTGAAAATCATTGTATCAGCTCTAAACACTAAAAAAGTTTAGAAATAGTGACCAACCCAGTAGAAAGAGCATTGAAATTATTGTCTTGATATGGCATTTCTCACTAAAAGAAACCAGGGCTTGGAGAAATGACTGATTCCAGGCCTGGGGCAGTAGATGAGCATGGAACTAGTCCTATCAGATAACAGAGAAACTAGCAAAGACTACTAAGGCTTTGTCAAAAAGACTGAGAATAGAACTTGAAGGCACATCCACTCTCCAGGGATAGAATAATTTTTTTTTGGGGGGATAGAATAATTTTAGCATCGTAATAATAATAATTGCATTGGATTGAACCTGATCAAATATATGTAAATGTGAGTTTATAAAGATACTAAAAACATTTTAAAATTGGTAATTTCTAGAGGAAGATAAGGGACCATTTCATGATATTGTTGACTAGATTATTGATACATTGGCAAAACTAGTAAGTAAAAGAAAAAATTATACATGTTTTCTGCCTTTGCTCCACCAACTCTACCACCATGTAACCAAATAATAGACGACGGGAAGAATCTCCTATACAAATATTCTAATTAGCAATGAAAAAGAAGGGACAAAAATAGAATATCAACATTTTGCAAACATCAATTAATGAATATAAGTATTCAGTTTCATTATCTGCTATGATCACAAAACAAGAGACAAACAGACATATGTGATTACTGTATTCTTGCCAACACTCCCTATATTCTTGTGAAAGGCATCAAACATTCCTTTACAAAAACCAAAATCTAGATTCAGGTGACAATTTATCAGAAATAAAGAAGAGAAAGGAGCATGTGGAAAACTATAGGTCAAATGTCCTGGATTCTTCACAGATTAATTGTAAGGCATGAAGGGAATGGATGGAAACCTATATCTTAAAAAAAAAGTTAAAAGCCATATAATCAAAGTTTTTAAACATGGAATAAACTATAGTACAGTATCTAGGAAAGCACATCTGGGTAAAAAACTATAAAAATGCAAGGAAGTAATTATTGAAAAGGACACATTTACTCACAGGAGAGAAGAGTGGATTATGTTTGGGTAGGGAACATGGAAGGACCTTTTGCAATGTCTGGTAATGTTGTATTTCTTGACCTTAGTAGTGGCTACAAAATGTTCACTTTAGAGTAATTTTTTAAATATTTTATCTTTATTTTTTAGGGAGGGGGAGAAAGGGAGAGGTAGAGACATTGTGTTCCACTTATTTATACATTCATTGGTTGATTTTTGTATGTGCCCCGATTGGGGATCAAACCCACAACCTTGGCATATTAGGACAACACTCTAACTGACTGAGCACCTGGCCAGGGCCACTTTATAATAATTATTGAGCCATATACTTGCTTTGATTGGTTTTCTTTATCTGTGGTTCTTTGTACAATGATTTTTATAAATATCAGTTACTGAATAAATTTTTAAACTCTTATTATATGTCAGCCTTTACTAGATGTTGGAAAGACAAACATTAACACATTTCCTACATTGGGGAATTATATTAGATTGTGTTAAGGATGGAGCAAGCACAGGGGATATTTTGGGAGCACAGAGGAAGGACACCTGCTTCATATATGGGGGTCAAAGCAGGCTTTTTCAAAGATATGCAGTCTCAGTTGAAATATAAAGAATGACTGGGTATTAGCCTGGTGGAAAGTTGGAGGGGAGGCATTTGAAAACCACTACAAGGAGTGGAAATAATACTTGGAACCAGATAGATATGAGAGATAAAAGTAATGATTTTGTGGAACTGAAAGAAATTCAGTTTCATGAAAAGTAACATTTAATGGTAGGAAGGGGTGCTGAGAGATCAGCAAGGGCGTGATCCTTAAGTGCCTTTTAATTCACATTAAGATGTTAATTTTTTGATAGAGGAAGCCATTATATGTTTTAAATAGGGAACTTCATAAAAATGACCTCAGATATACATTTTAGAACGATCATTTGCATTATGCCATGGAGTATGCCATTGTGTAGGTTGTTGTTGGTTGTGATGGTAGTGAGATATTCTGAAGGCAGGGTGACAAACTTACTGCTACATTAGTACAGGTGAGAGATGATACTTGCTTGAAAGATGCCTGGTCCGTGGAGATGGAGCAAAGTGTATATAGCTCAAGAGGGACAGAAATTATAGGACTTGGTCATTGCTTGGGTGTAGGGAATGAAGGAGAGAAAGGAGTCAAATGTAACTTAATTTTTCAGCCACTGAGTTAATATTAATGCTATTTATTGAGAGAGTAGCATACAGACCATGAAGTCAAGGAAGCAATTTTGGCAGAGAGAAGATAATGGGGCATATTAAATTTGCTATTCTCATGAGAAATCTAATTGAAGAGATACACTAGTTATCCTATATAATAAAGAGGTAATATGCAAATTGACCATCACTCCAACACACAAGATGGCCGCCCTCATGTGGTCAAAGATGGCTGCCCCCATGTGGACAAAAGATGGCTGCCACAAGATGGCCAGCAGGGGAGGGCATTTGGGAGGGACCAGGCCTGCATGGGAGGACAGTTGGGGGGACCCAGGCCTGCAGGGGAGGGCATTTGGGGGGGAACAGGCCTGCAGGGGAGGGCAGTTGGGAGGGACAAGGCCTGCATGGGAGGGCAGTTAGGGGGGACCGGGCCAGCAGGGGAGGAGAGTTGGGGGCAACCAGGCTGGCAGGGGAGGGCAGTTGGGAGCAATCAGACCTGCAGGGGAGGGCAGTTAGGGGCAATTGGGCCGGCAGGGGAGCAGTTAGGCGTCGATTAGGCTGGCAGGGGAGTGATTAGGGGGTGATCAGGCTGGCAGGAAGAAGCGGTTAGGGGCAATCAGGTAGGCTAGGAGGCGAGCAGTTGGGAGCCAGCAGTCCTGGATTGTGAGAGGGATGTCTAACTGCTCGTTTAGGCCTGATCTCACCAGGATCGGGCCAAAATGGGCAGTCAGACATCCCTCAAGGGGTCCCAGATTGGAGAGGGTGCAGGCTGGGCTGAGGGACACACACACACCTCTCTCCCCCCACCCCCCCCGTGCATGAATTTTGTGCACCGGGCCTCTAGTCCTATCTAATAAAAGAGTAATGTGCAAATTGACCATCACTCCAACACACAAGATGGCTGCCCCGATGTGGTAAAAGATGGCTGCACCCATGTGGACAAAAGATGGCCACCACAAGATGGCCAGCAGGGAAGGGCAGTTGGGAGGGACCAGGCCTGCAAGGGAGGGCAGTTGGGGGCAATCAAGCCTGCAGGGGAGGGCAGTTAGGGTTAACCAGGCTGGCAGAGGAGGGAAGTTGAGGGTAATCAGGCCTGCAGGGGAGAGCAGTTAGGGGGGACCCAGGCCTGCAGGGGAGGGCAGTTAGGGATGATCAGGCCTGCAGGGGAGGGCAGTTAGGGGCAATCAGGCTGGCAGGGGAGCAGTTAGGCATCAATCAGGCTGGCAGGGGAGTGGTTAGGGGGTGATCAGGCTGGCAGGCAGAAGCAGTTAGGGGCATCAGGAAGGCAGGCAGGTGAGCAGTTGGGAGCCAGCAGTCCTGGATTGTTGAGATCGGGCCTAAACACCCAGTGGGACATCCCTCGAGGGGGCCCAGATTGGAGAGGGTGCAGGCTGGGCTGAGGTACACACATCCCTTTGCACAAATTTCGTGCACTGGGCCTCTAGTTTAGATATAAATGTCTGATACACAGAAGAAAGTGCTGGGCTAGTGGCACAGATTTCAGAGTTGTTGACACATGGATGATGATTTAAATTATAAATGTGGATGTGATAAACAAGAAAGAATATAAATAG
Source organism: Plecotus auritus (assembly GCF_963455305.1). Classification (NCBI taxonomy): domain Eukaryota; kingdom Metazoa; phylum Chordata; class Mammalia; order Chiroptera; family Vespertilionidae; genus Plecotus; species Plecotus auritus. Next base: position 52,418,646 of record NC_137776.1, read on the forward strand.
TGAGAAAGAATAAATGCCTATAACAGAATTCTAAGAAACTCTAACATCTGGAGAATAGACAGAGAAAGAATCACCCACATAGGATTCTGAGAAGGAACACTCAAAAGTAAGAGGAAAACCATTATACTCTGGTGTCATGGAAACAAAGGGGGAAAATGTTGCAAAGAGGAGGGTTTGACATTGTTGATTAAAGTCAGCAAAGATATAATCTGAAAGATGCACATTGTATTGAGCAAATAATTACATTTCAGTATTTCAGACTAAAGCCACACCAAATGCCACATTTATTTCAATGCACTTATTTCAAGAGTTTGGGAAAACGAGTGCATTTATAACTGTGTTGGTAAGTCTTCTGTTTCACCAGAGAATATACAGAGCATTTATCTGACTTTACATTGATATTATTCTAAATTATTTTCTTTCCCCTTACATGGAATAGCCTAGGCATAGGTAAACTCCAGCTCCCCGCATCTGTTTCTGTATATGAAGTTCTATTGGAATTCAGGTAGGCCCACTAGATCATAGACACACCTGCTTGGTTAGTTATCTATGGCTGCTCTCCCACTCCATTGGAAGCTGAGTGACAACATAAATAGCATGACCTGCAGGGTTGAAAATATCTGCTATCTGGCCCTTTACAGGAAAAGTTTGCTGATTCCTAATCTAGCGTCTAGACTTCAGACTAAAGTAGTAACTTAAAAGTCCCGATTTGCACAGTAACTCTTAATTTTCCTTATCTGTATGATCTCCACATCCACACAAAAGGAACCCTTCTTTGTTTGACTGGGAAAGCAACATTTCAAAAGGAAGATGGTCACAGCCAACCTGAGCAAAGCATAAAGGAACATGACACATCCCTTTTGTGGTTGTGTGATGATTAATGGCAGCAAGATCTGGAAAAATCTACATTTTCAGGGATGTGATGCTATAAGTACACCGCAGGCTGCTGGAGATTTGTACCACAGACCACACAACCTTTACCTCAGTTTACTGTTGCAGTGGTGGCATCGGAAGCAGGATTTATGAAAACTCTGCTTGTCTGCTGTGAGGCACTCCATTGGATAAACTGTCTTTTGACAAAGTATACATGTTTCCTTGTCTTGGAGTAGCAGTTTCTAAAAATAAAAATTTACAAAAACTTATTTAGTGTTATTGTCAATCACATTGTAAAAACAAAACAAACTGCAGCAGCATACTAACTGGCCATGCAGTTAAAGCAGAAAGCTCTAAGACGATTGTCCTGATATTGCCTCTTGGACATAGCCAATCTAACATTGGGTCTGAGGCTCTGTTACAATCAACCTTACTCTAGCGTCGTCTCTACTATTTTATACATTATACAAGTTGACTTTTATTATTTAAGGATGCATACAGGAGCAAAACAAGTTCACTAACTGTAATACATTAAAAAAGAATATATAGTCAACTCAGCCATGGGAAGTCCCAAGAGCACTTATCATTCTAGATAACTAAACTTTCCACATATATAAAGGTTTACCTTTCACTTGGTTCAAAGCTTTTATTTTTTAAAGCATTCTGCAGATATTTTTCAAAAATATGTACATATTGTTTTTTTTTTGTTTTTTTGTTTTTTTTTTTTTTAGCTGAGGGCATTGTATTTATTTAAATATTTTCTTTTCTTTTTTTAATATAATTTTATTGATTTCAGAGAAGTAGGGAGAGAGAGAAAAAAAAAAAAAAACAACACACACATCAATGATGAGAGAGAATCACTGATTGGCTGCCCCCTGCACGCCCCCTCCTGGGGATGGAGCTCGCAACCCGGGCATGTGCCCCTGACCAGAATTGAACCTGGGATCTTTCAGTTCGAAGGTCAACGCTCTATCCACTGTGCCAAACTGGTGAGGGCTATTTAAATATTTTCTTGATGGCTTAGTGTTGACTCTATCACAGCAATGCTTAACTTTAATCCAATGAGATTCCTGATTACATTGAAATGTTCAAGGCCATTTGCACTCAAGCTAAATAGCTTTATATTTTAGGGCTTTTTGGATTTGCATGGCTGCCTTTTATAATCTCCCTACCTCTTCCCTTGCTTGGAAGTATCTATAGTCACATGCTGCTGCTCTCATAGGAATGCTAGCTCCGATGAATAATAGTAGCTATATTACTAACCAGTGTTTGCCTAGTGGTTCAAAACTGACACAGAACTTTCACCTTGGCATTGCTTTGCTCCTCACAATGATCCAGTGAGAATAACTAAGCTTTCATATTAGTTATATGTAAAAGCACATATGCTCAAGTTTTTCAAAATACAAATAAAGATACAGAGTGTCCCAAAAAATGTATGCACACCCTTTGGATAATTATAAAGGCAGTGCTTATTAATATACATTTCATTTTCATTTAATAGCTATCAGCTGTTAACTGTGTGTACATTTTTGGGGGACACCCTATATACTTTGAGGCTTTGAGGCTCAATTTGGGCTACTGAAAGTTCTCATTTGTTTATTCAGTTGTAGTAGGGGACACAATTCTATATTTAATATCAGTTTTCTTTGTGTGTGTGCATTTTCTATGTTTTTACCTTCCTAATAAACTGAGAATTTGAAATTAATTGCTTAATTATGCCAGAAGCAAGCACATTACAAAATCATATTAACCTGATACACTAGACACATATGTTGCAAATAAGATAGAGGCATAATTATTAGTTTCAGCAATTTTTATTTTTAAGCTTGCTATTTCTTTCAATCTGTCTAAAAGAATGGGCTATAATAATGATGCACATTAATTATGTCAAATCCTTTTCTCGTGAAGCCTCATTAATTGTAAAATATAGGGAAATATGAATAAATGAGCTGTTCTCTGATGTTAAAAAATGTACTAAGTTCTGCCCTGTCCAGGTGGCTCACTTGATTGAAGCATCATCATGTACACCAAAAGGTTGTAGTTCGATCCCATCAGGGCATGTACCTAGGTTGCGGGTTCTGATCACCAGTCAGGATGTGTGCGGAGGCAACCGATTGATATTTCTCTCTCACATTGATTTCTCTCTCTCTTCCTTTTTTTATAAAATAAATTTTAAAAAAATGTACTAAGTTCTTATGTTTTAAATCTTCTTCCTTCCAAATATAATTAAATTTTAAAAATGTAGTGTCCAGGCACATTTGCGAATGAGGCCAATTGAGCTATCGTTTGGGGTTTACGAAAGGTGGAAAAATATGTTATAGGTTAAAAAACACATACCCAGTGGTATTAGAGAAAGTTAACTCCTTTCAACTCAATAACAATGATTAAATATATAAAAGTTCTAATTCCATACCTACACTTTTTTCAAAATACCAATCAATAAAATCCTTAAAGCGCATATGATGAGTGTAAAGTGTTTCTTGGATTATTACCAGGCTGTATTGAATTCAAACGCAAACACCATTTAAAGTCTGGAAGTTAAAAATACATCAATAGTAGGTCAAGGGATATTATCTACTATTGTCTTAAGTAAGTAGATGAAATAATAACTTTTATAAGGAATATGAACAATGTCATATGGGTGTATAATTATTCATAAGTATATAGTTATATATAATCATTAATACTATCACAATTACAATTATTATATCTGCTGCTTTATCCAAACCCTTATTTACCTTAACAAATATAAGTCTCAATAATCTATATAGGTAATAGTATTTGTTATTTTCACACAGTGCAGACAAATCATAGCAGATGCTTTTGTAAAGAGAAAGTAGTACAGCAAGCACTGTAAAGAGAAGGACATTGGCAACAACGGAGAGCTGTTAGTCTTAGGTTATATTGTTTGGTTATTTCCATGCACTCGTTTAACTGCACATCATTTTAGCTATGGGACACGTGCCGTTAAATGGGTTAACCTTACTTCACGTTTTGCAAGCTCATTTACCACTTAGGAAGGCAGATTCCTCTTGGAAGGCGGTTCTCATCTCAGCATCTGAGGTCGCATATCCCACGCTTTTAAAAACTCTTTCACTCTCCTGCCACGTCCTTTGGAAATTCTGCCTTAAATCTTTAGGCGAATCAGAAATATCCAAAATATGGCCAGCGATGACATCTTCATAGGTGGGCGGGGCATGCTTGAAGTCAAAGCCGGACTTGCCAGCTTTGGAGGTAAGAGATGGAGACACGGTCCTGTTCGCCCCAACAACTCGACTCTCAAAGGCTTCCACACCGGAGAAAAACTCCGCTGGAGACCTCGCTTCCGAGTGAACACTGGGCTGCCTCCCGGGGACGCTTTCCTGCCGCTCGCTAGGACGACTGCCAGAAAAGCCTGTGAAACTAGAGTTTTCTGAAGATGTTAATCCAAATTCCTCCTTACGAAACCTACGACTTTCTTGTTTTTCATTTGCTTCTCCATTTGCATAAACTCTGGTATTTGACTTTGCTTCAAAAACTGGGCCATCCTCAAATCCCCTGAACCATCTGCTGACTTCATCGTCATGGCCATTCACAAAATGTCCAGCCATTTGCACCGTTCGGTTGGCTGCCTCATATCGCTGCGTGTGCTCCGACCGGCGAGGCCCTTCCACTCTGCGGATGATTTCCACGGAGTCAAAACTCTCCGTGTCCGGCACCACGCCTGGTGGGGCATGCACTCCATCTTTGCGAAGGTAAGCTGCCCTTTTCTCTACCTGCCTAACTTCCTCTTGAGCGTCCACGGCTTCTCTGAAGGAACCCCTCTCAACAGGAGTCACACTGATGGGTATTGTTATCGTAGGAGAATCCCTGCCTCGAGTTTCTATCTTAATCTGCCGGCGAAGGGTTGCAGGCGACGGGATGACCTCAGACCTCTTCTCTACAATCGGAACCGGGGTCCCTGCGGAGCTCGCGAGGGGCCCCCTGGCTAACTTTGCAGTGGTGTCTTTGAGTTTGACAAGTTGTTCAGAGCGACTCCTGGGTGGAGAAGGGGAGGTATTTGCACGGTGAATTCTAGATGTTTGTGACACAGGCGTTCTTGGTGATGGTTCGGCAGAACTATCCTTTTTAGGGGACTGAGAAAGCTCATCCTTAGTAGAGGTTTCTGTTCGCCGGGCGGTGGACTCGATTGTTATAAATGTTGGTGATGGTGAGCGTGTTTTCAAGGAGGGAGGAGGAATCCTGCTCTCCTCCAGTTTAATCTTCTGGTGGGTCTTCACAGGATCATGAGCAGTTGCTGCAGAATGGGGTTCTATTTGGTGGTGCTGTGTTTTTTCTACAGTGGCGTTTTCTTCCTGTTCAGGGTTTTTATTAGAGCTGACATTAACATTAGACACTGTGGATGATGTGTCATTAAGCCCAGTAGGTTTCTTTCTCTGCTTTCCTGCGTTAGAGGAGGTCATGGCTGTTTGAATTATATTTTCACAAGATACAAGCATGTCCTCTGCTTGAGTTTTAATATGCGTTATTTCTTCTTTTATTTTTTCTGTGTTATTCTCCACAGTAATGCGAGCTCCGTACTCTCTTTTTTCTTCACTTAATAGCCATACTGGAATAATATTTAACAGTGTCTGAAATGTTCTAAGGCCATTGGTGTCTGGTTCTGCTTCAAACTGTTTTATCCTGGACAAAATCTGTTGAAGTTCTTCACGTTTTCTCAAAAATTCCAATATATTTATAGCACATTTTCCATTATCCTTCTGGGATCCTTTCACAGAGGAAAATAAAGATTTGTTCTGTATAATCTCTCCCTTTGAATCGTTAGTATTAGAAAAGACTTGTTTCTGTTCTATGCCTTTGACTCCAAGCCATTTTTCTTCCTGAAGATTACTGTATGGCTGGGGCAATTTTTTATGTTCAGCTTGACTTTCAGAACTCTGTATGTGTGTTTGCTGAAATTCCTCAGTCTGTGAATCAATATGTGCCTCTGTAACCTTTTGCTTGACTACCTTCCCTGCTGATTTATTTAAATGTTCTTGTTTGCTTTCAACTATTAGTCTCTCTTCTTTTGGACTAATGGCTGGTGGGCCCTGAATTGTTCCTTCACTTTCTAGAAGTGTTCCCCTCTCAGATCTTCCAAATTCTCTTTGCTTCTCATGAACTATGTTGCGCTTACTTTTGTGGCTTTTCCCTGAGAGTTCTGCAGGCAATTGTATTGTTACTCTTTTTTCCTTCTTAGGCAATTGATGATATTTTTCAGCCACCGATTGCTTATTACTATATTCAGTGCTTGCTTCCGTTTCCTCGGATTCCTGATGCTGTTGTTTGGTAATGGTTTGAACATCAACTTCAGAATGCTTTTTATGGCTTTCGTAGCTGTGGTCTGTCTCATTTAATTTGTGATCTAGAGTTGGAAGCTTGATGGTTCTAACTTTGAAACTTGGGGAAGCTGGTTTGCTTTGGGGCAAGTGCAACTGCCCCAGATACTTCTTCTGTTGTGTTTGCTGTGTACTATGTTCTTGGCGACTCTGTTGAATGTCACAAGCTGACTTAGATAGTCTCATGTCCCTGGAGCTCTGTAAAACCTCCTTTTTCATGGCATCTTTGTCTTCTGAGGCTGCTAGGACACGTTGGAGCCTCTCAGCGGCAACTGTTACTGCTGGGGTGGAAAGCTTGTTATCAGTACACACTCCTCGTACTTGAGAGTCAGGGTTGGGTTGGGCCACAGTGACCCCTGAATCCATTCCAGGGAGGGGAACCGCCTCATTTGTTTTTTGTAACAGTACTTGCTTTTCCAACTCTGATATGTCTTGGCTTGGGCATTCTGTTTTGACTATGTTGTAGCAAAAACTCTCCTGTTTCTGTTTTTCAAGCTCTTCTCTTTGTCGTCTATATTTTTCTTCAGCAACCATTAAAGGTGTCTTAAATTTTCTCATATAAGGTTTTGGACTTTGTTGTCCTGAACCTGCAGGAAATGAATGAGATTTGATGAGAGGTGTTTTTCCTTGTTTTTCCTTGGGTGGTAAAGTTTCTGGAATTGTCTGTGAGAGTGACCTTGTAGAGTCTATAGATAATTGTTTTATTTCAGAAAGACTTTTTCTGGATATGTTCTGCTTCGTCTCTGTTTGTTCATCACTAGTCACTGTTATTACTCTTTTCTGATCCTTTGAGGGAGTGATTTTACATTCCATATCTGTCAGGGAATTTTTCAGTTCAGTTCTTGGGGAACCATGAAACATTTTGTCTTCTAAGTGCTTGGGAAGTTTGGGTTTTGGTAATGTGGGAGGTGGCAGACGTCTTCCTGATTTTCCTGTTGTGATTTTAGCTTGAGAATGAGTTTGCTGAGAGCTTGAGGCTTCTTCTTGGGAATATTGTACGAATGTGCCACTGTGCTCTTCTTGAACAGAGGAGGAAAGGAGATGTGCTGGGTTTAGAGATGGAGTTGGAGGAGGGGGAGGTGGTAGAAACATTGATTGATATTCTCTTTCAGCTTTCTCATCTTCTGGTGGTGGAGGAAGAGGGAGGCCTGGGAAATTTTCAAATTCAGCCTTTAACTTCTCTGTGGACAGTGAGGGAGGAAACCCGTTTTTTTCAGGCAACATCATTAAAGGAGGTGGAGGAGGAAGAGGAAATTCTATTTCAGATGATGCATTGGAAGGTGGAGGAGGAGGTGGAGATGGAGGTGGAAGAGGGCACTCACTTTCTTTTACATTATTTTCAGGGTTCAAATTGATTTGATTAAAGGACATTTCCATTGCCTTTTTTAAGTCTGTGGAAGTATTTGTCTTCATTAGAAAGTCCTGGCTGTTCAGATAAACATCAGTCTTCTGCTTTTTGTCAGTTGCCTTAAATTTATTGTGGTTTTTATGGAAGACTTTTACTTCGGTTACATTTGATATGTCTTGATCTACAGGCAAAGTCTGCCACATAGGCTGAGGGTTCACATTCTTTTTCTTTATATCTTTATTACAATATTTCTTCTCTTGCCTTAACAAGGTTTGCTTCTGAAAGTCCCCTGAAACTTCACCAGTTTCTCCAACCATCTTGCTGACTGGACCCTGGGATGGACTACGGTTAGAGCTTTGTGTATTTATAGATATTTTACTCTTTTCTGTATTTTTAGAGCTCTTTACAGGGAAAGACTCAGTCTTCTGGTGCTCATTCATCAGTTTGCAAGTTTGAGTTTGTTGCTTTCCAACTGCTTTATCAATAGATTGGGTAGAGTTAAAGACAGCATCCTTCTTCTGTTCGTTCACTGTCTCCGCTTCCTTCGTTTTTACATTTTCCTTAATTGACACAGTTGAAGTCAATTGTCTGCTTATATGTTCATCTCTAAGATGCTGCTCTGTTGTAGTATCAGTCCATACACCCATTTTGTCGCCTGATTCCAACACATTTTTAATAGCTTTGTGGTGTGAACTAGATAGTTTTCTGAGGCTTTTCTCAAGAGCGTCATTGTTTTGTTCACGATCTATGACAATCTTTACAGTGCCTTTAGGGGCTTTTGGAAGATTAATCTCAGTTATTTCTTCTATTAAATTCCCATGGCAAGATTTACCTGTAGTTTGGTAGACAGAGTCTGTACCCCCTTGCCACCTGGCCACTGGCTCCAGTGGTCCTGGTCTCGGCTGAAGAACACGTTTTCTGTCTGTCTGGACGGCCATCTGATGAATCTCTGTGTTCCGCTCTTGGGAGGATTCTACCATCGCAGCTTGCACACCTTGTTTGATTGCACCTTTTTTATTTACCTCTTTGAAAGCTTTTTGTGCTTCTTTCAGATTTCTTAATGAGCTTTCAAGGTCATCTCGGATAAGCTCCTTTTTCAGGATTTCTGTCCTTGTGTTTGCAGTCTTTTCAAGGCATTCAATAGCTTTCTCAAAATCATCAGGGATGGCATTGGCCTGTTTAGATTCCTTATATGGTTGGCTTAATTCCTTAAGGGATTTGAGTGTGGCCCGCATGTCCCCTTTTATAATTTCTTCCGCTTTAGCCACAGTTTTCTGATTTATGGCCTGGCTGAGGGAATTTAGGGTGGATTTCAAATCACCTTTTACAATTTCTTCTTTGGGTGCCTTACAAGGTGTACTCTGAGGCTCTGTCATGAAAACTTTCACTGTATTATGCACATCTCCTGGAATGATATCAGTTTCATTAACAGTACGTTCAACCTGAGACTGCCTTTTACTTAGTAAGAGTTTTGTGCCCTCTACATCACCACCAATTATTTCTTCCTCTGTCTCTTGTGTCCCAGCTGTTGATGTTTCATCTGACCCTAGTTGGAGTTGTTTGAGATAATCCAAAGCACCACTTTCTATGCAGGTTGTGAAAAACTGAACATTTCCCCTCTCAGAGGCGTCGATTTTCACCCTTTCCGATGTTTCATGGTTTGATATGGAAGATAGCAAATTATGGATGGCACGTTTTACATCACCCCCTATTACTTCTTCACGCTCAGTTGTATCACCAGCATTTTCATGAAGAAGACAATAGATGGTCATATTAATATCTCCTCTTTCATCCTCCTGAATTAAAATGCCTTTCTTTACAGATCTTTCTTCGGAGAACAGGTTTTTTATTGCTTGTTGCACATCACCACTCACTATCTCTTCTTTTTCAGCATGACATTCTGTTGACCTGTTTAATAACTGAGTTTTGGTCAAATTAACGTTTCCCTTCTCTTCTTCACTAACCACAATCTCTCTTTGCATATAGTCTCTTTTGGAAAGTAGGCCCAGCATTATTTTTCTAAGATCAACCCTGATAACTTCTTCTTTCTGTATCTCAGGAGATGTTTGATTCATCAGCTTATATTTTGCCATTCGAACATCCCCAACTTCATCAGCTTCAATGATGATTCCAGGAGCCTCTATAACTTTTTGAGAGTAGAGTTCTTCTAGGGTTTCTTTAATGCTTTTGCCAATAATTTCCACCTTTTCTACCCCATTTTCATTAAATTCATGAAGGGGTGTAGTTTCAAACAGCCATGTAGTTGTCTTGACATCAGAAGGAGGGATTTCTTCCTTGGTGAGTTTTGTGACACTTTCATCTGTTTCCTTAATAGAATCCAAAGTCTGATTTTCAAAAAGCCACACTGCCTGCTTAACATCACCTCTCTGCACGTCTTGCTGAGTGACTCTTTTGATATTTTCGTATTCTGACCCTTCTCCTCTCAGCTCATCTATAGTGTGGGTTTCAAATAGCCAAGTAGATGTTTTAACATTGCCCTTTTGTATTTCATTGACACTTACTGTTCTGATGTAAGCATTCTTATTAAAATTTTCAGATTCAAAAAATTGTTTACTTGTCTTTACATCCCCACCTTGAATATGGTCTACAGTGGGCACAATATCACGTGGTTCTTCTGAAATCTGATCTAGTGGCTGCGTTTCAAATCTATATCTGACAGAACTAACCTCTCCTTTCTGAATATCTTCTTGTGTGACAGATTTAATAAGATACACAGTATCTGATTCATTAATTGAGTCTAATGGTTTTGTTTCAAAGAGCCACCTTGTCCCTCGTACATCTCCATGGATTACTTCTTCCTTTTTAACTGTTGTCACTTCATGATAATGCCCTTCCCGGTCTTGAATTGCATAGAGTGGCTGGGTTTCAAAGAGCATTCTGTAGCTTTTTACATCACCTTTTATTACTTCTTCAGTAATTGATTCTTTGGTGCTGATATAGTCAGATTCTTCTTTAATCTCATCTAAAGAAAAAGTCTCAAATATAAAGCACCCCTTTCTTACATCCCCACCTTGTATGTCTATCACTGTCTTAACTAATTCATCACCTTCTTGGCCTTCTTTGATCCTATCAATGGGTTGGTTTTCAAAAAGCCACCTACAATTTAAAACATTGCCTTTCTGAATATCTTCAGTCTTTAGCATTTTGATCTTTTTCAAAACTTCCTCTGAACTGGAACTTATAGAATCTAAGGACTGATTTTCAAATTTATGCCGCATGCTGGAGACATCCCCAGCTTGGATATCCACTTGCACAGCCTTGATTTCCTTTCCTTCTTCTCCTTGTATGCTGTCTAAATTTTCTGTCTCAAAAAGAAAACGTGCTGTATGAACATCCCCACCTTGGATCTCCTCCTGTTTTATAGTTTGCAATTTGACTGTTGCTTCAGAGTCATCTTTTATGGTATCAAGTGGCTGGGTTTCAAAGAGCCAAGTACAGGCTTTGACATCTCCCTTAAGAATTTCTTCACTGCCAGTCATTAATGGAACTTTTTCATAAAGAGACTCCATTGGCTGGGTTTCAAAAAGCCATTTACATGTTTTGACATCCCCTTTAACAATATCTGTAGCTTGATCAGTTTTACTTTCTAATTCTTCCATATTACTAAAATATTTAATTGAATCAAGAGGTTGGGTTTCAAACAGCCATTTAGCAGATTTCACATTTCCATTTTGTATTTCTTGAGCAGATATTCCTCTAATTATCTGAAATTTGTGAATGCTTTCATCAAACTGGTCAATGGGCCGTGTTTCAAAAAGCCACCTGCAGCTTCTTACATCACCTCTTAGGATTTCTTCTTGCTGGACTGTCTTTACCTGATGATATTTGCCAAGGTGATCTTGAATAGCATAAAGTGGTGTTGTTTCAAAGAGTGACTTATTTAACTCTACAGCACCTCTTGTGACTCCCTCCACCTCTATCTTATGTGATGCATCAAATTTAATTAAATTGTTTGATTCAAAGGTATGTGTGTAATTTCTTACATCTCCTCTTTCAACTTCTTCAAGTTTCACTGTTTGTATGTATTCTTTTTTATCTTCTCTAATTTCTTCCAGAGGTTGGGTTTCAAAAATCCATTTTTGGTGCCTAACATCCCCCTTTTCTTCTTCAGAGGCAGTGATTTTTTGAAGTTTTCCTACATCTGGGCTATCTTTTAAAGCCTCTATTGGAAGTGTTTCAAATAGATGCTTAGTAGTTTGTACATCACCCCCTATTTTCTCTTCAGATCTTAGAGGACCTGCATCAGGAACTTCATTTAAAATGTCTAATGGCTGTGTTTCAAACATCCAACACTTTCTGGAGACATCTGAACCTATTATTGTTTCCTTTTCAGTGATGACCTCTTCTGAATCTTCTTTGATTTTCTCCAAAGGTTGAGTCTCAAATAACCACTTTGCCCTACTCACCCCACCTTTGACATTTTCCTCCATGGATATTCCTCTGACGACTTTAATTTCAGTGATATCCTTGTTAATTGTGTCCAAGGGCTGTGTTTCAAACATCCAACGTGCTGTTCTCACATCACCCTTTTCAACATCTTCTCTGTGAACAGTTTTAATTTCTAGCATTTGACCTAAACCATCTCTAATAACATATAATGGTTGAGTTTCAAAACATTTTATACTTCTCTTAACATTTCCCTTAATTTCTTTGAGCTCAGACCTGAGTTGCAGGAGTTGAACCTCATCCATTGAATGAAGCTGCCCAAGTTGATCCAGATGTTGAGTTTCAAACATGTATCTCACAGTCTTGACATCTCCCCCGGTTATGTCTGTTACGGCAGTCATCACTGATTCCTCTGGACTTTGATGCATTTTATTCATTGAGTCTAATGGCTTTGTTTCAAACATCCACCGGGCTGTGCGGACGTCTCCTCTGGCTAGCTCAGGAATTTTTTCAGCATTTTCTTCAATGCTAGAAGAATGATCCCCCAGTGTATCTATGGGTTGGGTTTCAAACATCCATGTGGTATATTTCACATCACCACCAGCAATAATTTCTTGATCAGCAATGCCCTTGGAGACGTTATCTTCCTCTGGAGAGCCATTGTTGATAGAGTCTAATGGCTGATTCTCAAAGATCCATCTTATGGACTGCACCTCTCCTTTCAGGATTTCATCCCACTCCAAGTGTTCTCTTTCTGAGTTAAGAGTGTTTTGAGAACTGTCATTCGTATTTTCAAAAACATACCGGGCTTGTTGTACATCTGCAGAAACTGAGCTCCCTGTGTTCACTTGACTAGAAACAATTTCAGAAACCTCACTGATATAATCTTTTTCCAAGTTTTTTCTTAACTCAGGATGGATGTGTTTATATAAACGGTTTAATTCATACAAATTTCTTTGCTTGGAATATAATTCTTTGGGGACTGGTGGTATTTTAGGAGGACTGGGCAATTCAGGGGACTGGGAAAATGCTGTCACCTCTAATGGTGTTTGAAGTATATCAGGTGGGGGAGGAGGAAATTCTTCTGTCTTTCCCGAAGGACTGGCATGAGCTTGTGCCAGAGTTGAGGAAGTGGCACTATGGTCACTATATCTTGTGGTTAATGTTTCCTTCCTCTGGCTGGTTGAAGTGCAAAAAGTGGAAGAGGTACCCACAATTGATGATGGCTTTAAAATCTCTTCATATTCACTTTCAATCTTTAAGGGAGAGAAAATCAAATCTTATAAAGATGGGTAGAGTGGGGGAGACTGCCTAGGCACTGCTCTTCACCTGTCCATCTGCTGAAACCTCCATTGGGAACAACAGGTGACATACTCCATTTAGAAACCTACTTAGGAACAATATTCAGTATTCATTACTACCTTTCCTATAATCTATTTGCACATTTGAATTATATTTCCCATTTGCTACATCAATGACTCAGTATTGTAACATATACATATAAACTTGGTTATTTTTGCTCTTTTACTTAATGTGCTATGCAGAGTAAGCTAGAAGGAAACCATAAAAGTCTTAAAGTACTTTTTTTGATGGTTGTTTTGCTTTGTTTAGGTATCTGGCATTTAAACTTGACTTTATTATTTTATCTAATATTAGTTATTAAAGTTTAGAGCATACACAATTTTTTCTTCCCCTATTTTCTCTAGCAAGAAAAGTTCTAATTCTACTGCTTTCCTCAAGTAGTAGAATAATATTCTTCTATGGACAGAATAAGCAATGTTCAGAATATTTTTTGTTGTTGTTGAAAAACCATCTGAAACATTCAATAATTTGAAAATGCTATGCATTTCCATCTAGTTTCATACTTAATATGTAGAAAAATTGTCTTACCTTAATTTGCTTGGCTGGGGTTGCTTCTTTATCAGAACAAAGGACCTTTTCCTGGGCAGACTTTTCAAATTGCTCTTTTAAAAACTTAGTTGAAACCTTTGGAATTTCTTCATCCTCAGGTGTATCTATGACTACAAGTAGAAAAGAGCACCAAACACATTATGTAACTAACAAACATGATGTTTGAGAAGAAATTATGGTTCCATGGGAAACTTCTCACAATATAAGTTCAGTAAAAAGATTCAAGGTACATAGGTCAAGACATATACAAAATAAAATGGTGGTGGTTATCTCTGAATGGGAAGTCATAAGTGATGAGACTGTTATTTATTTTAATTATATATATTTTCTAAATTTTCTGCAAGCATGTTTTGCTTTTATGTTCAAGAAAAAATTGTAAATGTTATAAAACAAGAAAAGAGCAGGAGAAGAAGACAAAAGGAAGACCGACTTCCTTAAGAAAAACCAAAATAGTCAAGTAACATTTCAGTAACAGGTGGCTTAAATCTTCCCTTTTAGCTCTTCAGGACAACAAAACTTCTCATTCCCCTTGTATAGGCAAGACAAACAGTACACATTTTATGCAAACTTGCACAGATTTGCCTTTAGTTTAATCTCATATCTGTAGGTTGGAGAAGTGGCCTTAAACATGCTTAAATCTGTTATTAAAAGTAATACAATCTAGATAACATATCTGTTCTCAAGGAGCTTGATGAACATCAAGTTTTATTATAGTTCCCTGAGGCAAAAAGCAATTCAGAGGTGGTTAGCTTATCACCTAGCTTTTAGGAGGAAAACATCATAGGTTGATGAGCAATGAACTATTTTAGAAGCTTATTGCATCTATCACCACAGGTAGAACGTAATTATACACAGAAATACTACCCTGTTCCCTTTGGTATGATGAGTCACGGTTATCAACTTTGCATAGTGAGAGGATTATGCTTTGGAAGTCCTCCATTCAAACACAGACATATGAATAAGAAGAAAGGAATATTTGGGTCAAATAATACCAGTCTCTGACCTGTTTCTTGAACATATTGATGTAACTGGGAAGCTTGGTTTATTTCCTCAGTGTGCTTTTCAAGATGAGAGACCTGTGTTTAAAGATAATTTTAAATAAATAATTATTTTAAAGAAGTCAGTGATTTTAGTATTGCACATGTATTTATTATTTCACAGTGATTTTCATCCAAGACTTCAGTGCACATTGAGAGATGTTAAATGCTTTTACCTCATATTTTAATGCACGGGCTCATGCTATAACAGAACATGTATGGACTGACACATAAAGTGCACTCATATATTTAGGGTGCTTGTTTCATTTTTTCAAAGATTGTCAACTCCAAAATGGGAAAGGAAACACTGATATGAATTGATATTAAAGACATAAAGTACAAGTAAAGCAATTGCTTGCAGCAAGGTGAAAATTTCCACACAGTTCTGAAAACTGTTTGGAAAGTGATGTCTTTCTAAGTAGTTACCATTTCTGTTCCAAGAACATCTATTTTGTGTGCTTTGGAAGTTTCCTCTTCATTTCTTTCCATTTCCTGGCTGTTTGTTGAAGTGTCAAGCTGACTGCTGCGGATTACCTCCTGAAAATAAATGAATGAATGAATGAACGGGTGAATGGATGCATGAATAAACATACCTTAAGAAAAGTCTGAAAATTTTAACTTTTTTTATTAATGCAATTTCAGTGATAGAGACCTTTGGAAAAAAATTAGTTTGCTTGGCTGCTGTAACAAATTATCACAAATTTAGTGGCTTAAAATTACACAAACTTAATATCTTACTGTTCTGTAAGTCAGAATGGATCTCACTGGGTATTGGCAGATGTCAGAAGGTATGCATTCCTTTCTGTAGCTCTAGGTGAGAATCCTTTTGCAATTCAAGAAGGTACCCATTTTCCTTGGTTTTTGGCCCCCTTCTCTATCAGGCTGAGAGTGTCTTACACTGCCATCTATCTGAATCTCTCCCCTGAACTCCCTGCCCCCTCCCCCCACCCTTTCCACTTTAAGGACCTTGTAATAATTTGAATAATCCAGGATTATCTCCCTGTCAAAAAGTCAACTGATTAGCAGCCCTAATTTCACCTGAAATCTTAATTATTCTTTGTCATGTAATTTAACATTTCCACAAATTCCGGAGATTAGGACATAAATATCTTTGAGAGCCACCCATAGTAAGAAAAATAAATACTAATGAAGCAACTTGTACGCAATATGAGAAATATAAACCTCAAAAAGAAAATGCAAATTATTGATGAAAAATAAATATATTTTGTTATTTATAAGCCAAATTTTCATGTTACAGAAAAACATATGGGCTTCAAGTAGACCATCTAGTTAGATGACACATCCAGAGTTCAATTGAAGAATGTAACCATTAAATATAAGCAGTATAAACAGAACACCTTGTGCTAGTGTGTATTTCTCTTTACACATAGGCATAATTTTGATTTTGGTTAGCACAGATGACCCTGGCGGAATTGGAAGCTTAAAGGTCCTGTTAATTTTGTTGATCCAACGAAATTACTACATTCTGCTGTTACTACAGAATGTGGTCTGATACAAGTATACAACTGTTGATTGATTGATATATGATGAAGCAGCTGACATACTGCTAAAAATCTTAGGATAGAAGACTCTCCAGGAACACATGTATATTAAGTCATTTGAAGTTGGGAGTTCACTTTTATCTTGACATCTACATGACTAACAAATACTGACTTTGAAAAATTTGACTCAATAGGGAATAATCAAGTGAGCAAAGGTGCATTACTACTACTCAAATAGGAACACTAAAGTTTTGTTTATGTTTTACATGGAGTTGAATAGTTTTAAGCTATCAGATTAGAATCCTTTAAACCAAGAATAAGTTTAAAATCAGTTCATGAGATCTTGACTTATGGGTTGTTTTTTGTTTGTTTGTTTTTGCTAGTGGACTTGTAGTGGATGGCTCTCCCTCCCTCCCCAGAGTATTTGGTATAAGGGTTAAAGTTATGATTAACCAGGCAGCAGTCAGACATTTACAGTAAATGAAAGAGCCAAGGACAGTGGGAATCTGACCAATATCAAGATTCTTCTTGAAGGGCACCATGACCACTGCTATAGAATCCTGCCTAGGGGACAAGCTCTGGCCCAGAGGCATGTTTATTGGCCCACTCCAAGTTTTCAAAAAGTTTTGAATTAGTTAACACTGACAAAAATGAAGATTTCTGCCTGTTTTTGAAAATGTTAAAGATCTGGCAACACTGGGTTCACATTACAAACTGGCAGCCAGTCTTTTTAGTTGGGGCATGTACTTCTCAGTCAGCATTCCATCACTCACTCATATTTAGCACCAAGTTGACATTTTTAAAAAACTTGCCTGAAACCCACAGAAATTTTAGATTCTGATACTTATTGCTAATAATCAGGCTGAAAGAATAAAGTCAGTATTGTGATCTGAGTGTTTAGAAAGATAAATGCAAAATGTTAGGAGAAATAAATGTATCTTTTATACATTTTAAAAATTATCATTTTCCATGGCAAACATTTTATACTTAATACTTATAACTCTACAGATTCGTGCACCGGTGGGGTCCCTTGGCGTGGCCTATGGGGATTGGGTCGAAACTGGCAGTTCAATGCCACCTGCCACTCCTGCCTGCCTCTCCTGCTCATCCCAGCCCCACTGTGCCTGCCGCGGGCTCACGGCTGCCGAAGCGGCACTTGCCAGCCATGAGCCCTGTGTCTAGCACCCATCAGTCAGCTGAGCAGTGCTCTTGCAGTGAGAGCACACTGACCACCAGGGGGCAACTTCTCCATTGAGCATCTGCCCCTGGTGGTCAGTGCGTGTCATAGCAGCTGGTTGACCCGTCGTTCGATTGCTTAGGCTTTTATATATAGACTAGAGGCCCAGTGCACGAAATTGGTGCATGTGGGGGGTCCCCTCAGCCCAGCCTGCACCCTCTCCAATCCAGGACCCCTCAGGGGATGTCCAACTGCAGGGATCGGGCCTAAATTGCCAGTCGGACATCCCTCTCACAATTCGGGACCACTGGCTCCTAACCGCTCACCTGCCTGCCTGCCTAATGGCCCCTAACGGCCTCTGCCTGCCTGATCACCCCTAACTGCCCCCCCTGCCAGCCTGATCACCCCTAACTGCCTCTGCCTGCTGACCTGGTCGCCCCTCACTGCCACCCCCGCCAGCCTAGTCGCCCCCAACTGCTCACCCCTTGCCGGCCTGGTTGCCCTACGCAGCCTGCTGTTCAATCATTTGGTTGCCCCTCACTGCCCCCCCTGCTGGCCTGGTTGCCCCCAACTACCCCCTCCGCCGGCCTGGTCACCCCTAACTGCACACCCCCCCCCCCCCGCTAACCTGGTTGCCCCCAACTCCCCCCCCCCCACCTACTTGATCGCCTCCAACAGCCCCCCTTGCTGGCCTGGTCACCCCACGCAGCATGCTCTTCAGTCATTGCATGACGTGTCCCAGACAATTTGCATATTCCTCTATTATTAGTATAGATATATTTACTTGAGTAAAAACACTCCATCCTATCATCTTTAAATATATTTTCTTGTAAGAGATGACACATATACAGTACAAGTTTAGAGTTATAAGTTTCTACTTTAGCACTTATGTGCTATTGCTAAATAGAACTGCAATTGCTACATAAATTTGATATATTTGTTTCAATGCATCAATTTTACTGCCCCCTGGTTAATGTAACTTAAATAAAGTCTCTCTTAAAATACTGCAAGATTTTGTTTCCATCATTTTGCAACTATTTTGTTTGGATTTTAAATCCGACTTTCATTCTTCCCAATTGCAGGTATCTATAGAGCATAGGGTTAGGTAAAAGGATGAAACATCTAATGCTCAGGAAGAAATAAAATTAATCAAATAAAATATAATAAAAAATTCTGGCCAGAACACCATATAAATTCACACAAAATAATTCATGAAATTGCTCCCTTAAATTAAGCTCAAATGTAGATAAGGCTGCAAGAGACAAAATGCCATTTTTGTCACAGGTAAACTAACCAGGAGTCAGAAATGGGGGGTTAGTACTAACTCCCTCCTCCACTATGTAGGGCCTACTCCTGGGTAAGTCACAAAATAACAGTTAAACTTGGTTTATTTCCCATTCATCCATTAAAATAAAGAAAAACAGATGATATATGTACTCTAATTTTGGAACCTAAAGGAGAAAATATGGCACAATTGCAAAACAATAGCATGATGTTTGCATGGCTCATACCCATCTGATATCAGCTCATGTATTAGCCAAGTACATTACAAAAATCTATGTACTTCTTCTAAGGAGATTTTGACACACAGGAAAGAATTCACATTCTGTCTACCCAACTTCTCATTGTTATTATCATTGTAGAAAACGACTTTGTACATTTCTACCCCCCCCCCCCCAAATTGCAAACTCATTCTAGTATAATGAGCAAGGAAAGGACAGACTTTTTTTTTTATGGTTACTCACTATTATTTTGACTCCTAAAAGTATAGCCAATAGAAAAAAATATGTAATGAAAGACTGGCAGAATAGTTAATGATAACTGTCTCACTAGAGTGGAAAAAACATTTTATATTCAATGCCAGTAATTAAGCAATTTTACCCATCACTAATCTCATTTTTAATAAAACTAGAGAGTTACGATTTATTAATGTTATTCTCTCTTTGTCAAACAGACAGAAACAATACCAAAATGTGCTATTTAGTTAGCAGAAATGTCAATGGATTCAAGGTTTGAAGGAATAATCAGTTCTTTTTTTAAGTGATGAGCATAAAAATTTGTGATTGATATATTGTGTTTGTCTAGATTTTGGTATATTCAAATTCCACTTTTTTTTCCCCCTGACTTTTCTCTCTTAATTTTTTAAAAATTTACAGCATAAAATTGGACATTCCTAGGGTTTGAGCTTAAGTTAAGGCTTTTCCACAATCACTTATACACTTTTAAAGTCTTGGCTCAAATATTATTTTTGCCTTGAAACCTTTCTTGACTTTTCTAGACAGAGTTACCTATTTCAGCTTCTTTTAAAAAAATTAATTTTAGAGATGAAGTGAGAGGGAGTGATAGAAACATCAATGATGACAGAGAATCATTGATTGGCTGCCCTCTGCACACCCCCTCCAGGGGATCAAGCCTCCAACCTGAACTTGTGCTGTGACCAGGAATTGAACTGTGACCTCCTGGATCACAGGTCGATGCTCAGCCACTGAGCCACACCAGCTGGGCCTTCTTTTCTTTTTGTATTTCTGTACTTTCAGTACACATCTGTATCACATTGCACAGTCATTATTTTTTAATATGAAAATCTCCTTTAACTGAACTCATGGATCCTCAAATCCCAATGTTTAGCTTCCTGGTAGATAGTAGGATTGAATGCATGGACAAATAGTCTCATTATTTTCCTCGGAGTAGGACAATTTTATGATTTTCTCAAAATCTAGTTTAAAAATTGAGATTCTAAAATGTTTCCACATAATCCTAGCATTTTATTTTTTTGGTATTTCAAGTGACAATCTTTGAATATTACATAATTGGTAGGTGGAGTTACTGAAACTAATGTGTATAACAATAACATGACAATCACTTTACAAAGTGTAGTTAGAAAAAGGCCTCTTGATAAAATTGCAAGTAATCAGAGCATCTATGGAAAAATATGGGGAGTGCTGTGATGCTGCATAGAGTAGCTGGCATAACCAGAGGGAGGAGAAGCCTGTACCAAGAATCCAAAATATACACGAAGGCAACAATCAAATACACAAAGGTAAAGAACCTTTCAAAATAGAACAATACATTTTCAAAACAGTATTCGAGTGAATTGGGCAGAATTACTATTACATAAAAAAATTAAATTGAAATACGGTGACAACGAAAAACAATACTTCATCCTTATTTTCAATGTACACAAATAGGGACACTTAGATTGTTTCCATATCTTGGCAATTGTAAATAATGTTGCAATGAACATGTGGATGGATGATAGATATGTATTAATTGCCACTTCATTATTCATATTTTTTATCTCTCCTCCTCCTCATTCTTCTTCTTCTTGAAGAAGAAAACCCTTTAATATTTCTGGTAATAGTGATTTGGTGATAATGAACTCCTTAAGTTTTATCTTGTCTGGGAAGTTCTTAATCTGTCCAATTCTCGATAGCTTTGCTGGGTAAAGTAATCTTGGTTGTAGGTTTTTGCTTTTCATTACTTTGAATATTTCATGCCAATCCCTTCTGGCCTGCAAAGTTATATATCTATCTATTATTTATCAGTCATTTATTTATCTATCTCTATATCTGCACAAAATAGAAAAATATATACACATATATTTAAGAGAATAAAAAGGCTCAGTTAGCTGGAAATTTTCTTGAGACAATATTTATTATATCTATAGATGCATGAATTATGTAGGTTATTATATAAATCTATGAGAGAAGTATCATTATTTAATTAATTTCAACTTTTTATTGACTCAAAACAATTATTCTTTGGTTATATTTAGCCATAAGGAGCAAAACCTATCATTTGAAAAATACTTAATTTAAAAGTAGAAATATTTGACTTTGAAAAGAGATTTCTGAATAAGCAGTGCCAGCTTTAAACCCTAGAATTCTGAATGTCCTCTTCTTTTCAAAAAGTGTTATTTATAGAGTCATATTCTACTGTCAAAAATGCTAAAGATTCATAACAAGAATATATAGAAGATGCACTCTCAAAGGGCCATCAAACATATTAGTTATATAAGTAATATTTATTTTACAAACTAAAAAACAGGATGTATAAAAACATTCAATTTGCAGTAAAGGATGCCTTCTGGAAGTTTTATGTTGATGTATGTTACACAATATTTCAATCCAATAGAGACATAAAGCATCTTAAAACCAAAGAAGCAGTAGGATATAAATAAACATAAAAGTACAATGAAAGAGGATAAAACTTAAGAGTCTCAAGTAGCAGTGAAACTGCATAGAAAAAGCTTGCAAAATGACTGAAAATACTCTAAAGAAAAATAAAACAGAGGTAACATGTATCTTAATAGAGAAACATAATTATTATACCCTTCACTATTAACTCCCCCTCACCAATATTCAATTGATTTTCAAGCCTTGCAAATTTCTATCTTTAATTATCTCTTGAGTCTATGACCTCTTTACTCTAGACCTTCTGACCCATTTAAGTCCTCATAGATTTAATATACTATTTCAGTAGTCTCCTAACATTTATTCTTTTGTCCAACCTTGACCCCCTTAATATCAATCCTATACAGCCATAAAAGTCTTTCTTAAATACATATCTATTCATATTATTCCCCTGTGTAATTTTCTTCAATGGTTCTTGATTGCGATAGAAAAAAGTAACAGTTCTTTAACAAAGCATATAATATTCTCTATTAAATGGCCTTTGCCTACATCTCAAAGCTTCATGCCTCAGTTACGCCTTGCCATATTCACAAATATATTATTCACAAATATAAAGGAACATATGTGGTTCCTTTAGCCTATAATGCAATTCCATATTCATGACAATTATTTTCATTCTAAGCGGAGGCATTCTCTGCCCTCATGTGTCCTTTTTGACAATCCTTTATCTAAATTAAGTTTATGACAAGCTCTTGTGTTCCAACAACTTCATTTATATTTTTCTCATCGAATCTACTATATTGTGATTATTTGTTGTATGGCTGTCTCTCTGATAGAGTGAGCACCTTGAGGGCAAATTAATATCATACTCATCATTACACATTTTGTACTTGACATATGGTGGATGCTTAATGATTATCAGTTGAATAAAAAAAACGAAGACACACACTCTGGAGTCAGTCTTCCCGTTTAGGATCACATTTGCTCATTTTCTTTGATGTTGCTTAGACCTCCCCTGAGCCCATTTCTTGTACCAAAAAAAAAAAAGTAATAATAATAGTACCTAGTTCAGAAGGTTATTAGTTTCATAAGTGCTATTTTAGTGTTTGCTTTCTTTATGTAACAAATATTCATTGCACACCTACTTTGTGTGAGCTATTTTCCCAGTAACTCAATATACATACTAAAAAAGTCCCCCCCCCCCAAAAAAAAAAAGTGAACGGAAGTACATTGTCTGTGGCTATGTCAATGAATTTAACCATTAAATCTTCATTCTAGAAATAAACCCAGAAACTAAAAAAGAAGCAAGTTCTAATATATAAAAATTTCCCCCAACTAGGGAATTAATGGATTTGGGGTGTGTGTGTGTGTGTGTGTGTGTGTGTGTGTGTGTGTGTGTGTGTGTGTAGGGGTTATTCAGAGAGAAATAAGCAAAGAGGTGCCTGTGCATTTCGTAACTCTTCCTAAACCTCTGGTTCAAAGCATCAGGGTCTGACTGATTTAAAGGGGAAAGATAATTTTCTAAAAATATATTGGTTTGCTTGGGTGGGGAGTATAAATCATGGACACAGACAACAGTATGATGGTTACCAGGGGGGAAGTGAGGTGTAGGGAGGATGAAGAGGGACACAGGAGTCAAATATATGGTGATGGAAAGAGACTAGACTTTGGGTGTTGAGCACATGATGAAATATACAGATGATGTATTATAAGATTGTACACCTGAAACTTATATAACCAATGTTTCCAATAAATTTAATTAAAAATAAAATAGAGTAGGGACAAGAAAGAAGGAGAGTCATTATCCTTAAGTAACTAAATACGCAAAGGACTGCACAGTTACAAAATGTCTTTAAAGAATCCAAAAATTAATACACGTGCAGAAATTTTTACTATATATTCATTCTTAAAATATCACTGGATCTTTCATCATAATATCATTTTCACTGTTATATCAGGTAACTACACATTTTTCTTTCTTTTTTAAGAGTTGGTGGTTCAGAGACACATCTTTTCTAGCAATATAATATTGGTCATCAAGTGCAAAGATTCAACAAATAGAAAAATCAATCTCAGAATTTAAAGTGGTCTCAAAATTGCAAAAAGGTTCTTACAAAAAAGGATGAATAATTATTTGCTTTAAGTAGTTGCTTAAATATTTTACATAAAAATATACATCAGCAAGTAATAAAAATTGAGTCATTTAACTCCTATAGATTTATAGATATAAATCAGATGAAATGAAATTTAATCACATACTCTTTGACCTGTACTGGATTTTGTCCCACCTAAGCTTACCAATACCAGTGCATTGTAAAGGACAGAACTCCTACACACTTGCTGGGAACTCATGACTAGAGCCCCAGTTTGTTCTACAAGGATGGGTCAGAGCAGATGAGATTCAAAAAGGCTTTGAAGGAATGATAGGTCTTTAACACTTATTTCAAGCAGTGTGGTCTATGAAGTACTAAAAGATAAATTTGATCACATATCTCAAAATTACAAAAATAGATATTATAATGAGCATAGGTGCCAAATACAGCACTCATGATCATTTTATTTAAGTAATTTAACTTGCATTTTGTGCAAAATGCTATTGTCTGTCTCACCACTGTTTTTATAGGAAGAAATCAACATATTTGAGTTTGATTCTGATACAGAAAAATTAGTTTTATATAATTCTCTCATCCATACATTTTCACACTCCCTACTTCCCACAAATTGATTTTTTTTCTCTATTTTCTGTACCCAGACTTGATGTTATACTTTCCATTATCATGATATCTTATGTTGTTATGAAAGGCCTAGAAAAAATAAAGACAGAAAGGAAAGGAGTTGAGGACAAAAGGAAAACTTTTTTGATCCTCCAAGAGAAAAAAACAACCAATAACACCAACAACAAAAATGTGATTTGGGGAAACTTTGCTGATATTTTTGGAATAGGGGTACAAATGTTTATGTTAGGCTCACAAACTGAACCCCAGCCTAAAGTGGACTTCATCGGAGTCTCAAAAAGCTCCCCCAAATATTTCTGAACACTGTGTAAATGATGAATTATAGTATTAAAATTATTATAATTTGTCCTCTGTACAAAAGAAATGAATTTAAAATGCCACAGTAGGATGATGTCTTTAGAAGGCTCTGGTATTTGCCCAAGGATGAGGAGAGTCGCCTGAGGGGCGTGGTCATCTCTGGGATAACAAATCCTGGCTCAGGTTGGAATTGCCATGTTCATTACTGCACATTAGAATCACCTGGAGAGCTATAAAATCCCCTGGTCTCTGATTACATGCCAGAACTAGTGAATCAGAGTTACCTGGGCTTCCTGGGGGAGTTCTGTGTATCACCAGAGTTGAGGACCACCTCCATGAGGGCGTAGATGACTTAGGTGACCAGAGCTCCCACTGATTCCATGTCCCAGCCTACCAAGGAGAGTGCTTTGATTCTGATTCCTTATCCAGTCAGGGGAGAGGTAGGAGGTGGTGTGTCAGAGACTCTGAAAGATGTCTTGATTCAGGTCCAGAGTGATATAGAAACCAGCAGACAGAGGCCTCATTGAAACCCACTACTACTACACTCCTGTACTGCAACCCAGGGGACCCTTAGGTAGTAGCACGTGGTAGGGGCTTTTTAAGGATTGTGGATGCCTTTCTAGACAGAACAGAGTCATGCAAGCCTTAATGGACACAGGGGAACAATTAGTGGTTCTTTGGGGCTTGTAGAGAAACCTCTCTTCCTTTCATCCTGAGAAATACAAGTTGTCATGGAGTTTAGTTTGTGTTTTGCCTTTGTTTTTCTCATATTGGTACAAGCAGTACTACATGCAATTAATTTATTTGACAATTTGAGCAACAAATTGTTCCCAAAATATAATTCTTTACTGTTTGATTTCTGTATAAAGAAGGTACAGGATTCTACCCTGACCTACAGAACCACAGGAAGGTGGACATGGGTAGGAAGAGCAGAGACACAGATAGAAACAGCTGTAGGAGGTCACCAGCTGCAAAGTGGCCAGGCAGCAATGGCCAAGACACAGGTTTGAAAAGCAGTAATAGAATGGGCAATGGTGAGCATAACAGAAATAGGCTTGAGTGCAAGAGCCGAGGCAAAATGAGTCAATTTGTTAAACAGGCATCTAGAAACCCACAGTTGGATTAGAGTTTGTATTTCCAATTCTTGCTGAATTGAAAAAAACAAACAAACAACACCTGAGATTCTAGTGTAAAGCATAGCTGGTCTGCTGTATGGCACAGTTAGGAACTGGGATGTTTTGGTTAATAGATATTACCAATCAACTGAATTCTGCATAAACCAGCTTGTGCAGCTCTGGCCTCAACTGAATCATAGACTTTAATTGGTAGAGGCCATTGTTTTATTGTTTGATTTATTTAGAAAAGAGTTGGTCTTCTGATTCTGAGCCAGCATGCAAATGTTAATTTTATGTTTTTTTCATCACCAAAGACCACTCAGAAACAGGCACTGAGAAAGAGTTGTAGAAGGTAAATTGCTTAACGGGTCTGGACTTGGAAGGGAAAAGAGGTAAAAGATTTGATGTTAGAGTTTTTATTTTTTAAGAATATATTTTTACTAGAGGCCCAGTGCACGAATTTGTGCACAGGTGGGGTCTCTCAGCCTGGCCAGCAATCGGGGCTGTTCGGGGCCATCTCGCCCAGGCTGGGGGAGGGACTGTGGGAGGTTGGCCAGCAGCGGGAGGTTGGCTGTGGGATCGGGCCTAAACGGGCAGTCGGACATCCCTCTCACAATCCAGGACTGCTGGCTCCCAACTGCTCGCCTGCCCGCCTTCCTGATTGCCCCTAACTGCTTCTGTCTGCCAGCCTGATCACCCCCTAACCACTTCCCTGCCAGCCTGATTGATGCCACCTGCTCCCCTGCCAGCCTGTTTGCCCCTATCTGCCCTCCCCTGCAGGCCTGGTCACCCCTAACTGCCCTCCCCTGCAGGTCTGGTCCTCCCCAAATGCCCTTCCCTGCAGGCCCGGTTGCCCCCAACTTCCCTCCTCTGCAGGCCTGATCCCTCCCAACTGCCCTCCCCTGCTGGCCTGATTGCCTACAACTGCCCTCCCTTGCAGACCTGGTGCATCCCAAGTGCCCTCCCCTGCTGGCCATCTTGTGGCGGCCATCTTGGGTCCACATGGGGGCAGGATCTTTGACCACATGGGGGCAGCCATCTTGTGTGTTGGAGTGATGGTCAATTTGCATATTATTCTTTTATCACATAGGATTATATAGGATAGAGGCCTGGTGCACGGGAGGGGGCCCGCTGGTTTGCCCTGAAGGGTGTCCCGGATCAGGGTGGGGTTCCCTTGGGGCATGGAGCAGCCTGTGCAAGGGGCCTGTGGTGGTTTTCAGGCTGGCCACGCCCCCTGGCGACCCAAGCAGAGGCCCTGGTATCTGGGATTTATGTATCTTCTACAATTGAAACTTTGTAGCCTGGAGCGGAGGCCAAGGCAGGCCAGGGCAGGCGGAAAGCTTGGCTTCCTCCATTGCCAGGGAAACCCAAGCCTCCTGCCCTCTCTGTGGCCGCAGCCATCTTGGTTGGGTTAATTTGCATGCTTGCTCCTGATTGGCTATTGGGCGTGGCTTGTGGGTGTAGCAAGGTACGGTCAATTTGCATATTGCTCTTTTATTAGATAGAATAGATTAATTTCATAGAGGAAGGGAGAGGGAGAGAGAGAGAGAAACATCAACAATGAGAGAGAATCAATGATCAGCTGGTTCCTGGATGCTCCACATTGGGGATTGAACCCGCAACCCAGGCATGTGCCCTGACCAGGAATCAAACCACAACCTCCTAGTGCATAGGTTGACTCTCAACCACTGAGCCACACTGGTCAGGCAGAGTTGTAATTTTTAACAGAGTAAAACTATTATGTCTAATCTATCTATTAGCCTTACTTTGAGCCTCTTGAGGACAAGGCTTGTGTCCTTTGGGTTTTGTTTTCCCCTGAGACCAAGGAAACATGCACAGGGATCCTGCTCTGCTCACTCAGCCTGCGTAAGGTTCATGTGTCTGCCAGCTCTGTCTGGAGAAAGCTCAGGATGTGCCCAAGGGAAAGAACAGGTCCCCAGCAAACAGGGGCCTTATTTCTTGGTATATGTACACATTAACATTGCATGTTGAAATATGCTTGCTATATTTTATTAAGACAGTTGTAGGAATATATTTATCTTCATGGTTTCAACTGCACAAACCAGAAAATGCCATGAGGTAAATTTTATCCCTCACAATTACTTTTCCTTCCCTTCCATTCATCAGCTGAAACAGGCTGAGAAACCACAACCCTTGTAGAAATGGGAAAAAATCAATACTCCCTCAACTCTTCCTCTTTTCCTCATTTATTCAAGCAGTGTAGTAGCCTTTTTCTCTCCTGCCTGATTCAATCCATGTATTAATTATATTATTTTTTTCTCGGTACATCTTGTCACAATACTGTGACTAAAGCAGTCTTCAAAGGCAAACACTATGTTATTCATTTGCTCCCACTTAAAAAACAAACTTCGATTCATAATGGCATCCCAGGGCTGCAGCAAACCTGTGCACATTTTAGGGCTATTCCTCTCTTTGGAGAGGTCCCCCTCATCTGGTCATTTCCTAGAGCTGAGGTTAAGCATTTTTTCCTCAAAAGAAGACCTGTTATGACAACCTTTAAAATATGCACTAAAGTTACTGATTACTCCAGAGCAACACATGCCCAAAGCATACACAGGCATGTTAATTTTAAACTAATCTTTAATTACCCAATGAGCTCTTGGGAAATGATTGTTTTCCAAGGCCAAAGAACTGAAAAGAAAGCTAAGGTGTGAGGCACAGAACGATGTTATCCTTCTTTGCCTTTTTACATATACATAAAATGTTTATGAGTCATATTCTACTTTGAGAATAATTACCACTTGATAATGCTCTCTTGACCATCGTGCAATACTACCGATGACATACTAGTAGCTGGTGTTTATTGATCAATTCATATATGCCAGGCATTACAGTAAGAGTTTTACAGGGGCCATCTCGTTTTATTCTTAAAATACGTCTGTTATTTCAACATCGTTTTACAGAAGAGACTAGGTGGCTAACTCAAGGATTTTAACTTGAGATGTCTGACTCTGGAACCAACAGGCCTGACCATTACTCCAAACTGCCTCATTTTGAGTTAGATTACTTTAAATGGTAATAGTTATTTAAAATTGGTGCACACAATTAAAGGACAACACAAAGCATGCTTGTGGTCACAACCTTACGTGTTGACAGAGATCTAGGTTCAGGTTGGGGCTGTTCATAGCAATCTATGACCTTGAAAAATTATGCATTTGGCAGAAAGTTCAAGGTTGGTTTAAAGCACTTTTATGAGAAATGATTTGCAATGTGGACATTTAGCTGATAAAAATATGTTTGCTAGAAAATAATTACGGGTCACCTTTTAAGAGTCTAAAACACATAGATGTCAGATTATATCTGTCACAAGCTGTCAAAAATGATTTCTATCAACCTAGAATTCTCTAGGGATTGTGCCAAATACAGATAATCTTACAGAGTGCTAATGTTGACATTAGGATTTTTGCGACACAGATGTATGTGGAAAGAAAACACTGTCTTGCAGCTTCCCCTTGTTGACATCAGACTTGGCAACAGGGAGTGAAGGTCAGGAATACTTCAGACTCTTGACATGGATTTGGTGCAACCATTTTCACCTGAAGCAATTACCTGAGCTCTGCATTGCACTGATTACTTCCAAAGATTTGGGGGCTCCGTCTGTTCTCTACTTAAGATACTTAAAAATAATAAAAAAGCAACTCCAGAAAAGAAGAGCCTTCTAGGACTTCACAATTCACAAGAAAAGAGCTACTCAGTACTGCATAAATATGGGGAAAGAAAACGAAGATGAAATTCACAGGAAAAGATGAGAATCAAACCCTATGTGTGAGATTGTGGCACAAGGAATGGACATCTCAGTCTGCTCATGGGTCTGGGGGGAATGGGAATGTTAGAAAATTAGATTGTGGGGACACTGCAACTCTGTAAATATTCTAGTCATTGAATTGTAGGGTGACATTTATGGTATGTAAATCATATCGCAATAAAGCTGTTGAAAAAAAAAAGAAAAAGAGGAAGAATGTCTTTTAAAAAAAGAAACCCTAGAATGGACAAGTGAAAATGAACTAAAAAAAAAAGACAATGGCTTTTCATGCCAATAAAACATCTATTCTAATCTGCTCCAGCATATTTTAAGATACCCTTTTAAGAATGAGGGGATGAATTATTCAGAATACTCTTCCAAATTGAGCCTGTTTTTAATACATGGATCAAAAACATCCCTCTTAAGTGGTCCTTTCCATTCTAGCATTAAGGATAACAAATATTTTCACTGGCATGGAATGCTAAGAACTCCACCTTAAGGCAAGGCGAGAAACAATGCTGATGAGATATTTCTAGCCTAAATTTCAACAGGAGATAAAATGAGTGATTATAATCCCTTAGCAGGGTTGGGTTTCATTCATAGACATTGGAATCAGGAATGACTGTTTTGAAAAGCAGAATCTAAATGGGTGATGTTAAAAATGGTGGCTATTATCCAAAGTTTGAAATGTCCGCATAAATGAGTGTTTCTCTATCTTGTACCATATTTTTTATTCTATTTCAGAATCCCTTTTCAATAGTTATAAAAGAGTCTGATCAATCAGAAAACAGAAGGGATCTTTAACTTCAACGATAGTTTAATTTTCAAAACTAGTTTAGTGCCTGGAGGGCGTGACTTAGTGGTTGAGCATAGACCTATGGAACCAAGAGGTCATGGTTCCATTCCTGGTCAGGGCACATGTCCAGGTTGCAGACTTGATCCCCAGTGGGGGGTGTGCAGGAGGCAGGCAACCAATGATTCTTTCTCATCACTGATGTTTCTATCTCTCTCTCCCTCTCCCTTCCTCTCTGAAATCAATGAAAAACAAAATATATATATAAACTTGTTTAGCCCCATTGCTAATTTCCCACACAAACTGTTACCAAATCATCAGCTAATTATACTGAAACATCTGACTTAAATACATTAGGAAAAAAATAAGCAGATGGGACTTAATTATTATACTTTATGAAATTATTACTAATGGTGACATTAAATATTGTTAGAAACCCCAAAAGAAATGTTCTTTCTCTTAACTCTAATGAAACTTGATTTCCAAATTAATATTAATTTTATGTTGACAAAATAAAAATATATAAATTTTTGGCCAGAGGCAGAATTAGTAGACAGATAAATCTCAAGGACTTTTAACAAAAAAAAAGTCTGGGAATACTCTTAGAACCAACAATAGCTTGGGTAAGACAGAAATAACTATATGTCCTGACCAGCAAGCATCTTGTCCTCAATCTCTGCTGATAAAGAAAGTGATTTTTAGAATGCATCTGATAGCTTTATAAGTTTAAGTTAATATCTAAGACAGAATTTTTCTACATTTTCCACTCTATTACTAAATTGAATATGTATTTCAAATTTCCAATAAGCATTATAAAGTTATTAATTTTCTAAAATGCAGGTAAATTTTTTCTTTCTTTTCCTACAGACTTTAGCATACAGTTCAATAAATTGTCTTTAATAGTTTGTTTTTACATATGTCCTCTTTATATTTTATTTATATTGCATTGCATTATGAATTAGGTTTAGTCATTCCTCATGGAATTATTGGGTATTATTAGCATGTCTAAATGCAGATAATGAAACTGAGAGGTCACTACAGGCCCAGAGTCATGCAGATTTGACTTCTAGTGCATGGTTGTTTTTTTCCTACTCCCACACACAGTATTTCATATTCATAGAACAGCATCTACATCTTTTAATAATAAACTACATTTGCAAGGAGATTATTGTGAAAGTATATACAGTTTGTTGGTTGCCTTTGTATTTACCTAGTATTCACTTATTCCTTATTGATAACTGTATATGCTGAAAATTTAGGGAAACAGGTACAGAGGCCTAAGCCAACCAGCATCTCTAACTATAGCAATTAGTGCTAATAGGGCTTGTGCGTCTCATTAAGAGCCAATTAAATGTGGTAAGGCCTTTTCCTGGGACTTCTGAAAAAGGATTCTTACCCCTTCTCTGCAAAAAAATTTTTTTACAACTATCTGGGGACAACCGGGTGAGAATGGGGGCAGTTCAAAGGAAGCAAGGGTGAGAGATAGAAAAGAAGAAATACCGTAAAGATGATACTTAACCTTTTTAAACAAACACTTGTGCGGTGATTAAAATGGGCCAGGCACAATTTTAAACACTTTTCAAATATAACTAACCTCCTCTTAACAAACCTATTGAGGGACTACTATTATAACCTTGATTTGACTTTAATTATAATTGAGGAAACTCAATTGTCACACAGCTAATAGTGATGGAGCAGGAATTTGGACCCAAGTGATCTGACTTCAGTTTCTGTGCTTAGCCACCATGCGAGGCACATATTTTGAGCCCTTATGTCAATGAAGATTCTTACATACTTAAAAATGGGTTCTGAAAAAAAGGAAGGAAAGAAATAAATCCTTGATTTGTTGCATTTGGCAATTTTTCCTGATATAAATATTTTCACTATGGCTAATTTCAAGCTATTAACATGACACCATCTGGCTAACAAGATAGCTAAAAATTAAATAATCGAAGAGTTGGCATAAGCCAGCTGCTCTGGTATACCACTGGAGCTTAAAACAAACCTCCCTTCCATAAGACTGCCTTTTGGTGAATCTATCAGGTTGCTTTGGGTTTCAGCCACTCTGGGTTGGGTTTTCTGTCTTGTAATATTAAAGAGTCCTCACTGAGTCCAAGTTTCATGGATAATGAAATACTTTCACAGAAATAGTCCTTTGTTATTATATTAGAACTCTATAATAACCTCTTGAATAAACAAATCACTCAACAGGTTTCTCATCGAACTTATCAGAAACAGAAGCTTAAGTGGGTTATGAATTTGATTTATGTAGTATCGGCCATAGAATTGCCAGACCCAGTGCAAAATGAAAGTGTAGGGTCCCTTGTTAAGGAACTATTCAGAACTTAAAGAAGATGGCGGTAGAGCATTAAGCTAAGTGCAGGGCTCTTCTAAGAATGGGACTCTGTGCAAATGCCCAGCCATACACCCATGAAGGTACCCTGTGCCTGCCACTCAGCTGCTGACAGAGGTGGCCTGTGAACTCGGATCCACAAGTCCCATAGCCCTTACACTCTACTGTAGTGCTTCCTGCAAAACAGAGGCTCTGCAAATGCATTACCTACATTTCTATGTAGAATTTGTTACTTAAATTATTAATAATAACTGTATTTTGTCTTGTTGACCAATTTCAAGTAAACACACACAATTGACTCACTTATATGTTGCAACAGCTATATATTAGATTACAACTATATCCTTTCTTAATTTCTTATTTACATTATGTTTCCTTTTGGTAAAATTAAAAGAAATCTTACATAAATGTATTAAGCTATCTATACTGCATGTTTTTTAGTTTTCAGACAATGCCAGAAAAAGAAAACAAATACTCCTTCACATATCAGATTTTTAATTATTCTATCTTATATACTCTCCCCCACCAAACATACCAATTGCCTTATTTTTTAAAACTCAGGCAACTCTAAATATTGAAGAGATTAAAAAACAAACCCCAAAACCCCTTTTATCTCCTACTACAAAATTTCAGAAATACCCCAGTGACTTTCTT
This sequence comes from Plecotus auritus, assembly GCF_963455305.1. NCBI lineage: Eukaryota > Metazoa > Chordata > Mammalia > Chiroptera > Vespertilionidae > Plecotus > Plecotus auritus. The sequence goes on from NC_137776.1 coordinate 52,452,101, forward strand.
CCTCATGGAAAACATGGGCCTAAGTGCAGCCGTTTATAATGGGATTCCTTATTTTCAAAGTACCAAGCTCAGTCTAATGAGTTTTATTACTTAGATTCTTACATTCAAATATTATTATATCCCAGGATAATATTTAGAGATATATGACAATGGAAGAATGAAATGGGGAAAATCTTTTATATAAGGTATCATTATACAGTTTTACATAACATCTGGGTTTCACTAGCCAATTTTTGATGATTTTTTAAAGAAAACAGAAAACTCACTGCAATAAAACAGCTGAATAATGCTTCAGATTTAATTTGTGCCAACAACAAGCAGATAGTTTACTAGGAATTATAACCTAGAGAAGAGGCTCAATATAAAAATTGTACTCAACATTTCTATTTACCTGCTGACTAACCTAAGCTGTTTAATTCTCATTTATGTTTGAAAAATTATATGCTGAGAGGAAAAATATTCCAGCATGGTCCCAAGAAACGTGGCAAAATTCTCCAAGAAAGTAGACTGGTATGTTGATATGCTTTAAAATGGTTTTCTAAAACGTGTACATTTTACCATTTTCGTTACTGAGGAATGAAAATAAATGTACCACTAAAGGGATGGGGTTAGTAGGGGCAGTGCCTACAGTGGCACTGAAATGAGAGCATTTCAACCTTACTTGATTTATCCATGAACTACAGTAGTATTACCTGCTCAGATCTGTTCTGATGCTGGTACTGGTGCTGAGAAAAGGTATTATAGGAAGAAGCAATTTTGTCCTTCTCAAATTGTTTCTTCACTCTGGCCAAACCACCAGGCACTGTGCACATGTCTACTTCCTCCATCATCTAGGACCATTTAAAAAAAGAAAAATTCAGCTTTATATTTTTCTCAGGATAGGATTCTCAAGCTATTTTTTTTTAAAAAAATAGTTGACAATTATTAATGGGTGATATATTTAAAAAGACATTGATATATGTAATTATTTCAGTATACCCTTACAGAAGCCCTTAGTAAAAGTAATCTCTCCATGTTATTTTCTCATTTATCTTCTTTTTGATATAGCTTACAAGAATATTAAAAATATTAAGTTAATTCTCCTTTCAGATCTTGATGTCTGGAAATTAGAACTATTAGAATGTATTTCTCTAATAATACATAGAAAGTAGAAATTAAAATCCTAGAATCGATTTTAACCCAATAATATTGTCATTAAAACCCGACATGTTATAGGCAACACATTAAGAATATTAAAAACATTTGACTCACTCCAAAATGTATTTAAATCATCAAGGATAAATAAAATAACCTCGGAGTATCTCTGAGGCAACAATATTAATGTCAGCAATAATAACAACTACTGATTACATAGTACACTGTGAGTTGCTATGTACTTACAAATATCTTGTCATTTGATGCTTCTCGATTTTCTTTGAAATATGGATACTTATTACCTTGATTTTTAAGTCAGGAAATTGAGGTTTGGAAAAGTAAGGCAGCTTGTAAATTGCCACAGCTTGGGTGTGAGTGTTGGAGCTGGAGTTGGAACTCACCTGGGTCTGTCTTAATCCTTGTTAGCCTTAAAGGACAGGCAGAAAAACAGCAGCTATACCACCCCAGGACTCAGCTTCTAGTGTTGGTGTGTGAGGACAGGTGGGGGTGGGGTGGGGTGGGGTGGGGTGGGGTGGGTTTGGGGGCTAAGATTATAAGGATTCTAGCTTGTCACTGGCATTTTACAGATGAGAGGATATATTTCAACAGACAATATTTGGAACAACTTGAAAAACATTGAGGAGTCTTGTCAGATTCTATGCCCCAGTGGGAAGTGCTGTAACTCAAGGGCTTTGCTTTTGATAACTTAGTACACACCCCAGCCCAGCAGGCACTCAAGCCCAGATGGGAAAGACAACTCTCAAGCAAACAGGCCTCCTGCCACCCCCCCTCCTCCAGGTCTCCTTAAAACTGGGAGCAGACTCAGCAACACTTCAAACCACAGCAGGTCTCCTGAGGTCTGGCTCAGCCCTGACATAACCTTGGAAGCCTTGAGACATGGAAGTAACTGGAGGCCCTGGATGCCAGTGAGCTGCATGGATGCCCTGCATGCCATGGACTGTGGACTCCTGTGGACCTGGGATCGTTACCCCAATACATATTCTCTCTCTCTCAAACAGATACTAAAAACACAACTACTGTCTTGAGGTTTCCCATATTCCAAAATATTGGAGACTAAATTGATACTCAAAATTATCTGAATTCTAGCAAATATTCAAGTGGTTGCTTTATGAAGTTCACAACCTTTCCCCAGGTACATGGACTGTTAAATAGTTAAGAATATGCACTCTAGAAAAAAGGGACGCTTGTACACTTATATGTACTAGACAGATATTCTATCAGATTTTGCAACAAACGTCAAATGTAAGCCCTAGTCAGTTACTGCCATTTGATACATGGTAAAGTCTAAGAAAGTATGGCGTCCCTTTTGAAATTTGAGATAATGAAGGGGAAGGGTGAATTAAGGCTACTGTCTTTTTTTTTTTTTTTTTAACCCCTAACGTTTAATTTACATAAATAGCCTTTCTCAATTGAGCATCTATAGAAGATACAGGGTGGGGCAAAAGTAGGTTTACAGTTGTGAGTAAAGGAAACACAGAGTTTATGCTTATATTGTTATGTATTAATTATTGTATTATTTATTTGTATTATAACTGTAAACATACTTTTGCCATACCCTGTATATAAATATTAAATTATAGAAATTCAGGTAAATATTGTTAAGAAAAAACTTACTCTTGCCAACAAGTATAAACAATGTCTAAATCATATGTAAGTTAATCTGGTAAACCCCAGCAATTATGCTAATAAATGGATACTTTCCTAGTACGTGCATTTTCTCAAAAATATCAGTTCCTATACTGAACAAGTTGCCTGTCATCTACCAAATAGATTAAAAAACAGATATACCCATTCCTTTCCTCTAGCATTGTGCTTTGGAATAGAGCTAATTGTACATGCAAAATGCAGACAGTTGATTATTTTTACTAATACCAACGTGATCCCTACCATCCCTGGTACTGCTGAACTACAGCTGCTGTTACCCACCCAAGTGGGGCAAGTCCTTTAAGCTGTAGTTTAGTGGTGGTGATAAGGTTTCCTTGTTCAGCTCAGATTGTAAGTGAAGGTTTACATATGTAGATGGCAAGACTTACTCAAGGGGCAGTCAGTAGCCTAAGCTGGCTCAGACTGAGATCCCCTCCCATGATTTTGCCTTGTTTAGCACCATGTACTAAACATCCCAACTAATCCATGTTCTTGTAAATGACCACGAAACTTAGATTGTTTTGTTTTGAACCTTTTCATGTTTATCCTTATTCTAGGTTTCTTATTCTTAGAGTCAGAAATAAGACTTAGAATCTAATGGATATGCCAATAGTAAAGTTATCTTAATAAGTTAATTTAAATACCTAACACGGAACCTACTTAAAACTGTTAGTTTAATAATAACTTTAATAACCTACACCTAAATCTAGGTAAATATATTACACTAGAGGCCCAGTGCACGAAATTTGTGCACTCAGTAGGGGGCGGCGGGTCCCTCAGCCCAGCCTGTGCCTTCTCGCAGTCCGGGAGCCCTCAGGAGATGTCCGACTGACTGTGGACTCCTGTGGACCTGGGATTGTTACCCCAATACATATTCTCTCTCTCTCAAACAGATACTAAAAACATCAGTCGGACATCCTTAGCACTGCTAAGTATGAGCCCGGCTTCTGGCTAAGCGGTGCTTCCCCTGTGGGAGTGCACTGACCATCAGGGGGAAGCTCCTGCATTCAGCGTCTGCCCCCTGGTGGTCAATGCATGTTATAGTGACCAGTTGTTCTGCCTTTCGGTTGATTTGCATATTAGCCTTTTATTATATAGGATAATCACCAGTTTCCTTTACCAGAACTGTCCTTGGTTCTAGAGCAAATTAGAAATAACATAATTTGCAGAGCTGAACAGACAGTGATTCTAATCCCAGTTCTGACACTTAAAACCTTGGACCAGAGTTCCTGAACCTCAGTTTTATTTCTCATAAACTGGGAATAACAATATGTTTCTCAAAGATTTCTTGTGTTAAAAAGGATAAAGGAAATAAAATTGCAGAGCACAAAATCTGGCACTTTAATTTGTTTCTTGACAAATGTTACTCCCCCCTTCTCTTCTGGAGGCTGCTGCAGTCTGCTGCCTTTTCAAGAGCATCACTTTCATTTAGGTTCAACCAAATGCCATCTGGCTGAGGCTAGGACAGTGAGCAACTGATCACTGTCAGCTATCACAACGTGATTGAAATATAATGGGTACAGTTTGGGACTGAATCGGTGACTTCTAGATTTTGCACATATAATATTTGGATTATTTGTGTAGACAGAAATTTAGTCACAAGCAGTTTCCATGACTTAAAAAAAAATGAACACACATTTGATGCAGCTGACCAAAAAGGCAGATTTTTGTTGTTGTTGTATGCTTTTTGTCGTTTCTTTAGATATTTACTAGGATTTCTCTGAGATAATGCGCTCTTTATTTTCTCTCAAAATATTTACTTATGACAAAACCAAATAATAGGACAGTTGTTGGGCCAAAACTGCTTTCATGTATGAGAGGAGGCAGTTGAATGTAGTTGAAAGAGTACTGAAGTCAAGAGACTAGAGATTTAGTGTGCCTTTGCCACAAATTCATGATCTCCATAAATCACTTTCCCTCAGTTTTGTTTTCTTTTTTTGTAAATTGGAAGGAAAAAGAAGGATTATTTAATTTCTTATATGTAAATTATATCCAGAATAGAATTACATTAAAATCTTTGTATTAACTTGTGATAATTTAATTTCCTTATGTGCCCAATTTAAATATTCTCTTTTTTTGCACATTATAAATACATATTATGCCCTACAGAAGTTTTTATGGTTTTATGGTATATGATAAAAGATGGTTTACTAAATAGCCAGTCTTTAATTAGGTATTTTCAAAATCAGCTTGTTTCCCCAATAATCATTTCTCCAATTTAGAATGCTAATTTGTAGTAAAGTTCCTTAATGATCCAGCAGGGGGTGCTATCTAAGAAGACTTTTGGGAAGTGCTAGAGTGATACTATTTGTTTTGGAAGTGATCTAGGGACTTATGTCATTTCTTTACATTCATTCAAAATCTATTCTGCATCTAAAATGGATTTTTAATGACTATGTAAAAACTTAAATGTCATCTAGAATTGCAACATTGTTAATGAGTTTGACAGTCAGCCTTGTCTCTAAATAATTTGCAAAAAGGAATGTTAAGAGTAGCTATTTTAGAATACAACCCTTTTGGGCTATTCTTGCTCTCTTTCTCTTTTGGTTAAATGAATAATTTTACTAATTTGGTGATTATAATTATAAAATAATATTTTTATACTCCATTAAGTTGTAAAGCTGCTACTCATAAAATGACTCATCAAATCCTGTGGATCGAAGGCCACAGAATATGGAACACAAATTCTTTTGAATGTAATTTTATATTCAAAGTATATTTGCTTCTAAAAATTGGTGGTCTTACTGAATCCTGCTGTTTCCTATAATCATAATTGGTTTAGCAGAGTGCCTACATTGCTAATTCCCTCATTTCTATGTTGATTAACCTATATCTAATGGATTTAGTACATACAGAGAAATGAGAAATGCAAAAGAAATTATACTGCCAGTGATTTTAAATGAACTATACATGAGACCAAGGAGGGAGGCATTCAGGCTACATTATTAAAATTTGAAATTAATTCCCAACTTTCCTGAGGAGAATAGCTATAGGTTAAATGATAATGATGGCAATAAAAACACATTTATACAGTGCCTTATGGCTTATACATAAATTATCTCTTTGACTACTCCCTAGGGCCCTCTGTGGTAGATGGTTATTCCCATTTCCCAGTTACAGAAACTGAAGCTCTGAGAGGAGTTAAGATAGTAGCCCAAATCACACAGTTAACAAGTAGCAGAGCTGATGCTTAAATTCGGATCCTCTGAATTTGATTCACACGATTTCTGTGCTTTTTCTACTTTATCCCTTTGTCCAATAGTATTCTTACATTGCAATAGAAGGAGGGCGTGTGAAGAGCAGACAACAATCACATTGCCTAATACAAAACCAGCAGGAGCAGCTTACATTGGCGGAGAAGCTGTGGCGGTCACCCTTGGAAACAGCTGCTTGGTACCTCGCCATCCGCTCCTTCAAAGGCACCACCTCCTGGAGGTCTGACACACCTTCAGTCCAGGCAGCACTGTCTTCTGCAAATTCACGTGCAGGCTTATCAGGGCCAATAGTCACTGAAAGGAAGTGCAGTATGTTCAGATATGTGTCAGGGTTTGCAAAGAAAATAGCAACACCTTCTGAACAGCGACGACATTTAAAATATCTGGTCATAAAACAGACTGTGACAGTTCACAGTATTTTCGATGTTTCACTGTCACCTCTTTTCTTCACGTGTCAAGCAAAGCTACAAGATGCCTGTATAGAAGCATATGCTTATACAAACATGAAAAGAAAATGCTGTCCCTGCTCCTCCTCCTGCAACTATTCTAATGATAAATAGTTATTTATTAAGACATACATAATGTTAATTATAAACATTACTGAAGTACTATGTGTTGGATTTAGGCTAAATGTTTTAAGAGCATTATGTCATTTACGTCTCTAACAACCTCATAAAGTGGGTGCTATTATTTTCTAAAATGCATAGGTAAGAAAACAGAGACTCAAATAAAAAAAAACACTTGGCTATGATCACACAATCAACAAGTGGCAGATTTGATAGTTGACCTTATTCTTTAGCAAGTCTAAAAATTGTTCTTTCCCTCTATCCCCACCCCTCAACCCTCAGGAAGATAGATTTAGCTAAAATATGTGAATGCTTTGAGAATTATGGACTGTTTTTTCTTTTATTCATAGAGATGGCATATAACAAAGAAATAGTACTATTGGAAAAAACTTACTAGCCACCCATTTTAGAGAGATGATTTGCCCATTGAAGCCATCTGCCTGACAGAAATAGAGGGTAGTAGAAATTCCATACTTGGAAAAAGAGCAGAAGACTCATAGTTATTGGAAACAGTAAGGTCTTAGAGGTCACATAGCCTCACCTGGTCTAACCAGCTCCTTTTACGCATAAGGAAATATGTCTCAGTGTCTTAAAGAACACAGGACCCTGCATATGATTCTCCATGGTTAGTTGTGTGTGCCAGACCTGGTCTCAAAACTAGTTTTTCATATTTAATCTGGTGTTTTTTGTTATCACTCTGCGTGACAGTTTACTATTTACGCCGAAAGAATATTGTAATTCCAAAATCATTTCAATCAGATCTTTGTGGGGACCAATGAGTGTATGAAATGTAGATGTATGTTTATGTCTATCCATCACTCCTTCACGCCCTGCCTGTCACCTTCGGAAGGACAGTTTCTGGGCCTCGTGGAGCAGAGCTCTTTGGTGTCCTTGGTTATTTGGATTGGTTTTATTTAATCTTTGTGATTAAAGAACCCAAGGTAACAGATAGCCAAGCTGTTTTCTCTACCTCCTCCTCCACTTTCCACATTAAACCATCTTATTCAGTTGTTTGCATTTTCTATTAGTTTCTTTAGCAGTTGAGAATAAATGTGACGCAGAAAAATTAAAAATCACTTCTGTTTTGACTCCTTGATTATTTGGTTTTCCATAGGGACTTCTTATTAAAATACATATTTTTCTGTATTTTAATTAAAATTATAAATATATTTTATTTGCCATGCTTTCTAAAAGAAACAAAAAATATAAAGGAATAAGGAGTTGTGTTATTTGAACCTTGTGATTGTACAAACTCAGATGTTCACAAGTGTCAGTCATTTTTGAAGTTCACCTATCATCCAAAACCTCATTTCCATATAAAAATACACTCTTTGAATTGATTCTTATCAAAGAGATTCATACAAACCACTGAAAGTCTTTCACATGCTGAAGAAATATATCTTCATTGTCCCCTGCATATTATCTGTCTGCAAATATGAGTTTAGTTTGTATTCAACTGTACTCGTTTTACTTTGTTGTGAGTAATCACTCACAACAGGACTCCCTAAAGTTTTCCATGTTAAAATATAAAGAAATTTTATTTTGTATATTATTCATAAAAAGATGGCATTGTTTTATCAACCTTAACAGAAACTCAGAAGTTTGTAATTGCTAACATGTACAGTTAGTATTTACTTTTAAAATATCCAATTCTTACCTTTTTTTATTTTACTGAAAAATGTCCAAGGTTAATTGTCAGAAATTCAGTAGCCTAAGTATTAAGAGATTTGGATTCCATGGCCTTGTGGACTTTTATTCTGATCACAGTAAAGACACCCATTTTCATCTCTCTCTCTCTCTCTCTCTCTCTCTCTCTCTCTCTCTCTCCTTCCCTCCCTCCCTCTCTTTTTTCTATCTCTGACTTTCTTTTTCCCCATTAGTAACTTTGCCTATTCAGAGTAGAAAACTTTTCTTGAGCTAACAATCTGTGTCCATATTGTCCCCTAACCTCTGAAGTAGATATCTTATTGATTTCTTCATCTGAAAACCAGGGTGATGCTTCCTGTACTGTAATGCAGTGCACCTATCTGCTCCTACTTGATGCTGATGACACCTAATGTCATTCTTAAGATTGTTAAGACAGCCCCATTCTGAAGGATGTGTGGGGAAGAGATAGGAACATTGTTACCCAACCTCATAATGCACTATTTCAGAAGGCTTGAAGGCAACTGAGATCGGAGAACAGTGTGAAATGAGTTCAGGCTATCTTCAGAGAAAGGAGATGTAGAAGAACAAATAAAGATGCTACTGTGATAAAATGCCTGGAAAAATAGGGAGCAATGAACCTGTAATTATTCAAATCAGACAGTGGAGGAACATGCTATAAGGCTAAAGTGAAAAGGGAGAAGGGAAAAATAAACGTTTCTGTTAGAAAGCATTATAAATAGTAGTATTACAAAATGATTGTACTATAAATTACTCGTCTCTGAAATTTAGAGGTAATTTATTTTGCAGATGAATAAATGAAAATCCAAAGAAGTTTGGTGAATTCCCCCAAGTCTCCAGAGCTAATGGCAAAGCTGGGCCTAGAATCCATTGCACCCTAAATAGTAAATGTTTTCTTTTATTTGATAATAAGAAAATTCCTAATCCATAGAAACTATTAATTCTTTGTATAATGGAATAAATCCTATTGTGGACATCAAAAAGAGGGTTCTACAGTAAGTAACCTCAATAGGGTGAACAGATTATGGATTCTTATCTGGGAAGGTTATGGTAAAACTTTCATGTTTAAGGAAAAAGAAAAATTCTAAATTATGCTGACACATGAAGAACTTCTGTTATAAAAGTCAGACATCCATATATCTTCTTTTTAAAATATGTTTTTATTGAATTTTTAGAGAGAGAGAAAGGGAGAGGGAAACATTGATTTGAGAGAGAAACATTGATTGGCTGCTTCCTGCACCCCTATCACACCCCTACCAGGAATGTAACTCACAACCTGGGTATGTACCCTGAATCGAACTGGTGACCTTCGGGTGCACGGGATGATACTCAACCAACTGAGCCACACTGGCCAGGGCCATGTATCTTCTTTATAACACTGAAAACTAAAATTTATTAGAAAATTGGTTACTGGAATTTTAGTTCAGTACAGAAACACATAAAGACCATTAGTAACCAAAAGAAAAAAGAGAACTTTAATAGGAATATAGTTGTTGTGGGTGACATTAACATATCTACCTCCATCTTTGTCCTAGAAAATTTCAAAAGTAAATGATTTGAATTATGTAATCAATAGGTTTAATTTATTTTTTGTCATTAAATAAATATTGATTATCTAGAATAAGCATAAAGCCTGGCCACTATGCTCCAGAGCTTTTGGTCTAGTTGGAAAGACAGATAGGCAGTTATCCCCCAAGAATTAATGGGTTTACACCACGTGAATTGGGAGCCTACAGAGAGGACATAACCACCTGGGTGTGTGGATGAGCAGGTGGAAGGGAAGCCTCCCTGAGAAGGGGAACATCTGCACTGAAACGTGAAGGAGTTGGACGTGTGTATATGCGAAAGACAGAGATGCAGAAAGGAGATGAGGCAGCAGCATTACCAACAAATCATTTTGGGAAAATGGGGTAATGTTTTTGAGGAAAACACTGAACTCTCACCGCACTGTATATTACAGTGGAGTATTGGAGGGACTCAATGTATTTTTTAAATGATAAAAAATCTTTAGAGAAATGTAAGTAATTCATCAAATGATTTCAGTTGAACTTTCTAAACACAAAAAATTTAAAGTAAAAAATATTTTTATATTTATAAGACAAAAGGAAAACTGAGGAGGGACAATTATGATAAATAGGCTAAAGTGTTAATTTTCAGTAAAGAATTGAAGACGGGTCAGAAAGGAACTGCTAACATTATTGAAAATGGATAAATGACTCAAAAGAAGGATTCACATAAAAAAGACAGCAACTATGTATCAAGTGCTTTCTATTGGTCAGAGATCAACCATTGAATGCTCTCAACCATCCTATAAGGTGGAGACAGTTTTTATTTTTTATCTCCATTTTACAGATAAGGAAACAGAGACACAGCAAGGTTATACAATTTACTCAAGGTCAGGTGGCTGGTGAGCTTCAGAGCTGGATAGGGAATCCAGGCTGTTTGCTTCAAGTTCTGGGACTTTATGCTACTTCTCAAGTGTCCAAAAAGTCAACAAACTCAATCACCTTTCCCCTTAAACAAATGAAGGAAAATTCAAACAACAAAGAAATGCCCTTTTCTGTTGTGAATTGATTTATATTGTATATACAATAAAACATAAAATAGTCCCAGATAGCTCTCTAGTGTGATTATGTCTCAAGAAATTCTAAGTTTTAATAGTAATTTAAACTCTTGAGCAGAAAAACAAGAATTTTATGATTGTTTTCATTTTGAAAATTTCTAAAATTAATTCAAGAAGCCTTTATTTAATCAGAACTAAGAGCAAAACAGAGTGAGCCGGTGTGTCAAATGCACTCACAAAGCTGAGGTAAATGTAGACACAGGCTTCAAAAACATAAGCACACTTTCCGTGACACATCGATAGCCTCACTATGGTATTCTGGATGCATTATGAAGAAGTCAACTGCTTCGTACTCGGGAAATTGATTTAGAACTAACATGGAAGAGTGATGAACTAAATTCCATTAGATCTAAATCTATGAGCTATAGCCCAGCTCTGATTTGTGCACAGGATATCATTCTAAAGGACATATCTTAGGCTCAGAGCCATAGCATGAATACATATTCTATAATTCTTTAATATTTGCATATCCCTTAGCTAATAATAAAATTCATCCCTTTTAAACATTAAAAATGCTGCTGCCAATTCAAATTTGTAATCAATTTGAGTTTTATATATTTTACCCTCATTTGAATACTATAAAACCAAGAAATGGATGGAGAATAAAATGAAAGAGCAAGTTGTATAGTGTAATCTTGTGCATTGATTTACAGTACTTTTAAAAAAACATGGAGAGGAAGGGCAAAGAGTAAAATTAATGGAAGTATGTATGCCATGACAGCATAAAAACTATATTGTGGCATCCATCCAGCATATGAACACAGCGAATCATATTCCACTTATTAAACTAGCTTCCCTATGGTCCTATTGTCCCCGTATGCATTGTGTTATTGAGTGTATACCTGTCACCTTCCCAAAAATCCATCTCTTCATCTGATCACCATACTTTATACATTAACCAAAACAGACCTCTGAGGATAATAAAAAAGATTAGTCTTGCTTCCTTAGTGACCCTTCCTTAACCAGTATTCTCCCAGTTAACTGGATACTAGAGGTGATCCTGCACATCTGGTTATCTTTAAGAGGAAGAAGTCGGCATGTGGTAGACAAAATATTGGTTTTCCAATGTTTACATTTTTATCCCCAGAATCTGTAAACATGTCAGTGTACGCGGCAAATGGGACTTTGCAGATGTGATTAAGTTAAGGATATTGAGATGTGGAGGTGTCTTGGGTTATCCAGGTGGGTTCAGTGTAATCCCAAGGGTCCTCATGTGTGAATGAGAGAGGCAGGGGAGACAGAGTCAGAAAGGATGAGAGGCGGGGACGGCGGGAGAGAGAGGGCTGTGCAGGTTCTACCCTGCTGGCTTTAAAGGAAAAGTCCTTCTAGCTAGAAGCTGAAAAAGACAAGACAACAGACCTCAGACTCCCAACCCCCCAACTCCTGGAAGGACCTTAGCCCAGCCAACACCTTGATTTTGGCCCAATGAAACTAATTTTGGACTTTGGACCTCCAGAACTATAATATAATAGATTTGTGCTGTTGTAGCTACTACTGTTTGTGGTAATTTATTACAGCCGCAATAGGAAACTAACACAGGCATTCACTGTACACATACCTACAACTGTCCAAGTCAGAAATCACTATAAGGTAAATTCTTTTTAAGGCATATTTTAGTTCCAGCTCCCTCCAATCTCACAGATTTATATATTCAAACTACTCAGTGATGGAAACATCTTTGAAGTTATTTTTTATATTCCAAAGAAGAAATGTCCACCTACTTATAAATAAGATTCAGTTTAAATGTTTATGGTTCTAATATCTCTGAGTAATAGAAATGCCATTTCTAATTGTAATAACTCTTGTTATATAAATGAACATTATGTAGTCAGAAATTATGTAATCATTAGTACGTTAACATTGCTAGCTTGGGCATTTGAAAATTTAATATATTTCTATTAAATATTTTTTAAATTAATTGTTCAGTTTAAAATACTGGCCAGTTAAAGAAATCAATAATTGAAAAAAAAATGACTTCAATTTCTTTGAAATGGTCAAATAAATTAGAACCATTAAATGCCTGTAGATGATGCATATTTTTACAGCATAAGTCTCTTGGTGGACATTTCCTTAATACAATCAGAATTAGAGTGTGTTATAATAATGATGTCTGTTAATGAATGTTAATTATGTGTTAATCATCTTACATGTATTATCCCACTAATTCTTATAACAACCCACTGATAGGCAATGGTATTTCCATTTTACTGAAGAGGAAAGTAACATTCCAAAGGAAAAAATCATACAGTAAGTGGCTAAGCCTGGAATTGAGTTCAGGAATTTCTGAATACAAGACTATTCAACTCTTTATAGTCACTTTACGTAAGTATATTTTCATTAAAATATAACATTTTATCACAAAGTAAATTTTTAAAGGTATGAACCATCTTTTCTGCTTCATGAATACCTATACACAAATCCTTTCTAGATATTATTTATTTCAAATATCTAGGGACAAATCAAAGGGAAACTAATAAGCTGAATTTTTATGGCTCTAAGTGGCTCCTTTTTTGTCCTTAGAAACTTATGTTTTGAATTAGAAATCAAAGCAAAATTTGTCGTTATATTTTTTTGGTCACTGTGGCGATCAAACTTGAAACAGAGTTAGGCCTTAATACAAATGACAGGCATAGGGATGAACTTCACTGTAAAGGACAGAAAATGCAAAACTGGGACGACTGCTCTCATTTTCTATTGATCTGCTCTGCCCTAGGGCATGGGAGGTGGCGTCATGCTTCCATCAAAGTGTTCTATTGTTTAAATTTGCATTCCAGGTCTACAATGAGGGTATTTGATAATCTTTCTTCCAAAGGCTTTAGTCATACATTCAATAAACATCTACTGTCCATCTACTATTGGCCAAGCAGAATGCTCAGGAGTGAGTATTAATTAATCACCATTATATTCCATTCTGCTCTACTTGAAAAGAGAAGAAAAGAAAAACACCAGAGAGAACTTCAATAAATATAGTATGTTAAGGAGCATTGATCTGGCCTTATCTCTAAAAACAAAAATACACATGTTGCATCATTTCACCAAGCTGACTTCTGAATAGAACAAGCTTCCCAGTGGCTGGTCCTGCTAAGGAAGTTGGCTTGTCTGAAGAAACACCAAAATGGAGCTCTCATCAAGAGGGGAATCTTGAGGGACTTGGTGGCTTATACTTCCACTCCCTGCCCCACAAACCACATTTATTTATATAGAGGTGAAGTCAGATTAAAATAGATAAAGCCCAATCAGATTCAATGGGTTGAAAAGTCACTTACATGTAGCTTCATAGTGAGTCAATTTCTTTTCAGATTGTTCCCACTTAATCCAGGCAGTGAGTAATTCCCTCGGCTATGCTCTTCCAATATTTAAAAATCATACTTCCATTTGTATTACTTAACCAGAGGCCCGACGCACGAAATTCGTGCAAGGGGCTTGGCCCTCACAGCCCTGGCTGCCTCATGGCCTCTGCTGCCTCATGGCCCTGTGGCCCCAAGGCCCTGCCTACTGGTCATTCCGGAAGGTCGTTTCGGAACGTCGTTCCACTGTCTGGTCTAATTAGTATATCTCTGAGTCCCTCTGTCTTCCCCAATTCTCTCACCTTCCACCAACATGCAAGCTCCTCCAACACTGGCCAGAAAGAAACTAATTTTGTAAACCTGTTTTACACAGGTTCTGTCTTGGGCACTTTATATTGGAGGAGGCAGACCCACAGGGAGATTAACCATCACATCTGAACACAGAAGCTTCTATCTCTGACACTTTTGGCTTTAAGCAAATTGCTTAACCTCTCTAAGCCTCCTTCTTATCCTATATAATGAGAAGGATAAGAACCTATGATTGCCTGTGAGGGCTGAAGGAGATCTCACAAAAATAGTTTTACATAGTACATTGCACATAGGAAATAATAAATGCTCACTTAGGTTATTATATACTGTAGGAATTATCATCCAGGTAATCTGAGATGATAAAAGTCTGAGAAGTGGAAAAGTTACGAAAATTTTCCAAAATTCAAAATTCAAAGTTACTAAGTAGCATGGATAGGGCGTGACTCAGGTCCGTCTGGATCTAAAGCCTTTTGTAAGAATGTTCCATCCCTCTTTATAAGCCAACTATATACCATGTTCCCTGAAACAAGGAGAACACAATAAGTCATAAAAGAATAGATAATTACACATTGGGAATGGGGCAAAGAAAATGGCATAGTCCTACTCATACGGCCACCGGATGGAGAAAGTATATAAAAGAGAAGAAACTACTAACTCAATGTATACGACATTCAAAGAGTTGGTGTTCTGTGTTTTGGACACTGTAGCAACATGGAAATGCTTTAAAATATAAAATCCATTAATCACCCTAATGTATCATGCATTAGGGACAGATCTGCTCTTCTGTCCCCCAAGCAGTTCCTGACATTTTCTCCTACACTATATATTTTAGGTTAAATCATGAAACCATCACTCAAAGTTATTCACGTTTTTCATTTCCCTATGGGGCCTCTGAGCAGTGGGTTTGGCACAGTGAATCCCGGCCTGGACCAGCCAGGTGGTGATGACTAGGCCACTCCCCAGGTCTGCTGGCCTTGTTGC
Source organism: Plecotus auritus (assembly GCF_963455305.1). Lineage (NCBI taxonomy): Eukaryota > Metazoa > Chordata > Mammalia > Chiroptera > Vespertilionidae > Plecotus > Plecotus auritus. The sequence continues at coordinate 52,467,546 of NC_137776.1, forward strand.
TGCCTTCGGGAGGCAAAGAGAAGGGTCTTGGACTCAAAACTTTTGATCCATTCCACTGCTGCTGTACCAAACCACACTGTGAGGAGGTGGCACATACACACAATGGAATACTACTCAGCCATAAGAAAAGATGAAATACTGCCATTTGCAACAACATGGGTGGATCTTGAGAGTACCATGCTGAGTAAAATAAGACAGACTGAAAAGGACAAAATTTATATGATTGCACTCATATATGGTCTATAAAACTGAGAGCCACAAATTATCAAAAGAATAAACAAACAAAAAAACTCATTGATACAGACAACGGGGAATAAGGTGGGGGAGGTAGAAGAAGGTAAAGGGAGTCAAATATATGATGATGGAAGGAAAGTAAACTTTGGGTGATGAGCACACAATGCAATATACAGATGATGTATTATAATACTGTACACGTGAATCTTACATAATCTCATTAACCAATGTCACTTCAATAAATATAATAAAACATTAAAAAAGTACATTATGAGAACACCCTGAAATTAAGAGGTGTTTTTATATTTGATTAGTTTGAATATACTTTGAATTGAATATTCTTTCAATTTAATTTGAATATTCTGTTTAAATTGTCATTCCTTTCTTCCTAAAGTCTCTGTTCTAGAAAACCCCCAAATTTCATATCATTGTACATTATTCCACCTCTCCCTGAGTTGCTACCTCTTTGATATAACTTCTTTTTCTCACCTATTATTTCCTACCATATTCCTTTTTTACTCCTACTGCTTCATTTCTATGTGTCCTTTTTTCCAACCTTCCCCGTTATTCCCACCTCTCCAAATCGTCCTTCGCATGTGGCTCAGTGATTTGTGGGAAGTGCATTTGTGAGGATAATATTATCCTCTTTCTGTTTTTTCTAGGCTGGAACTTGAGAAATGGCAAGCAAATGTGCTCATTCCTTCAGCCAGAGAAAGTCCTTAAACGCAGTCTGTGATTGGCAGCAAATGGTCATGCCTCTCTGAAAGGCCTGGCAGGAACAGACGGGTTAAAACATCCACGAGCACCGCTAAAACCATCAGGGCCTCGGAAACACAGAAAGGGATTTCATTCTGGGGTCAGAGCAATTTGTTGATAGATGGAGATGACTCATGCAAACTAGCTCAGAATCTGTCTTTCCCTAAAATGATGCATTTCTGCCTCTCACCGGCTTTGTGAAACTCCGTAAGAAGCTGGTTCAGGGTTACTGAACTGTTTTGTTTGGTTCCAAGTATGCTTTTGGCAATTAACAGATCAAAAATAAACAACAGTAATGTAATAATTTGCTTTAATAATGTGCAGCTTTGTAAAACACCTCCCTGGCATGCCCACCTTTACGTCGGCAGGGGTAAGGAAGTTAATTACTGACTATTATTTTAAATAAGGGTATACTAGTTGCATTCTGGTTTTCAAGTCTGTTTTGGGGAATTCTTCAATTCTTCACCGTCTTTCCGGCTTTCTCCTCTCTACCGAGGTTAGCATTTGAAATGTATTCTGACAGATATTAAAGGAAAAGCCAAGTCATCAAATTCTGACTCTGACTTAGACAATTGTTACTGTGCCAGCTTTTCTCCTACTAATCGTTCTTTTCCTTTGAATACTAAAATGTACATACAGTTTTCAGTGACCTTAAGTAAGTCTTTGTTTAAAATGCTTTTCTGCCTAAGTCCCTAAGCGGCGGCATGTTGAGATATGTTTTTCTTTTGAACTTAGTGGTTGATAAACTTGATCAAAGAAGGGAAACCACATTACTCCTACATATTTTCTTTACTGAACATTATTTGGAAAAGCTGAGCAATCAAGGAGTAAAGTGAAAATGCTTAAATAATGCAACATGTTGCTCGGTGAATACTGACTCCTCTGGGAGTCAAGTCATTTTCAGAACATGATGCACTTAGAAACATTCTACCTAAAGAACGGAATGCTTTCAAAACTTTGTGGTCTTTAATCATTTAATCTTGGGTAGAAATATAAAACTGCTAAGTTAAGCAAAAATGTTAAGAATCCACTTAGGATATACTGTTGTTTTTTTGTTTGTTTGTTTGTTTGTTTGTTTGTTTTGTTTTTTTACCAAAGCTATAGGTTCATCTAAAGTGCTCTAAAATGAAAGGTAATTGGCATCTTACTAAAATGTTTGTACTCTCACAACTGCGTTCTGATTTCTGTCCCTATAATTGTAGAGGACGTGGTAATGCTGCATACATTTTGGAGTCTTTTAAATTTAGAACAGAATGTTTATAAATTAAAGCTATCATAATTTTAAAGGATCAAAATTCCGAATCAGGTCAGGTCCTGGTTTATTCTCCCTATCACCATTAACATGCCCTAAATACCCTTTGCATCCAAAAGCAGCCTGTAATTTCAAAAGAAAGAGATGATGTCAGATTCCTAATGATACCAGGAACAGTCCAAAGAGTGGAAGTAATTTAATCGTCCCCTCTGCTTAAGAAACACGTGGATTACATAGTTAGTCAGTTTCATCATCCCTTTATTTATAGTTATTTATCTTTTAAAAATTTGGCATTGGCACTTGTTTCTTTTACTTCAGACTCAAAACCTAATCCTGTAAGTGCAACCTAAGTGGAGACATTCAGTTCACGCTGCTTATCTCGCTCCTGTGTTTAAAGGGCGAAGTGGAAAAATCATCCTTGAAATGTTATTCAGATGGAATTTTGCTCCTTTCCCAGCACATTAAGATAGTAAATCTGTGAACAACAAAGAATTTAATGAAAACTTGCAAACTACAGTTGTCCTAGACCAATTTTATTTAAACACAAGTATAGTAGAAGGTGAGAAGAGGGAAGTGGGATGGTGAAATGTAAAAAGCAATATATATATATATATATATATATATATATATATATATATATATATATACACACACACACACACACACACACACACACACACACACACAGGATGAGGCCAAAGTAGGTTTATAGTTGTGAGTACACAAAACAGAGTTCATTCTTGTATTATTATTTATGAATCATTTTATTATTTTCCATACAAACAACTGTAAACCTACTTTTACCCTACCCTGTATATGTATTGGGCTTCTTTGTAAAATTTCATTTGAAGCTATGCTTTCACGGCTTTAAAACAGAATCACTTTGTTGGGCTGGTGTTGCTCAGTGGTTGAGCATCAACCTATGAACCAGGAGGTCATGGTTTGATCCTGGTCAGGGTACATGCCCTGGTTGTGGGCTCGTTCCCTGGTAGGGAGCATGCAGGAGGCAGCCAATTGATGATTCTCTCTTATCACTGATGTTTCTCTCACTCTCCCTTCCTCTCTGAAATCAATAGAAATATACAGTTAAAAAAATAGAATCACTTCCTTAGACTATTCCTTGTAGGTACCAAAAACCTTGGATAGATGGAGAAGTCACTTCAACTAAGTGTGACCTCCCACTGCATTAGGACAACTCACCCGGAAGAGAACTTGGACTCCAAGGTGAAGCATCTCCTCGTTTGTCTTTAAAGATTATCATTAAAATTTTAGACACTTAACTACAACTAGAAGTTATCCACCACTAGCAAGGACTCAACAGCAGTTTTCATTTCTTAAGTCTTCCTGCATAATCATACTCTACCATGATTTCAGTCAAGTAATCTCTTAGCTTCATCAGTTTGCAAAATGGCAACACATAGATTGTGAATATGGGAGGATAGCCACCACACAGTGTTCAGAAATGCTGTGTACAGGCCCCTACGTGGGGAGTAGGAAAAATACATTTAAGTAAAGCATTTCTAAGAATGATATGCATGCACTTTCTCTAACAACGAGAGGCAGAGCCTTTCCTAACATTTTTGCAGAACTGGCTATTAAATTTTCATTATTACCTGGAACTGAAATTCCTAGATTGCCTGCCAAGAAGCACACTGACAGTTGAGATTAAAATGGCCAACTTCATAAGAATTTAAGATTTAACATCACGACTTATACACAGTACATGCCCATTAAGCATTTATTGAATGAATTTGTCTTGAAATAAAATTGCAAACCCCAATGCCCATCTTTTTATGGTTCCTGCTGACAGATTTGTTACCTTCTCTCTCCTACTTCTTTTTAAAGAGTAGAAAATAAGTTCCAAATTCTGCAACAGAAGTTATTTAAACAGTACAGAGAAGTTAGGTGGGATTTGGGACTAGATCTTCCAGGAGGGAGCAGAAAATAAATTTCTTGCCTGTGAACCTGTGAGTCTCCCACAACGAAATCCAGCTCATCACCAAAAATGCTCAGCAGGACACCACATGAGCAGGTGAAAATGAGAACTGCACAAAAATGTTTGCTTGGAAAGTGAAACCAGTCAACTTTGGGCTTTCCACCAGACTTAACTTCTGCCAGAAATTCTCCTGTTTCTACATATCTGCTATAAGCAATTAGAAAAGTGTAGCTAAAAAATAAAAATTCCAATTACATTCATGTCTCCAACACAGTTCAGCCCAAAAGAAAAGAACTAGCCTCTTTAGCTTAGTGGGCCAAGTCTAGGCATAACATCTAAACACCAACACACACACACATACACTCACAGGCACACGCACTCTTCCATGGAGGGCCATTTAATTATAAGTAGTAACCTACTTGATTTGCAAGATCTAGGAGGAAGACCTCAGTAGGTTTTCAGGGTGTCCCAGTGAACTCTTGTGTTGGAATCCTACCACAAAAAAACAGATGTGGCAAAAAGCCCTAGGTCCTATTCTCCAGCAGTACAGGGCCTGAGGAAAATGTCATAAACTTCACCAAACCTGACACTTGCTATTACAGAAATATCTTAAAAGGAGAAATTGAAAGTGCTGATGCTTTAAAGCACTTTCTACATTGTTCTTTATAAAATCTCAAATTTGAGTGTGGAGTTGCTATGTGGCTTAGAACAGACACAAACACCACTCATCTGTCACGACCAGTCTCTTGAAACACACATGCACATGCACACACACACACACACACATACACACACACGTGCGCGCGTGCGCACACACCTGCAATTTCTAACACCCAACCATGTAAAGTCTCAAGGGCTCCATCCCTAGTCTTCTGTTTTTGTCTTACCACACACAATCCATCAGCTCTTAGCTTCATCCATATTACACCCAAAATATATATCAAGTAACTATTTAATCCCTAGTCTTATATTGTCAAACCTTTTACAATTTAACATGGCTTTTAATTCTTTAACATTATCCACAAACTTGTTTCCACTCTCAAAATTTTAAGTCATATATTAGAATAAAAAACATCTGAGCTTGTCAGGAATAATGGTAAATTCGATAAGGAGTCAATTAAAAGTGAATAAAATGATTGTTGAATATTAGCATTATCTATCTATCATCTATCTATCTATCTATCTATCTATCTATCTATCTATCTCTATATAAATGGAGAGACAGAGAGAGAGAGAGGGAGAGGAAGAGAAGGAGAGAGAAAGAGCCTCGAATTTGTTGTTCCACTTACTTATGCATCCATTGGTTGCTTCTTGTATGTGCCTTGACTAGGGATCAAACCCACAACCTTGGCATATTGGGATGATGCCCCAACCAGCTGAGCTAGCTGGCCAGGGCCTAAATTGGCTTTTGGTGAGGTGGATTTAGCTCAGGCATGTGGGAACAAATGAAACAGGGGGTCAATGGAAGTTCTATTGCAGCTGTTGCAGCTGACAATGGAACTCAGACTGCGTGGCATTAGGTGTAGCCTGGTTCCTTTAGCTCTGAGACCTATCCCTGAATTCTGGAGTCAGGAGCCTTTAATACCCGGTCTCCAACACTCCTAAATTGTTCTTGGCCTTAGTTTTGAAATACATGTCCTAGTCCATCACAGGCTTCATCCTGTCTTGTCCCAAGTCCTCCTTACTGCTGATCTTTGTTTTATTTTCCTGTTCATAGCTGAGCTTCATAGCTCAAACTTGATGCACTGCACCATTTCATGGGCTCATGATCTTTTGCTTTCTCTTCAATTATTGGATTCTTCTTTACCTTTGCTGATGTAGATTCCCTTGATAAACAGTCTGGGACCCAAAGCCCCATCTTTCAGTGCCTCACTTCTGAGTGAGAGCTCTCCTTCCATCTTTGCTCAGACATTGTGGATGGATCCAAGATACAGAGAGAGGAGGCAGATAAAGCAAAGGGGCTGATGTGCAGGATGCATTGAGAATGGGGAGATTATGCTGAAGGTCAAGATCAGTTTTAGTTGAAAAGAAAGAAAACTATACTCTGAGAGAACATTTTGAGTCCAAGAACTAAGTAATTACAAGGTCCAGTATGTGGCTATATGCAGCTCTATCAGTAAGAAGACAGTCATTAGGGTTGAGATGGTTGAAGAATTCAGTTTCTTCAAGTAATATGATGTTGATATCACCAGGGTAACAGGAAGGTTATTAGTTTCAAGTGTTGAAATGATTATAATAGAAAGAGGGTACTTAATAGGTTTCTAACTCTAGAGAGGACAGAAATTTAATTTGAACTTGAGGTATCCTTTAACAACACAGAACAACCTATTAAATGAGACAGACAATTTTCTCTCTTAAACAATTTTTTTTAGTGCTGTTATTTTGAATGTTCAATATCTAGAGTAATTTGGAGCTTTATATTATCTGGGATAGCTTTGTTCTTTATATTATTTTCTTGCTCTCTGGAAAAGAGATCATGGTTATTATATTATACTATCCTCAAATGTTAAATAATAATAATGATGACAATAACAGCAAATGCTTATAAAGCACTTACTATGTACCAGGCACCATTGTTTTAATCATTTTACAGATATGAATTTATTTAAATTCAAAACAACCCTATAGAATGGATACTATAAATATCTTCATTTTCAGATGAGAAAATAAGCACAGTGATGTCAAGTAATTTTCCCAAGGTAAAATAGTATGTGAATGTTGTAGACAGAATTCAAACCCAGTCTGGTTCCAAAGTGTGTGTTCAACTAATTAGGTTTACCTAACAGCACCAAGTGTTACATGGGGTTCATTTGGAACTGATTCTGGCCCGAGGAGGTGATGTTTTTGTGGTTCTGGTCAACTGAGACCACTTCATACAGCTTAAGGATATTTATAGTTCTGGGGTTAAGAAATATATTCCAGAGGTCTTTAATGGAAATGAGACTTAAAAAAAAGGCGGCAGGGGGTCGGGGGGGAGGTGGGGGAGAAAGAGAGAAATCATTTGTGAAATCTTTCTAATTTCAAGAATTTCAGATTAATCAAAATATAAAGAAATATAAAGATGGCATCAATAATGAAATTGTATATATCAACTCCTGGAACTCCTTTTATATATCTATACATAGGAGAATAATTCTGTAGAAAATGTTGATCATTATTGTTATTAGTAGTAATAGTGTATGTAGATGTAGTTGACATTTTATCAATACAAATGTTCACAAAATTCTGTGTTAGGCTCTCTATACAATGTTACACAACGGGTAAAAGGAGCTGTATTTATAGATAATATTGTGGTTATTGGTTGTTGTTTGAGGACTACTAACCTTTCTTTGAATATCCAAGTGACTGAAAATATGAACTAGAGAATGATATGGAGACACAGGTAAACCACAATTTACAGAAAAGTGTGTGTACATATACATATATACAGACACAATGCATATATATGTATATACATAAGCAGAATGGAGCATAATTGAAAGAAATAGTTCTATAACATCATGACATAGTCAAGCAGCTGAGGCCAGTTGGTTTGAATGAAGTAAATGAAAAGAGGTGAAAATTGAAGTCTGAGATAATTTATTGCTTCTGTTTAAAGGGTGAGGTATTAAAAACTATAAATATAGTTTTGAGTTGACAATTACAGTAGCTGGACTAGATTTTTTCAGGAAAAAAAAAGATTGTAACTTAAACACAAACACATGCCTTCTTTTCAACTTTCATTTCTCTGATATTTGACAGTGTAAAAGTTGGGGCTGTTGTCCAGCTCCAGATGACGGATGGATGACGAATCCTGAAATTATTCCCATTCCAGAATGAGTCAGTAACCGAAGCAGACATGCACTAATAGTTATATTCCTAAAAATAAATGCTTTTGAGTCTTTGGGGATTCAAGGGGCAAGCATACTTTCTACTGAAGAAGTTAGACTGTAATGAGTTTCTGTTCCCACTCTGATTACCTGGGATGGTACTGCAGACAGAAAAGTGAGCCACTGATTGCATCAGCTGCTCTGCCTTTGGCACCCCAGCTCTAGCCTGTGTTCCAACTGCAAACTGCCACAGGGCTTCACCCTCCTACATCGCCAACACCCGCTTTCTACCTTACCCAGTACTCAGAGGATGGCTCAGGCTCCACAGATGCAGAGATGGTGAATTTTAACTAATGCTCCTAGCTGGACTGATAAGCCTTTAATAACATCAAATAAACACACTTTATTCTTGTCCCTTCCCCAGAATATTCTAACTTGACAATATGAACCTTGTGTCCACAGTCAAAAATTCTAACTTAGAAAACAGACCAGTTAAATAGGTAATCCATACCTTTACAAAAAGATGTTTCACTGTTTCCCTGAAACACTTACTTACAATAGTTACAAAAAGATACCTTTTAATTATTTGACAAAAATGATTACTGGTTAGATAAAATAAAGCTGAGTTCTTATAAGGACAGTGGTCATTAAAAAAAAACAAAAACAAAATAATCAACAACAGAGATATTGATAAAGTATCTCCCAAGTTATAATGCATTTCAATGGGGAAATGTGACTTTATTTATAAATATTTAATGTATGATTTTTTTTTAAAAAAAAGACAGCTATTTTCTAATATGAGGTCTATCTATCTTTTATTTCAATGATATTAAGTTCCCATGAATTACAAAACAAAAGGATAATTGTTATTTGAACATTGTTTTTCTTCAGTCTGCGTTTATTAAACTTTAAATCAACAACATTGAGAACATGTTCTATAGCCATTTAAAATTCTGGGTTTTGCTTTTAAAATTAATGGTGATGTGCACCCCCCCCCCTCAGTTTTCTTGTCTTAGTAACTACCGAGTTAACATATTTAAAAATACACATGCTGATATATTCATATTTTTGCTATTAAATCTTTGACTAACAGAGTAACTTCCCCAAATAAATTCTTTTAGTATTGTATTTATTTGAACTCGTGTATGCCTGGAGCAATTTGGCAATTATTTACTTTTGAACAGTCAGACATATCTAAAGCATTCAGTTCACCAGGCAACAAGGTATATCCTGCATACAATTAGAAAAAAATGTGAAAGACAAAAACCTACTTGAAAGTTTGCACAAAAGAAAAGTGAAAAATGATGTGTCCAATGACTAGATAGTGGGGGTTGGGAGAAGAGCTCATCTAACAGAGAAGATGAGCAACTTAAATACTTAGTAAAATTAAAATATAAACCAACCAACATTTTAAAAAAGTCTTAACTGAATATGTGGATCAGGTCTCCTTTTCCACAATTTACCCTGATTTTAAGAAAAACATGAAATGCAAAATAAAAAGCTACAAATGAAAAACAAACAGGTTTTATCAAGGCGTACTTCGAAATGTATTCCGTCATGGGTGTAAAGTGAGGTTGAGTTGATGTTATGGTACAAAGATTTGCAGAATAACATATAACACTCAAATATAAGTCAGCAGAGTTGGTTTCTAGTTCTTTTTGCTTAAATCTTATGAGCTATTATTTAACGTTTCCATGATGCAGTTTTCTCATCTAGGAATTAAATTGTTGAACCAAATCATCACTGAGTTTCTTTGGGTTATCTATGCAATAAATTCCTTTCAGCCTTGGTGACAGTTTGAGAAGCCAGGAATTTGGATTTCCTATTGTGCCGCTCACTGACAGACATTATTTAGGCCCAGAAAGTCCTAAGATGTCATCAAATATAGCCTCATTGTCACTTGTGTCAAAACTGATACAAATCATGCATTAAATTTGCTGATTTTCAACTTTTTTAAGAAAACAAAAACTTTGCTCTTTCCATTGCCTATTGTCATTGTTCTTTGTGCTTTTACTGAACATATTGTATCAATGAAAAAAACACTGAGGTAAGTTAAATTTGTAAGAGATGGATTCCAATGATTAGGAAGATGAATATGCAATTTTTACTATAGAGCACATAGGTAGCATTTAAAAGAAGGAAAAGATACATTATGGACACAGGTGGTATAAGAATAAATATTTGGTATTTACCCCGGTTCCTGGCACAGAGCTCCTAAAACCCCTGGAATCTCCTAAGTGCTAGTGTCCTGAGATGCTAATGAATGACTCCTGGTCTCTTGTGGGAGCAGGTTGAGGAACAGAGATGGCTCCAGGATGAGCCCCTGGTGGCCAGAAAAACCAATCAAATGATTAGAGGGTAAAAACATTCAACCCCATTTCCTACCTCTGAGAAGAGGACAGGGCTAGCAATTGAATCCAATCACCAAAGACCAATGATTTAGTCAATCATCCTAGGTAATGAAAACTTGATTAAAAATCAAAATGGGTGAACTTCCAGGTTGGTGAATGTATTGATGGGTGACAAGCTCAGAGAGGGTATGGAAGATCTGGGCTTCCTCCCTCTCACCTCAAATTTGGCTGCTCCTGAGTTATACTCTAAATTGGAGGCTGAAGTGAGGGAGTCTGTGGGGTCCGCTTTAACCATGGGAGCTAGTCTCAGAATTGAATTGTTGTACACCCAGTTGGTGTCAGAGAATTGGAGAACTAGAAGTGATGTCAGGAAAAAGAACAGATATATCACATAGTTGTATAAAGACCAAGAACCTATATGGAATAAGTCAGAGTTCTAAAAGAGTCATTTCTGAATCAGAAAAGTCTTAAGTTACCCAACATTCTGCAAGGGATGAACCTGTCATTTGAATGAGCGAGTGTTTGTTTCAGAGGCAGGAAAAACAAATTGCAATTTAATTAAATTTCAAAGTGTAATTTGAATGTTTTCAAAAAAGAAGGTGGGAAGCAAATAAAAAGGACAATGTAATGTCAATTAAATTCTGTCCAATCAAAAATTTTGGAATTACACTGCCAGACACTTATTAATTGTCTGCCCTGCTCTATAAATCACTGAATTTAGACATGACCCCCAGCTATCAAACAGGTCTTACAAAATGGTCTCTTAAGGCTCAGATGTATGTGTGTGTGTGTGTGTGTGTGTGTGTGTGTGTGTGTGTGTGTGTGTGTGACAGAGAGAGAGACACACACACAGAGACAAAGGACAGACAGACAAAGAGAGAAGAGAGGAAATATCAGTTTCCAGTACCAAGGTTACCAAGGGAGTCCAACCCCAAATTGCCTTATCATAAGTAATATTTTACCAAACAAGTAAAAGGAATTTTAATGTGCTGAAGTTTTTCCATTGTGGTAAATATAAGTGAGAGGAAGAATGCTGGGACTATTGAACAGCAGACAGCTCTCAATGGTCAACATCAGTAAATGATCCATGAACTCTCTGGGCCTTTTACCCAAAAGTAAATCCGAGGAAAGGCCACCCACCCTCTCTTCCTCTGTAATCACAGGAGACTTGAGGCCCATGTTGATATGTTCACATGACCACTTTCTAAAGTAAAACTCTCCATGATCATTAAGAAATGTCTATTTTTATTTTCCAGGTGGTTGAGGGAAGCTGTAACTTAAAGATGCCCAACACTGGATGAAAGCAGAAACATTTACTCAAAACTCTAAACTCCACTTTCCCCAAGCAGCTGGCACTTTGCCTTATTGCAGACATGTGAAGTGCTGACTGACTTTAAAAAACGCCTTTAGTTGTTCATTTACATGTTAACAGTAAGAAGGTAAAATATCTATATATTAGCAGACATGTAGAGAAATATTTAAGGATAGGATGCAAGGCTTTCTCATTTCTCATCCAATATTTTTGCCAGTCAATGGTCATATTTTTAAAACTCAAAACAGGTGCTCTTTCATGTGAAAATTCATGGCTCTCAATGTAGCAGAGGTAAATATTTTACTCGTCCTTTGGCACCCTGCACATAAAATTTTAAAATAATTCAAACAGCCTACAGCTCATCAGTGACCAAAAAGAGCTCTGGTAAAAATAAAATATCTTTTTGTTCAGCACCAGCTGGCTAAATTTAAACCCTGGATTATGTAATCTTAAAGTGTCCTTGCTTTTAGTTGGTGTGTTAAGAGATTCTGTTATAGTGTCTCTCCCAAATCACTTCAGTTTCTAACATCTAAACACTTACAGCACAAGACCAAATTAAGGTGTTCACAGGCAATTGAAGACAGAAAAAATCCATTTGAAATAGTATGTAGGTCATGATACCTTTAAAGTAAAATCTCAGTCTCCTCTCTTTAAGTTTGTAGTTACTATAATTAGGGCTGGCAGATCCAACTGGCAGTGCTTTTCTTAATTCTGCAAAACATGTAAGAACCTGATTCTTTAATCCTTACTCCAGTAAGACTCCCAGAGGAGATGAGACTGTGGCTAGAGCAATAAGTACAAAACTGAACCACGGTTGGTGAAGGCATAATTTTCATACATTGCTCTGAGCCAGATGCAACAGTTGAAAATATTTAAAACTCTTCCATTCCCTCACCAAATTCTAAGAAATACAGTTTATATTTTTAAATATATTCATTGCATATATTTTTAAATATATTCATTGCATATATTATCAATTTATGCTCAGAAAAGATAAACTCTTCTTTTCAGTTTTCCCCTTTAGCCGCAAGTTGAAGTACAAATTTCACTCATGACTATTTATCAAGTTTGGCTTATTATTCTTCCATACTAAATATGAAAAATGCTAATTTTGCAAAGAGATGAACATATGAAGACCTAAATTCAATAATACAAAGTAATGCTAAATATTGTCATAGAAACAAAACCCAAACTGAATATTTTCTTTTATAACAAGTACAACTGGACCCATGATTTTCATTGATCTTAAGCAATCAGCAAGAACATTTTACAACCCTGGAGGAGACACATATCAATGACTATATTACACATACCTTTTGTATTATTTAGACTTCACCAAGTTCGTGGAAAAAAATATATATCTTTACAGTTCTTCACAGACTAGTTTCCTCCCTTGTTTTCTGTACAGCAAATTTCCCAGTCCCCTGAAAGCAATCGGTGGAGTGGAGGCCTGCTCCACTGAAGGGTCTGACAAGCAAGTAGATGGGAAGTAGATGGGACGCTGAATTTATTTTAGCCCTGTGTCTAAAGGATGCAAGTTGGCACCTATTTTTAGGAACTGAGCTGAGTATAGGTGGGGCCTGAGTCAACCACTCTTTTCAGAAGTGAGTCTCTGAGGGAACTCTGCCTCATAGTGTCCTCGGTGTGTATGTAAGCATGGCTCTAACACGTGTGCCGTCAATCAAACTCTCTTCACATCCTTGGCCATCAAGCCAACTCTCAACTTCCGAACAAAGCCCCCAAAATAACTAGCACTGATGAGGAAAGGGAAGGATTAAAGCACTTGAATTTCTTGCATTTGTTTTAAGAATTCCAATCTTCGAAGAGTCAAAATATGAAAATAAAATATGTAGAAAAAGTTCCAATTGAAATTGGTAGAATTTGGGTTCTCCGAAACATAGTTTTCATTTACAACACTTTGTTAGGTATGGAAAACATCAGTTTGCTTTTTGAGGCTTCACATATAAAGCAAAACTACTATTGTAGTGTTTATTGAGTCAAAGAATTGCTCTTTAGTTTAAAAAGTGAGGGAAGAAAGGGTAAGAAGGCACTCTAGTGAGAAAAGAGGGCACACTGAGCCTGTGATTTAATTAACATTGTTTAAAGCAGGTGGCATGAGGAAGAGCGGGCAGGGGAAGGAGTCACCTCACATGCTCCTGAGAGAGTCATATTAAATGTCCTTTGCTGCCACTCTACTTACTCAGCACACCCTGCCCACCTGACTTGGAAGGAAAAAAGGGGATTCACCTGGAATTGCCATTTAGCTCCATCATACTGACAGCTAATTCATAAAAAAAAAAAAAAAAAAAAAAAGCAGGCAGCTTCCCCATCTTTCCTTTTTTTCTATTATTTTCCTAGTTTGGTGTTAAGTGTGCATCCAAATGGTCTCACAACAAATCCAAATAAAGAGGAAATTGCCCTCTGATTTAAGGAAAGCACTGGCTTATATACTATTTATTTCATAGAAAATGCTTACAAATGAGCTATTCACCATATTATCCTATATAATAAAAGGGTGCAAATAGATTGAACAGCAGAACAACCAACCAATCAAAGCTAATATGCTAAAGATATGCTAAGGCTACTCAACCGCTTGCTACGACAAGCACTGACCACCAGGGGGCAGACAGTCAACCGCTCGACCAGTCGCTATGACATGCACTGACCACCAGGGGGCAGATGCTCCAACTGGTAGGTTAGCTTGCTGCTGGGTCCGGCCGATCAGGACTGAATGAGATGGGCTGGACATGCCCTGGAACCCTTCCATGGTCTCTCCCCGGCCCCATTGTGTACTGGCGAGGGGCAGGGAGGGGGTCCCTCACCCTGGCCTACACCCTCTTGCAATCTGGGACCCCTCGGGGGATGTCAGAGAGCCAGTTTCAGCTCGATCCCACAGGCCACTCATCTTGGGAGGGCGCCAGATGAAAGGCTCATGGCTGGTGAGTGCTGCTGCGGCAGTGCGAGCCTCTCCGGATTGGGACTGATCGGGTGTGAGCCTACTCAGGCACAGTGGGGCCGGGATGAGCGGGAGTGGCAGGTAGGAGCTGCAGGCAGCGTTGGACTGTGGGTTTCAGCCCAATCCCTGCAGCCCACCCAGAGGGACCCCACCCATGCGTGAATTCATGGACTGGGCCTCTAGTTTATCTATCAATAAAGACCAGTAGTAATACATTGCATTCTTTTTCATGTATGATATTGATTTCTATCTAGGAGTATATTCCAGTTGATTAAGAAAAAGTTTCTCAAATGGTGTTCCTTATACTCACTACACAAGATTTTTAGGACCAGAAGATAGTAGAGTCTAATTATTTTAGAGTTGTGCCATCCAGTGACAGCTACTGGACACATGTGACTATTTAAATTTTAATTGGTTAAAATTAAATAAAATTAAAAATTCAGTTAATCAATTGCACTAGTCACATTTCAAGTACTCAGTCTCCATTTGTGGCTCACAGCTATGTATTAGTGCAGACATAGAACACTTCCATTGTTGCAGAAAATTCTACAAGAAAATGATGGTTTATAGCACAGGATTTCAGCACAGCTTTAACACTAAGTAAACTCTGTGACCTGGAAAATTTCACAGGTTGTCTATCACTTTACTCTTCTGTGACTAAACAGGACTAAGTTTATCTATTTTAAGTGATTGTTGTGAAGATTTACATAATATATATATAAAATACTAATTACAACCTAAATGTAAAAAAATACTCGTTTAAACATTATTACTTTACCTCAGGATATACTTAAGAAAATGGCACTCAATCTAAAATAGTAATAGTTCAATTTAAATTATGAGGAGATTGATCCAACAATGTAAATGCAGTCATTTTACTCTTGTATTTGCATATAGATGTTAATGATGTTTATGGTGATTAAATATTGTTAATTACTCAAAGATCTGACTTCTAGCTTCTTCATTTTTCTCTCCTTATTCAAAACTACTTGATTCTCATTTCGTTGTAGTGATAGATTTCTTCACATGTTTTGTTTTTTTTTAATATAGTTTTATTAATTTCAGAGAGGAAGGGAGAGGGAGAGAGAGAGAGAAACATCAATGATGGGAGAATCATTGATTGGCTGCCTCCTTCAAGTCCCACACTGGGGATCAAGCCCACAACCCAGGCATGTGCCCTGACTAGGAATCGAACCGTGACCTTCTAGGTCAAAGGTCAATGTTCAACCATTGAGCCACACTGGCTGGGCTCACATGCTTTTTTTCTTTTTAAGTTTACTCAGGAGAACCTTATTCCAAATTTTTCATTTTTGTGATTTCAGGAAAAAAATAGATTTGATTTAAATAAGTATACATAAAATGTTTTTTTATATTTTTCACATCAATTTTCTCATGTTTATAATAGTCTCAAGATTCAATGATTGTACATTGTTAAAAGGAAAAATAATTGAAAGAAAGAGAAAACTTGGTAGAACATTATAAAATAATTGATAAGAGCAACAAGTGCTAGATCTATTGTGACATGCTAAATTGACTAATATAAGATCAAATAAAATATTTTAGTTGTAGAATAATTAGTCATTATACAAAGTAATTTATCTAAATCATGAAGACAATGAAAACATTGACACCTAGATTTTTACCATTCATTATTTCAGTTGTTTCAGACACTGATTTTCATTCTTCATTTAATAGCAGTTTAATACATTACTATGAAATTACTATGAAAGCAATGGATGGATGGGTGGATCAATGAACAGGTAGATAGATATTAGATACATAGATAGATGATAGATAGATAGATTCACAAGATTAAAAAAATCTTAGAAAGTTTAAATGGAAAATTTTGCTCCCTATCCAATCCATAAACATACTTTAAATTATTTTCACAGCACCAAGATACCTCTACATGTTCATACCTATGCTGTACTAAATTAAAGTTATGTAAGATTGTTGCTTCTAGTGAGATGGGGTAATCAGCATCAGACCAAAGCTCCCACTAAGAACATTTAGAAAAGTTGGATTGATTACAGAAATAATACATGTAAGGCATCAGAGATCAGCCAAATAATAAGGACCGAAGGGAGTATAATTTAAGAAAGGCATGACGCTTTCAAATGTGAGCTGAGGCCTTGAGGCTGTCCCTGGAGGTTTCCTGTCAATCCCAGATGCAGCAGGGCTGAGAATATGCTGCTGGAGGACAGAAAGACAGAGGCATGGGACAGGAGTGACAAAGCTGGAGAGTGACAGGACCTCAAATTTCCTCCCCTTGATATTTGCTAAGTTCCAGAATTTCACAGGATAGCAGGTGACAATTATGAGCCCAAACAGGGAAAAGTACAGTGAAACAGCCCCCAGTTTTTCATGATACATAGAAGTCAAGGATCCACGCGGAAGACAGGAAACAGTAGTCCTCAAAGAAAAGGAGAATTGACTCGAACATAATTTGCAACAACTTCCTTGTGCTGGAAGGGCTTGAGAGTAGAGAGTTAGCTGGAGGCTGAATAAGGCTCCTGCAGTGGCCTCTGGAAGATGGGAGACAGACGAACCAGCAGAGATTCTGGCACTTGATCCAGCTCAGGGTGGTAACATTGTGACTTTAAGGGTACTCAAACACAGCCTGTCTCCCCCTCAAGCTAGTTGCTAAATTCTGAAGCTTCACAGGGTATAAGGCTCAAGATCCAATCTGAAGACCTCTGAAAAGTAGAGCAGAAATTCTTGTAGTCTTAGTGCTGAGGAGAAAAGGTTTAAGAGATTCTGAATAAAAACCTAAATAAAGGTGGTCAGCCACTTTGCTTCCTCCACTGTCTGCCTCGCAGAGAAAAGCCTGAACCTCTCTGATGAAAGTAATATAATATGGAGCTTTTCCACCTTTGTTTTAAAAAACACAATGTTTGACTTTCAATGAAAAAATACTAAGCATGCTAAGAGACAGAACATTTTCACTGACAACCAGGAGGAAAAAACAGAAAAGAACAGATATTGTAGATATTTTAAATACAATCAATGAATTTAAAATAACTAAAACTGATATATTTATGCGATTATAGGAAGTAACTAAGTATATAAAATATGGACATGTTGACAAGGAAATTAAAATTGCAAAATAAGAACTATATGGGCATTCCAAAATTGAAAAATACAATATTAGAAATTAAGAACTCAATGGAGGGTGTAACAATAGCTTGGAGACAGCAAAAGATAGGTGGATAAGAAGTAGAAAGCTTTGGTTTAGATATTTTAAATTAAATATCGAAAGGTACTCACTGGATTTTCTGCAGCAATATGACACTCTTAAATCTTATAGCTACTAGTATAGATAATTAAAACTTGTGTTTTTTGCAAATGCAACTGACAAGCCATGACTACATTCTCCTACATTTGTTCAGTTTATGCCTAAGTGGATGGCATGGTACCACCCTATTACCCCAGCTTGCTTCTGCTATCTAGTAGAGTTGTTTTCTTCACATACTGAAACCCATGACTTATCTAGGTCTATAATAATAAAGAACATTGAACAAAGAAAAGCCGTTAACATATTCAGTCATACTCTAGATAAAGACCTCTCTCTTAGGTGAAACTAATATTTGAATTTAGATCCACTTATGTGTCAACATTTCTAAGTGTTCTTGATAACCTGAAATAAAATATAGAGGGGCTTTCAAAATTCTATATTTCCATTCCAGATCATCAGTTATCTTGAGTTTATTCCCTTTTCTGCATTTGCTGGTGCTGCCATTTGCTGGCTGAAGTCTACTCTTGACATAAAAGATAGACATAGCTAGGCCCTGACCAATGTAGCTCGGTGGTTACATTGTCAGCCCATGCACCAAAGGGTTGCAAGTTTGATTCCTGATCAAGGGCACATACCTAGATTGCAGGTTCCATCCGTGGCTCCGGTTGGGGTATGTGCGGGAGGCAACCAATCGATGTGTCTCAGATTGATTTTTCTTTCTCTCTATTCTCCCCTCCCTCTCTCCCTTCCACTCTTTCTAAAGATCAATGGAAAAATCACTTAGGTGAGGAGTAACAACAACAACAACAACAATAAAAGACATATCTGGGAATTTATTTGGTTCACTTTTTTTTTCTTGTTTGGCAATATTAAAAGTTTCCAAGAAGAGCAGTAAATCTTTCTTCTTTCTTCACTTTTTCCTTAATAATATCTATAATTTATAAAGGAAGTGTTCCAGGGATTTACCTATGTGATTTACATTTATTTTTTCTTATTCTCACGGTAACCCAAAGATTGTATTGTTATCACTATTTCAGAGAAGGGAACTGAAGATGAGTGAAGTTAAGTGACTGCTCCAAAGGCAAAAATTAATAATCAGAAAAGTGGGAATTGGATTGAATTTTGTTCAGTCAATTGTGTTGACTAAATTATTTTCTTACTTATTTTCTAACTGGATTTGTTATTTATCCTGTCTTCATTCTAAAGTTTCCATTCAATCACTATTTAGTTTACAAGATGAAATGCCTTCAGAAAGATCACCTCTTTCCCCTAATAATGAATGCTGTGGATAAGGCATAGTGTAGGCCTGCAATAGGTAGGTTCTGATAAGGCCCTCCTCGTTCATGGTAGCAAAACTGAACTATCAGTGAACACCTCAAAGACAAGAATGGATGAATGAGGACTTTGAAGCTGGAAAAACTATATTTTAGTTATCTGATGTATAATTCCTAGACAAATGGGGCTTATTTAAAATTTTTAGAAAGGAGAAACAAAAATTCTAGGATTTTTAGATTTAAAAGAACTTGAATATATGCATATTCAAATTCTAAATTATTACCCAGCAGACATAAAATACCAACCCAACAACTAGGGTTTAGTAATCTGCTGAGAACAATGTTGGTGGCATGAACTATTTAGCTGTCATGTGAGCAGGATTAGGGTATTAATAACTGAATTGCAGCTGAACTTAACTATAATTTTCACCTATTCAAGTTTAATTCCATTAAAATTACATCATGATGTTAGGAAGCTATGAATAAGTTATTTAGGCATATATGACTCACATTTAAATCATCTCTCACAGTCTTATGTAGACTGATCATGTAATTTATCATGTTAACCAGGGTGCTTTGAGAGTGAAAGGAACACTATTTATAACTATGCCAACACAATAGAGCAATCTGGGATAGTCCAAAGCAGAGAGGGATGTGTAATCACCTGATAATAAGCCAAATGAAAACCCTCCTGACTTTCCATTGGAGTCCACACTCAGGGAGTTCTAGTGACCTGGCTCCCAATTCTATATAATAAAAGGCTAATATGCAAATTGATCAAATGGCAGAATGACTGTTCACTATGATGCACACTGACCACCAGGGGGCAGACGCTCAATGCAGGAGCTGCCCCCTGGTGGTCAGTGCACTCCCACAGGGGGAGCATCACTCAGCCAGAAACTGGGCTCACAGCTGGCAAGTGCAGTGGCAGTGGCAGGAGCCTCTCCCGCCTCCGCAGCAGTGCTAAGGATGTCCGACTGCCAGCTTAGTCTGCCGGCTTAGTCGGACATCCCCTGAGGGCTCCCAGACTGGGAGAGGGTGCATGATTTTAATGCACTGGGCTGCTAGTATAAAGAATAAAGAGAAAAAAGTTCTTTACTAGGTACTTCAGTGTGTGAATCATCCTGATACTTTCATGTTCCTTATAAAAATGACCTGGAATAAATAACTCTAGGGAAGCTATGATATTAGATCTAGAAGAAAAGAGGTAAGTTAAAATTAGAGAGCTACCTGGTTAAAAAAATGACAGAGGACTTGGTGCTCCTGATTGGTTTCTTATTAACTTTTAATTAAAATAGTAAAAAAAAAGAAAAGCAACACAAAATAGCAAACATTGGTAATATTGAGAGCATGTGTGTGTGTGTGTGTGTTTGTGTGAGAGAGAAAAAGATGAAGAACACATAGACAAAAGTGAGGAAGAGAAAAGAAGGAGGGAGAGGAGAAAATATGCTGAGGTTTGTACAGAATTTCCAATAGTAGTTATCATTGAGAACAACAAACATGAGTAATAGTTTTGGATGACATTGTATTGAGCATCCTCTGAATCAGACAGAAACACATCATTTCCTCAAATAACAAGGGAAATACTTTGATTCATTCCACATTCTCAGCTTGCTATGACCAAAACCCCAGAGGTGTTCCCCCAATATCATGTGAAAACCTTTTGGACCAACCCAAGCAACAGTCCTGGCTCATGTTCATCCCTACCCATCTCAGTACATATCTATCCATGCACCACATCTCTCAGAACAGAAGGAAGGAGATGTGATGGGTTGTTAGATTCATAAGGAAACACTTTAGAGGATGAAGGGTAGAACTTTGTATAATTTTCCATGTCTTGCATCATACAAAGGAATGCTTATATATTATGTCTGACAACCTAAGTTAATATTATAGGAATTGGGTAGAAGTTCCAATCTCTATTCAGCAAATTCGGATAGGACCAAAAAAAATAAAGATTTCAAAGAGAAAAAAAATTATGGGAGAAATTATAAGAGCCAAGTATTCAGTGATGGCAGAATAAGAAAAATTGACCCACCTACCTAATGGAAATGCCAACCCTGAATCAACCTCAACACCATTCTAATAAAATAAGTAAGTCAACATGTCATAAAGAGGCACTGCCGGAAGATGGTAAGGAGCACTGACTTGATGGGGCAAATTGATAATACAGCTTTTAAAATTAGTTTACTTCTGAAATAGTTGAAAAAGTTACAAGTTATATTCCTGATATATCCAAAAAGATTCAGAAGGAGAAACTTATACAGAACTGTAATAGGTGTTATTAAGGTGAGAATAGGATAAAATGAAAGAATGGAAAAAGTGAAAGCTAAACCAAGTTTGAAGAAAATGAAAAAACCAATAAAAAATTAAAATAGCATTTGAGATAGTAAAGAGCACATAGGAAAAAATTAGATAAAATTTGTCAATGAAGTGGGAAAAATTTTGAGCAAATTTTCCTGTAGTTCCTGAGCAAAATCAAAGATGTGAAAATGATGACCTAGATAATAATAAATATGAAGGACAGAGATATGATCAAAGAAATATACTGTTTCAGAAGGAGAAAGAAAATTATCAAGGACATACATAATTAAATTTGAAAGAAAAGAAAATGTTTTTGAGGTAAAGAAAGATCTGAGCCTAGGAAACCTAAAGCTCATCAAGACACCTGGATAGGCCCTTATAAATTTTTGAACTTTAAAGATAAAAGAAAACGAATGAAGAAAAAGACAAGCTGGCCTTGAAGTTCTTCACTAAGACATCATGCACTCTGAGCGGAATATTGTATATAAGGTGTTTTGCTTTTGTTTGTTTTTTTGATGGACATAACTTTGAATGAAGAATTCTCTTTATAGACAAGTTTCTGTTATTTATATATGCAGGATATAGAGACATATTTTCAATATGCAAACATTTTCTCAGATAAAGAAAATGATCAATATATACTCACTGAGAAAGCAACTGAAATATATTTGCTTCATAAGATGGTTCAATATTCATAATAAAAGGATCGGAAATGTATTGTATAAAAATATTCATTATTTTAATTAAAACTAAACAAATGTAATTGTATTTACAAAATTTAATGTAAATGCAAAAAAATCTTTGAAAAAATGTATATAGAAAGTAATACACTTTAGCACCCATCTTATCTTACCTCATTTTAAAAATGTAACTAGAAATTCGTGCACAGGGGAGGGGGTTGTCCCTCAGCCCAGCCTGCACCCTCTCCAATCTGGGACCCCTTGAGGGATGTCCGACTGCCGTTTAAGCCCAATCCCGGTGAGATCGGGCCTAAACGGGCAGCAGGACATCCCTCTCACAATCCAGGACTGCTGGCTCCCAACTGCTCGCCTGCCTGCCTTCCTGATTGCCCCTAACCACCTCTGCCTGCCAGCCTGATCACGCCCTAACCACTCCCCTGCCAGCCTGATTGATGCCTAACTGCTCCCCTGCCAGCCTGTTTGCCCCTAACTGCCCTCCCCTGCAGGCCTGGTCACCCCTAACTGCCCTCCCCTGCAGGCCTGGTCACCCCTAACTGCCCTTCCCTGCAGGCCTGGTCCCTCCCAACTGCCCTCCTTTGCTGGCTATCTTGTGGTGGCCATCTTATGCCCACATGGGGGCAGGATCTTTGACCACATGGGGGCAGCCATCTTGTGTGTTGGAGTGATGGTCAATCTGCATATTACTCTTTTATTAGATAGGATAGAGGCCTGGTGCATGGGTGAGGGCCAGCTGGTTTACCCTGAAGGGTATCCCGGATCAGGGTGGGGGTTCCCTTGGGGTATGGGGTGGCCTGGGCGAGGGGCCTGTGGTGGTTTGCAGGCCGGCCACCCCCCCTGGCGACCCAAGCAGAGGCCCTTGTATCTGGGATTTATTTATCTTCTACAATTGAAACTTTGTAGCCTGGAGTGGAGCCAAGTCTTCTGCTTGCTCCATGGTGGCAGCCATTTTGGGGGGATTTATGTATCTTCTATATTGAAACTTTGTAGCCTTAAGCGGAGGCCTGGGCTGGCCAGGGTGTGCGGAAAGCTTGGCTTCCTCCATAACCGGGGGCAACCCTAGCCTCCTGCTTTTTCCAGCTCCGTGGCTGCCGCCATTTCTGTTTGGTTTTATGTATCTTCTATCATTGAAACTTTGTAGCCTTGAGTGGAGGCCTAGGCCGGCAAGGGCAGGTGGAAAGCTTGGCTTCCTCCATCGCTGGGGATACCCAAGCCTCCCTCCTGCTCTCTGTGGCCATAGCCATCTTGGTTGGGTTTATTTGCATATTTGCTCCTGATTGGCTGGTGGGCGGGCATGGCTGGTAGGTGTAGCGGAGTTATGGTTAATTTGCATATTAGTCTTTTATTATATAGGATGGTTCAGAGCTCTAGTCACAAATTAAAATAAACTCTCTGGCATTAAATGTCAACGAAATGAGATTTTTTTGGCTGTCAACAAGTCAACAAATGACATGTGCTGACGAGGATGTGGAGAAAAGGGAACCCTCGTGCACTGCTGGTGGAAATGCAGACTGGTGCAGCCTCTGAGGAAAACAGTATGGAGTTTCCTCAAAAAATTAGAAATGGAGCTCCCATTTGATCCAATAATACCACTTCTAGGAATATATCCCAAAAAGTCAGAAACACCAATCAGAAAGAATATATGCATCCCTATGTTAATAGCAGCACAATTTACAATTGCTAAGATTGGGAAACAGTCTAAGTGCCCACAAGCAGATGAGTGGATTAAAGATCTGTGGTACATCTATACAATGGAATGCTATACTGCTGTAAAAAAAAGAAAGAACTCTTACTATTTGAAACAGCATGTATGGATCTGGAGAGTACTATATTAATCGAAATAAGCCAGTCAGAGAAAGATAAATATCACATGATCTCACTCATTTGTGGAGTAGAATAAACAACATAAATTGATGAACAAAAATAGATCCAGAGACACAGAATCATTGAACAGACTGTCAACCCTCAGAGGGAAGGCAAGGGAGGGTGGGCGGGGTGGGGTGGGTTTAGAGATCAATCAAAGAAGTTGTATGCATATAAGCATAACCAATGGACACTGACAATTTTTTTTTGGGGGGGGGGGTGGTGAAGGCTAGGGCTGGGGCAGGCTGGGAGAGAACAATGGGGGGAAAAGAGGACATATGTAATACTTTCAACAATAAGAATTTAAAAAAAAGAATGGAGATTTTTTTGAAGTTGGGATATTTTTGGAGTTTGAAGAATTTACTTAATCACACATTCATGTATTCGTCATCAAGTGAGCAAGTCATCAAATATTTATGGGACACCTGTATGTCAAGTGCTGTGCTAGACATAATGTTTTAGGATAAACAAAACACTGATATATATATAAAGTTGGATAAGTTTATGAAGGAGTAGGAATTAATATTGTGAAGAAGAAAAGTAAACAGCATAATTTGAGTGGTAAAGGTAAGCAATCTAATGTTGTGACCAAATTTAAACTTCATCAGAAGAATACAAAAATGAAATACAAAAATAAGAAAAAAGGGAGGTGGAAAACTTGAAAAACCAATATGGTACACTAGCTACAACAAAAAGTTATAATTGAAAAAGCTACATAAACTCAAAGGCTATGAATCTGGTATTAAAATAAACATTTCTTTAAGTGCAATTAAAATAATCATTTTAACTCAAACAACAGTGGTTAGAAAATGTAACAAAGTAGAAGAAATTTCCCAAAATTTAGAAACTCAAGTAAATAACTGGGAAAATTTATTTCAAAGGCTCAATTTATACTTCACTTGAAAGTATATCCCCAACTAGTAAAATACAAATGCAATAACTATGAAAATAGAGATATGTATTTTTCAAAGTTTTATATAGCCAATATTTCACACAGCACAAGAATATGTATAAATAAAAGCTTTCTGCCAGCCCAGCCAGCCAGTCCTTTTTCATACAGGCAACAGACTGCTGTTAAGTTTTTCACATACCCTAAAATGTTCTATCTAAAAGCACATATATGAGTTTGTATATTCATAAAACTCGTGTATACATATATGTATATATGAAATTATACTTTTCATTTTTATACGAATGGAAGACTTATATACCCAGTGGTCCTACATATTTGTTTTTTTTTTTTTAAAGACTGAACAATGTTACAAATCTATTTGCATCTCCAAAAGATATAGTCATTTATCATAACTTAATTAACTGAAAGAACATACTTGACAACATAAAATACCCAGTCATGATTAAAAATTTTCAACAGACTAAGAATAAAATTTAACTTTTTAAACTTCATATGCTATATGTACAGAAAATCTTAAAGCTAACACCTCAATTAACAATAATAAATATTTTGTATTTTTCAAGAATGAGACAAAGATGTCTACTTTTCTGATACTAGAGTGCCTTGCCAATGTAATAGGGCAAGGAAAAGAAATATGAGGCAAATGATTAGAAAGGAAAAAGTACAACTAACAGTATTCACAGATAGCATGACTACATATTTGAAAACCTCCAATATTACTATAACTAATAAAACTATAATCAAATACCAACCCACATCTAGTAGAATGTAGAATACCACTGCACATCTAGTAGAACATCAATTTTTTAAAATGTATATATTTCCATATGTTTATGTGCATGTATATGCATAGATAAAAAATCTAAAAGGAAATACACCTGTTTCTCTCTGAGTAGGAATATCAGTGATTTTTATGTTATTTAAACTTCCCTATTTCCTAATAAAAAAATCACATATCAGATTTATAACAAGAACAAAACAATAAACCACCCTTAAATTTTTTTTCAAATAAGAACCATGCTGTCATTTGCCATTGAACTATATGCATTTACAAATAGATAAACTTTTGAGGGCCAGCTATATTTTATGTCTTATTTTTTTAATGCCTATATACATAAATAAGAAACCATTATATTGCTTATAGGATTATCTATATCTATATATATAAAAGCCTAAGCGACCATTTGACCATTTGACCGACAGCTATGACGTGCACTGACCACCAAGGGGCAGACGCTCAACACACAGGCATGGAAACATGGAACAGACTGATGAATCTCAGAGGGAAGTGGGGAGGGTGGAAAGAGATTAACCAAAGATCTTATATGCATACTAGAGGCCTGTGCACCAGTGGGGTTCGTTGGCCTGGCCTGCAGGAATCGGGCCAAAACCAGCTCTCTGACATCTCCTCAGGTGTCCTAGATTGTGAGAGGGTGCTGGCCAGGCCAAGGGACCCCCACTGGTGCACGAATCCATGCACCGGGGTTCTAGTTTATTAATAATCTCCTTCCCCCCAAACCTGCATGTCATTCTCCTGTTTTCTAGGATTGCATACATTAAATACTCCATGTAACCTGACATTTGTTGTTTTGTATGTGACTGATTTTCTTCCCAGGATGCTGTAGATTTTTATTCTTTATGCTAGGTATTTAAGATTTTTAATGAGAGAAGTAACTTAGTAAAATATGATAATAACAGCAGTGTAGTCTAAAAAGGAGCATTATGTATGTGCCAGTTACATTCCAAGCACATTGCAAACATCATCCAATATGATCTTTATATGAAATATAAGGTAAGTCCTGTTTTTTTGTTTGTTTTTAATGAAGAAACAGAGAAATAGGGAGGTTAAATATTTCCCCCCAACATATTTTACTCAAAGTCTAACAGTCAGGAAATGGATCCAAACAGTCTGGTCCAAAATTCACTGCTTTCGATTGCCAGGTTGTAAATTTTACTTTTTATAATCATGAACAAAAGTCCAGGGGTCCTCAAACTTTTTAAACAGGGGGCCAGTTAGTTCACTGTCCCTCAGACCGTTGGAGGGCCGGACTATAGTTTAAAAAAAAACAAACTATGAACAAATTCCTATGCGCACTGCGGGCCCGGGATGAGTCGGCTGCTAAGCAGGACAGGCAGCGGCACCTGGCGGGCTGGATAAACGTCCTCGGCGGGCCGCACGTGGCCCATGGGCCGTAGTTTGAGGACCCCTGAACAAAACACTTAATCTCAAAATTCTTTATCTTTTAGAAGTAATTACATAATATATTTTTTAAATGACTTAATGATGTAAAAATAAAATGTATACCCCCCCCAACTGTGTGGTTGTGACAAGTAAATGATATGATATAATTTATCTAAATGTTCTTGATAACACAATGTGCTATGGATGATTCTATTCCTCCAAGTTCCAAATTTGCTCTCTGTGGCCCCACTAGCAATGCTGGAATGCTTCTCCCCTGCCAGCTGGCAAAATAGTAAGCTTCCTCAGTAGAGGGCCCTGGAGGGATCCTGAAGAGAAACAGTCCTTGGTTTCTTGCATCCTGTCTCCTGGCTCCTTAGTGCTTTGTGGCCAGCAACATATGGCACCTTTCTGTGGTACCTCCCCCAGCACCCCGTGAGTTTCCCAGTGCATCCCCAGTGAACTGCTCTGCCAACCACTGGGCACCAGCAATGCCCTCTCCCGATAGGTCTAGATCTCAGTCTTTCAGGGCAGGGGACCATTTCCAGATCATTTAAAAATGGAAACATATTTGACACATAACATTGTGGAAATTTGTATAACATGCTGATTTGATGCATATGTATGCAATATGATTGCCATTGTAATCATGGCTAGCACCATTGCTAGCACCTCTATCAAGTACTGTAATAATTATCATTTATTTTTGTGGTGGCAATAATTAAGATCGGGTCTCTTAGCAAACCTGATGTTTATATACAATATTGTTGTCTATAGTCACTATACAATGCATTAGATCTCCAGGACTTATTTATGTTCCAGTTGCAAGTTTGTACCCTTAAACGCCTCTCCTACTACCCCATCCCAGCCCCTGGTAACCACCATTTTAATCTTGTTTTTACAAGTCCTTTTTTATTTTTAGATTCCACATATGAGTGCTATTATACAGTATTTGTCTTTCTCTGTCTGACATCTCACTTACATATGTCCCCAAGGCCCATCCATATTGCCGCAAATGACAGGATTTCCATCTTTCTCATGCCTGAATAATATTCCATTGTATCTATACACGACAGCTTCTTTATCCATTCATCCATTGACAGACACTTAGGTTGTTTCCTTATTATCTTGGCTTTTGTGACTTAAGCTGCAATATACATGGGAGGGCATATGTCTCTTCAATATCCTGTTTTCATTCCCAGAAGTGGAATTGCTGGGTCATATGGTAGTCCTATAGTAAATTTGTTGCAGAACCTCTATATTGCTTTCCATAGTGGTTTTACCAATTTACATCCCCACCAACAGTGTGCAAGAGTTGCCTTTTCTCCGCATCCGCACCACCACAGTTATTTCTTCTTTTCTTGATGATAGCCATTCTAATAGGAGTGACCGACTTGTTTTCTTCTTGCATACTCTATGTAATTCCAGAGGTAAAGACTGTTTCCTATATCTGTATTTGTTAGAGTTTTCTTTACTCCTTGGTACCCAATCCTATTACTCCTATCTCCTGCAATAGTTAATATTTCTTTATTTTAAACTTTCCCTGTTCAAATTACTGTATAGTTCTTGTCTCCTGATTGGAATATTACTGACAAAACTATTAAGTGCAATGATATATAAATGGCTATTTTGTGGCTGAATAGCCTATACATGTATTTATAGTTATCTCACAACACCTCAGTCTTAAAATTTCCAAGTTTCAATAATCTCATTCATATGCTGGAAATAATAACACCTACCTCAAAAACTAAGGAGTAGATAATGCAATGTTTGTGAAAAAGCTTTGCATATTGTGAATGCACAATAGAAATTAAGTTATTATTACTAGATGGCACACTGGGAGTGTGGACCCATTTCTGTCCTGCCATTGTTGGATACCCAGGGCCTCTCACAGGACCTGGTACACAGTGGGTGCTCATTAAATGTTGGTTGAACAGATTCATGAACACATTGATATTGCTCCACTTCATGCTTGTCATGTCCATTTGAATTAAATTTCAAAATGTCATGTAAGTAAAACCAGTGCTTTCAATTTTGCAAAGGGTAAATATCACATGATAAAAATATACTTAATATCCTTCAACTGCATCCCAAAATATTCTAGAATCTTGCTGCAAGCACACTAGAGTTTTATAAACAAGGACAGAAATATGGAGACAAATATGTAATCTCAGAAAGAAAACTTTGGCACTCTGTAAATTAGCTATTTCCAGGATCATTTGTAAGAATGTTTACCTTGTAACCTAATTAAGACACAGAATTGACTACAATTTTCCCATTGTTATCTTTATGTGCATTGTAGGTTCTGATGGCAGGTTGTTTCTTATAGCATAACTACAACACTGTTTTAAGTCATTTATTACTGGTAAGTGGAGAAATAACTTCACATTTGATGCCCTTTATTTTCAGGGAGAAGAGAAGGAGTTTTCATATTTTTTTTCACTCTGAATCGCCTCTTCTACAGTATTTTTATCAAAAGTCCTTGAAAGATATCAAAATATGTTACCATGGCCAGACGAAGCAGTACAAATCTTTTTTCTTACATCGAGTGTGGGCTTGTATACTCATATACTGCTTGTTCTGCCTAGTACAACATTTTTCATGATTTTCCCAGCAGCCTTGTCAAGGAATTTCATAGTTTTCTTCCTAAGAGCATGGAATTAATAGCACTACACAAGTTATGTTGATTGTAGGGGGAAAGAAAGGCAAGGATTCTGAATTCCCAATACTTTTGCTTTTTTAAAAGTAGTGAAATATCACTTAATTTTAATTCCCTCCCTCCCTCCACCCTCCCTCCCTCTCTCCCTGCCTCTCTCTCTGTCCCTCCCCTCCTCGTGCTTCTAAAAAAAATGAAGACAAAGGGTAGCCTCCAGCTATTATTCATGTATGTTTACACAGTGTGGGCTTCTTCCCTTTACTTCATATAAATGAAGAATGACATCTCTAAAAAAAATGGATACAGACTTTGAGATATAGGGACATCCCAGTGAACATGCTAGGATCAAATGCTATACCAAGCTAGACACCCAAAACATATATTTGTTTTATGAAATACAAAACAACAACATAAAAAGATATATAAATAAATACGTGAATGAGTGAGTGAAAGTTCAGAGGATATGAGAAACAGGTCAGCAGTACATGACTAGAGACACTGGGCTCTCTCATGAGTCCACCGCTTTTTTCAAAAATGTCATTTGAATGTCTCAAACTGCTTTGTGTCTGTCGCTATCGAGAATGCTTGTTTTCATGCCTTTATTGCACTTGATGAATTTTGTTGTAAGTAAAAAAGCATAGTAAAATTTTAAAGCAACACTTGATTTATTTATATTGGGAATTGGGGTATGTGCAAGAAAGATTTGTACATATTTAGACTGTGAATTGAAAAAAAAAATTAAAAAGTTCTAATAAATGCAATGGTGCTTGGAAGAGGGAGACTAAGAGATGTCACTTTCACTATCTTTAAAGTGTTAGCTGAGAAGTGCCTGTTTCTCATCCATTTTTATCGATTGACCAAAAAGCTATTCATATTTTACTTTAATTGTTATTGTAGGTTGACAGGTAAGTTTCTCTTACTCTTCAAGCCTCAGTCATTTAAAAGAAATTCTGTTCACATAAAATGTGGAAATGGCAGACTCTATTTGATACAATGTTTTTGCAGCATTTCCCATTTAAGTTTATGCCTCAAAAGCATAACCCATAACTGATCACCTTATCAAAAACTAGTAAGTCATGTATTCACCCAAATAATATTCATTGAATGTCTACCAGGCACTGAGAATGCAAGTGCCACCTGCCTTGCACTTAATGAACTTACAATTATTTATCAATTCAAAGAACTTGGAAACATCTTAGAAAGATGCTTTAAAATTAATTCACTCTAATTACATCTTACTAGTGGCCCGGTACACGAAATTTGTGCACAGGGGTGGGGGTGTCCCTCAGTTCAGCCAGCATCCTCTCCAATCTGGGACCTCTGTGGGATCAGGCCTAAACCGGCAGTCGGACAACCCCCTCACAATCGGGGACTGCTGGCTTCTAACCGCTCACCTGCCTGCCTGCTTGATTGCCCCTAACCACTCTGCATGCTGGCCTGCTTGCCCCCAAATGCAACCCCTGCCGGCCTGCTCTCCCCCAACTGGTCCCCTCTGCCAGCCTGCTCGCCCCCAACTGCCCCCCCCCCCGCCAGCCTGATCACCCCCAACTGCCCTCCCCTCCTGGCCTGATCAAACCCTAACTGCCTCTGCCTCGGCCCCGCACCATGGCTTTGTCCGGAAGGACGTCTGGAAGGTCTCATAAGTATATTACCCTTTTATTAACATAGATAAAGAAGTTTTATAGCATGCACTACCCTTAGCTGGCAAACTAAATCTGTGTTTTACATTTCTGTTACACATAGTGCCAGTTAGAGTGCTATGAGGTGTACTAAGTTATTTTCACATAACATTTCAGGCAATCTCTGCCTTAGAGAATGTTATTATTAGCTTTACTATTTTAAAGGGTAGGAATCTAAAGCTTAGAGTGGTTAAGTAACTTGCTCAAGGTCACACAATTTGTACATGCCAAATTCTGGATTTAACCTGGGCTTTCCTACCACTAAAGTTCATGTTTAACTATTTTATCACATGAGTCTTTATATGAAAGAGCATATTCTGATATGCTCACAAATGACAACCATGTTCAATGATTCTAGTACTTCAAAATTAATTAACTAGTTAATTAATTTTACATATATTTTTTATTGATTTCAGAAAGGAAGAGGGAGGAAGAGGGAGATGGAAACATCAATGATGAGCAAGAATCATTGATCAGCTGCCTCCTGCACGTCCCACACTGGGGATCGGCCCACAATCCTGGTGTGTGCCATGACCTGGAATGGAACCACAACCTCCTGGTTCATAGGTCGACGCTCAACCACTGAGCCATGCCAGCTGGGCAATTCATTTATTTATTCAATAAGCATTTTGAACATATGCTCCACACGGGGCACATATTGGTATGCAATTATGAATAAGAGATAAATCATAACAGTGTAGAACATGCCAGAATCATCATACAGATATCTGCAGAAGTTGCCTTGCAGTTGGAGGAGGGGTTTCATTTGAGGGAGCATCTGTAGAAGACAACCTGGAATCACTTTATCTGTTATTCTAATGCCAGTGGCTCAGAATATCAACTTCCCTGTAAGCCATCTAAGCATTTTCCATTGTGTAGAATCTTGTACTTCTCAAAGTGATTACATGCGGAGGCAGGGAGGGTATCAAAGTGATGAGTAATTCTCTACGACCCATTTTCTCTTACTGAAATAGCTATTCACACCTCTAGGGCTGAGGTGTCCATTATACTGTTATTCTAGTCCTGATTAACCATGATTCAACTTGTCTTTGCTCTTCAATTACAGTTTACGTTGGGCCTAGAACACATATCAAACCTAATGCTGTGAGGAAGTAAAAGATTGTATATGTAAAATTGAAACCTTAAAAAAGATGTGACAATATCCAGCTGGTCTCAAAAGTAAGCTGGAGCTGAATATCTGGAACATTCCTCTCATAGAAAGAACAGCCAGCCACAAGGAGTTTACTGCAGGCATTGCTAAAAATTAATTTACAAATATGACAACAGGCAAACAGAGTTGATTCACTCTACAATCATTTGCCAGCCTACTAACACATGAACAGTTCAAAAAATATCTTGTCAGACTTAAGAGCTAATTATTTTGAAATCTAGTTAGAAATTGAATTTTTAAAATTTTGTTTAAATGGTTCCTTCGTCCCGAATAATGCCATAGCAACCTCTTGCACCCAGTTTTCTTCTATTTCTCTCACAATTTGTAATGACCTATTTTGTTATGGGTTTACGTACTTAATGTCTGCTTTCCCCACCAGAACAAAAGCCTCATTTGAGTAGGAGCCACATTTTTATTAACCATGGTATATCTGGTGCCTGGTACCCATAGCTGTTTAATTAATTTGTTGCTTGAATAAATGAATATAGTGATTTCTATAATTCTATTAGCACTTACCTTAGTATTTTTATATGTCTATCAGTCTTCTACACTAAACTGAGCTCCCTGAAAGCAAGATTAGTCTTAACTCATATTTGTGTCTTCTGAGTCTAGTGTATAAGAGATGATCAATCATTGCTTGTTAAATGAATTAATTTAACCCAGATGTTACAACATTGCTTCATTCACACAAAAAACTCCAATACATCATTTCCTTGAATGACTATGTGGAGAGAGAGGGAGGATCCCAGGATCTACCTGAGAATAGTTTTATTTCTCTATGTCTAAAGAGATTTTTGGCTAATCTGAACTTTTACTGTACCTTTTGTTTGTGTCCTTGTGCTTATATTGTTAGCTACTTCCATATTTACTGGCCCATACTCAAAACTCAAAATTTTGATCCCATTCCAGCCCAATTCCAACCTCTCTCTGAACACAGGATAGATCTTGGTACAGGTGAGCTGCTGAGATATAGTGGAATTTCCCTTAGTAAACAAAAGTCCAAGAAAACATAGTTTACCAGACTAGACAAGAGTGCACACACATAAAAACAATCACGTGGGGAGTTTATAAAAATGCACCGATAGGCAGAGATTCTAAACACATGAGATTAGGCTACATTTTGCTTTCAACTGTAGCCTGCACTGAGAAATCTGCATTTTAACAACCATGCAGGGAAATGTTTTCAGACATGCAGGGCCAGATGGTAAAACCTGAGAGTTCAGAGAGGGTGTTTCATGCATCCTTGCATTGTCAGTGCCTACACCTAACACCTAACTGGTGTTCACATCTTCCCTTAAAATATAGATGTCTATGCTTCCTTGAAAACTGTTTTCTCATGAACTGTCTTCTTTTTTAACCTTCTTCTGCCCCCAAATTCATTTCCTATTATTTCTTATCTGGTGCTATGTACTAGCCTCAATAGGAATTCAGCATTTTGACTTATATTTAATAACAGCCTTTTTTTATGCCATTAACAACGTCCAGTATCACTTAAGATATCTAAATTGTTTATTAAGAGCCAGTTGAAATGCAAACAATTTTGGCACAGCCCTAGAGCCACTGAAACCCAGGCCAGATTGCTTAATAAGTGAATAAAAATTGAATTAACTCCTTTGCAAACCTATAAAAGAATCTAGACTTTGTTCGTCAGACAATGAACTTTCATAAAATGAACTATGCCTGAAAACAGATTTTATTTCAAGTTACATGATTTTATATTAACCTCTCCTAAAATACTTTCTTTATTATCATTTTTAAACTTAAAAATGTTTAAAAATCTACCATCAAATTGAAAAGAAATTGAAACAACAATGGTGTCTAAACAATGTGGAATCAAATCAATAAAAAAGTCAGTTTCACTGCCCAAATGACCACATTTTAATATTATTTTTTCTTTGTACTGCTATTATAAAATTTAAACTTAACTTTTTACAGCTTTTTATAATTTTTAAGCACAGGTATGCCACTTATAGTACAATGAAAATTTTAGTATCTTTAATAAAAAAGTTGGCACATGCTTAGGAATTTTTCTATTTTTTAAGTTATTCTATCTAATTTTTTAAATTATTCTATTTTTAAATTACTTTCTTTTTAAAGTTAAATTTAAAATGTTCTATTTTAAATTAGTAATACACACATGCTTTCTTGCTGTAAAACATTAAAGTAGTACAACAACCTAACAATACATCTTAGAAACCTTTCTATGTCAGTACTATTTGAACTATATTATTCTATGTAATATTTCGTGGTATAGTTGAACCATAATTTATTTAACCATTCCTCAATTGATAGACATATAAATAGTATTTAATTTTTCTTTCATAAAATCAATACTGCAATAAATATCCTTCATCATTAAAGACTGTACTCACTTGCAGTATCACATTTACATAAGTAGATAAATCTTGATGTAGAATATTTGGTATGTCATTTTGAATTTTAATTAACACTGTTAAATTGTCTCTCTTGAAGACCATACCATTTCATTACTACCATCAACAGTGTATAAAAGAGTCTATTTCTGTATATATCCTAAAAATGTAAACTGTCATACAACTCTTTTTATTCTTATAAAATGCTGAATCACGCCAAAACCGGTTTGGCTCAGTGGATAGAGCGTCAGCCTGCGGACTCAAGGTCCCAGGTTCGATTCCGGTCAAGGGCACGTAGTTTGGTTGCGGGCACATCCCCAGTAGGGGGCGTGCAAGAGGCAGCTGATCAATGTTTCTCTCTCATCGATGTTTCTAACTATCCCTCTTCCTTCCTCTCTGTAAAAAATCAATAAAATATATTTAAAAAATGCTTAATCACATTAATTTTTATTCTCCTAATTCATAGTAGTGGTCTTCACATTTTCCTATTATTATTATTATCTAATTATAGTTTTTCTTTCATTTACTTTGTTCAATTTTAAATTTTATTGTCTCTTCTTTGGTAGATATTTTCCATGTATCCTGAATATGAATGTTTAATGTTTTGTTGGTTACTTATGCTGTAATATTTTCTTTCTATTTTTCTAGCCTTTTAATTAGTTAATATATTGTTCATAGAATAGTTTATATTTTATTGTTATAATAATTGATCTCATATTTTCTCTTTCTGTTTTTAATGTTTCTTGTTAATTCCTTTTTGCTTTAAAGTAATAAATAAATCTCTAGAATTTTTCTAATATTTGATAGGTTTTGAGTCTTCTGTTTAGCTCTTTATACCAACCAGAAGAAATTTTGTGTATAATGAAAGACGGGAACTTTTTGTTAATGGCAGGCAATTATTCAAGTTCTAGTATATCTATTTCCAACTGACTGGAATATTAGATGTTTTATAAACTAAATTCTATAACATACAGATTTATCTTTCCAGAATCTCTAATTTATACCTGATGCCTATGTAAATGTAGTTCTGCATTGTTATATTTGTTGACTTATATATAGCTTTGTTTCTCGTCTACATTGTGATTTTTTGATGGTGAGTTCATGTTTACTGGAAATTTATCTTTGGGACATTTTTGAGGCCCTGGTTGAAAGTGCATTCCTCTACATGTTAACTATTGTTGATGAATATTTGTACTGTTTCCTGTGTTTAGCTATTATAAATAAATGCTGCTATGAAGATTTTTCTATAGGTCTTTGGCTCACACATATACACATTTGTGTTGAGTACATATCTAGGATGGAATTATTGGGTAATAGGATATATGTATGTTCAGCATTAACAGATATTGACAATCATCTTTCAAGAGTAGTTATACTGATTTGCACTCTCACCATCAATGCATGAGAGTTTTAGTTGCTCCATATCCTCCTCAGCACCTGGTATGATCCATTTTATTCATTTTAGACATTCTGTTTGTGTACTGGTATCTCATGATTTTAAATTTTATTTCCCTGCTGACTATGATTAAATAACTTCTAACATGTTTAAAAAAGTGCATCCCTCTACAGAGGATTTATATTTTGCTTTTACTAGCTATTTATCAACCTAAATCCATTATAAATTAATATTAAAATTTCTTAATAGTTTTTGGTTTATAATATAACGAAAAGTAATGGGCCAAGTACTCTGACGCCATCTTCCCATAAGGCAATATGCCATTGTTAGGGATAGAGAGTGAAGAAATTTAAGCAATGAGTCAAAGTATTGTGACAGGATGATGTAAAATAGGTTTGGAGGTGGTGTATTAAATCCTTCCCTGATGTTTATGAAAAGCAATGGTCTCATCAAGTCACTAGAGAATGATTACCTCTCCCATAATAAATCTGGAACTAGAATGTTAAGTGCTGAAATATTAGAGCAAATAGACTGTTAAACAGAATAAGTTTCCTATTGTGTTTGGCAAGAACTGATATGTTTTTGTTTTTTTGTAAATACATGATCTTTAAAAAATGGAACAACTGGCCTTTTGTGTTAGGCAATACAAAGTTATGTGGTATTCTTCAAGAATTCCTGAGACCCTTTGGCTAGAACTTTGTGTACCTTCTAACTGAGGTCTCATATACTATTTCATCAGTTTGGAAGTTGCAAATAAAGAATCCTAACTGGGACATGCAGAATTTATTCATAGAACATTATTTTAGCCCCGTGCCCGTATTTATAGATGTGGAAAAAAAGTCAAATATAGAAACATGTAGCTCTTTGTAAATGTAACGCTACAAAGAAAAAGTCCATGTGCTATTACTACTTGGGTTTTCACATTTATTATTAATAAGTTATTATTTGTATAATTCACCATGGACACTATATATTTTAAAGGGCATGCAAAGCTATATTAACCAAAAATAAGAAATTATGTTTAAAAGTTAAATATTTATGTAAGATATTTCTAATATTAAATGTCCATAAAAATTGTTATGGATAAAATACACATTTTAAATAAGATTATTTGGCTCAAAATCTGAATATACAATTTAAAACTTCATAAACCTTGAAAACTGGATTTTTAAAATTGATAATTAACTAATACACACCATGTCTTTTATTTCTCTTCCCATATCTGGGACTATCTAGAGCTTAGTATTGTCCCTAGAATGTTAGCTTTTAGCATGGTGAAAAATAGCCCAAATCCACTCTCTCAATTTTGTAAACATTGTTCAAATATGCCAATGAACATTTTCATCAATGCTGAAAGCACAAAAATCAAGTCTTCCTTTTTTATTCAAACCATCTTTTATAACCTGGTAGCTAAGTCTAATTAACCTGAAATTTTCACCACCTCCCACCTACCCCAACTCAGAATCTAGCACCCACTCTGGCTCCAGCTTATGGGGATACAAGGACATTTATTGAAATGAACCACTAAGCATCAAACATATGGAAGTATCCCTATTCCCCTCAAATTCCTTACTTTTAATGCCCCTTTATGATTTTGCAGAATCTACCTGGAGTGGTCACCATTTCTCCTATTCCCTTTCTCACACATCTCTTCCTTCTGTTCTAGCTGAACTTCAGATCATGCTTCAAATCACTGGGGAGCTTGCGGGGGGGTGGGGTGGGGGGGGCAGAATTAAAATAAAAAGAAACTCAGCACTTCTATGAAGCATCTCTGGGCCCAGTTGCTTCCTATGTGTCTTTCTACTGTAGCACTGTCATCTTCTAATAATCTTCTAATACTGATGTGTTTATGACTCTGCCTCCTTTCTTACACTATGAGCTACTCAGGAGCAGGGTCTGTATCTTTACATATCCAGCTCCCCAATAACAAGCACAGAGGCAGGTGCATAGTACGTGTTCATTTACTGAGTTCACAGGTGTTGTTACTGCTTCCCCATTGTGTTAGTTTTTGACACCAAAAAAGTTCTTTAATAATTGGATTCTAGCTGCTTCTCAAAAGCTCCATAGAACTGCTTTATTATTTTTTCATTTTTCTTCCTCTATTCCTGCTTTTGTTTCTCTCCCTTCTTTTCTCTTCCTTCCTCCCTCTCTTTTCCTCTCTGCCTCTCTCTTCTTCTTTTCATCTCCCCTTTCATTCAAAATCACTGCTTCAAAGAAAGAAGTTTTCTTAGTCATGTACTAATCCGTAGTGACTGCATTTTTAATCCTTAAACCCAGCTAGGATTACTTCACACAACACCTGTTAACAAACTTGCCCAGTGGGGACCTACCACATTTGTGAACCTCTAACGCTGCCTTTATTTTGGAACACTGACGGTCATGTGAACTGTGCCAACCTGGATAAACACATGGAATCATGAACTTAATTTAAGATGTGGGGTTCTTGTGTTTCATCTTTGTACTGACATTCTAATTTCAAACCTATTAGGTAACAATTCTCATGTCCCTTTTCCTGGAATAACCAAATCCTGATTTGGTTCCCATGTATGGGCTCCAAGTCTTCAGCCAGCCCTGTGATTCTGCCTACACACCTTTCCTCCTATCTGGGCCTCTCCTATGAAGACCAGAATAGAGTGATAAATAACCCAAATGTATAGGACACATATTGAGAAAAAAAGGGAGATGGAGTTCTACACACTTGGCATTGGTGACAGTGGTAAGATATAAGGGTTTTGATGACAAATGTCTTTCCTCTGCTGCTAGTAATTGCAGAGAAACTAGCAATATAATTGCTTCAACTATGCGGCCTGGAATCACCCAGGAAGGATTCTGCCTTAAATCTTCCTGGATATATTTGTATTGAACACATTAAAGATATGACTTTGTATGCTTTTAAGAATAAAGATAAAGAGAAAATATTTTATTCAAGTCTTTGCTTAAATGTCATCTTTCTGTTGTGGCTGATCATGACCATCCTAATTAAAATTTCAAACCTCCACCAGGCCCCATCCCCTCTATCCTAGTCTATAGTTTTTATATCACCTACTAGAGGCCTGATGCACAAAGATTTGTGCAAGAATAGGCCTTCCTTCTCCTGGCTGCCGGCACCTGGGACCCGGGCCTTCACTCTGGCCGCTGCCTTCCACCTTTGCTCTGGCCCAGAGCCACCTTCCACCTTCACGCGCTGCCCAAAGGCCTGATGTGGCTGGGGCAGGGCAGAACGCCTGCCTGCGTCGTCACCCTGGTGATGATGCAAGCATCCCAGCCAGGCCACCACCATCTTTGTCGTGTCAATTTGCATATTTCCTCCTTATTGGCTGTGGGCGTCACCATCTTTCGCAAAGTGATGGTCAATTTGCATATTCTGTCTTTATTAGATAGGATTACCTTCTGAGATGTAATTTACTTCTTCACTATTTTTATTGTTCATGGTGTGTTTCTCCCTTTTAGAATTCAAGCTGCATGAGGACAGGGGTTTTCTTTTTTCTCTTTTCATCTTTTATTTATTGATGTCCCCAAGCATGGAGAATTGTACCTGGCACATATAGGCACTCAATAAATAGTTGCTGCTCAGCCCATGTGACTCAGTGGTTGAGCATCGACCTATGAACGAGGAGGTCACAGTTCAATTCCCAGTCAGGGCACATACCTGCGTTGAGGGCTCAATCCCTAGTGTGGGGCCTGCAGGAGGCAGCTGATCAAATGATTCTCTCTCACTGTTGATGTTTCTGTCTCTATCTCCCTCTCCAGTCCTCTCTGAAATTAATAAAAATATATTAAAAAACTAAAAATAAATAAATACTTGCTGAATGAATGAATGGACTAATGAAAACAGCATGTCAAAAAATATTCTCTAGGAATAAATAGACATTTCTGACTCTATAGTCAGAATGTTTATAAACAATATTTAGTTCTTTCCAATTGAGAGGAGGTAAAATGAATGAATTATTTTCAAGAGAAATATTTACATTTGTTTTTCTCTTTCTTTGATGGCATCATGTTTTAAAATTAAGTATGACCATGAACAAGATCAAAATGAGTTCCCGGGATTTTGAATATTAATCAGTGGACATTTTTCTAGGATTCCAAGGGGCTGATTTTTAGCGACCATGTGAAAGATCTCCTGAATAGACCTTTTATTACAATTTCCTCAGAATAGCAAACTCCCAGCTGCCCCTTCCACTAGAGCCCATGATTTAACTCTGGAATTCGGTTTGAGTCACTGACTATAAAAGTGACTGAAGGAACATGCGGGAGTCATTGCAATAGTGCAGGTAAAACCCACTTTAAGAAACAGATCAAACTGATCAGACAATTTTGATATAACAAAAGGGTTCTTCACTTTGTAGATTGTCACCTCAGAAACATTTAAAATACTTTAAAAATATATAAAATTATTTAAAATATATTTACTAATGAAATGTCTCCCATGGAAATTAAAATAACATGCAGTTTCACAGGAGATTGTTCCAGGCACGAGAGAAGGTACAGTGGGTAAGAAAACAAGTCTGGAAGCAGAAGCCCGTGTTGGGAGTCTTAGGTCCATCGTGGTGTGTCAGGTCCAGAGATTAGGTCTGAAAGCCCGTCCTCTGAGTCTCATTAGAGAGAACAAATCAGTCAGAGCAGAAACAATCGGGCCGGTGGCTAGAGCTGCTGTGACTGAATGCCTGATTTATTTATGTTTCCAAATGAAGCCTTTTTAAAAAAAATTAAATGAATGGTTCTATTAATTTTAAAATATCCTTTTACTGCATTTCACCGAACTTTGTTGACCTTAAGTATTTAGAGAATGGTGTGCTCCTGACCTGAGAGGATTCATATTCCTAAGACAATGAAGCTCTAGAAAAGATGATATGGAAAACACAGAGCTTCCCAGTAGATATTTGTAAGCCTGTGATAAAATCATTGTTTTTCAGCACGTTGAACAGGGACATGAATAAAACTACTTTTTCTTAATTTTATCACTAGGAAATACTAGAGAAGAGACCATCACTAACTCTTGAAGGCAATCTTTTTTTTTTTTTCAATGTGTGGATTATTGCTACATAGTTGTTTAATTATTTTGCTGAAATGAATTCTCTGTACACTTATTCACATACATTTTAATAAAGGCAAATGTTCAGAGAAAAGATAACATAAAATGAATAAGTAGCTTCTAGATCCCTTCCTATGAGAAGGGTGAACAAGGATCCCCTCGGAGAAATGACATTTGCTAAAATTGTGTTGTCCAAAACAGTGGCTATTTAAAGTTAAATTAATTAAAATTCAATAGAAGTATCAATTAAGTTGCTGTGTTACACTAGCAACTTTTTGAGGGCTTAATAGCCACTAGTGGTTACCACCTTGAGTAGCACACATATGGGACACTTCTATATCACAGAAAGCATTGCTCTAAAATGTCTGATTTTAAGGGAAAAATCAGGTATGTAAATAGCAACCACTCACACACAAATACATATACTGCACATACATCAATTACTTTAGCAACATTAATAATTGAATTGATCTCACCACTTAAACAGAAGTGGAAAATGAAAAAGAAAAGAACCCTCAGGTTGTTTTGTAAAACCTGCCAGAGAAGATGAATAGCCATTATAAGAATAAAAAATAAATTTAGCTTTAATGGAGCAGAGTAAAAAGAGAAATACAGCAGGTAATTCCTAAGGTTTATTACAAAAGTCTTAAAAGTGCAACTTTGAATGCATATTTTACTTGTTAGTGTTTTACACTTTGATAATTTAGAATATTAATATTATGGTTTGGAGAATAAAAGTGAAAAGCAGGTAATTGTCATATTTTAAAAATCCCAAGTAGTTTAAACTTGAAGAACATTACCCAAATCACCTGTGCTATTTGAAGCATCGTTTGATCCAGAATTTTTCAGCAGAAAATAATAGAATTTTACTTTACATACAGGTGAAGCAAACTATGCAAATCAGTATCTAAGACTCTGAATATTCCCTTTACAATTTACTGGTCTTAAAATATCTGAAGGAAATTCCATAGATCAGATTTTTATATAACTACAATACAGTTAGTCAAAAACATTTATATGAATTTATTTATTTTTCTTTCAAAACTATCACGTCACCCAAATTCATCTAATTGTGGATTTGTCATGCTTGGCATTTAATTTCCAGTGAGCCAAGTCTTCCTGGAATCACTGAAAGAGCTGTTACAGTATATCCCAAAGAAAACGTGGATAGAATACACCAGCATGTACAGGAAGCACCATGATTTACTTGACACCAATACGATGAGGAAAATTGAACAGATCTAATCAGGGTGGGTGGTGAGAGCAATTAAACACAACCTAGGAGTGGGTCAGCGAGCATAGGAAGGAGAGTGGGGGAATGCTAGGCCTTTCTGTGCTGCTACCCTGAACGTGTAGTTGAGGATAAAGGGGTGGAACTAATCCCACAACCACCTCTGTTCCTGAGTTTTGAGATGGAATCATCAATTTACATTGATTTGACTAAATTCTAAAAGTGCAGAAAATTAGGTAGCTATATTTTAATGATCTATTGTAAGTTTATTTTTTTAAAAAATTCTACTGTTTATGAGAGCATACATAGTACCTTCAAGTATGAAACTGTTGAGGGTAGTTAAAATGTTTAACTAGTAAGTGAAGCTATCAATTCTGGAAGCCTAGATTCAGGCAGAAAATCCATAGTGTCCTGATTGCAGAGTGAAAGCAAAAGGTTTTAATAAGAAAGAGCATAGGAATAATTACATGAAAATAAGAGAAAAAACACCCTGTTGGTGCTGACAAGCTGACTCTTGGCTATATGTGATCCGTTACTGATACTAGCTTCAGACAGGAGCTTCATAATCATCAGTCCTTGGGACCAGGATGTCTGCTTTCCTGCTGTCTTTACGAACAATTGTGCTTTGGTCCAGCCCAAAGGTCCAGGGGACAAGACAAGCATTGCAGTTCTTCTGGAATATCAGCTCCGCCCCATTTTAAAATGGTTCCACTTATGTCATTTATCACAGTGCTATGTTCACCCTTAATTCAATATTCCCGTCCTGTGTTTTTAAAATACCTGGAAATTTTCAAAATACCTGGAAATTTAACTCTGAGGTCATTCTTACATTTAAGTCAGATCTTGATACTAAACAATGGGTACCTTCCAGAATACCTTTTCTAAGCTTGTAACACAAAGGGCTTTTGAAAGCCTTTGCATGGAAACCAAAGAAAACACAGGAGAGAAGTAAGGTGACATGAGTGGAGTTCATTTCATGTAATTTTGATCAGTTTGCCAACCTCATATTTGCTTTCCTATGCTAAGATCTCCTTGGGCCAGTGTCATCAGAACATAAATCATTCCCTGCAACTTCCCTTTTTAGACCTCTGCTAATCTAATTCTTTTGCATTTAGCCAAGTGCACATAAAGTTTAATCACAGGCCAGAAATATGTGGAGTAAATTCCTCAAGACTAATACTAATCATATTAGGATATCAACTGGGCATACAAAAATGAATTAAAAATGAAAGATAGAGATTGAGGTGGCAGTTTACATGTAGTTAGAAATCCATGCCCAGTTCATCATTAGCAAACTCTCCTTTATTCTTCCCACACCCACCGCCCACTCCAAATTACATTCAGAAACCAACTGGAAGCATATGTAAATGACGCTGAGGTTCAGTCTGAACACTATAGTTTCTCACACTTTAATGTGCACCCGAGTCAGCTGAGGATCTTGTTAAAATGCAGATCTCAATTCATTAGGAAGAGTGTGGGGCCCAAGGTGCTGCATTTCTAATGCGCCTCCAGGTGATGCTCATGCTCTGACTTACAGATGCAGATGAAACTTGAAATAGCAAAGTTTTAAAGCAGAGTACCATTTGCTTTCCCAAATTGTGAACTGTCTGTCATTTTCCATAGACTATGTCACATTGCTCATGCTGACTGGCAACTTGACAGTTAGATTTATATATATATATACAGAAAATGATGTTCAAAAAGTTGTACTAATTATGATAGTTAACAGACATCACAAACACTAAAATATGCATTACTTGTCTAAAATGGAAAAATCCAGAATGTGACTAATCAGAAGTGATAAATGATATCTGTGTTTTCCAATAAATTATTTATATTTTGCACTTTTGTCATAGTTGACAATTATATTAATAGTGTAATTTCTAAC
The DNA here is from genome assembly GCF_963455305.1 of Plecotus auritus. Classification (NCBI taxonomy): domain Eukaryota; kingdom Metazoa; phylum Chordata; class Mammalia; order Chiroptera; family Vespertilionidae; genus Plecotus; species Plecotus auritus. The sequence goes on from NC_137776.1 coordinate 52,512,046, forward strand.
TATGAGGTACTAACTTTTTAATGACATTGTAAAACATTAATCAAGTTTATGAGGTTTTTACCTTCAATTATGACACTATCGTTATTTTTTATTCCAAATTCATTAAGCACATTTAGTTTAATTGTCTGAAAAGAGATGTGGAAGGTATTTTTAATTTTTTTATATTTTGCCTGACAGTTACTTATATTTTACCCTTTTTACCTCATAGAAAGGAAGACAGACATGTTTCCTTTCTGCTTACAGATGATGGTCAAATGCATTGTTCCAAAAGTCTAATATTGAAAATGCTTGTTTTTCTGGTTTATAATCAATTAAAATATATTTTATTAAGTTTTAAAAGTTTAAGTCAAATATAATAGAGATAAAAGTATTTAAATATACCTCGATTTTTCTTGAATTGTGTTCATTGAGCCATCTTGTCATCTTTCTTCTTACTAATTTTTAAATAAAACCCTCATATTTTATTTGTTAACCATTCATGTTATACAATGTATGATCCCAAGAAATCAAATCAAAATATTATGCTAACCTTCATAGGTGTGGCTGTGACCACTTTCAGATGACATCTTGTCAAAAGATGTTTCCTCACTTTTCTTGTCGGAATCTTTCACAGAATCATCGGGCTGGCTCCCAGGGTGACTCTTAAATGTTGGTGAATACAAACTTCTCTCTATTTCCACTTCCTGTTAGAAGACATGAAAGGGTTGCATGTTAAAAGCTATCAGTGAGAAACAGATGTGATTGTCAGGAGGCTTAGAAGGCAGCAGTGAGTGAGGGAAGGGGTTTCTAGGAGTGATGCTTTCCAATATGCTTTGGGGGAAATTCTGATAACTTAGCCAAGAACTGCAAACACACGTTTGACGATTAGTTTATTTTCTGCCACTAGTTCCACTTCTAAATTAGTTTTTCTTTCATGTGGCTACTTTTTCTCTTGCAAAAGGGAGAAAGTGGAAATAAGGTCACAATACGATCTAATATGTTAATACATGCAACTTCCTGAGGCCTGAGAATCAGGGATTCCAAAAATTAGCAATATATCAACATTATATGCTTAAGAGAGAGAAAATGAGTTTTTTTTTTAATGTCATGTTCACCTTATAATGATAATCCTAATAATTATAGAGCTCCCAAATTACAAAGCATTCAGCCACCAAATAGTAAGTACATTTTGGCAAATCATAAAGATTGTGAAATTACTTCTTTGAGAACCTAATTCAAAATTGGAGAGATAAAGTTCCCCAAAGGGAAAAAAAAGTATAAAGGATATTCCAAATACAGGGAGTCTAGTGTTCCTTATTTCACAGAATGAATAATATATTCTAATACTACAAACGAAGTCAATCAGACTATGTTGAATGAAAAATTATAAAAATTAAGTAAATAAGCTGACAGGTTGAGAAGCAATTTAATTTAAAAGTTAAAGTAATATGTTGAAATATTTTCAATAGCTACTCATAAGTTTTGGAGTTTTATACATGAGGTTGTGTTTTCTAAACAGCAGCCATTCAAACAATGACGTGGTGAATTACTCTTCACTTTTCTTACATTTTAAATACACTGACATGAGTGAGTCAACATTGAGAGATAGCTAAAAATTCTAAAACATTTCTTAGAGTAGGTACATTTTCTATATCTATAATATGGTTGCAAAAAGCAAGGCTCTTGGGAAAATAATCTCTTGGCATATTTTTTTTTAATGTTCATGTTCATTTATAATTATATGTAATTATATAGATTAATTTTAAAATATTGGTATGTGTTTAATAACCTGGTCTTAAAATATTCCCCAAATATATAATGTATACTATATTCCTTACTGTGACTTTTAACTGGAACTGAAAACATTTATAGGAGAAAAACACAGGGAAATGTTTGTACTTTTTTCAGTACATTGCCTTTAACATTTGTGTTTCCAGCTATTATCAAATACCCAGAGGTTCATAGCAGTAGCGATGTATTTTGCTGGTGAGACAGTGTCAGACGTGCCATGGCATGTGGGTGTGAGCTTCCCAGCTGGTGAATGAGTGTGGCATCCTCACCTCAGTGCATTCTGGTGTCCTCTTCCGCTGTCATGTAAAGTGACTGCTATGAAACGAATGCAGTATATTTGTTTTGTTTTAGCAATTTTTTTTTTTTTTAGAGAGAGAGTGGAAGAGAGAAGGAAAGACAGAGAGAAACATTGATGTGATAGAAACATCGGTTGCCTCCTGCATGTGCTCCGACCAGGGCCCAGGCCAGGGAGGAGCCTGCAACCAGGGTACATGCCTTTGACCGGAATTGAACACGGTACCCTTTGGTCCGCAGGCCAACACTGTATCCCAAGCTTTGGGCTCAGCAATTTAATCCAACTTGTAGCACTGGCAAAAATAAAATAAGATAAAGAGAAAATAAAGATGCTTAAACAGTAGTGATTCCCTTCAGAAAATTTTTGTTTTGACAACAGTTGGAATGCTGAACATGATCCATGGAATCGATTGATGATGTGAAAGGACTCTCTGTCTGTTTCATATAGAAACACAGAAATGTGATTTGGTGAAATTGTTTAAGCAAATATTCCAGGCAGTGATGACATTAACTTACATTATATTGGTATTCTCAATTTTGAATTCATAAATATCAAACCAAAGGACTTGTATACATGCATATAAGCATAACCAATGGACATAGACACTAGGGTGGTGAGGGTACGAGCTGGGGGGTGGGGGGGCAATGGGCGGATAAGGACACATATGTACTAACTTAATCAATAAAGAAAAAAAAAAAGAGTGCATCATATACTGAGGCCATCAGAGACCCACAGACAGTCCACATATGAATGTAGTTGGCAGACCTGTTTCCAAGTCTCAATCATCAGGTCCAAGTCATTGTGAGGCAAGTTCCTTAGCGCCCTGGCAAGGTGTAAGGAGGCGCTCATGTAGAGACCTAAAAGAACTTCTCAGATGAGTTTGAACTGAGTTGCCTCTAATCAAACCAGAGGACTGCTTTAAGCTCTTAATCTGTTTTACGCACTGTGCTTCTACAAGAGATTTACTTGGAGTAAAAAAATCTGTTGGCTTAAATAAATGCACAAAACACCAGTTTAGAGGGAAAAAGTACAGCACTTAATGATCAAAAACTTGAACTGAAGCTCCCTTCTTCCCCCCCACCCCCCCTTTGCTACTTATTAGTTCAGGTTACTTGACCTGTCTGGGACCACGTTTTCTCATTTGTTATGTGAAGAGATTTAGTCACCAGACATCTAACATTCAATAACCAAGCATTTGTAGTGAAATTTTAATTGAAATAAGGAAATATTATTCATCTTTTGTACCTTCCAATCTAGTAAGGGAAACAAAATGTAATAAAGCACATAAATCAATGTATATATGCAACTATGTACAGATCACAAGAAGAGATACATAATCTCTGAGAGTTTGAAACGGGGAAATTAATCTAGTGAGGAAGGTCACACAAAGCTCCCTGGCGGAAAGGAACTTCAGCTGATATTTGAAGGTGAAAATGGGGCTTAGCTAAGTGAAGAACTTTGAGTGGAGAGAACATGTGCAAATGTCCAGGGCTGATAGGAAGCACAGTGGATAGAAATGCTATTGGAACAGGGCACCTGAGACAGAGCATGGTGCTGACGACTGGCCATGGTAAATACCCAGGCTGGGTCACAAAGGGCCTTAAGGGCCATATTTACTACTCTGGTCTTAGCTGTACGGGAGTTACTAAAGACTTTTAACTGTGTGTATGCATGTGTGTGTGTGTGTGTGTGTGTGCATGTGCACACAGGACAGAATCATTCTGCAGTGTGACAAGCTCAGCCTACCTACACAGTAGGTTTTCTCAACCTTAGCACCCGTTGACATTTTGAACCAGATAATTCTTTGTTGGGGGGTGGGGTGGGTGCACAATAGTATGTTTAGCAGTATTCCCTGTTTCTCCCCAGTAGATGCCAGTAGCACTGCTCCCCAGTTATGAAAATCAAAAGTGTGTTCAGACATTGCCAAATTTCATGTGGGGAACAAAGTCACCCCTGGTTGAGAGCTACTGCTCAAGAGTAGGTTAGACTGAAGGAAAGTAAAAATATATGTGGGAACATCAGTTAGGAGCCTGTGGTAGTACTCCAGGCAAGTGATAGCCATCTTGGACAAAGGATGGTGATGAAAATAGAAGTGAACTAAGTTGAAAGCGATTTAGGATGTAAAACTGACAAGACTAGGTAATTGATTGAATCTGAGGTTCATGTGTGTGAGAAAGAGAATTTCATTTTCTTTCTGGTGTATACAACTAAATGGATTATGGTACCATTAAATAATGTCAAAGCACCCAAGGAAATCTAGTTGGGGGAGAAGATAGATTATCAGCTGGGTACCAACATGCCCAAAGGTGGTGGGATATGTTGCCCTATAGCTTAAGGAGAGGTTCTAAATATAAACAATTTGTGACTCACCTGCCTTTTAGTGGTAATTGAAAAAATAAATGTCGATGAACTTGCTTCAAGTATGAGGAGGGATAAGAAGAAAACTAAGCCTTAAAAAATGTTGACATTTAATATTATGGCAGAGGAGTAACAGCAGACAAGAAAAAGGAAGAAAATCAGAAGAAAATAATATCTGTAATGATATTGGACTCTTATTAAAAGCATAAATTAGGTAAGGACTTAAATATATCTTTTGAGGTTAGCAACATAAATATAAACTGTTGAGTAAAACTGTTTTGGTGGAAGTAAAAAGGTGGAAAGGCAGATTAAAGTGGGTAAAGGATTTATTGGGAGTTGGTAAGTACAGATAACTTCTTGAAAGTGTAGCATTAAAGTAGAGGGAGAAATAGGGCAGTAACTTGAGAGACATGTCTTGTTTTAAAGGGCGGGACTTGCATATGTTGAAAAGCCATTTGGAAGGATTTAGTTGGCTATACAGAAGAGAGAAGGAAATATCAATGATGTGAAATCCATGAGAGGGGCAAGAAGATAGGGTCAAAAGCACAGAAGGAAATATAACCCGAAGATTGGTAAACACAAAGCATTCCTGTTGTCACAGAGGGGAAGGGAAGTAAAATTAATGTAGATATATATGATTTATGTGCTTGGTAGCTTGAAGATAAGAACATTCCAGTCTGATCAGTTGTGTTTTTTTCTTTTTTTTTCTGTTAGGTTGTGAAGTGTGATGAAAGTGGGAGGAACATTCGAAGACTTAGAAGAAAGTTTAATCTCATTGCTGTGGGGAAGTGAGATGAGCAGACAGAGATGACCATGGTGAATGCTGCATTGGGATCCCATTTACAGGGCTATTGATAGGCCCTGTCGAGTGACTATGACTGAAAATTCTCCACAATTCTACTCCAGGCAGTGAGGAAGCAGATAGCTGATTTAGCCAGGAAAAAGCCTTTCTGAGGACAAAAATAAGATAAAATGTGAGTTGCAGACTAAGGTATGGGAGGGGACAGGCATAAGGAAATTAAGGTTGCCATAAAGATAACTAATAATCCAAAATAGATTAAAAGGGAATAAAGTAAAGGAAGGGTGAATTAAAAGATAGAAAAAGAATCAACAGATGGGAATCCTGATGAGTTAAAGAATCCTGTAACTGAATACTTGGCAAAGAAAATTGGAAAGAAAGCAGACGAAGATGTTTGCTTGAGTGATTTGGGAAATACAACAGATACAGTTGCTAAAATCCAGATGTGACCATGAAAATGGAAACTAAGTGAAGTAGAGGAGAAAGTGTTAAATAGGAGGAAAGCTAAGCGCTCAGAGGCTATCATGATGTCTCAGCACAATGGAGGGCTTGGAAGACTGATTCAAATTGTAAAATAATTGTCAACATCTCAGGTAAACAAAAGAAACAATTAAATTTAATAAATAACAGTGACAAAGGGGGACAAGGTGGATATACCTGATTGCAATAAGCCTCCAATGAGCAGAGTTATAACCAGAGAGTGGGAGAGAAGTGGTCAGAAAGAACGGTGGCCTCATAGTACAAGAGCAGAATTCAGGGATGATGGTTTTCAGGGAAGAATCATGCTCTATTAAGACAAAAAGGCATGGGAAGCACTTGGAGAAGAGATTAATGGTACAGAGAAGGCTGCTGGTAATGGAGAGGTAGTTCCAGAAGCACTGGTGAAATCTCTGACTTAAATAATATCTAAATAAATAAAATCTTTCAACAATATCTACAATCTTGTCACCTTAAAACCATGAAAGCAAAGGAAAGGGGCAGTGGTTTAAGATTAAAAGATATAATTTTCCTTGTTATTTATGTACATTTTTATTTAACAATTTATAATTATAAACTTAGAAGATACACTATATATATATTTAAAAATATAAGAATGAAAAATGTCAACCTTTAATCATGTTCTAGCATCTACTTCATGGAATTTAGGACCACCTAAAATGGTCAGAAATCTCTTACCAGGCATTTAAAAATAAAGTGGTTTGCCTAATTACTTCATATATTTTCTTCTCAGTATGGATCCATGAGTGAAGAAGTCATGAGGGGGAGGGTGTAGAAAATGAGCACAAAATAATAAAACAAAAATGTTAGGACTTGTCTATATTTAAAATGCTGAACTAGTTCATGTATATTCCCAGACTCAGTGAGTTCTTGAGAATTGTTCATTCTTTAAAGTTTTATAATCCACTAGAGGCCTGGCACATGAAATTCATGCACGGGTACAGTCTCTAGGCCTGGCTTGCGATCAGGGCCATCTTCCCTGGCTGCCCACAGCCAGCCCTCCCTCTCCCCACTGCTGTCACCCACCCCCAGTTCCCCGTTCATCATCAGGCGATTGGAGCCTGCCAACTGGGGAAAGGGACTGAGAGGTGGTCAGTGTGCCACATAGTGACTGGTCCAGCGGTCGTTCTGGTTGTTCCACCTTTAGGGTCAATTTGCATATTACTCTTCCATTATATAGGATTTGTCTAAATCCCCTTCCTAAAAGGCTTTACCTCCTCCCTCTGTGTATTAAAGTATCTCTTCCCTCATAACTGACTTCAGTGAAAACTCCCTTATAAAACTTGTTTAATAATTCTGATTGACACTCATCTTTCATTCATTCAAAACATTTTTTGAACACTTAATATGTCTCAAGCACTGTTCTAGTCACCATGAATATAAAGAAGGAAGACTGGGTCCTCAAAAAGCTCATAGTCTAGCAGCAGATAAAGAGACATGAATTGAGCTTTATAACACAAAGTATGTGTGTAGTAATAAAGAAATGTAGGCATCCTAGACATAGAGAAGGAGGATTCCTGTAAGGTGTGGTCAGAGGAGGCTGGAGTTGAACTCATCCTGTAGATAACAGGAATCCTTAAACATGAATTAAATGGGAATGATAATATTGGATTTGTACTTTAGATAGAATACATCCATTAGCTATATGAAAATATATAATAATGAGATAAAATGGCAACATCTTATATAGTAAGCATATTAAGAACTTAATGTAAATTTCCAACTGAGGGACCGAACAAGCCTACCATAGATAATTGGAAGGGGAGTAGAGAGAGGAGAGCAAATATAAAAATAATTAAGCATTAATTTAGTAATTTGAAGGATAAAGGTACTGGAGGAGCAAACAAAGTCTAGCATAACTCATGGATATTCTAATTTGGATGGATCTATGGAATTAGCAAAACAGGATGAGTTCTTCACCAAACCAATCAGTGCCTCAAAGAGGTGAAGACCAATTTTGTGCTCTCTTCTGGATCCATCACAGAAAGCAAGGTAACCTAGAAGAGATTCCGGGGCTCAAGCATATGCCACACCCTCAGTTTTGAGGCAATATTCCTTTTTATGGAATCTTATGTTTCATGCATGAAAGTGAATCTGAACTTTTCCATGGAAATATTTATAAAGAACAACATGGTTGTCTTGCTTTAAAAATGATGCTTAGGTTTCATTTTTGAGGGGCTGGTAATGAATTAAGTTTTTGACATGTTGAATAGTAATTTTCCATGTGGATATATGAAGATATTCAGGAGGTAGCTAGATTTCTAGACTCAAAGGAGAAGTCTATGCTTGAGTGAAAGATTTAGGACTCATTATCAAGAAGGTAATAGTTACAACAGTGAGAGTCTATTAATTTACCCAATTAGAGTATGTAGAATAAGTCAGATTGGGAGAAAAGAACCTCAGTGGCATTTATGAGACAGGCAAAGGAAGATTATCTGCTGAAGGCAGTAGAATTGAGGAATAGTCAGAAGTCGGGTTACTCCCAGTCCATCTGGTGTCTTCCTGTGAATTAGAAAAAAGGGCTTCCCCTTCATAACACTGTACTCCATCTATCAAAAAGTTGTCACAATATACTGATTTTGTTAGACCAGAAAATGTTACTGCCACCTGCTGGAAAATTGTTTTAATAAATATAACACCCAACTTAATTTTTACGTGCACTGCTTTCCCTTAGATGTGTGACCTTGACCAGCTTACAACCCTCACAACTATATGTGGCTGCCTGAATCAGCCAAGGAAGAGTGAAATCTGAGAACACTAAAGATGTAGAACATTTTAAATGCAGCAGGGAGTTTACAGAAAAATAGCAATGATAAAATCCCCTGGTTTGGGCAATTATGAGGTAACCTTGGTAAAAATTGTCCCTGAAGAAGAGAATTGACTTAGGAAGGACTAATCATGAGAAGAAAGAGACAATGATATACATACCTATCCTAATTCTGAAGAATTTGAATTGTAATAATAACAGTAATAGCAACAACAACTAGAAAATACTGAATACACATTATGTATTAGGCACTTTTTAAGCACTTTACATGTATTACACTAAAGTAATTACGATTTCAACTCTATAAGAAGGTGCTATTATCTCCATTTTAGAGATGATGAAACTGAGGGCTCATAGGAGATGGGCAAAGGCACAGATAAAGCAAGTGAGGGTGACACCTGGATGAGTAGGGAGCTAGAAGAAGATCACTGCTTTTAACATTTATGGTCTTTCCCATTTCTGAAGGGAGCTCATGATGAGTTATGTGAGAACAGGCTGAGGGTAACTCTCCCAGAAGACCCAATTTGGATTCAAAAGGCCAGAGTTCAATGTCAAGCTCTCCCACTTAACAATGAAGTTACCTTGGATAATTCTTCACATCCCTGACCCATAGTTTTCTCATCAGAAAAATGAAGACAACTACTGTCTACCATAATTATTTTTACAGCACTTTAAAAATGACTGCCACAAAGTGCCAACAGTATCTCTCATCCACATGCTCATGTGCAATGTCACTTCCACTGCTTTGTCAAGAAGTAATGTCTATTTCTCCACCTCTCTGAGTCTGGGTAGGCATTGTGGCAGCTTTTCCCAGTGAATATGGCAAGTGTGCCTACTAATGAGACTACCATTGGATAAAAGACCCTGGAGAGAGAGAGAGAGAGAGAGGGAGAGAGAGAGAGAGAGAGAGAGAGAGAGAGAGAGAGAGAGAGAGAGAGGAGAAGAAGAAGAAGAAGAAGAAGGAGAAGGAGAAGGAGAAGGAGAAGGAGAAGGAGAAGGAGAAGGAGAAGGAGAAGGAGAAGGAGAAGGAGAAGAAGAAGAAGAAGAAGAAGAAGAAGAAGAAGAAGAAGAAGAAGAAGAAGAAGATGATGAAGAAGAAGAAGGGAAGGGGAGGGAAAAGGAGGGGAGGGAAGAGGAGGGGAGGAGAGGAGAGGAGTCGAGAGGAGAGGAGAGGGGAGGAAAGGGGAGGCGAGAGGAGAGAGAGAACTTGCAGCACAAGGTGATCAGATATTCAACTGAAGAAGCCTTGCAGCTCACTTTTGGATGCTCCCTTTCAGAAGCCAACACTCTACTTTGAGAAGCTCAATCCCCTTGGATAAATCATTTGTAGGTGCTCCATTCTACAGCCCCAACTGATTTCCTAGGTGACAGGAGCATCAGCTGCCTGCAGTGTGTGTGAACCATCTGGGATGGCCAGTCTTAAAGAGTCTTCAGAAATCTGTAGTCCTTTGATAAAAACTTCATGAAAGATTCTAAGTAAGAACTGCCCAGTTGAGTCAAGGCAACCCATAGAACCACGAGAGAGACAAGTCAATCGACTAAGTCACCACATTTCGGGAGTGGTTTGCTATGCAGTAATAAATAAAACGTTATCTTCACATACTAAGTATCCTGTGGTTCAGCTTCTGCACACCTCATTTTTTCTACTAAGTAATAAGAAAACTGGAGAAAAGAAGTAGTCTTTTAAAACATCATAAAGACCAGCATGTATTAATATTACTTTGTCAAGTGTTCTGCTCGATGTGCATTTTTTTTTATTTAATACTTTTAACAGTACTATAAGGTGGTCAACTTGTTTTACAAGGAAGAAACTAAGATTAGAGAGACTATGTAATGTACCCAAGGCCATATAGTAGAAAGTGCTAGACCTAGCCTCAAATGCTGATCTATCTGATTCTAAGTTGATATTTTTTAATTGATACATGAGCCTGTCTTCCTTGTATAATTTGTTTATCAATCTCAGAAACTGGAATAATATGGATTAGAATGGGATGGCAGGTAAAATGTCAAGTCCTTAACAGCTATAATCATGTCTTATTCCTCCTCATACCTCTCATTGCATTATACATTGCAGTCATTTAATAAATGTTGAGCTGAATTTTGAAAATTCATGACATTTTATATTAACTTAGCATCGAGGAACAGAAGCAAAAAAAATTAGGCAAATACAATAATTAGTTGGGGAAAACTTAAAGATTGTCACTCTATTGCATGCATCACTTAAGAGGGTCAAAAGAAACCACATGGCTAGCTCTCCCATTTAAGCATACTTGATAAAGAATTTTGATGTTGGGTTTATCAGTTGGGTAAACTGGACTGCATGTATTTCCAATAACTTCTCAGTAACTTGGCATTTAGAACTTTTTAACATGGTCCCACTGGGTCCCACCAGCCTATGCTAGACTATCTTTCTGGTTGTTCTCTAAGGGACAGGACGTGGTGTATCCGGAATCATCTCTGGACTTTCTGTCTCTAAACCTGTATTCATACACTTTCATAGTTTTCTATAGAAACTCCAATTGTCTTTTCACAGGGAGTTTAAGTGGCACTTGCTTTAGGAAGTTTCCCCCTAAAACCACAGCATGAAGCAATCCTCCCCATATCAGAACTTCTCCTTAATGCATTTTCATTCTGTTTTGTACTCTAGTCATTTTCGACACATCATGTTTCCCCTGTTGCACTGTCAGCTCATTAAGGACATGCTTTATTCATCGTTATAGCTCACATAGAGTCTAACATAGCTTTCCTTGAACATTGCAGATACTTACTAAACATTTGTTGAATAGACTAATAATTTTTAAATTTTATATTCACATAAAGCATTCAGAAGAAAATGCAATGCCAGAAATGGACAAAGATGGCAAAAATGTGTCACATAGAGTGAAAGGAGAGGACATAAAGAAAACAGGCTAACTCCCTACAATATTTTTTAAATGTTCCTTTGGATAGAACTCAACACCTAAATTTTCCTAGCAGTCTAAAGCAAAGTTATTTTATCATAATTTTAGTAACTTTAAGCTTTAAAAATCCATGATACATTAGAGAAAAATTAAAGTGATAAAATTATTGTCTATAAGCAAGAAAATGGGCATTTTTTAAAACTACGTCAAAACAATTTCCCTTTCTGGAAGAAACCAAGATGGTGGCATAGGTAAGTACCTAAACTGCTGCCTCACACAACAATTTCAAAACTACAACTAAAAGACAGAACAGACACCATCCAGAACCACAGGAAAGCTGGCTGAGTGAAAATTCTACAACTAGAAGGAAAGAGAAAAGCTCACAGAGAATTGGAGGTACGGCAAAGGTCTTTGTGCGCACAGAGAGGAAGGGCTGCTGAGAGCCTGGCTGACTTTCTCTGGCAGAAGGGGGAAGGAAGCCCCCGACCGCACTGAACCCCAGTTCTGACTGCACTGAACCCCAGTCCCGGGCGAAACCCCGTGGACCCAGGCTCACACAGGGGGAGACTGGACTGTCAGGTAGAGAGAAAGGCAACCGGAGACTTGGAGACCCAGGGGAGACCCGAGGGAGCCCTGGCAGGCAGGGTTCTGGAGGCACATGCGCCAGTGTGCACAAAGGCTGCGGAGGTTACCACAGGCTTTCCCTAGCAGAAGGGAGTCTGAAGCTCCTGACTGCACTGAACCCCAATTCTGACTGCACTGAACCCCAGTTCCAGGCGAGCCCCTGGGGACCCACGTTCTTACGGGGGGGAATCTGGACTCTCGGGCGGAGACTCTGGAGCTGGGGAAGGCAGTGGTCTGCAGGCGCGCACGCGCGCAAGGGCAAGGCTGACGGGAAGCCAAGACTGTCTGCTCCGCCCTGAGACTCCACCCCATCCAAGCTGAGCACAGAGGCTATTGCAATTTGGCAAGTCTAATTCTATAAGGCTGTCTCCAACACCAAACTTCTCCCAGCATAGACACAGCTGATCCTTACAGCCAACTGGCCTGGAGGTCAATTCCTCCCAGTGATACCAACAACAATCAAGACTTAACTACAACAAGGCTGTACACACAGTCCACAAAGGGGTGCACCAAGAGTGTCCACCTCAGGTTAACTGGGGAGGCCGACCCACTGGGCCATATAGGAAACCTAGCACACAAATATACCCTACCAACTCAGGGAAGCAGTGAAATTGCGGCGTCAAAGAATCAGATCACAAACGAAAGAAATGGAGGAAAACAAATGACTGGATATAGAATTCAAAACCACGGTTATAAGGCTTTTCAAGAATATCCTAGAAAAGGCCGATAAATATAACGAGACCCTCGAAGATATGAAAAAGGACCAACTAGAAATTAAACATACACTGACTGAAATAAAAAATATTATACAGAGACCCAACAACAGACTAAAGGAACACAAGAATCAAGTCAAAGAATTGAAATACAAAGAAGCAAAAAACACTCAACCGAAAAAGCAAAAAGCAAAAAAAAAATCCAAAAAGTTGAAGATAGTGTAAGAAGACTCTGGGACAACTTCAAGGGTACCAACATCAGAATTATGGGGGTGCCAGAAGAAGAGAGAGAGCAAGATAATGAAAACCTATTTGAAGAAATAATGACCGAAAACTTCACCCACCTGGTGAAAGAAATAGACTTACAAGTCCAGGAAGCCCACAGAACCCCAAACAAAAGGAATCCAGAGAGGACCATACCAAGACACATCATAATTAAAATGCCAAGAGCAAAAGACAAAGAGAGAATATTAAAAGCAGCAAGAGAAAAACAGTTAATTACCTACAAGGGAGCACCCATATGATTGTCAGCTGATTTCTCAACAGAAACTATGCAGGCCAGACGGGAGTGGCAAGAAATTTTCAAAGTGATGAATAGCAAGAACCTACAACCAAGATTACTCTACCCAGCAAAGCTATCATTCAGAATTGAAGATCAGATAAAGAGCTTCACAGATAAGAAAAAGCTAAAGGAGTTCATCACCACCAAACCAGTATTATATGAAATGCTGAAAGTTATTCTTAAAGAAGAGGAAGAAGAAAAAAGTAAAGATAAAAATTATGAACAACAAATACATATCTATCAACAAGTGAACCTAAAAATCAAGTGAATTAAAAACCTGAGGAACAGAATAATCTGGTGAATATAATAGAATCAGGGGTATAGAAAGGGAGTGGACTGATAATTCTCAGGGGGAATGGGGTATGGGGGGTTCAGGAAGATACTGGACAAAAATCATACACCCATGGATGAGGACAGTGGGGGGGAGGTAAGGGCAGAAGGTGGGGTGGGAACCGGGTGGAGGGGAGCTATGGGGGGAAAAAGGAGAAACAATTGTAATAATCTGAATAAAGATTTATTTAAAAAAAACACAAAACAATTTCTCTTTCTAAAAATGGGTCATCAGTTCTTGTGGTATTTCTATTACTCCTTCCAGAATGGGTTTATGTATTAAATAATAAAATAGAAGCTACAATTTTCCAGGAAAGGAAATGAATCAATAATTTTTATGATTTTCAAATTACTCGGATCAATCTTTATTGACTGTACAGCCATAAAATCAATGCCTTCTATGCCATTTCTATAGGCACTCTTTTCCTGAGTACTACAGTCTCCTGTTCTACTCCCATGCCCTCAGACAGCACATCTATCAATGTTAATTAGTTCATTTCAGTTACCTACTGTCATGGGCTGAATTTGTGCCCATCCCTGCCCCCCCTGCCCTCAATTTGTATGTTAGAGCTCTAATGCCCAGTAATCAGAAGGTGACTATATTTGGAGATAGGGCCTTTGAAGGAGTGATTACATTAAAATGAGCTCATTAGGGTGGGCTTTAATCCAATCTGACTGGTATCCTTATAATAAGAGGAAATTTGAACACACAAAGAGATACCAGGGGTATGCATTTTTTTCTCCAAGACTGTGAGAAAATAAATTTCTATGGATTAAGCCACTCAGGCTGTGTATTTTTATGGCAGCCTTAGAAAACTAATGTACTCTACTTAGACCTAGGGGAATAAGGATATAACTGGACATTGAACATACCTATTAAAGTGAGTAAGCTCCTCAGTAGCTTTAAAAACAATAGATTTATTTAACTGACTGTCTACAACTAGACAAAAAACTCCTTACTAACTCCTACTGATTCTGAGCCACCCTTACTGGATGAATTTAACAACTATCAAAGTAGTTGTGCACTCACAATTTTTGAATGCACATTTATCTCATCACATTTACTCTGCATTGGGTGTAATTCTCATGTGTGATACAAAGTACGCAGGCCCTAGAATCTGAGACAAACCACAGGCAAAAGATTTCCTAGCTATTTTATTACCTCCTGATCAAAGTGAGATCAACATTCTTGAAATGTTGAATTTTTCCAATATACTGAGATGCAGCCTGTATTCCAGTAAATTTAATTAAATTCAGACAGATTTTTAGGACCTCAGATAAAATGAATGCAAGTCCTATCTGGCCCTTGATAAGCCAGCACAAATTAAGGCACAAAATCCCATAGAATTCTCTGGAGTGAAGACCTAAAGCAAAAAACTATGAATACATAAATAGCATTGACCCTCAAGGTTATTCTCACTATGTTTATTTTATGTCACATTTAAATTTTTTTCTTAAATTCTTGACTTACTACTTAAGGACATTCTTCACCTTGGCTTTAGTTCTGGAATGATTTAAAAACATCTTGCATTTTACCACTCTGGCCTATTATCCCTAAACCTAAGATGCACACTAAAATATCCCCAACATTTCTTCTTTGGGATTCCAGAAATGGATGCTCCAACCCTTGGGAACATGTCTCCCCTGCCTTTCATCTTTCCCTCTTAGCGCCCCATATAGGGCTGGGAATGGAGAAGGCATGCCTTAAGAAATGCTCTCAATATAAAAGACAATCTCTTGAATTTCTGTAGATATATTGTCTAACTTCATTTACCTATCAATCCTTACTCTATTGTCAAATAATTTGATTCATTCAAAATGGGACTTTTACTTACAAATGCAACTAGTGGCAGTCACATGGCTGAGACTCAGAAGAGCTCAACCACAGGACCCTCAGGTCTCCAGAAGACAACAGAATCAGGCCCTCTTTTGCGCCTGTGCTCTGTTGGAGGCTGGTGAGCCTATTCAATCAAGTCAACATTGCCTCAAATACTTCACTTCTGGGGCCACAAGCAATGTTGCTATTAACTAAGGCTTTCAACACTTCCAATGCCTAATATGTTATTTCTCTGAAGAGTGAAATTGTCCCTCCTTGTTTCTCCTTGATTGTGGAAATGGATATAAAACAATTAAGCATATACCGTACCTTGTGGGTGCAAGACCTTGTACCGTGCCCTGCATGGTTAGATGTTATTATCCCCATTTCAAGGGGTAGGAAATTAAGCATAAAGTCATTACAATTATAGGTCTGGTTCATACCCAATTTTGGTTGGGTCTAAAATTAAACTCATATGTCCCAACTTTTTAAAGAAAGTATTCTATGTATGTATGCACTGTTATATAATATTCTTGGAAGATAGACTCTTTATGGAGGGGAAATGTTGATTCAGGTCTTGTGTGCATGTTTCCTAATTTCTTTAGATTAACATCACAATTAGAAGCTGAGCATGTACATGATTATTATGCTATTTGCTACTGACATAACAGAAAGCATGCTGCAAAATTGAACTTGTTATGTTTTGTTCACCATAGTTCCCCGTGTGCAAAAAAAAGAACAAATACAATAAACAAACAAACAAAAACTCCACTAAAAAAACAAAACATATCCCTATTTGAGCTTTGAGTGGCAGTGCATTTAATTATATTCCTTTGTTTTTCACTCCTTTAGAGACCTTGTTCATTTGACTTGCTGTGTGCCTAAGAAAGCCTGTGGCATTTTATGCTCAGGCAGAACTGAATAAAGTTCCCCATGAGATGCAGATTTTTTTTTTTTTTTTTTTTTTTTTGGTGCTGTGTACCCTTATTTTCATACTGGCATCACACTTAGGCAGTTAATTTTCCATAAAAAGTAGAAGCACTGCCTTATTTCCCTTCTCAATCAAGAATAAAATTCTGCATTTTGCCCCAGTCACTATCATATTCTTAAATAGGGTTCTAAAGTATTTCGTGATTATCTTTATTAGTTTGAAACTATATCCAGGCTTGAAATAATTCTAACGAAAAGAAAACTTCTATTAAAATATTCTAACTAGTTTCAATTGACTGTATTACTGGCAATGGAAAAATCCCTAATGGCTAAACCTTTTAAAGCTAATCTGCTTTAACACATTTTAAAACTGATGTGCCATTTGAGATTTCGGTGTTAGCATGCAAAGTGTTTTCTCTTCCTATTCTTATATGCGCTTGTTATTTCATTTCTCCTTAACTTTTTGAAAATGAGATAACCCAATGATGTTCCCTAGAGTTTCATGAGTAAATTAAAACCAAATTTCTGTATTCGAACTATATTCTGTATTTACTAAAAATATGTAAAAGTATATAGTGAAAAAAATTATATTTGTGTGAGTGAGCTAACAATGCTCAGAATGAATCAATTATGCTTACTTAAGGAGCACAAGGTTCTTGACAGATAGAACAGTCACGTAATTGTGTTGATTTGGGGTGACCTGGTGGAAAATGGCTGGAAGCTAGTCGACCTGAGTTTAAAACCCAACTTCACTACTTTCCAGCTTAGTGAACTTGAGAAAATGATTGCATCTTTATAAGCTTTTATTTCTTTATCTATAAAATGATGATATTACTCACTTTGAGGTGAATATGAAATATGGCATTGGATAGGAAGAACAGCCATTTAATGGTGGTAGCTACTCCATAGATATTTCAATACACAATTCTAACAATCATCCATGAAATGCTAAGAAGGAAACTGAGATTTCCAAATGCAAAGAGATACTTAAGATTTCCAGATGAGTATATTTGATTTCTTGTTGTGAACTCCCTTATAGACACTAAATTGAATATTCAGCAAAATGTAATCTTCGTAAGGTATAAATATTTATATTCATGGGATGATTACAACATGTTGAGATTTTGTTAACAAAAGATCCTGAGATACATGCCATTATGAAGATGGTCTTCTAATTATTCCCCTCACCCCAAAAAGGGCTTTTATCTTCTTTGATCTCTTATGAGCTTTGGGGATTTTGGTATATCATGATATATCTTTTTCTTTACCATAATTGAGGTCAATGATAATGCAGACCTCCTCTAGTGATAATGAGAATAATTATTTAAAACATTGCCTTATAGAAATGCCTTAAATGTCTCAGAGGCAGTGTGTTCTCATTCCAAGTTAGACTTGTTCTGAATCCAGAAGTAGAGATATTGAGACTTGTAAAGGTATTGCACACTCTACCACAGCTATTTGCTCTTCCTAAGGACTATAACAGTGCCATGGAGGAACAGATGGCAAAGAAAACTTGCTCAAGCCTTCCCCCCTTGGGAACTGTGCTCTCTGCGAGAAACAACAATGTGGCTCTAGGAAGATAGATACGGAGTCCATGGTGTAGCACTGAAGGAGTACAGGAGGGACCTCATCTTTTCTAAAGCTTTTCCTGAGAGAGTTCCCATTTCTGTATTACTGGTATACAGATGGTCCAGAAATGTCAAGGGAAATTAGCCCCTTTGTGACTGATATAAATCCTTTCAAAGGCTCAGTGAAAAGTGGAAAGCATACTAGCACTCTGTAATTTCTCATATCTCAGAAACTCATTTTATAAACCCACATGAACAACACAACCAGCTATTTTAAATATAGTAGCACAGAAGGGAGGCTCTAAGTGGATTATCCATATGACATCTTTATGATGCTGAAAGGGAAAAGAGGGCTCTTATAGACCAATTAGATCAGCACTTAGCATGCGACAGACTGATGTTTAAAATTTGCAGCAATGAGGGAGAGAAGCAGAAACAAAATTGTCTTATAAATAAACTGCTGAAATTTAGCATGTGCCATAATATTCAATCTTCTTAACTCTGAATTTGTGTGTTTTGAATTGTTATTATTTCTGTGGCTTTTGGAATAATTGTGGGTATCATAAGCATAATCCATTCATTCATTCAGCAAACATTACTGAGCACCTAAAGAATGCCAAAAACTTTGTCAAATAGCAGCACTAACATGTTAAAAAGATGAACAGTCAAGAACTTGTCCTTCAAGAGCTCTCAGTCTGGTTGAAGCACCTAAAGGCTGGTGCAATGATTCTGAGAGGTGGTGAGTCATATGACTGTGCTAAAGTACTGAACTTTGCAAATGAGTCACAAAAACTCTCTCTTCACTCTGTTTCATGGTGATATCCATAGTATTTTATTTTTGTTTCTCTGCAATTCAAACCATTACCTTAATTGAGAAAGGGGTGCTAATCCAACCACTGCAGCAGAAAACCACGAGTTTACTTAGGAGAATGTGTCATTCCTCTGATTATCATCTGTCATGTGCATTCAGAAAGTAGGCCACAGAGATTATTCATATCAGTCTCATATCAGAGTGGAAACTGTCATTTGTCAGTAGACATTTGGCTCTCAAAACTGGCTGTTGCCCTAGCCAGTTTGGCTCAGTGGATAGAGCATCAGCCTATGGACTGAAGGGTCCCGGGTTCAATTCCAGTCAGGGACACATGCCCAGGTTGTGGGCTTGATCCCCAGTAGGGGATGTTCAGGAGGCAGCCAATCAATGATTACCTCTCATCATTGATGTTTCTATCTCTCTCTCTCTCTCTCCCTTCCTCTCTGAAATCAATTAAAAAAATATCCAAAAAAACAACAACTGGCTGTTGTTTCAGAAAATCACATTTGTAAATGGAAAACAGCTAAGAAGCTAACTTAAAGAGGGTGAATTTAACAACTAAAATATTATGAAGAACATTAAATTCACTTTAAAATATTGTTTTTGTCCACACATAGGGAAACTACAAGAAAGAGAAGTGAATATGTTCAAACAAATTAAAATATTATTCCATTTCAAAGAAATTGTATCTGCTTTCTCACTTGTTTTCTTAATAAGATCAAATAAAACAGGAAGACATTTGTTTCTAAATCGATTAGCTTGCATTTACAGTCCACTCTTGCTCCTTTCCTATAGGCCAACATGTATCCTCATTTCTTTCTAAAGCTAATGATCTCACTGTGTCCCTATTACCCCAGCTTCTGCCAGGATTTTCACCTCTGACTATTGCTGGGGCCCCACTCCTCACTAGTTAAGTAGGAATATCTCAGTGTGGGGGCCAAGCTTTGAGTACTTTGAAAAAAAAAAAAGAACTTCCAGAACTATGCTGAATAAGAGTGGTGAGAGTGGGCATCCTTGTCTTGTTCCTGATTTTAGTGAGAAAGCTTTGAGTTTTTCACCATTGAGTATGATATTGGTTGAAGGTTTGTCATATATGGTCATTATTATGTTGAGATGCTTTCCTTCTATACCCATTTTATTGAGTGTTTTGCTCATAAATGGGTGTTATATCTTATCAAATGCTCTTTAAGCATTTATTGATAAGATCATATAATTTTTATCTTTTGTTTTGTCAATGTGGTATAGTACCCTGATCAATTTGTATAGATTGAACCATTCTTGTGCCCCTGGAATGAATCCCACTTGATTGTGATGTACTATTGTTTCAATGTATTGCTGTATTCAATTTGCTAGCATTTTGTTTAGGATTTTTGCATTTGTATTCATCAGAGATATTGGTCTGTAGTGTTTTTTTTTCGTGTGTTATCCTTGCCAGCATTTGGTATGTTGGCCTCATAAAATATATTAGAAAGTATTGCCACTTCTTCAATCTTTTGGAAGAATTTGAGAGGGATAGGTATCAAATCTTCTTTGAACCTTTGGTATAATTCACTAGTGAAGCAATCTCATCCTGGGCTTTTATTTTGGGGGAGGTTTTTAATGCTTTTTTAATGTCCTCAGTGTTGATCAGCTTACTTAAATTTTCCAGTTCTTCATGATTCAGTCTAGGAAGGTTATATGTTTCTAGGAACTTTTCCATTTCTTCTAGGTTATTGAATTTGGTGGCATATGATCTTTCATAGTATTCTAATATGACCCTTTGTATATCTGTGATGACTACGGTATTTTGTTTACATGAGTCTTTTCTTTTCCTTAGTGAGTCTAGCCAGGCGTTTGTCAATGTTATTAATCGTTTCAAGGAACCAGCTCTTTGTTGTAGTAAGTTTTACATAGCCTTTTTGTTCTCTATTTCATTCACTTCTACTCTATTTTTTTTTCTTCTGCTCACTTTGGGTTGCTTTTGTTCTTTTATTATAGTTCTCTAAGATGTAATATTAGGTTCTTTTCTTGGCATTTCTCTTATTTCTTGAGATAGGCCTGTAATGATATAAAAATCCCTCTTATTACTGCTTTTGCTGAATCCCAGAAATTTTGATATGTCATATTGTCATTCTCATTTGTCTCTGCATATCCCTTGATTTCATATTTTATATCTTCTTTGCCCCAGTCATTTTTTAGTACTGTGTTGTTTAATCTCCACATATTTGTGGGTTTCTTTACTTCCTTTTTGCAGTTGATTTATAATTTCAAGGCATCATGGTCAGAGAATATGCATGATATGATTTCAATCTTCTTGAATTTTTTGAGACTAGTTTTGTGACCCAACATATGGTTTATCCTTGTGAATGTTCCATGTGCACTGGAGAAGAATGTATAATCTGATGTACTGAGATGAAAGCCTCTATAAATGTTAATTATGTCCATTTGGTCTAATGTGTTATTTAAGGCCAATATTTCTTTATTAATTTTATGTTTGGATCATTTATCTAGAGCTTTCAATGGAGTATTAATGTATCCAGCTACGATGTGCTTTTGTCTGTTTCTCCCTTTAGCTCTGTTAGTAGTTTCTTTACATATTTTTGTGCTCCCTGATTGGGTTAAGAAGTGTTATGTCTTCTTGATATAGTGTCCCCTTTATTATTATAAAATGTCCATTTTTGTCTCTTGTTACCTTACTTTTCTTGAAATCTACTTTGTCAGTTATAAGTATGTCTTCACCTATTGTTTTGGTGGTTGCTTTCCCCGTCCCCCCTTTGGAGAATCATTCCCCCCCCCCTTTCATGTGGAGTATAGCTTTGTCTTTTCAGCTTAGTTATGTTAGTTGTGTATTCTGAAGGCAGCATAGGATTGTTTTTTTGTTTGTTGGTTGGTTGGTTTGTTTTTTTATCCAATCTGCTACTCTCTGCCTCTTTATTGGTGAATTCAGTCCATTTAATTTTAGGCTAATTATTTATGTATGATGTTGGTCAATTCATTTTTTTCATTAGATTCCACAAATAAGTGAGATCATGTGATATTTGTCTTTCTCAGTTTGGCTTATTTCACTGAGCATAATATTTTCCAGGTCCACCCATTCTGTCCCAAAGCTACATAGTATTTCATAGTGTAAATTTCCCACAGCTTTTTTATCCATTCATTTACTGATGGCCACTTGGGCTGTTTCCAAATTTTAGCTATTATAAATAACACTGCTATAAACATGGGGGCACATATATTCTTTTTGATTGGTGTTGCCACCTTTCTTCTAATGTCATCTGTAGTAAGTATTAGTACCACATTTTAACATCATATTGGAGCTAAGGCCATGTAATGATTGTCTTGGAGAATGTACTTAATTCACCTCATATGTTCACTATTGATCAAAAGTCCAAAGTATAAGATTTAGAGAAGACATATCTTAATGTGCATATTTTTATTCAGTAGAGATGCAAATAATTTCAGACTGGAGGAACTTGATAACTATAGTGATTTGTACCCTTCTGAACATGAACAAGTTTTATATCTAACTAAGTAAGCTTATCCTAACACATATTTGTTAAATTGCCTATAAATATCTTAGCTCCAGAAACAGTTTATAATATCACAGTTTTCTACATCAATTAATGAATTATATAAAATGTTTGACTTTATATTTTTATATCATGGTTTTTACCTTTTGAAAATTATATTTTAAATACACTTAATTTCTCCTCAGTTTTTAGGTTCTGCCTAAAGAACATTTGAAGATGCCCATGCTTATCTAATGTTAAAAAAAATCCTCTCCTGGTTGGTTACCTTTTAGGAGCCCCCTATTTTCCCCTCCTCTTCACAAACAATTGTCTACTGCCACTACCTCCACTTCATTACTTCTCACTTGCTCCTCAACTTATCCCAATCCACCTTCTGTTTCCACTGATTCACTGCATTGATCTTGCCAGGGTGTCAATCTCATCATTATCCTCTTTGCTGTTTAAATCAATAAACATGTCTCAGTCTTTAATTCACTTAACAAGCTAAGTTCCTTCCTCCCCTTGAAATTATCTCCTTTCCTTGATTTCTTTGATTTCTTTCTTGTTCTCTCATAGCCATCTTCTCTCTCTCTCTCTCTCTCTCTCTCTCTCTCTATATATATATATATATATATATATATATATATATATATATATATATATGTGTGTGTGTGTGTGTGTGTGTGTGTGTGTGTATATATATATATATATATATATATATATATATATATATATTCATTCTAGGTAATTTATTTTCAGTAATCTCATCTTTGTGATCTCTATATGCTTATAGGTCCCTACAGACCTTGTAGATGAAAATGATAATTCTTGAAATGAACTAAAATACCAAAACTTACTTAATATGAAGTAAATAATTTGTACAACTTCATAACAATTAATGAAATTAAATTTTTACTTTACCCCTCCCAATAACCAACACAAACACATATTGGAGAAATATGCCAAATCTTTCAAGAAGAATTAGCACTAATTGTACAGAATCTCTTCCAGAAAAATAGAAGATGGGAGAACAACTCCTAAGTTACTTTATGAAATTGACATTAGACTGATACCAAAACTAGATAAATATAGCACCAAAACAAAACAATAAAACAATTACAGCCCTAGCTGCTTTGGCTCAGTGGATAGGGCTTCAACCTATGGAATTAAGGGTTCCAGGTTCAATTCCAGTCAAGGGCACATGCCTGAGTTGTAAGCTCAATTCCTAGTAGGGGGCTTGCAAAAGTAAGCTGATCAGTGATTCTCTCTCATCATTGATGTTTCTATCTCTCTCTCCCTCTTCATTCTTCTCTGAAATCTATAAAAATATATTTAAACAATAACAAAAAACAATTACATATCAATATCTTTCATAAATATAGGTACAAAAATTTTAACAAAATATTAACTACTAGAATTTATCATATATAAAAGAATTTTAGACAATGAACAAGTGGGATTTATTACAGGGATGAAAGGCTGGTTCAATATTCTAAAAATAATCCATCAAATCCATTATATTAATAGGTGAAATAAGAAAAATCTCAGATTCTATGATTTAATGCAGAAAAGACTTTGACATAATTAAGTACTAATTCATGATTCATAAAAATCTCTAAAAAGTAAGGATAGAGGAATTTCCTCAACTTGATAAAATCATATACTTAAAATCTAGAACTAACATTGTAATTAACTAGAACCACGATTTGCCGCTCTGTTGACTAATGAGTTTGCCAACCACTGAACTAGAGGCCCGATGCATGAAATTTGTGCAAGAGTAGGCCTTCCATTCCCCGGCTGCCGGCACCAGCTTCCCTCTGGCACCTGGGACCCAGGCTTCCCTTGGTAGTGGGCAGGGATCCAGGACCCGGGCTTCCCTCACAGTCGCACTTCATCCAGAAGGACATCTGGTCTAATTAGCAAATTATGCTTTTATTATTGTAGATAGTAAAGACTGAATGTCTTTCCCCTGAGGTTGGGATCAAAACAAGGATATTTACCTCACTAGCCTGATTCAATATAGTACTGGAAATTAAAACCAGCGCAATAAGGCAAATAAATAAAATAAGAACCTACAGATTGAATAAGACAAATTAAAACTGTTCCTATTTGCAGATTTCATAATTATCTGCAAAGAAATTTCCAAGTACTATACAAAAAATTTCCTAGAATTAACACGTGTGTTCTGTACAATCACATGATACAAGATATACAAACAAAAATATTGTATTTCTTTATACTAGCAATAAACACTTGGACTCTAAAATTAAATATACAATAATACTTATAATTGCTCAAAAATGAAATATTTAGGTATAAATACAAGGTGTCCCCAAAATGTATACACACTTTGAATAATTATAATAGCGGTGTTTATTAAAAATACATTTCATTTTCACAATGTAATGGAATCAGCTGTTAAAGTCTGTATATATATTTTTGGACAACCTGTATAATAAAACATGAACAGAACTTAGATGTTAAAAACTACAAGACACTCATGAAAGAAATAAAAGAAGATCTAAAGAAGTGGAGACACATATTGTGGTTAGAGATTAGAAGACAGCAAAGATGCTAATTTTATTCAAAATAATATACAGGTTTAACAAATTCCTTTAAAACAACAGCAACTTTTTATAGACATAAACAAGATTATTCTAAATTTATGTGGAAATCAAAGGAACTAGGAATAAGTAAAACAACTTTGTAAAAAAATAAACACAATGGGAGCAAGTAATCAACCTGATTTTAAGAATTACTGCATAGGTACAGTAATCAAAACTGTGCTATATTAGCAGATTTATGGAACAGAACATAAAACCTAGAAAAATACTCACACAAATATGTCCAACTGATTTTGACAAAGGTACAAAGGCAATTCAAGGATGGAAATACAGCCATTTAGCCTTTTCAATAATTTGCTGGATATCTATAGGCAAAAATAAGTAATCAATCTATATAAAACTTAAGGTAAGCTTCAGAACTTACCTAAAATTTAAAGGAAAATGGATTATGGAATTCAATGTAAAACTATAAAGCTTTTAAAAATAAACATAGGGGGAAATTCTTCAGTATCTAGGTGAAGAGTTCTTAGACATCACATCAAAATAAAGATGCATAAAGGAATATCTCTAAATTAGATTATATCAATTTAAGAAACTTTTCCTCAGCAAAGATCTTGTTAAGAGGATGAAAAGATGAGCAACAATCTGAAGTATTTGTAAATCACTATGGGTCAAGTGACTGGTGTCTAGAATATATAGAGAACTTTCAGCAAAACACAAATAAAAAAAATCAATAAGAAGATGGGAAGAAGTCAAGAAGAGACATTTCACATAAGAAGATATACAGATGGTGATAAGCACATGAAAAGATGTTCAACATCATTAGCCATCAAGGAAATGCAAACTAAAACCAGTAAGATATCACAACACACCTATCAGACAGGCTAAAATAATAAGTGACAATAGAGATGTGGAGAAACTGGATCATTTATACATTGTTGGTGGGAATGTGCAATGACATCGCCACTCCTGAAAACAGTTTGGGAGTTTTTAAAAAAGCTATACAAGAAACTATTATACAACTCAGCAATTGCACTTTATAATTTATCATAGAAAAATGAAAATATGTTTTTACAAAACCTATAGATGAATGTTCATAGCAGCTGTATTTGGAATAGCCCCAAACTGCAATCAAAACACACGTTCTTTAATGAGTGAATGGTTAAAAAACTATAATGAAATTGTTTTCAGCATGAAGAAAAACAAATCAACAACTTGAATGGATCACCAGAGAATTTAGCTGAATGAAAAAAAAAAATTCTAAAAGATCACAAACTTTCTGATTCCATTTATAGAATATTCTTGAAATGACAAAATTGTAGAAATGGAAGACAGATCAGTGATAACCAAGGGTTAAAGGCCTGGGATTGAAGTGGAAATAACTATAAAAAGAATCAGGAAGGCTCCATATGCTGATGAAAATATTCATACCTTATATCAATGTGGATATCCTATTTGTGATATTGTACTAGAATTTTGTAAGATGTTACCATGTGAGAAATTGGGTTAAGGGCGCACAGGATCTCTGGCATTTCTTACAACTATGTGAATCTATAATTATCTCAAAATAAAGCTTGATTAAAAAAACTAACTCATTTGGTAGTTAGTTATTAATCACAAGTAGATTTTGCTATTCAACATATTAACACTTAATTTCTAGATCTATTTAGTAGAAAAAAATTTCTTGAGGACCTTGGTTTATTTTTATTAAACATTTATACTGGTTGATTTCATCTCCTGGACTAGTGGCTCAAATGAGCTAAAAGTTATGTGCAAATAAGGATAAGTAAGTATTACTATAAATGGGTAATATGAGTGATCAAAAAGCAAATTAAAAGTAGTTTTGATTATATAAATCCATCATGACTATTGATGGGAGTCAACCGATTTGATTCATCCATGCATCTAACATTAATAAAGGCAAAAACTCAATTTCATGTGGGAAGAAATAAAATAAGAAAAATTAAAGTTACTAAAACACAATATTTTTCCAGAGGTTACTTATTTGACAGATTCAACTATTAAGAATTCAGAAAGGCACATAAAAACAAGTAAATATTTCTAAGAAGCCAATAAATGTCAGTAAGTTCATGCAATAAAGCACAAAAAATTTCCAAAAGCCTCCTAATATTTAAATCGAAAAAGGAGGGATGGTAGAAGAATATCATGTAAGGAAAAATATCCTGTAAGTAAATTACATCTAGAAAATTTTTAATTTAGAAAATTAACTTCCATTTGTAATGCTAACAAGCAA
The DNA here is from genome assembly GCF_963455305.1 of Plecotus auritus. Classification (NCBI taxonomy): domain Eukaryota; kingdom Metazoa; phylum Chordata; class Mammalia; order Chiroptera; family Vespertilionidae; genus Plecotus; species Plecotus auritus. Next base: position 52,539,093 of record NC_137776.1, read on the forward strand.
GACACCCATGAAAAACACATATGGTGTCAAAACAAGCCAAAGGAAAATCGTTTGGGCAAAAAATGAAAAAGGATCCCAAGTCAAATTTATAGAAAAAATTCCTTTATTAACTTTTGGTCGAGAATATGTTGGTGTATTTTTAGAAAACAACTCCAAGACCATGTGGATTCCTGCAACAGAGAGGAATTGACAGGACTACTCCAGCCATGAAGACAGAAGAGAAGCAGTCCAGAGATGGAAGATGCTGACGACGCCTTGCCATACTAGCAGTCAGCAGCTGTGCGTCGCTGCAGGTTCCCCAGGACCAAACCAGAGAGGGTTGGACCTGCATTACCACCATTTGTCCACCATCCAGAACTGAAATATCATTGCTGACATGTACACATAAGGAACTGTTTGACATTGAAATTGGGACTCAAAAGAACTGTTGGCCCAGAAAGAAACTCACTACAGACTGATTTATTTGCCTCTCAGCATAACCATTATTACTTGTCTCATTTTCGGTTCTTATAAGTGTATTTCTAGTATCACATGATCTCACTCATTTAGGGGAAATAGTGAACAACATAAACTGATGAACAAAAACAGACCCGGAGACAGGGAAGCATCGATCAGACTGTCAAACCTCAGAGGGAAGGTAGGAGAGGGTGGGGGTAAGGGGGAGAGATCAACCAAAAGACTTGTGTGCATGCATATAAGCCTAACCAGTGGTCACGGACAATAGGGGGGTGGGGGCATGCCTGGGGAGGGGTTTGGGATGGGAATGGGGGGATGAGGACAAATATGTGATACCTTAATCAATAAAGAAATTAATAATAATAAAAAAGCACAAACATTGGTTTAGGTGATTACTTTATTCACTTAACTTTGCTTCAGAAAAAAAATTTAAATAGCTTGGTCATTTGATGTGCTGGAAGTAGAAAATTAGAATCTGTGAGTATATATAAATGCAAATTGAGAATATTCTACGAGGATAGTGGTTATTTTGGGATAAGGAATGAAATTGCTATGTAGGGCTAGTAAAAATGTAAAGGAAAATATAATTTTTATTCTATATGAGGTGGTAATTTTGAAATTTTAACCAGTATCCATTTTTATTACTAAATTTAAGAAGAATAAATTGAAAAATAAAAATGAAACTTGAAAAATACTCAGAAAAATTCTATTGCAAAAAGTAAGATTATTTCAACCAAGTAATAATACTAAAAACCCAATAGAATAAAAGACAATTTCTTATTAAGGAGACTTAATCATCATAGAGCATCAGCTCATGTCAACCGGTGTACTGGTAGCTTAATTTTTTGTTTTAATACAAAACCCAATTGAACACTTTGTAGGAGAAATTCTAACTATGGTGTGCAAGGCTTCACTAGGAGTGTCAGCTGACTCCTTTTTCCAACAGGGGATATACAGGATAGGGCAGAAAAACAATCACCGGTACTGGTAATAACACAGTAACTTAATAGTCTAATGATAACAGTACCTACATTTAAAATTAGCTGCAGTTTTGCCTTGACATTTTACTATCTCCCCCACCTCCCCCATAAAGTGAGGTCATAAACATGAGTTTTTACAAAGCTGGGCAAGAACATAACTAGTTTTTTACTCTATTTAGCTAAAGTGTTTTCTGACAAGTAAATTTCTGTATTTCCTTAGATATAACTACTTTATGAAAGATTTCTTTAGAACCAAAATATAAAGAGTAATCTATTTTTCTTTTCTGTAATAACATCTGGTCAAGTAACACTTTTCCTGTAGCCTAGAGCATTGCTGTAATATTGGTTAAGTCTGTTTGCTGACTCTGGACACAATAAAGTCCTGGAAGCAATGGTAACCCCCTTAAATCTTGAGATTTGTTGGAAATGCCTGGTTGGGTAAGAAATAGATAAAGATTTTACCGTGCAAAGCCAGAAGAGGCCAATCCCCAAGAGCAACAAGGAAAAATGAAACTAAAGCAAGTTTTGTCTGTGATAGACCATCATGCTCTTCAAATATCATTGCTAATGATTTTTAATTTGGAAAAGAAAAAAGCCATTTCTTCAAAAACTGTGCCAAAATAGGATAAAATTCTTCTGGTGAAAGTAATAATAAAAAAACAGTTAATCTGGTAGATTTCAGCAGACAAATTCCCAAGGGTTTCATTATTTTATCTTCAGAAATTAATCTTTTGTCTGACAGGCCAGTTGTAGAAAAATTATATTTTAATAAAAAGGCCCAAGAGATAAAGAAAAAGATCCTAATCTAAAAGGGAAAATATAATTCATTTGAAAACCAAACAGTGTTAGAGCCAAAAATGTGCTATCAACAAAGTGTGCTATATCCTGTCGAGAAATAGAAAGTTGGGGGAATAAATGTGACACTGTGGACTGATCAAACTATGTTCAGATGCAGAGGAGGCATGTAATAAAAACTGACTTGATGGTCTCTTCAGCTTTTTTATCTTTCTGATGATGGTTCTTTTATGGAGATTAAAGGAGAGCATTTATTGTAATTTTTATTCCATCTAAAAACAATGGCATCATCACCATCTTAAATGACAGATTTACAATGAAACTCTCATAGCAATATATCTACATTAATAAGTAGATGTAGTTTTAACACACAGCATGTTTTCAAACTGTAACTATAATCCTTAGATGTCTTAAAGCTAATTGCTTCTCTACAATGTTGACTTGTTTATATGAAAACCAATATGCATACTTCTGCAGTTATTTTTGACAGAAAGTGATCCACACATGACCACGTTAAGGTATATGAAGATGACCAGTGAGAAAGGATGAGCTTTACAAGCCACAATTCCAGACAATTCCTTTGCTTTAGGATTCTGGTTATTTCTTTCTAGCATCTACTTTGCAGTGCCCCTCCATGTCTCCGATTCTGACAATCTCCAGTCTCCAATTTGCTCCCTATGTATTGGTTTCCCAGCTAATCCAAATTATCAGTTATTTCCCAGCTGGGGTAGCTCAGCGATTGAGCATCAAACCAGGAACCAAGAAACCAGTGGTTCAATTCCCGGTCAGGGCACATGCCTGGGTTGCGGGCTCAATCCCCAGTTGTGGGGCATGCAGGAGGCAGCTGATCAATGATTCTCTCTCATCATTGCTGTTTCTATCTCTATCTTACTTCCTCTCTGAAATAAATAAAAATATTTAAAAACAAAACAAAAAAACACCAAAAAACAAATTAAGCAGTTATTACTGGGGTTCAACAAGCTCTCCAGGGGCAACTACTTATTTCCCTACATGGGCAACTAAACTCTTCATTTGAGACCACTAATGTACACTAGGGCAACCTGGAACAAATGTGCAATTCATCTGGGCCAGAGAAGCATTCATTTTTAACTTTCAGAAATGTTGATGGTACCCCCTCTATTTGTTGTGCCGTGAGAGCACACTGACTCCTCTTCTCTGACAATAACTCAAGTTCAATAGGTAGCACACCATGGAGTTTTAATAAATGGTTTTTGGATGAATGGATGAATGAATGAATGAATGAATGAATGAAAGCACTATATCCTAAGTAATCACATTTTGAGAAATCTTGAATTGTATCACTTTACTTTTTTTGGTTGAACCTACCTTAAGTATTTCATTAAAAATTTGAATGGTACAGAATGTATAAGTAAAAAGAGTGACTCTTTCCTACCACAGAACTCAGAAACTATTCTCTTACATATCTTTCTACTCATAATCAAATAACTTCACCATATTTTACAAATGAGATTATACCCTATCCACAGTCCTATGCCATAATTTTTATTTAACAATAAATCTTGTAAATTATTTACATCATCACATATAGACCTTCATCATTCTGTTTCAAAACTAGATTCCCAGTGTATAAGATATATAATAGTTCTTTGAATTGTACTTTTAAAATTAGAATATGGGAAGAAATGAGTAAGGTAAATGTCAATTTTGTAAAATTACCAAGTCAAAGTGTTCAATAGTTTTTTTTCCTTAATTTTCAAGTGACCTTGGACATCTGAATAAAGATATTAGAAAAATAGAATAAAGAACAGCAATAAAAACAAAAAGAAAGTAGAAAAAATCTTTTCTATTTGAATCTCTATGAAATAAACTTCTGCTTTATCTTCTCTATAACTTATTTTTCTGGCAAGAAATGAGAAAAACTTGTTAAAACATGGCTGTATCTCTCCAGGACTTGGGAGCAGGTAATTACTAATGATGGAAGGAGCAAGAGGGGAGGTAGAAATCTAAAAATCAATGTAGCATCCACAGATCTGACAAGAGGGAGCTTTTTGATTTTATGTCACCTCGTATTTCCTGAGTGATTACTGTAGGCAAGATACTTATTTGCTTTTAATCTAGAAAGACAAATGACAATTCAGCACAACATATGTTCACTCCCAGGTGAGTGGTAATAGACTGCAATTGCTAAAGGAGTCTGTTGAAAATAATGATACTACACGTAGCTTCCTTCTCAGGCCAAAGAGAAGCACTGTATTTCTTAGTGGTTTGCCTCATTGGGGGAGAATTTGGTGCTACTAAATTGGAGTACCTCCTCACGATAATAATAAAGACAGGCTAATATGTCACATATTGTTCAATAATTTCCATGCAACTGTTACACTATTTATTATTCATATAAATCCTATTATTTAGAGATTTTACACAACTTAATAAAATAAGAAATCTGAAGAAATTTCAAAGTAATAAACATTTCTCAAAGAACTTTCCACTAATTAACCATCCTAGCCATAACCAGAAGCATTTACACAATATTTCATAAATTATATAGGGAATTATATGTGTTTATAAACTCTAGTATGCATTTTTTTCTCCTCTTATACAATATAGTATAGTAGAAAGAGCATGGTTTGTGTTCATATATCAATTAAACTCACTGGTATAGTCATTTCTGCAAAGTTTCTTCTGGTCTCTATTCTCAGTATGTTTTGATAAGTAAATGAGGTCATATGTACAAGAGTTTTGTTGAGTTAAAAAAGTAAAAAGGAAAACTTATGTTTTGTATATCAAAACTTATCAAATGTATATTTGATAATTATATCAATTATTACATATATATATAGTTAATAGCCACCCGAGGGTATTTTTCTATTGATTTTTAGAGAGAGTGGAAGGAAGGGGGAGAGACACACAGAGAGAAACATCAATGTCAGAGAGAGACATAAATTGCCTTCTGCACACATCCTGACCAGGTCTGGGGATCGAGCCTGCAACTGAGGTATATAACCTTGACCAGAATCAAATCTAGGATCCTTTAGTCTGTGGGCAAACACTCTATCTACTGAGCCAAACTGGCGGACTATTTAATATTTTGAATATTATTTAATATATTAATTTACATTATAACATTATTATATTAATTAATATATGTAATTATATATTCATTATTACTTCCAAAAGTTTAAGATGAAAAATCTGGTACAAGTTGTAGATAGAATAAGAAAATAATTTTCACTTTTACAACTATTCACACAATATATTTTCATTTTTACAACTATTCACACAATATATTTAATGACATTGTACAGTCATGTTATTATAAAAGATTAAAAAGGCATTCAATTCTGATTACTTTCCCAGCACTATATATATATAAATAGCTTTTAAAAAATTTGCTGCTATTTATATCCCACTTAAAGTTTACCATTCTTCAGTCAGTCTTCTCTTTCTAGATCTGATTGGTATCTGGTTTATAATTTGCTTAATTGTCTCTATACCATCACATTTCATAATCAGTTTTTACCACTATGTCTTTCTTAAAGCCAATCCCTGGATAAACCACAGGGGAGCCATGGCATTGGCATGTTTAATTGTGTAATCTGTACATAATGTAGTCAAGAAATCAAGAAAGTCATTAAAGATAATTGGCAAGAATTATTGCAGTGTTCAAGAAATGCTGCATTTGGAAGTGGTTTTTAGATTCAACATGGAAACTAAATTCAGAATGCAAACCAGGGACAGACAACTGCAATGCCACATAGGGAAAAATATCTCTTCGCTTTAAGTATATTGTTTTCAGTATTCATATTGTGCAGTTCTGTGCAAGTAAAATCAGAATATGTTTGAGACATAAAGGTGTAGTTGATAAGGTCTTTCTAATTCAAACACAAAAAATACCTCTTGCAAATGGAGAGGTTGAGAAACTTTGATAATGTTATTGATATCCATGATATTAAAAAGTAAACATTAAAATATTATGGGATATGAACTATGTAGTTCTCAAAGGCAAAGAATGCACAAAGTGAGCTAATGAATTGTGTTTTGCAGAATGGGCTAGGACCGAGATGTACCAATCCAGAATTTACTACCAATAATAGTCGACTAGGTAATTTGGTTCAATGTTTCAAACAATAGCAATTAGCCAAAAAGATAAACACAATATTGAAGAGTTGTTTGAAGTCATGTGAAATGTAATAGAGATTTATAGAGTAAGGATTCAGGAGAAGAAGGATACTCACTAATGTGATCCTAAAGTTGGCTACTGATATCATAGAAGGCGGCAGAGAAGTTAAGAAGTTAATAGGGCTGTTGACAAATATGGAGGCTAGTATGATAAATAATTAGAATTCAGAGTCCCCGCAAGGAGGAATGATGTAGTAAAAATTCCAGGCTTTTAGATTAAATCCTGAGGACTACAAACTACTAGTAAAAGAAAAGATGCAGTGACAATTGACTAGCACTAAAAAGTGAGAATTAGTTTCAAATTATCTCAGTCCCTGATGTAGTTGTTATGATCTGGGATGTCTAGTATCCACAGTAGTCTTCCAGATGTAATTATTAATTTTTTCTAGAAGAAGACAAACCTCAATAATTATAGTTTACAAGATTTCATTTGTAATGTCTAGAGTCTAGACTAATTCAGAAATAACTAGGAACACGAGAATACAAAGCCACAAGACCAAAAGAGCAACAGACAATAGAAACAATAGAAAACTTAGATTATCAGATACAGAATTTAAAATATGATTATGACTTAATATGGTCAAGAAAATAAAGAGACAAGTTTAAGAATTTCAAAAGAGAAATATATATGTATATAAAGAGCTTAATGGAAATTATAGAAGATAGAAAATACAGTATCTAACACTAAGAATTTAATATAATGATTTAAATAATATTAGACAAATTTCAATAAGTCAGAAAAATATACAAACTGAAATTTAAATAAGAATGTAAAGTACAGATAAGAACATAAGAGAAATAGGGGATACTGTGAAAAGGTCTACTACCCATATAATCGGAGTCTCAGAAGGGGCTTCGAGAGGTAATGTGACTGTTTAAAGAAATAATTGACTGAAAATGTCACCAAACTGATAAAGACAGGTACAAAAATTTCCATGAAGCCAAGATTTACAGATACAGTATAAGAAGAATGACACTAAAGAAACATCATAGAAAAATAAAGGCTCTAGCGGGGTTTGGCTCAGTGGATAGAGTGTTGGCCTGAGGACAGAAGGGTCCAGGGTTTGATTCCAGTCAAGGGCATATACCTTGGTTGCTGGCTCCTTCCCGGCCTGTGCCTGGTCAGGGATTATGCAGGAGGCAACCAATTGTTGTGTTTCTCTCACATCAATAATTCTCTTTGTCTTTCCTTCTCTCTTCCACTCTCTCTAAAAAATCAATGGAAAAATGGTTGAGGATTTAGAAAGGAAGGAAGGAAGGAAAGAAGGAAAGAAGGAAGGAAGGAAGGAAAGAAGGAAGGAAGGAAGGAAGGAAGGAAGGAAGGAAGGAAGGAAGGAAGGAAGGAAGGAAGGAAGGAAAAGAAAGATGAAAGACAAAGAAAAAGCAGTATGGATCACAAAGAAGCAATAGCAAGATGATCAGTCACTTCATCAGAAACCATGTCAACCAATTAATAATGGAATGACATGTAGAGTTAACAGTTATCTCATTTCATCATACTGAAAATATGCCTTTTCCAGCAAAATATCTTTCCAACAGGAAAGTGAAATAGAGATATTTTAAAATAAATAAAAATAGAGAACATATATCACCACCAGCTGCAGATCAAACTATCTTAAGTTTTTTTAACACGGATGTCAAGTGTTTCCTGACAGAAGTTTGGAGATTCAGGAAATAATATTTGAAAATATATCTGAGTGATTTTAAGTGACTAAAATAAAAGCATTAATGAAAAATATATAGAGTTAATATCAAACAATAGCATATCAATTATGAATAGGACAAATGAAGTTAAAGTACTCTAATATGTTTGCATTGTCTGAGAAGAGGCAAAACTACTAATTTATATTAGATTTTGATGTTGTAATCTGGAGATCTATTTTTCAAAGAATGGTCCACAAGTCTCAGGAATCCCCCAAACCATTTTAGTGAGCCCACAAAGACATTATTTTCATAATAATATATTATTTATCCTTTTCAACAAGTTGGCATTTGATCTGATTGTACAGAAAGCATGGTATGAAAACTGATGGATTCTTAGCCCAAAATCAAAGCAGTGACCCCAATCTTTACCAGTTTTCATTGTACTTTTCTATGCTAAGGGTCAGCATTGCTTTTTTGTAAAGATCTAGATAGGAGATGTTTCAATTACTGAACTCTGCAGTTATAATGCAAAAACATCTGTAGACAGCATGCTAATAAATGGGTATGGCTGAATGTCAATAAAATGTTATTGTTTTAAAAGTAGCTATGGGTTAGGTTTGACCTGTGGGCCACAGTTTGCTGACCTCTGTCCTATGAAATACATTTGCAATAAAAACAAGTAACACACACACACACACACACACGTTTACTTAAGAATGCCTTTGCTGAAGCAGTAGAAATTATTATTTTTATTTAAGATTCACTCTTGCATACACATCTTTTCAGTAATCTTTGTGTCATAATGGGAAGTAAACATAAAGCAGTTTGTCTGCATGCTAAAATATGATGTTTGTCTTGAGGAAATGCAGTTATGTGATTGTATCATTTGTGAGCTGAACTAATTGTTTCTTAATGGAATACTATTGCTACTTGAAAGAACAATTAACAGATGACTACAGTTATTTAGATTGTGAAATTTGGTGGACTAGTTGATGAAATGTGAAGAGATCTCTTATAAGGGGTTTTGGGAAACTTTGTTTTAGAGATTAGAAAAGACACCTTAGTCCTGGCCTGCATGGCTCACTGGTTAGAGCATAGGCCTGAGCACTGGAGGGTCACGGGTTCCATTCCTGGTCAAAGGTAGGTACATGGCTTGCGGTTCAATCCCTGCCCCCATTCAGGGTGCATGTGGGAGGCAACCAGCTGAGGTGTCTCTCTCGCATAGATGTTTCTCTCTCTCTCTCTCTCTCTCTCTCTCTCTCTCTCTCTCTCTCTCTCTCTCTCTGTCTCTCACTCTCTTCCTCCCTCTCCCCCTTCCCTTCCACTCTCTCTAAAATCAATGGGAGGAAAAATCCTCACACCTGGGGTGAGGATTTAGAAAACCAAAGCACCTTAATAGGGGCTTTTCCTCCCTGGACATTATCCTCTGTGTATGTGATACTCAGAACTATGACATCCATCTCCTAAGGTAGAAAGTGGCTCACTTAAGGACATAGCCAACAAGTGACTCACTTTATATTGAGTTGATAGTACTGTGATACAAGGATTACTACTCCACTTTTACCAGGTCATTAGTTTATCTATTTTCCTACCAAGCATTTGCTGAATGTTAATTATATGCCAGGTACAAGGGGAAATGGCAGAATTCATCACCTCCTAGCAACAGTATTCTAACAGAGAAGAGAGAGAATAAACTTGTAATTAGGTGCATGAGGAGGATTCAGAGTGTAATGGAAATGTGACCTAATTTTGGGTGCAATGAATGCTTTTCTGAAAGAATGAAAAGTATAAACTAAACCTGAAGGATGAGAAAGAGTTGGCTATAATAAAGGATAGGAAAGAGTTTCCAGAAAGGAAATCAGTGCACTTAGTGTATCAGAGAGTAGGAAATACACGCTAGGAAGTTAAGGAGGCCAGTGTGCTTGGAGCACAAAGAACAAGGGGTAGCAGTCATAGAGGCTGGAGAAGTAATCGGCTGCCCTGCAATTTTAGAATGTTATGGGCTTAGTTAGAGATTTTAAACTTTATCCTAAAAGATACACAATCTTATTGAGATTTTAGAACTGGTCCTTGACATATTCAGATCAACATTTTAAAAGGATTATTCTGGTTATAATGTGGAAATGGATTAGATTGAGACTAACCTGGAGGCCAAGACCTCAGTAAAGAGGCACACAGCAGTGTAAGAGAGAGATGAAGTGGCTGGCTTTCAGTGGGGAGGTGACAGTGATATTGAAACATGGAAATGTAACCTAGTAAGAGGTGCAATGAAGGAGAAGTTTGAACAGGTACCTGAAGGGTGCCTAAGAGTTGCTTAGGAGAAAGGACAGGGAATTTTTGACAAACTTGCTTTTGGGGGGTTGGGGCAGGGAGTGAGGACATGTAAAATGTTGAACAAGTTCCAGATAAAAATTTCTGTATTTTTTATCTAATTTTATTACATGTTTGATATTTTTATACATCCTAGATTTTGCTCATGTATAATTTCTATTATTTCCAAAGGAAAAGTTTTAATATTTATGTTGCCAGAAACATAATAGTACTCAATGAAATATTTTCATAGGACACGTGACTTACTAACTTATAATATTTTATGTGATTATATTCAATTGGTTAAAATACATGGCTAATTGGTATAATTGTATGATCTACTACTCCTAGATTTGCATGCTTTCTCACCATAAGGTACTAAACAATAACCCTTAAATATTTTTAAGAAATTCAAAGCAAATCATACATCAAAACCAACTATATATTTTTGTGTATTGGTTTTTGTTGGTTCTTGAGTAGCTTTATTCCAATAAGTTAAAGGATCTATATTTAAATAATCTCTGATCCAGTACTTAGACATTGCTCATTTTATTCATCTTAGATAAATAACAAAATATAATACATTCTCAGAAACTAAGAGCACTTTATGTAAGAACAGTCTTCACTTCATCAAATTATTTTACTAGTAGAAGATAATTTTTACTGAAAGGAACCATGTAATATATATTTCAATTATATTTTAAATGAAAGAAATATAGCTTCTTTGGGTCCTCTCTGAAGCTATAACAGTATTAAATGATCTAAAGTACTAACATATGTGCTATTTCATTTTCAGATTTAAATATTTGTGTAGATTTAAAAAGTAGATACACAAAGAAATCCTACATTATTTCTTGGTCAAATCACTTCACTTTATTTGAAAAAAATAGTAATTAATTGAGTATTATTTACTCAGGTCAAAAAGTTATTACATTTTGTTGTTTCAAGACTTTCACCTCTAACATTTTGGAAATCATAAAATATTTACTTAATGCAATTTTAAATGTCATATTTATTAAACTTTTATATAAATTGAGGTAAAATAAAAAACTGTGATCATTGAAATTGCTACATTTCTCTCCAAAAATTGTTCTTTCATGCAGGGAAATTGAAATCTCAATTTCACAGGAAAATGTGATACCATTGAAATCATAACTTAGAAAACTTTTTTATTCTAAGACTCCAAAGCATAAACTAATATTAATATAGTAAACAAATTCATGAGTTAACCCATTTAGTAAAAAATATATGTTTGTTTTTCAACCCCTCAAATGAGACTGGGATTCCTTCATTCCATCTTTTTACTGTGCTTAACCTCCCCAGGGAGTGAAGGGGATGGACAACTTCTGGTCCCTCCCTGACATAATAAGGCTCTTCCCTTCAGGTTCTACCTTACTGTGCTATCCCATTGGATTCTGCCCGTTGGTACCTTTGGCATAAATTTCTGCTCCCTTTCTTTGAGATCCATCACAGTATCAGCTGTGAGAGCAGTATCAGCAAGTGCATTCTGGGCCAATGAAATTTATGTGTCCTGTTTTATCTCCCTGGGATTTAGAATTCTCAGAGGTTTTATTCTGAAATTCATTGCTATCTGGTCAGTTCCTTGAATCTTTCACAAAACTATTTTTACTTTTGTCTCCCGCATCTTTATTTCAGAGTTGGTTTAAGTAACCAAGGTCATCATTACAACAATGCCACCATTGCCAACATCGAATCACTTTTTGCCGTTCCCCCCCCGCCCCACACACTACCACTTTGGTTTAAGCCATTATATCTTTGTTGGATTATTGCACTACCTCCTAACTGGTCACTGCTTTTATTGTCCTTGGACACCAACAGTCTATTTCCAAGAGGATAACCAAAATAATCCTGCAGAATCTTAAAACAGATTGTGCTGTTTCTCTGCTCAAAACCTTCCACCGTTCCCATTTCACTCTGGGTAGCAGCCAGACCCTTAAAAGCAGTCTATAGGTCTTTCCTCTGACATTCCAGACATGCTCTGGCCGCCGGGCCTTAGCACTGGATGTTCTGCGTGGCTGTACCACTCTCTCTCCAGGTATCCTGATGGCCTACTTCTTTATGGCTTTCAGATATTTACGCAGCGGTATTTCAGTGACTTTCCTGGGTCACACTATGTAAAATCACAACCTTTTCCCCATCTCTGTAGCCCCATGGCATTAACATTTGTTATTTTTTCCTTTATACATTAGAGCATGGTGTGTATGTATTTATTTAATGTCTCCTCACCTGAAAATCAACTGGTAAATGGAGATAATTTTGTCTTTTTTTTAAAACTGCTTCATTTTCAGTGTCTTGATTAGCACCTTCCATATGCAATAATTATTTGCTGAATAAATGATTCAATATAGACACCAAGGAAGAGTGACAATTAGTGCAATAGCAGAGGAGTCCATTAAAGTGACTATTACCAGCTTTTAAATACAGACAAATTCACCTACTCCATTCACTCTCACAAAGGTTTTCTTTCATTGAATAATTGTTTTTATTTCCCTCAAAATAATTTAGAAAAACAAATAAACAATCATAGCATCTGTTAACTTAAAATAGAGAAATATTTTCTTATCAATCCACTTCCTTGCAAAATGAATGTATCTTCAATGATTATGAGCACAGAGAATCTTTCATTTAAAAAGTAATTTTCACAACTTGAACATGTAATCAATGCACCTAGACTAGTCAATCTGAAGTCTAACAAAGCTAAAAAGCTACAAAGAAATAATTCTAAAGCTTATAAACTATACTTAAAGAAGGAGATACTGGTCTTGTTTTTCTTTAGTAAAATCTCTTCCCTCTCCAGTCTGCATTAATTTTCCTGTATATTAGCTGTCTTTCATTTCTTGATTCACTTTGCAAGTTCATTTTTTTCTCTACTGTGGGTTTTCTGTTGCATATAACAAACAATGTTTTCTGAACATTCATCATGTATTTTATAATAGCTCATTCACTTCCCTCTGTTGTGTAGTTTTAACTTCAATAGTAACGGAAAGACTTTCAGTTTGAGATGTCAACGTTAAAATAAAAGATTGAGCATACTGTAAGGCAGAATTGCCTGGATGCCATGTAAATCGCTTCTGAGTTTCTTAGAAGTGTCACCGTAACTTTCACCTATCTTTTGAAAACTTAATAATTTTAGATCATTTACTTTTCAGAAAAATTAGAGCTGGAGAAGTGCCACCTTCTAAAAATCATACTAAGTAAACACCTGCCTCCCACTCTCAGGGTACCCTCTGCATATTATAGAGGTTGCACTCTTTCAAGGAGAACTCCACGGAAGAACCGCCTGTTCTGCTGGATTGGCAAAGTGAACAATCATTAGACCTTGTTGAAAGACAAGTCTTACTAAAAGAAACGAGAGCATACATAAATCTCTTTTAAAACACTAGCCCTGGATGTAAATGATAATGTTTAAAAAATGAACAGAGAAAATAAAACCCAGAGACAAAAAGAAGCAAAACCTTTAGCAATCTAATAAAACTGGCTATTCCTAAGAAATGATGACAATATTTAGATAGAGCAGCAGCTGTGAAACTTTTAAAAACAATGAGCCTCAATGTGAGTGAATTGTTGTTCTAGGTATGGGGGGAAAGGGCTAGATTGTAAATAGTAAGTAGGTCCCCAACCTTTCTTTGACCTTGTGTATCTAGGTTGAAAGGTCTTCTAAATAGGCAATAGTTTTTTTATACCATTACTTCTAAACACTTCTTCTTCCCTCCCTCCCTCTCTATGTCTCTTTCTCCCTCCTTCCTCCCCTCCCTTGTTTCCCACATTTTCTCTGCCTTTTCCTCCTTCCTTCTTTTAGGAAAAAGCAAACAAACAAAGTTACAGTACCACTGGGGACCAGTGTTCTAGGTGCTAAGGATATAAAAATGACTAAAAGATTTAGGTTGAATAAACATATACACACACAAACAAACAAATTGTAGATGTTAAACCTGGAAGCAAACATGAAGATAATTCATCCAATCCTCATTTTACAGTTGATGATTTTGAACCTCCTACAATTAGATATCTGAGACCACTCCTTTAATTAAATGATAAAAATGTAGTACTACAAACATTATTTTTTCCCTAAAGCATATTGTCGTTCAGTGAGAACTAAGCTTTTAACTACATAGCCAAATGAAAGTGTAAAGTGAAGGAAAAATCTTAAAAATTCTAAGCTGAACTATACGATTAAAATATTAAAGTTGTTCTGACATTCAAAGGTGAAGTTCAAATCTAGAATGTTTACTATTTAAACATGTAGGCTTTCCCTGTTTAACATAATGGCCGTTATTTAGTTTCAGAAATGGTATATGGAAAACTGGCCCCTCTAATTAGGGCCACATAAACATCAAAGTATTCCATATTCATGAAAGTAGAGAGCTTTGGACTGATACATTCAAGGAAACTATTTTCTAAATTTAATTTACCTATTTGTTCTTTACTCAATCCTGTAATTTCACCAATAGGTTTAGATAGGTAGACATTTGCTACAAAAGAAAGTGAATCTAAATGAGGCACTAAATGAAAAATATGATATGTAGTTGCCAGGACTTGAAAACTTAATACAAAGACTGAAATAAAGTTAGTGACAGAGCTAGTAAAGTAGGTTGAAAGAATACAGTAGGTTATTAGACTTACCAAGAACTGACTGTAGATGATGATCTTACAATTCAGAAACATGGATTCTTCATGGATAATTTTTTTTTATTTAATAGTGTCTTCACTATTTAATAAAGGATAAATGTTATTTACATTATAAGAAAACTTGTTCATATTTTTTAATGGGTATCTTCTTTAATCTAATTAAAGATGATTCAGAAACAAAGTAAACCATTTTTGAAATAATAATTCAAATCTTGGAGGGTCAATTAATCATTTGAAATGTGTTTAAAATGAATTGTAATTATCTTCAATTTATCTTCAAAATAATTATTTTGGCTATTGAATGAATCATGGTTTTTGGTTGTTGGGGTTTTTTTGTTGTTAACCACTAGAATAAGACTAAACTGGAAAATGCATAATGTTTCAAGGAATTCATACGTAAAATTATGCTATAAAATGTGCTGTATAAAATTTATGCAGAGTATATGGTTTTCTACATTATTTTATTTAGGAGATTAGGGAGGGCTCTGTTGGCAGAGTGTTTTTATATAAACAGTGAAATTTGCAATGTAATTATGATTCAATAGTGACCCAATAATAAACCAGACTAATGCATAAGTCATTGCTAAATAACCATTGAGGAAAGCTTTCTAGTTGAAAGAGCATACAGTTCAAAAGAAATATTTATCAGGTACCTAACACTCTATGTGGGTTGAGGGTATAGAGTATATATAATTAGGCTATATATGCTGAATATATGACACAGTATTATCATATTAAAAAGGAGTATGACAAAGGAATTCAGAGTTTCAGAGGATCTCACAGCAGAGGGATCTGACCTAGTCTGAGGAGTGAAGGCCACCTTATTATCTGAAGAAATAGTATAGTTCCCTCGGCAGAAAGTTGGGGAAGGAGCAGTCTAGTCCAGGAATACATATTTACTAATTACTGTCATTTTTTACCTGATGGTATGCAACCATATGATATATAAATCACTGCTTTTTCTATATATTGTCCCACAGAATAACCCATACATAAAATAGTCGTCTGAGAGGTAAAATGTTAGTTTCTATAAACAGGATAATATGCATGTATGTTTGTATGCTTGTATGTATGTATATATGCATGTATTCACACAGACACTCATATTACACATATACTCACACATACCTATATAGATATGCTTATATGTGGGTCCCTATATAGGTATACATTCACATATATACATATTATATATGTAAAAATATTTGCTTCATTGTGCTGCTATATTATATGACCATTATTTTAAACTCTGTATTCTATGCATGGCATACAGTCATTCACTGCTAAGTTCCTGTTCATTATTTCTGAGTATCATGCCTCACATATATTTATAAGCAAAGTCTCTCAAAAAATGTGGTGTTGATAGTGACTGGGTGTGTTCCCCATCGAGGCTCTTGATTCTCTACCCATGTGCCTTGCCCACTGAGAATGGCTGGTGCTTCATTCTTTCACAGGAGATGCTCCACCTATCAGACACTATCACCAGCAAGCCTCATTCTCAGGAGCTGCCCCTACAAAAAGGCTTACTGGCTTCCAGCAGGAATGTGGTTAAGAACACTCTCCCCTGTTTTTATATCTCAGATTTTTTTTAAAATATATTTTATTGGTATTTCACAGAGAGGAAGGGAGAGGGATAGAGAGCTAGAAACATCGATGAGAGAGAAACATTGATCAGCTGCCTCCTGCACACCTCCCACTGAGGATGTGCCCGCAACCAAGGTACATGCCCTTGACCAGAATCGAACCCGGGACCTTTCAGTCCACAGGCCGACGCTCTATCCACTGAGCCAAACCGGTTTTGGCTATATCTCAGATTTTTGTTGCTCTGCCTTACACAATGTAATAGCTATTTAAATTTTTTCTTACAGTAAGAATAGTTTCAGAAATGGGCCAGGAGCTGAATCTGGGTGACAAGCCCCTACTCTATATTCAGAATCCCACTTTCTCTTCAAAGAATGTCTTTAACATGAGACCAAGCTTTCTTATAAGTTTGCTCCCAGAAATATATTACCTCCTAAGTAAAATAGATTCTGAAGACCATCCTCTCCAATTTGTGAGTCACATTTACTCAGAAATGTTGGAACAACAGTAGGTATACCTGAGGCTGCTCTTGGAATTCTTAAATTTGTGACATGTTACTCCCTAATAATGGACATTTTTTGGTGGACATAGTATCAGGAAAATGTTTCAATTTTATTAATTCATAAACTCTTCTAGGTAAAAATGTTGCCATTCGCACCAATTTATAAATTCCTATCTAATAAAAGAGTAATATGCAAATTAACCACCACTCTGCAACACCCACAAGCCACGCCCACTAGCCAATCAGGAGCGAGTATGCAAATTAACCCAACCAAGATGGCTACAGCCACAGAACGAGCAGAAGGCTTGGGTTTCCCTGGCAA
Organism: Plecotus auritus; assembly: GCF_963455305.1. NCBI lineage: Eukaryota > Metazoa > Chordata > Mammalia > Chiroptera > Vespertilionidae > Plecotus > Plecotus auritus. The sequence goes on from NC_137776.1 coordinate 52,556,494, forward strand.
TGGAGGAAGCCAACCTTTCCGCACACCCTAGCCGGGCCAGGCCTCCAGGCTTGGCTCCGCTCCAGGCTATAAAGTTTCAATTTTAGAAGATAAATAAATCCCAGATACCAGGGCCTCCACTTGGGTCGCCGGGGAGCGTGGCCAGCCTGCAAACCACCACAGGCCCCTTTCCCAGGCCACCCCATACCCCATGGGATCCCCCACCCTGATCCGGGACTCCCTTCAGGGCAAACCAGCTGGCTCCCACCTGTACACCAGGCCTCTATCCTCCTATCTAATGAAAGAGTAATATGCAAATTGACCATCACTCCAACACACAAGATGGCTGCCCCCATGTGGTCAAAGATGGCTGCCCCCATGTGGACACAAGATGGCCACCACAAGATGGCCAGCAGGGGAGGGCAGTTGTGGGCGATCAGGCCAGCAGGGGAGGGCAGTTGGGGGAGACCAGGCCTGTAGGGGAGGGCAGTTAGGGGTGACCAGGCCGGCAGAGGAGGGCAGTTAGGGGCAAACAGGCTGGCAGGGGAGCAGTTAGGCATCAATCAGGTTGGCAGGGGAGTGGTTAGAGGGTGATCAGGCTGGCAGGCAGAAGCAGTTAGGGGCAATCAGGAAGGCAGGCAGTTGGGAGCCAGCAGTCCTGGATTGTAAGAGAGATGTCCGACCGCCCATTTAGGCCCGATCCTACCGAGATTGGGCCTAAACGGGTGGTTGGACATCCCTCGACGGTCCCAGATTGGAGAGGGTGCAGGCTGGGCTGAGGGACACCCTCCCACCCCCCTCCCCCCATGCACGAATTTTGTGCACCGGGCCTCTAGTTAATGTATATTTTGTTAGCCCAATCCAGGTCAACTCACATGTTCATTTAATATGACTTCTTCTCTTAAAAAATCATTGTTGGTGACTTTCCATACCTTGGTAGAGAGTTAATTACTCATAATGTTCAGTGCACAGGCTTTGGAATTCAGACAAAATTGGGTAAAACCCTCTTCCTGGCACTAGCTACATGTTTGATTTTAGGCACTCTACTTAAGTTTTCCAAACCTCATTTACAAAATGAGGGTGATAAAGGTATCCAACTCATAATGTCGCTGTGAATTTTAAATGAGATATTATCTGGACAAATACTTAATACAGTGATGCCAACATAAGAAACTTAAAAGAAGCAATAGTTGTTGTTATTGTACATTGCCATCTATTTAAGATTTTTTTCCTTTCTAATTTAATTTAACAAAACTTGTTCTTTAAAGGAAAATGTCAAAATCATGGTATGGATAAAACCAAACCAACCAACCAAACAAACAAACAAACAAAAAAACTTTTTCATGAACCCAGTTTGTTCCAACTAAAATCCTTTTTTTTTTTAATTGATCTTAGGGAGAGGAAGGAAGAGAGAGAGAGAGAGAGAGAGGGAGAGAAAGAGAGAGAGAGAGAGAGAGAGAGAGAGAAACATTGATACATTGATGGGTTGCCTCCCATACATTCCCCCAGGGGATTGAACAGGAAATGTGGGTATATTCCCTGACCAGAATTGAACCTGCTACCCTTTTGGTGTATGGGACAACACTTTAACCAACTGAACCACATTGGCCAGGGCCGTTACATTTTTAAAAGCCTTAATGTCAGAGTTTCCACCAGGAAATACATTGCTTGTCCCTATAATAAAAATTCATAACAGGAATTAAATAGTTAAAAATGATGATAAGAAAGGCTATTTTTATTGACTGGTAATATATAGCCATTTAGGGGTCCTATGAACATTTTAAAGAATGATGTATTTAAATTTAAATCCCAAAGTATATTCATTTAGCCATTAAATTTGAAATATGTCAAAGATACAGATTTTGATTTGACTAGCTTGTTTAGCAACTTAAATTCATTTAGACATTGCGTTTCTGTTTCTTTAGTGGCCAACCTAAAGGTCAGTGAGGTCAAAATTTGATGTTCTCACCAGGAAAAAATACCAAAACCCTAACTAATAAAAGTCTGTTCTGGCCTGGCCAGAGTGGCTCAGTAGATTGAGCATTGGTCCATGCACCAAGAGGTCATTGATTTGATTTCCAGTCAGGGCATATGCCCGGGTTCCAATAGGGGGCTTGCAGGAGGCAACTGATCGATGTTTCTATCTTTCTCTCCCTCTCCCTTCCTTTCTCTCTAAAATCAATAAAAACATATTAAAAATATTTGAAAGTCTTTTCTGGAACTGAACTTTAATAGATTAGGAGTCATAGAAAGAAAGGGCAAAGGTGTCATAGCACTAAATAAAAGCTAGTTAAATAAGATCATCAAATATTTATTGGGTTCTGCTATGAGACATCAGGGAATCCCAAAATAAGCAATACTCGGTTCAAGGAGGTTATAGAATATTTGGAGCATTTAGCAAGTTAGGACTGAATCATTAATGCACACTCAGGACTGTAGCTGACATATTAGAATATGGGTGATTTCAGAAAGCCTCTGGAAAGTAGAGTGGAAATGTTGGAATTCTGACAAGACAGTGATTAAAATGTAGGACACATAAGAGGGAGGGATCTGCAGATTACACCATGTTCTTAATTTAAAATGCTGGAGGGCCATGGTTATAGCAGATATAGATATAACATTATCACACTTCCACCCAGCTTCAACTCTGCACAGTCCCTGCTTTTATTAAGGAGATCAACCATCCTCTATCTGCCAACCAGAAGGAGGGGTAAATCCTCTGTAATAGAAGATAAGACTCTAGTCTAGAGCAAGGCAATAATAAAAGAATATTTACAAGAGTATTCAACACTAAAATGTTTTACCAACAATAGCTAAATAGTAATCATAACAACTTCTACAAGAGAAAGGTAAATGTTTTTTTTCTATAAATATATTCAAGATTAAGTTTAAAAATATCTATTTAAGCTGTCACAGATGGTGGTTCAAGAACCATGGTTGATAAGTAGATTATGTGCTCTATTGAAGTGTCAGCTGTGTACTACATGAATGTGTAGTTATGGACTTTAAAAATTTTATTACTTGCTTACTGTTATATAATGACTTTGAATAGTCAGATATGTAAGTATGCATTTAGTCATTTCAAAAAATGCATATTGTCCTGTAGTTGACTTTGTATCAACACATGACAAAAGAGGTGTTGCTTTTCAGTACTATTCTGGAGCCATTCTGCGCATTCACAAGTGAGTCTCAAACATATTAGTTATTAGTATGAGATGTAAAAAATGTGTTTACAAAATATGATTTGCTGCCCCAGTATAAACTCCATAAAAGCTTTTCAGATATATTTATTTAGGTAATAAAATAAACTCTAATTCTTAATTTGGTCAACCCTACCTTTGACCTTGCCCTAGACCAGTGGTCGGCAAACTCATTAGTCAACAGAGCCAAATATCAACAGTACAACGATTGAAATTTCTTTTGAGAGCCAAATTTTTTAAACTTAAACTTCTTCTAACGCCACTTCTTCAAAATAGACTTGCCCAGGCTGTGGTATTTTGTGGAAGAGCCACACTCAAGGGGCCAAAGAACCGCATGTGGCTCGCGAGCCGCAGTTTGCCGACCACGGCCCTAGACTACCTTCTTGAAAAAAACTCTATATTTGACAACAGTTGATTACTTAATTGCCACCTCATTTCCTGCCTCCAGTTTAACTCTGTTCTCAGAAAGATATCTACATCTGTACCATTGACATCCTATTTCCTCAGTTCACAGTTAGTTTCCATCTCCTAAGTCCAGCCTTTCAATATTTCACAGCACTGAAGTAATAACTGATGTAGTACCAATCACCATGGGCTCGGCAAACTATGGACACTGAGACAAATTTGCTGTAGAGTTGGTTTTTTTTATAGCTTACAAGCTAAAATGTTTTTCACTATAAAGGGTTGTTACCAAAAAGAAAAAGAGCCCGGCCAGCATGGCTCAGTGGTTGAGTGTCAATCTACGTACCAGGAGGTCACGGCTAGATTCCCGGGCAGGGCACATGCCCAGGTTGCGGGCTCCATCCCCAATGTGGGGCATGCCGGAGGCAGCCTATCAATGACTCTCTCCCATCATGATATTTCTATCTCTCTTCCTATCCCTTCATCTCTGAAATCAATAAAAATATATTTTTTAAAAATTTAGTGGCTAATAAAACAAGTATCTATTTACTCAAAAATCAGCAATTTGGGTATAATTTGGTGGGAACTGATTGTCTTAACTTCTTGTGACATCAGATGAGACCACTCCTATGTGTATATTCTGCTGGCAGCTGAGCTGGGCTGGAAATGTTCAAGATGTCCACTATTTCTTCAAGGCTTTGCTACATGTCTTCTCTTATCATTTGCTACTGATAGTCCCAGTTTTTATAAGGCAGCAGGGTGCTAATAAAAGCTTCCAAAGTGGATACACTTCATTAGGGAAGCTGTTGTAAAGCTTCTGGTAATATCATGCTTGCCGATGTCTCATTGACAAAAGAAAGTCACACAGACAAGGCCAGGGCTATTGTTACTTCATTTCAAATGTCTTTTCCACTCTTTCTCTGGGATTTATGGTTGAAAGTCAAGTTGACACGAAGACTCTGTCTATCATAAGGTTCAGTGGTGATGAGATAAATGACTCCAGTTGGTTCTACCCTTAAATCCTTCCTATTAGAACTGCCATCATCCCACATTCACAATATACCTACAAGTCATACCTCCCAGTACTCACATTGACTCCACTGGGTATTAGCAACCAGGATTCAAACAGAGTCATGTAAGTTTTTTCACATTGGGAATTATCCTATTGAAATACTCCTTCATGGAAGCCAGCATCCTATTAAGTAATCCAAGCAATTCTACTGGAGAGAGGCTACATGGAGAAGCCCTGGTGGATGAGACTTCACGTACTGAGAGAAAGGACATGTCGAGGGGAACTGAGGGACTCCAGCCGGACTATCCTGTGAATACAGCCATGTGAGTGACCCCAGCCAAGACCATGGATCAGAAGATCTAACCAGTTAACCTCAGAATCACAAAAAATAACAAATAACTGTTTTAAGTCACTAAGTTTTGGGGTGTTTTATTTTACAGCAATAAATACCTGAACTATGCAAAAAGTGCAGCCCTGTTCCCAGATAAATTGGACTACTAGCCATTTTCAAATAATTCTCATTTTGCTTTCCCTGTGGTTTTCTAATGTTTCACTTCCTTCTAAAATATGTATGACTCGCTGCCTATTGTAATCCTACACATCCTTCAAGATGTTGAGATATTAAGTATTAAGCAAAGTGATAAAGGTATCCTGTACATTTAACATGTTTTGGCTTATATTTCTTTACTTCTCAGCAAGCATAAAACCCCCAGGATTTATGGTTGTCTTTATTTTCATTAACCAGCTGGAACTATAATACTGTAACATTATTTTAAACCCAAGTGATCATAGACTGTCAACATGACAAGAAAAATGCTACTGTAGATGATTTAAGCTGTTTCAGGAGTTCATTTTCTTCCTCAGCTCTCTGGCTCTTGCAATAAGTGGAAAATGGACCCAAATGATAATAATTACAGCAGTTGTGTTTGAATGCTTGCTGCACTGTGTTAAGGCCTTTGCATATGCCATCCAGGGGTGCCAGACCTCAGTATTCTGTGCTTACCAAAGAAGGTTATCATCTAGAAGCTACCATGCTATCCTTCTCCTGGTCTGGCTCCACTTATGTCTCTGCTCAAAAATTCACTGGCAAAAATTTCATAGTTGTGATTTCCCATCATGAAATTGTCAATCCACACTAAGAATATAATCTCCCTGTTTCCAAAAGTTGGGACTACCTGGGATGTAAGAGCATGGCTTGGAAAAATGGCCTCCTGCCCAATTATTTTCCAAGTTTGTTATTTGGCTCCTGAAACAGGTCAGCTTGTATAGAGTCTGAAAGATAATAATAATAATAATAATAATAAAGTCATTGATCAAGCACTTTATTTTTTGTCCACAATTTTATTTGATACACCAGCACCTGGATGAAGAAGTACTATTATCATCACCATTTCACAAATAGGAATGCCAACAGAGAGGTTAAACTACACAAGGTTAAGCAAGTTTCCAAGAAATTACATCAATTTTTGCCTTTCATTCCTCTAATTATAGGAGGAAAAATCCACTTCAAGGAGCTTCATTTGTTCACTCAGGTATAATTTCCACTAAGTACTTTCAACCCATCCCCAATCCCACTTCCTCAATTTTGTAACCAAAGTTTTTCCCTAGTAAGAGAATGAAAACAGACCTGGAGGAAAGGAGGATATGAAGGAGCTGTCTACATTAACCAGTGTATCTAGTTCAATTAGCCAAAAGGGCCCTTTACACCTACATTATTTTGCTGTACTAAAGAAATAAAATATATATGAAGGTTAGCCTTGTTCCTATTTTATAGCTGAGGAAACAAACATTCAGCAAAGTTAAACAATTTTCCCAAGCTCACAAAGGTATCATGTGATTATGAGCAGAGTGATTAGGACTGGAGACTACGTTAATAAATCAGTCCATCATACCTCCTGGTGAAGGCCTAAAGGATATGAAAATATAAAGAAAACAGAGTTTACATAAACTGGAAATTTCTAGTATTTATTTAGAAGGAACCTTCACATTTCTTGCTATCCATGTGAACCGAGGGACTTTCAATAACTAGAGGAATGTGTTGAGACTTTCAATACATAAAGAGAAAGAATGCAGAAATAAACAAATAACCAGTTAAATCAATCAGCAGAAATGTATCCATAAAAATATGATTTCACATTTATGTGCTGAAATTGATTTTACAACTTCAGAGTTCTGGTAGGAGAGGAGAGGAATACCCAACTTTATTTTCCCCTAAAGACTTAGAAGTTCATGCCTAGCAAACACCTCTGAATGTACTCAATTTCCTCAGTAAATGCCACCTTAGCTGTTGTTTACTTTTCATATTAAAATGCTCTAATCCAGATAAAGTTTGTGCTCTCTCTAAGGAGAACTGGCTTAATTATCATTATATACTTATCAAAGAACATATTAACTTTTCAAAATTAGTAAGGAAGGAAATAAATGAAGATGAAATAGAAGGTATTCAATGAATGTGGTGTAATTATGAAGAAAGGCTTGTGGTACACCACATACTTATGAAATTGGTACATATTTAACTTTGCAAATGTTTAATATATTAATGAACTTCATATAAAATTGAGTGCTAGAGCTTAAAGTCTAAGATACCAGATAAAACTTTATTTTATCACCCTAAAAATAGATACATGAAGAAAAAAACAATCTACTCTGAGGCCAGGTTGTAAATTTTATATTATATCAATTAATCACTTCTGTTTATTTATTTTTAATGTATTTTTATTGATTTCAGAGAGGAAGGGAGAGGAAGAGAGAGATAGAAACATCAATGATGAGAGAGAATCATTGATGAGAGAGAATCACTGATTGGCAGCCTCCTGCATGCCCCTTAATGGGGATTGAGCCAGCAACCCAGGCATGTGCCCTTGACCGGAATTGAACCAGAGACCCTCCAGTCTGTAAGATGATGCTCTAGCCACTGAGCAAAACTGGCTGGGCTGTTTATTTTTATTTAATTTAATAATTTTTTATTGTTCAGATTATTACAATTGCTCTTTCTTCCCCCCATAGCTCCTCTCCACCCGGTTCCCTCCCCACCATCTGCCCTTACCTCCCTCGCACTGTCCTCATCCTTAGGTGTACGATTTCTGTCCAGTCTCTTCCCGCACCCCCGCACACCCTTTTCCCCCTGAGAATTGTCATTCTACTCCCTTTCTATGAGCCTGATTCTATTATATTCACCAGTATATTCTATTCATCAGATTTTTTTATTCACTTGATTTTTAGATTCACTTGTTGATAGATATGTATTTGTTGTTCATAATTTTTTATCTTTACCTTTTTCTTCTTCTTCCTCTTCTTAAAGAATACCTTTCAGCATTTCATATAATACTGGCTTGGTGTTGGTGACCTCCTTTAGCTTTTTCTTATCTGTGAAGCTCTTTATCTGACCTTCTATTCTGAATGATAGCTTTGCTGGGTAGAGTAATCTTGGTTGTAGGTTCTTGCTATTCATCACTTTGAATATTTCTTGCCACTCCTGTCTGGCCTGCATAGTTTCTGTTGAGAAATCAGCTGGCAATTGTAGGGATACTCCCTTGTACGTAACTAACTGTTTTTCTCTTGCTGCTTTTAAGATTCTCTCTTTGTCTTTTGCTCTTGGCATTTTAATTATGATGTGTCTTGGTGTGGTCCTCTTTGGATTCCTTTTGTTTGGGGTTCTGTACGCCTCCTAAACTTGTAAGTTTATTTCTTTCACCAAGTGGGGGACATTTTCGGTCATTATTTCTTCAAATAGGTTTTCAGTATCTTGCTCTCTCTCTTCTTCTGGCACCCCCATAATTCCGATGTTGGTACGCTTGAGGTTGTCCCAGAGGCTCCTTACACTATCTTCAAATTTTGGGATTCTTTTTCTTTTTGCTTTTCCGGTTGGGTGTTTTTTGCTTCTTTGTATTTCAACTCTTTGACTTGATTCTTGTGGTCCTCTAGTCTGCTGTTAGGTCTCTGTATAATATTTTTATTTCAGTCAGTGTATGTTTAATTTCTAGTTAGTCTTTTTTCATATCCTTGAGGGTCTTATTAAAGTTATCGGCCTTTTCTAGGAAATTCTTGAAAAACCTTATAACCGTGGTTTTGAACTCTATATCCAGTCGTTTGCTTTCCTCCATTTCTTTCATTTGTGATCTGTTTCTTTGTCTCTGCATTTTTGCTGCTTCCCTGAGTTGGTAGAGTAGCTTTGTGTGCTAGGTATCCTATAGGGCCCAATGGCTCAGCCTCCCCAGTTACCTGAGGTGGACACTCTTGGTGCACCCCTTTGTGGACTGTGTGCACAGCCTTGTTGTAGTTAAGTCTTGATTGTTATTGGTATCACTGGGAGGAATTGACCTCCAGGCCAGTTGGCTGTGAGGATCAGCTGTGTCGGTGCTGGGAGAACTTCTGTGCTGGAGACACCCTTATGAGACAAGACTTGCAAAATTACAAAAGCCTCTGAGCTCAGCTTGGATGGGGAGGAGTCTCAGGGCAGAGCAGACAGCCTTGGCTTCCCATCAGCCCTGCCCTAGGCCTCTGGGTCTCAGTGTCCCTCAGTAATCGCTGCAAGCACCTCTGATAGAAAGCCGCCTTCGAGTTTCACCTGCTGCCAGACAGTCCAGTTTCCCCCGAATGAGTCTGGGTTCTCAGAGTCTCGCCCGGAACTGGAGTTCAACACAGGCGGGAGCTTCCATCTCCCTCCCGCTTGTGAAAGCCAGCCATGCACTCAGCAGTCAGTCCTCTTTGTGCACACGTGCCTCCGGACCTCTGTTTTTTGCAGCTCCCCTGAGTTTCAGTGCTTTTCTCTTTTCTTGACAGTCCAGATTCACCCGTATGAGTCTGGGTCCCCAGGGTCTCACCCGGAACTGGAGTTCAGCGCAGTCGGGAACTTCCATCTCCCTCCTGCTTGAGAAAGCCAGCCATCACGCACTCAGCCGCCAGTGCTCTCCGCACGCACATCTCCGTACCTCAGCCTTTTACAGCTCCTCTGAGTCTCCGTGTGCTTTTCTCTTTCCTTCTAGTTGTAGAATTTCCACTCAGCCAGCTTTCCTGTGGTTCTGGATGATGTCCATTTTGTCTTTTAGTTGTAGTTTTGAAGTTGTTGTGTGAGGCAGCAGTTTAGGTTTTTACCTATGCTGCCATCTTGGTTTCTCTGGGGCTGTTTATTTTAAAAAAAAAATTCTTTCTTCTCCCAATATATTTTCTTTACTATATTAGGCTAATATTATACATCTATTCTTTAACCTTGATTTTTGGATATTAGGTAAAATAGCATATTGCAACATCATGGATGGACCAGGTGAGTACCCTATTATGTTAAGCGAAATAAGCCAGTCAGAAAAAGACAAATATAACATGATCTCACTCATATGTGTGATATAATGAACATAAACTGATGAACAAAAATAGATCTAGAGACTAAGAAACACTGAACAGACAGTCCAACCTTAGAGAGAAGGCAGGCAGGGGAGGTCGGTGGGTAAGAGATCAATCAGAGGACTTGTATGCATGCATATTAGCATAACCAATGGACACAGACACTGGAGTGGTGGGGGCTTGTCCTGGGGGGAGGGAGTGGTGGGTGTGGGGTCAATTGGGGAAAAAGGAAACATATATAATACTTTAACCAATAAAAAAATAAGCATATTTAGAGATTATGCTATATTGTCATTTCTTATTTTCAGTTAGAAGGGGTGCAATGGACTGAATTAATTTATAGAAATCCTATCCTCCAATGTGATGGTGTTAGGTGGTGGTTGGGAGGTGGTTTGCTCAGGAATGCTGAGCCTTATTGATTGGGATTAGTGCTTGTTTAAAAGGGACCCCAAAGAGCTCTCTTGCCTTATTTCTGCCGTGTGAGGATACAAGAAATGTTGGCAATTTGAAACCTGAAGGGGATCTAATCAGAACTTGACTGTGCTGACACCCTGATCTGGGACTTCCAGCCTCCAGAACTATATGAAATCAATTTCAGTTGCTTGTAAGACACCTGGTCTGTGGTACATTGTTAAAGCAGCCCTGACTGATTAAGATAAGGCATATATTTATAGTCATTGGTGAGAAAAACATATTTCTGATGATCTCCAGCAAATGAAACATACATTTTCCCATATTTATACCTATAGTATAGAATTTATAGATTATAAATTTATAATATGAAGTGATCCATACAATATCCTAGATGAAAAATTTCTTATTGTAAGGAATTGCCTCTTTTATTGAAATAAACACACAAAGCGTCAATGTTTTAACACTAGAAGAATGAGCACTAGGCAGAGAGAAGTAGTTGGACTGAGTTACTCCACATCTGTTGTTCTTGAATTGTATTTTCTTTATCCTCACTATCTTCTTTATTTTTCACTTTTTATTCAGAGGCAGTTTCAAAGTTTTTACAGAATACTAAGGTACAATAAAAAAGCCATGAAAATAAAAGTATATGAAGTTTGAATGAGTTTCTGATTTTACCCTAACTAGTTTATTTTAATGACTGCAGATGCGTTAGTGAGTCTAGCTGAGTTCAGACATGAGAAAAACTCCACAGCTGGGTCAGATAACAATTTTGGCCCATGAATTGTGAGCTAAATAATAAGTTTTGAAGTGACTTTTCATGTAATTAAAAACTAACTAATGTATCAAGGTAGAAAATAATCTATTTTAATTGGGAAAGATAAGTCCAAATACCAGTAACATCTTTGAGGTTCCATGAGTACATAGATTGGGAGGGAGGGAAGGAAAGAGGGAGGCAGACAGAGACAGAGACAGAGACAGAGACACAGAGACAGAGACAGAGAGAAATACAGATTTTCAGTTAACTCTAAAAAATTACATACACTATCAACATTAGGTTAAAACCTGATCTTGATCCCTTTGACCTCAGAACACATGTTGATCACTAGTGCGTCAGTTTTGTTATCTAGTAACTGCTTTTCCTGAAGCATTGAGCCAAAATGTTAAGTGTCTGCTATCAAAGAAATGATTATTAACAATGAAAAAACTGCAAAGCATGTATTGTAGTTGATGTAAAAAAAGCAACTCTGTTGAAAATAAAGGTGCAGTAGGAATAGTTCTCTGAATATTTTACATTTTTTTAGTTAAAATTGATAAAAATATATTAGTAAAGTTTTTAAGGCAGTCAATGCAACATATTGTGCTAGCCATCAGATCAAATATTAAGAGGTTATACGATTAATAAATTTTAGTTTGTCAACTTCAATTATGAAAACTGCAATTATATTCTCAATATGTGCAGGAAAATCTCAAGGGCAAAAACAAGGCAACTCTTAAGCCATAATATAGATCATTTCCCTAAAATATGATTTCAGTAAACTATTAAAAACGTAATAACTTTAAGCATCTCTTTGCACAGCCCACTCCTTACCAAGAACATTTGACTTTCTCAAATTGTTATTATAATGAACATGTCAAGCAATGTACTTTTTTTGTTTGATATTTTGAGAACGAAGAGGAATGTAAAATGTCAAAGGTCAGTAATTGGAAGTTTCTAATTGAATGTTTATTGATCCCAGTACCATACAGAATTACTTAGAATTAAACATGATAAATTATCAAAACTGGTATGAACTACTACTACATAATGAAGGAAGAAAGTGTTTGGGCACAGAATGTGTTTATTTTCTTCCCATTGCATATAACAATAGTCAGGTTTATATCTAAGAACAGAATGTAGGACTTGGATTTCTGACACATCATCTCACTTTATTTTATCCTCACCAGAGGATAAGTTTATTGATTTTAGAGAGAGAGGAAAGGTGAGAAACATTGATGTGAGAAAGAAACATCAAACTTATGCTTCCCATATGTACCCTGACCTGGGATTTAACCTGCAGTCTTTTTTGTGTAGGGGACAATGCTCCAACCAACTGAGTCACCCAGCCAGGGCGTCATGCTACTTTTTATTAACTACTAATTTTATAATTATCTCTGTGTAAGATGCTTATATAGAGAGATTAATAAAACAGTCTATTTGGTCCTGTCCACCTATGGACTATTTTATTTTTTAATTTTATTGTTTAAAGTATTACATATAGTAATACATATATCTCCTTTTTTCCCCTATAGACCTTCCCCCAGCCTCCCCTACCTCCTGTCACATGCCTTCATCCCACCTCCCCAGTGTCTTGTGTCCATTGGTTGTGCTTATATGCATGCATACAAGTCCTTTGGTTGATCTCTTTCCCCCCCGCCCCAACACTCCCCAGCCTTCCCGCTGTAATTTGACAGTCTGTTCGGTGGTTTACTGCCTCTGTATCTACCTTTTTGTTCATCAGGTTGTAATGTTCTTTATTTTCCATAAATGAGTGAGATCATGTGGTATTTTTCTTTCATTGCCTGGCTTATTTCACTTAACATAATGCTCTCCAGATCCATCCATGCTGCTGCAAATAGTAAGAATTCCTTCTTTTTTTATAGTAGCATATTATTCCATTGTGTAGATGTACCATAGTTTTCTAATCCACTCATCTGCGGATGGGCATTTAGGCTGTTTCCAAATCTTAGCTATGGTGAATTGTGCTGCTATGAATATAGGGGTGCATATATCCTTTCTGATTGGTGTTTCTAGTTTCTTGGGATATATTCCTAGAGGTGGGATCACTGGGTCAAAAGGGAGTTCCATTTTTAGTTTTTTGAGGAAACTCCATAATGTTCTCCATAGAATGCACCAGTCTGCATTTCCACCAGCAGTGCACAAGGGTTCCTTTTTCTCCGCATCCTCGCTAGCACTTGTCATTTGTTGATTTGTTGATAATAGCCATTCTGACAGGTGTGAGATGGTACCCCATTGTCGTTTTGATTTGCATCTCTCAGATAATTAGTGACTTTGAGCATGTTTTCATATGTCTCTTGGCCTTCCTTCTGTCTTCTTTCGAAAAGATTCTATTTAGGTCCATTGCCCATTTTTTTATTGGATCATTTATCTTCCTTTTATTAAGTAGTATAAGTTCCCTGTAGATTTTGGAGATTAAACCTTTATCAATGATAACATTTGCAAATATGTTCTCCCATGCAGTGGGGTTTCTTGTTGTTTTGTTGATGGTTTCTTTTGCTGTGCAAAAGCGTTTTATTTTGATGTAGTCCCATTTGTTTATTTTCCCTTTAGCTTCCATTTCCATAGGAGTGGTATCGGTGAAGAAATTGCTTCAGCACATGTCTGAGATTTTGCTGCCTGTGGATTCCTCTAGTATTTTTATGGTTTCTTGTCTTATGTTTAAGTTCTTTATCCATTTTGAGTTTATTTTTGTGTATGTGTACGTTGGTGATCTAGTTTTATTTTTTGCATGTATCTGTCCAATTTTCCCAACACCATTTATTGAAGAGACTGTCTTGACTCCATTGTATGTTCATGCCTCCTTTGTCAAATATTAATTGAGCATAGTGATTTGGGTCGATTTCTGGGTTCTCTATTCTATTCCATTGGTCTATATGTCTGTTTTTGTGCCAGTACCAGGCTGTTTTGAGAATAGTGGCCTTTTAATACAGCTTGAAATCTGGTATTGAGATCCCACCTACTTTGTTCTTCTTTCTCAGGATTGGTGTGACTATTTGGGGTCTTTTTTTATTCCAGATGAATTTTTGGAGAGTTCTTTCTAGGTCTGTGAAATATACCGTTGGTATTTTAACGGGGCGTGCATTGAATCTATAGATTGCTTTGGGTAGTATGGACATTTTAATGATGTTATTCTCCCAATCCATGAACATGGTATGTCCTTCCATCTGTTTACGTCTTCCTCTATCTCTTTTTTTCAGTGTCTTGTAGTTTTCCATGTATAGGTCTTTTGCCTCCTTAGTTAAGTTTATTCCTAGGTATCTTAATTTTTTTTTCTGTTGCAATGGTAAATGGGATTGCTTTTTTAGTCTCTCTTTCTGTAAGTTCACTATTGGTGTATAGAAATGCCACAGATTTCTTGGCGTTAATTTTGTATCCTGCTACCTTGCCAAATTCATTTATTATGTCTAAAATAAATGACATAATAAATGATGGAGTCTTTCTGGTTTTTTATGAACATTATCATGTCATCTGCAAATAAGGACAGCTTTACTACTTCTTTTCCAATTTGGATGCCTTTTATTTCTTCTTCTTGTCTGATTGCAATGGCTAATACTTCCAGTACTATGTCAAACATGAGTGGTGAGAGTGGGCATCCCTGTCTTGTTCCTGTTCTTAGGGGAAATGGTTTTAGCTTTTGCCCATTGAGTATGATGTTGGCTGTGGGTTTGTCATATATAGCTTTTATTATGTTGAGGTATGATCCTTTTATTCCCACCTTGCGGAGAGTTTTTATCAAGAAAGGGTGTTGGATTTTGTCAAATACTTTTTCTGCATCAATTGATATGACTATGTGATTTTTTATCTCTCAATTTGTTTATGTGATGTATCACGTTTATAGATTTGCAGATATTGTACCATCTTTGCATCCCTGGGATAAATCTTACTTGGTCATGGTGTATGATCTTTCTGATGTACTGCTGGATCTGATTTGCTGAATTTTGTTGAGGATTTTGGCATCTACGTTCATGAGGGATATTGGCCTGTAATTCTTGTGGGATATTGGCCTGTAATTCTTGAGGGATATTGGCCTGTAATTCTTGTGTGGTCTTTATCTGGTTTTGGTATTAGGGTGATGCTGGCTTCATAGAAGGAGCTTGGAAGTGTTCCTTCCTCTTAAATTTTTTGGAATAGTCTGAGGAGGATAGGTTTTAGTTCTTCCTTGAATGTTTGGTAAAACTCCCCTGTGAAGCCATCTGGCCCCCAGGCTTTTGTTTGCTGGAAGCTTTTTGATGACTGCTTCAATTTCTTCCATAGTTATTGGCTATTGAGATGTTTAGATTCTTCCTGATTGAGTTTTGGAAGGTTGTATTTTTCTAGGAATATGTCCATTTCCTCCAGGTTGTCCAGTTTGTTGGGATAGAGTTGTTCATAGTATTTTTTAACAATCCTTTGTATTTCGGTGGGGTCTGTTGTTATTTCACCTCTTTCATTTCTGATTTTGTTTATTTGTGTCCTCTCTCTTTGCTTCTTGGTGAGCCTGGCTAGAGCTTCATCAATCTTGTTTATCCTTTCAAAGAACCAGCTCTTGGTTTTGTTGATATTTTGTTTTCCTTTTTGGTCTCTATGTCATTTATCTCTGCTCTGATCTTTATTATTTCCTTCCTTCTACTTACACTGGGCTTCTCTTGTTGCTCTCTTTCTAACTCTTTGAGTTGTAGGGTTAGGTCATTTATTTCCATTGTTTCTTGTTTTTTGCAGTATGCTGGTAGAGCTATGAATTTCCCTCTCAAGACGCTTTTGCTGTGTCCCATGGATTTTGGATTGTTGTGTTTTCATTGTCGTTTGTTGCCATGATGTTTTTTATTTCTTCTTTGATCTCTCTGGTAACCCAGTCATTGTTTCATAGCATGCTATTTAATCTCCATGTGTTTGATTTTTTTTGGATTGTTTTATTGTAGTTGATTTCCAGTTTTATGCCACTGTGATCTAAGAAGATGCTTGATATGATTTCTATCTTCTTGAATTTGAAGAGACTTTGCCTGTGACCCAATATATGGTCTGTCTTTGAAAATGACCCATGTGCACTTGAGAAGAATGTATATTCTGTGGCTTTGGGGTGAAATGTTCTGAAGATGTCAATGAATTCCATCTGGTCTAGTGAGTCATTTAGGATTGATGTTTCTTTGCTGATTTTTTGGTTAGAGGAATTGTCCAATGGTGATAGTGGGGTATTGAAATCCTACTATGATTGTATTGCTTTCAATCTCTCCCTTGATATCCTCCAGGAGTTTTTTTTTATGTATTTGGATGTTCCTGTATTGGGTGCATATATGTTTACCAGAGTTATTTCTTCTTTTTGGATTGCTCCCTTTAGCATTATGAAGTGGTCTTCCTTATCTCTTTATATGTCTTTCACTTTGAGACCTAATTTGTCAGATATAAGTATTGATACCCCAGCTTTTTTTTCAGTTCCATTTGCCTAAAAAACCTTTTTCCATCCCTTCACCCTCAGTCTATGTGCATCTTTTTTTTCTGAGGTGGGTTTCTTGTAGACAGCAGATATATGGGTCATGTTTTCTTATCCAATCCGTTACCCTATGTCTTTTGATTGGGGCATTTACTCCATTTACATTTAAAGTTATTATTGATAGGTACTTGTTTGTTGCCATTTTTATTCTTTACCCCTGTGTTTCTTCTTCGCTTCTTATTTCTTTTTTTTTTATAGCAGACCCTTTAGCATTTCTTGCATTGCTGGTATGGTGGTAATAAACCCCCCTAGTCCTTTTGTCTGTGAAGATCCTGATTTCACTTTCAATTTTGATTGATAGCCTTGCTGGGTACAGTATTCTTGGATTCAGACCCTTCCTTTGCATGACTTTATATATTTCATTCCATTCCCTTCTGGCCTGATGTGTTTCTTTTGAGAAATCAGTTGCTAGTCTGATGGGAGTTCCTTTGTAGGTAACTCTCTGTCTCTCTATGGCTGCTTTTAAGATTCTTACTTTGTTGTTGGTGTTTGCCAATTTAATTATAATGTGCCTTTTGTCGGTCTTTTGGGGTTCATTTTGTTTGGGACTCTGTGAGCTTCTTGGATTTGTGTGGGTTTTTTCTTCCCTATATCAGGGAAGTTTTCTGTCATTATTTCTTCAAACAGGTTTTCTATTCCTTGCTCAGTTTCCTCTCCTTCTGGAACTCCTATTATGCGGATGTTTCGCGTTGTCCCAAAGTTCCCTTAGGCTCTCCTCCTGCTTTTTAATTTCTTTTTTCCTAGAAGCTGCTTTCCTTAGGTATTTTTTCCTACCTTGTCTTCTCGCTCACTGATGCGGGCCTCTGCTTCTTCTAGTCTACTCTTGATGCTTTCTATTGAGTTCTTTACAGCCATGATGTCATTTTTCATTTCTTCTTGGTTCTTCTTCTTTTCCTCTTGGTTCTTACACATATTGTCGAATTTGTCCTCCATTCTTTTCATCCACCTTATGACCATTTCTCTGAATTCTTTCTCTGTAAGGTTGCTTGCCTCCATTTCGTTTACTTCCTTTTCTGGTGATGCCTGCTTTTCTTTCATATGCGGGCTGTTTCTTTGTCTCCCCATGACCTCTCTTCTCCGGGTGTCTGGTTATGTAGTTCTCTCTCTCCTTTTTGTGAGGGAGTGTAGAGCTCCTCTGAATCCACATGCATGTGCCACTTGGGAACCGGTGTTCTCGGGTTCACAGCTGTTCGGTGGGTGCCGTAGTTGTAGATTCCCCAGGCTTTTCAGGCTCCCAATAAGATCCACTTTCCCCTTCGAGATCTCCATTTACATTTAAAGTTATTATTGATAGGTACTTGTTTGTCACCATTTTTATTCTTTACCCCTGTGTTCCTTCTTCACTTCCTATTTCTTCTTTTTACAGCAGACCCTTCAGCATTTCTTGCATTGCTGGTTTGGTGGTAATAAACTCCCTTAGTCCTTTTTTGTCTGTGAAGCTCCTGATTCCACCTTTAATTTTGAATGATAGCCTTGCTGGGTATACTATTCTTGGATTCAGTCCCTTGCTTTGCATCACTTTGTATATTTAATTTCATTCCCTCCTGGCCTGGTGCGTTTATGTTGAGATATCAGTTAATATTCTAATAGGAGATCCCTTGTAGGTAACTTTCTGTCTCTCTCTGGCAGCCTTTAAGATTCTTACTTTGTCAGTGGTGTTCACCAATTTAATTATGATGTGTCTTGGTGTCGGTCTTTGGGGTTCAACTTGTTCGGGACTCTATGTACTTCTTGGACTTGCATAGTTTTTTTCTTGCCAATATCGGGGAAGTTTTCTGTCATTATTTCTTCAAACAGGTTTTCTATTCCTTGCTTCTCTTCCTCTCCTTCTGGTACCGCTATTATGCGAATGTTGTTTTGTTTTGTGTTGTCCCAAAGCTCCCTTAGGCTCTCCTCTTGCTTTTTAAGTCTTTCCAGTTGCTGCTGTGTTTGTGTGTTTTTTCCTACCTTGTCTTCTAATTCACTGATGCAGTCCTCAGCCTCTTCTAGTCTACTGTTTAAGCCTTCCATTGTGTTCTTTATTACAGCTATGTCATTCTTCATATCCTCTTGGTTTCTTTTCATGTTGTTGACATTCTCATTCAGCTCCTTATAGTTCTCATTGAGTTGTGGGTATTTGTCATTGAGTTGTGTGTATTTGTCATCCAGCCATTTAAACATCCTTATAACCATTACTCCGAATTCTTTCTCTGATATGCTGCTAGCCTCAATTTCATTTAACTCCCTTTCTGGTGAATCCTCTTTTTCTTTCCTTTGGGGATTGCTTTTTTGTCTTCCCATGTTTTGCTGTAACATTTTAATTGTAGGTCCGATTGGTTTGATACTCAGGTTCTTTTGGGGATGGTGCTACTCGTGTGATCTCTCAGGTCTCCTGGGCTTGGTAATCTAGTATAGTTCCTTACTTGAGCTATTTGGGTTTTCTTGATGTAGGCCTGTGAGCTGGAAAGGTACAACTGCAGTGTGTAGAAGTCAGCAGCCATGGAGGGGGGTGTCCCAAATTTTGCTGTCTTGCGCCCTTGATTGAAATTGCATGTGTCCAGTGGGAACTCACAGTGGCACCCAGGAACCGTCTGTTGGGGTGATGGATCTCAGGAAGCCTGTGTTCTGGAAAGGCGTGACTGTGGTGTCCAGAGTTCTGTAGTTGGGGGGTGGGCTGACTCAGCTTTTGCTGCTGCACCTGTGGTGGATATGCGCACACTCCCAGTGGAGGATCACAGGAGCACCCATGGTGCATTTGACAGTGAGGGGTGCTGAAGTACTCTGACGGGCCCTGGCATTGAAACCTTGTAATTGAGGCATCTGTGTGCAGGTATCCAGGATGAGTGAATTCAGAATTTCTACTGCCAGGGGAGTGTGTCCCTGTTTGTCCAAGATCACACCCAGCAAGGACTCACAGCAGCTCCCACAAGCACCCTGAGGATAGCCTGCGCGTAGGAAGTGCACATGCGGACTGGTGGTGCATTTGCCTGCGCAGAGCTCTGATGCACTTTGAGGGGCCCTGGTACTGAAGTTAAGGGGTGTATGTGAGCAGTTATTAAGGAGGAAGGAGTTCAGAGTTTCTACTGCGGAGCAGCGCGTCCTTGTCTGTACAGAATCACACCCAGCAGGGGATCAAAGCAGCTCCCCAGAGAACCCTGTGGATATGTGGGCTCAGGGTTCCTGCCCTTTGGACATGTGCACATCTGTGGCAGTGAGTTTGCTGGTGCAGAGCTCTGATGCACTTTGAGGGGCCCTGGTGCTGAAGTTACACAGCTGGGGTGTCTATGGGCAGTTATTCAGGCAGAGGAAATACAAAATTTCTACTGCAGGGCAGCGCGCCCTTGTCTGTACAGAATCACACCAGCGGGGGCTCCCAGTGGCTCCCAGGCGCTGCCTATGGAGTGGTGTGCCCTGGATGCCTACGTGGCTGGAAATGCGCGAAAGAAAGTGGTGTCCGGAGTTCTGCTGCTGGGGAGTGGGAAGATGCACTTACTGCTGCGGGAACGGTGCACCTTTGGAGGTGGAGGTCCCAGAGTCCGTGGGTCTGCAGCTGGGGTAGCAGGATTTTGGCTGGAGTGGCTGCTGGGTCGCGGACAGTGTCAAAGTCCTGTCTGGGTGGTGGTGCTGATGAGTTCCTAGAAAAGGCTGTTCTCCCCTTCAAGATGGTCCTGCAGTCCAGGGAGTGCCCACAGCGGTAGTAGTCTCTCCTTGTCCAAGAGAGTCTGGTCTGCCAGCCCCTGCTGTTCCTGTGAGATTTAACTGTCCCTTACTCACTCACACACACACCATACACATCCACACACTCTCCTTTCATACCGACACTCACTCACTTCCTCTCCCTCACCTCTGTCCTGCCAGCCTCCATCTTTTTCTGGACTGACTGTTCTAAATCATACCAATAAGACTCAAATGTTAAATGATATTAAAACACAATTGAACATCATAGTGTGTCAAATGATGAAAAATGCGTTATATTAAATATACAACATTGTACACATATACATGAATATACATGTAAACATAATCATAAAAGTAAATAACCACCAGGGTTTTTCATCTTTCCATGTGCCCCGTATGACATTGTAGACATAGATTCTCTCAGCTATATCTACAAAGTATGGGCAAGATTTAGAAAAAAATTAGAAAATGAAAGAGAGAATTGAAGCATTTGCATGAAAAAATTCTGATAATATAAAGGCAATAATGATTGATGAAGACAGAGGAGATAGAGGAACAGGTGAGGGAGAATGCCACTAGAGTAGAAACATCATGAGTAGCATCTTTCTGAACCAATCATTAACTTCGCTGCTTGGTCTGGAAGTTCTACACAGGATCTCAATGTTTAAATATAAGGACCAATGAAGTATCAAAAGAAAGCTTGGTCTTATTTTGGAACACTTAGATGTAATTTAATAATCTGGGATTAAAATAAAAAATTAGATCAGGTCTTTTAAGAAGACTATCTTCACATAATATTTTATCTCTGGTAGTCAGGTTATTTGGGTATCAGAGTAGAAATAATGATTTTGACATTCAGACCTCACAAAACAATGCTTAGTGTTTCACTATCAATTATTTAAGAATGGCTTTTTGATCAGAATGCTTATTTTATTCTGTAATGGTATATGTAACTCCTCTGCATCTGTTTCAAAATAATATAATTTCCTGTCTAGTCCTACAAGACATAAATAAATGAATCATCTTTCTATGAATTAAAAAAGTATTATTATGTAGCTTCATGGAAGAAAATCATAGATATTTTATACCAAATGTGATCTTTTCTTTTCTTTTTGGATAGGATCAGATGTAGAGTACACCACTATATAACACAGTAAATCAATGCTACAAAAGCTATACTTATTTCTACCCCATCATGTGTACCATGCTTTCAAGGCAAGGGCAATACATTAAATAAAATGAAACATCAGAAACTAGTAGATTTTAATTGGATTAGACAGATTTTATAGTTACTAACCCTGCAGTGTTTAAAAATTGCCCATACAAATTTCTATATAGTAAGTATAATTTAATATAAAACAAACTCTAAACATTAGTAATTTTGTTTTAGAGTATAAATAGCAGTCCCTTAGGCTTTAATGTTCTCATTTATATGAAAGAAGAACTAGAGCATTTACTCTCCAAGTCTATTTTGAGATGAACTTTATCACAATGTGCTGCAATTTATTTTTTTCCCCTACTAGAAAGTAATGTCCTTGATGGTGGAGTGTGTATGTCTTGGTTACCTTTTTATTTGAAGTGCTTTTATCATCTTAGCTTATAGTAGTCATTCTAGTTTTCATTTCTGAGTAGTAAAATAACAACCCTAAAGTTTTTATCTCAAAAAGAAAACAAATTGATAAAGTCTCTTCATAGTAATGTTACAATGGCAACTTTTCAAGAAATAAATTATAACTGGATAGTTCAGTTTCATATTTAATGTCACCATTTGCTTACTAACGGCAAGTTTATAGTTAGATAAAGACTATATAATTTACTCAATGATTCAGATGGCCATCAATAAAAATTTCTTCAAATGTGTTTGCCAAAGTTTCTTAAGTAGACCAACTTTATGTGTATTTAAAGTATTTCATCATAAAGTATTTTGACCAAACAGGTAAATATAAATCATAATATAACATACTAAATACTACTATGATTTATTTGTATTAACATTTTGCTATATTGACTTTTTTTCTTTTTTAAAATATATTTTTATTGATTTCAGAGAGGAAGGGAGAGGGAGAGAGAGATAGAAACATCAATGATGAGAGAGAATCATTGATCAGCTGCCTCCTGCATGCCCCTCATTGGGGTTCGAGCCCGCAACTCGGGCACGTGCCCTTGACCAGAATCGAACCTGGGACCCTTCAGTCCCCAGGCCGACGCTCTATCTACTGAGCCAAACCAATTAGGTCTGTTTTCTTTCTTTCTTTTTAAAATTAAATTTAATTTTTAATTATAGCTTACATTCAATATTATTTTGTACTATAGGACTGGTGTATAAAATTCATGCACTTGTGGCGGGGTGGGGGCGGTCCCTCAGCCTGGATTGTGAGAGGGTGCAGGTCAGGTCGAGGGACCTCACCGGTGCAGGATCGGGGCCGGGGAGCTATGCATGGGAGCTTGGTTAGCTGGGGAGGGACTGCGGGAAGGCTCCAGGGCATGTCTGGCCCATCTGAACTAACTGTTGGGAACTTAGTTCAAGTTCTTCCTTTATCCTCTGCTCATTAGTTACAGGTGCTGGATCCTAGCCCCTCTGCCTAGGGCTGGTTCTCCTTGGATGCCGTGTCTTAGACAGAGAAGCCATGAGAGGGTATACTAGTATAAGAATGAGTCTTTATTACAGAAGCCAATGGCCTTATTGCTGTCAGACAAAACAGTTCTTTAAAGCAAAGTTCATACAGGCAGGCAGCCGTACACTGGCTGGTAAATACATATCTTTCCTACACAGTAGTAGCAGTCTCTGTACCCACAGCTATTATCTGAGCAGCCGCACACTGTCTCCTAGAGTTACCACCTCACATCGTAGCAGAACCTAAGCTCTCTGCTTCAGCAGCTTCTCTAGCCTCTCTGGCTCAGCAGCTTCTCCTGTCTCCCCTGCCCAGCACACTGGCTGATCGTTGTAGCCTCACATAGTAACTACCTCCTAAATTCTCTCTCAGCACCCTGGCTGGTGAACCTGGTAGCTATATCTGAGCTCTCTATGAGCTCTTAGCCTTACAACATAGTGGTATCAGCTCTCAGCTCTTTCTGAGCTCTTCTCCTTCCTACACACATAGGAGCTACATTCTCTGTGCCTTACCACCTCTCCTCTTCACACTAGCGGGTCAGTAACCTGTATATTACTCCGGAGATAAGGAAGGCTAGTTGCCAACAGTGACATCAATCACATTGGCTACAGCAAGGCACAGTGTACCATGAGATCGCTGAGGCCTTGCAGCTGTGTATGGTATCTTAGCCTAGGTGCAGAGTGGCCTTGGACAGTCTGGCATATTGACAACAAGGTATCTGTGCTTGAATTGGCCCGGACTATCAGGCGCCTCTGGCGTGGTTCCCACATGTATACACGGGGGTTGTTTGAATTCCAGGATAGAATGTTTGAACTCATATGGTAGACAACAGAGTGTCATTTCAATGGCCCTGTGCATCTCCTTCAAGCCTCTTCCCCTCTGTTCAGCAATAAGCCTCGCAATTATATAAGAAATGTTCAGGAAGATGTTCTCTATTCAAAGTATCAGTTGGCCCATTCTACTTTTCCACTTACATCTGTTAGTTGCTATTTCCTTCTTTTTCTATTTCATTCTTCGTATAATCCTCTGGTTCTACTAATAGCTTGCTTTTACCAGATTCTTATTTTTGGTTCAATTCTCTCAGTTTCCCAATATTTTCTCTTTGTTAATATGATCGATCTGTAAAAGGCAATCCTATGACTCCTCTTCCTTTAGACTGCTCTCTCTAGCACTCCCTACTTGGTTCCATCAGGTCCTGTGTGTAGCCTCATTTCAGCAATTCTACACCAAAATATCATTTGATTTACATCATTTTATCTTATGGTGGCTTCTCAGATATACAATCCATGTTGTATACTCTAAATTTATCACTTTGGTTTCTCTTGGATAACAAAATAGATAAGCAATGGAGCTAACTGTGTTGATATTGCTTAAATTTTTCAACTGTGTATTGATCAGAGCCCCTGTGTTCACAGATTTCATATGAGCACATGTAAATCTGTGATAACCACATAGTCTGGAGACACTTGCAGTTTTAGATCAAATCACAGCTGAAATCCTATTTATGTCATTGGTGTATGCTTTGCCATATGTAAAAGCTAAAACGTAGCTTCTACCTCAAAACAACAGGCTAGATTTGTGGCTATTACTCCATCACTAGTCACATTAGGAAGTAAATGAAAGCAAAAAAAAATCAAGTAAATAGGCAACTGGCTTTCAAAGTGAATAGTACTAGAGAAGACAGATGCTGTTAAAATTTCAAGTGTTGAAGTTGAAGAAATGTTACATATATCCATGATTTGTGTGGCAACTCAGCCAGCATCCAAACTTCACTTCTGAGTTAGTTTCTTCCAAATCAAAGCCTGAGGGAATGTGAAGTCTTAAATCCTTCATCTTGTCAATAGCAGCTGTAGCTGAAGCAAAACGAAGACCACTATGTTCATTAGGAGATCCCAGCAGGGAACTTTCTAGCATAAAATTTCCATTGCTACTTTTACTTTTTATCACACTATCCCTTTTCATTTGTCTTTTTAATTTTCATTCTCTCTTCTTTAAAAATGAATTGGCACATTAAAAAGAATGAGTGTTTCAAAAATAAAAAATAAAAAGAAGTAAGAAAATGTCCAGCAGAAATGCCAGATAAAAAAGGAAAAACCAATTTAAACATCCTACTTTTCTTTACTATGGATGTGAAAAGATAATTCCTGTGCTAAGTATTTTCAATAGATGAACACAGAGGTAATTCATTTAGGTTTCATGAAAGCATTTTAACAGATTGTGAACTAAGGAAAGAGTAAAATTACATTATGTGCATTTGGGGGAAACAAGAGAAAAAAATAAACAAATGGGACTACATCAAACTAGAGTTTTTGCACGGTGAAGAAAACTATAAATATAATGAAAAGACAATCTACTAAATGGGAAATGATAGTCACTAATGATACATCTGATAAGGGTTTAATATATAAAATATATAAAGAAGTCATAGATCTTAACACCAAAAAACAATCCAATTAAAAAATGGGCAAAGTATCACATCATCTCTCTCATATGTAGAATCTAATGAACAAAATAAACTGATGAACAAAATAGATCCAGAGACAGAGAAGCATAGGACAGACTATCGAATCTCAGAGGGAAGGCAGGATGGGTGGATGGAAAGATATCAACCAAAGAACTTGTATCCATATGTGTATAACCCCTGGGCACAGACAATAGGGTGGTGAAAGCCTGGGATGTGCGAGTGGGCTAGAAGGGGTCAATGGGAGAAAAAGGGGATATATGTAATCCTTTCAATAATAAATATTTTTTAAAATGGGCAGAAGACCTGAACAGACATTTCTCCAAAGACGACGTATAAATGGTGAACAGACATATGAAAAGATGATCAACATCACTAATCATCAGGGAAATGCAAATTAAAACCAAAATGAGATATCACCTCAAACATGCCAGAATAACTGGCAACAATAAATCAACAAATTAGTGTTGGTGAGAATATGTCAAAAAGGATTATAAATTGGTGCAACCACTATGGAATACAGTATGAAAGTTCCTCAAAACATTAAAAAAGGATCTCCATATGACACAACAATCCCACTTTTGGGTATCTATCTGAAGATATCCAAAACACTAATTTGAAAAGACACATGTACCCCTATGTTCATTGCAGCATTATTTACAATAACTAAGATTTAGTAACAATCTAAATATTTTTGTGCAAAAAATTAAAATTTAAAGTTATCAAGACTGCATTATAAAATTTACAAAAGCCTCCATTAATCAAAAAAAGGGGGGAGATAGTAGGGTAATATCATGTAAGGAAAAATATCCTATAAGTAAATTACATCTAGAAAATTTTTACTTTACAAAATTAATTTTCATTTGTAATGCTAACAGCAAGACACCCATGAAAAACACACATGGTGTCTAAATAAGACAAAGGAAAATCGTTTGGGCAAAAATAAAAAGGATCCCAAATCAATTATATAGAAAAGATTCCTTTATTAACTTTTGGTCGAGAATATGTTTGTATATTTTCAGAAAACCACTCCAAGACCATGTGGATTCCTGCAACAGAGAAGAATTGACAGGTCTGTTCCAACCACGAAGACAAGAGAGAAACAGTCCAGAGATGGAAGACGCTGACAACGCCTTGCCATGCTAGCAGTCAGCAGCTGTGCGTCGCAGCAGGTTGCCTAGGATCAAAACAGAGAGGGTCGGACCTGCATTGCCACCATGTGCCCACCATCCAGATATCATTGCTGACATGTACACATAAGAACTGCTTGACATTGAAACAGGGACTCAGAACTGGTGGACATTGAAATTGGGACTCAAACATTTTTTGTTATTATATGTTTATTTCTAGTCTGCAGAGGTAAGATTTTTTAAAGGAAAGAAATGGGGAAAAATAGATACAGAGGCAAAGAAGCATTGAACAGACTGTCAAACTACAGCGGGAAGACAGGAGAGGTTGTGGCGGAGGGCGGGGGGTGTGTGTAAGAGATCAACTGAAGGACTTGTACGCATGCATATAAGCATAACCAATGGATACAAGACACTGGGGAGGGGGGCAGGTAAAGGCATGTACTGGGGGGTAGAGAAGGCCAGGGGGAGGTCAATGGGGAAAAAAGAAAGGAGACTTATGTACTACTATTTGTAATACTTTAAACAATAAAAAAATTAAAATAAAATAAAATTTAAAAGATAAAAATAAATAAATAAATAAATATCCATAAATATACAAACAGATAAAGAAGATGTGGTACATATATACAATGGAATATGATATAGCCAGCAGCACAATTTACCATAGGTAAGATTTGGAAACAGCCTAAGTGCCCACCAGCAGATGAGTGGATTAAAAAACTGTGATACATCTACACAATGGAATACTACGCTGCAGTAAAAAAGAAGGAATTCTTACCATTTGCAACAGCATGGATGGAACTGGCGAGCATTATGGTAAGCAAAATAAGCCAGTTGGAGAAAGATAAATATCACATGATCTCACTCATTTGTGGAATATAATGAACAACATAAAGTGATGAACAAAAACAGATCCAGAGACAGAGAAGCATCGATCAGACCATCATATCTTAGAGGGAAGGTAGGGGAGGGTGGGGGTAAGGGGGAGAGATCAGCCAAAGGACTTGTATGCATGCATATAAGCCTAACCAACGGACACAGACATCAGGATGGTGAGGGCATGAGTAGGGGGGCTGACGGGGGGTAATGGGGAGATAAGGACACATATGTAATGCCTTAATCAATAAAGAAAAACATGTTTTATGTAAAATAAAACAATAACAATGAAATCTTACCATTTGGGACAAAACAGGTGGACTATACTAAGGGAAATAAGTCAGACAGACAAAGACAAATACCTGATTATTTCACTTACATGTGGAATCTAAAAACAAAATAAATGAACAAACAAAACAGAAACCAACTCATCAATATAGAAAACAGTTCGATGGTTGCCACATGGAACAAGGGTCAGGGGGACAGGTGAAAAAAGGGAAAGGATTAAGATGTACAAATTGCCAGTTATAAAAATAGTCACAGGATATAATTACAACATAGGGAATATAATTAATAATACCATAATAAATACGTATGATGTCAGATGGGTACTAGATTTCCTGGGGTTATAACCACGTAAGTAGTATAAATGTCTAATCATAAGTTGTACTCCTGAAACTAATATCATTGTATGTCAACTATAATTGAAGTTTAATTAAAAATTATGTGCATTTTCTGGGTAGAGTCTCTATTATTTGTAAAATACATCTATGAAACAAACAACAAAATGTAGTTAAGAAATATAAACTATGGCATTCCATCCTGCTAACACTTTATTTTTTATAACATATAAACAAAGGATATCTGCTATTTTTATTCAGCTAATATAATGTTGATTTTCACTTTCTAGTAAACTAAATACAGACAAAATTTTAATATAAAAACAAGTTAATAAATTGGAAAACCCTTCAATTTCTGGCCAAGTTGGCAAAGTTTGTACCAGACCAATGACACTAAAAGCAACTAACAAAGTCAGATTTTTTTAAACAAGTGTTGGTTTGAAAACATCTTAGAGATTCTAAAGAGCCAGAAATAGAAAAGAAAAACCTCAAAGACAGAGAGAGAGAAAAAAAAAATAACTCTCTGAGGTAAGCTCAAAACTTTGCATACTACTTTTCCTTGTAGGCATTGGCCTACTCTTAGTTCAGGACAGGAAGCCAAGAAGCTGGACAGATGGAAACAGCTAAGAGGCTGAGAGACCAATAGGCCCTTTAGCAATCTCACAATTCTAGCAGGGATCAAAAAATTTTTTAAAAAAAGGAATTCAGGGATATGAAAGCAGCCAGAATTTCATGACAAAATCCTGGGGGAAAAAGAGAGGCACACAGAAATAAGACTCTTTTCTAGTTTGTGCATCAATATAGAGAAATCCTATACAATAAAAGGCTAATATGCAAATTGTCTCTTCAACCAGGAGTTCCACCGGGAGTTCGACCAGGGGATGGGGCCGGCCAGCTAACCTCCCGCATCCGCTCCACCAGGCCAGCCCGCCTGATCAGGCAGGCCAGCTGGACCCCACCTGTGTACGAATGCATGCACCGGGCCTCTAGTAGAATATAATATGAATGGAATACATAAATTAAAATAACAAAAGTATAGAAAAAGTCATGAGACATATTGATCATAATAAATATCTGTTTATGGCTTATGCTTATATTTGGAAGATTATCTGTGATATCTAAGTGGTGGGTTTGTGGTGTGATTAAGAACCTGTAGACTGAAATCAATACATGTTGGTTCAACCTCCAGCTCCATCACTTATTAGCTGCATGATTCTGTTTTTTCATTTATTATTATTTTTTTAACATTTTCAGAACTCAGTTTTCTTACCTGTAAGAATTGATACATAATATTATGTAATAAAGATGTTGTAGGGAAATTAAATGAATTACTAATCAGGAAAGCACCCAGCAACATGCAATCAATAACTACATGGTATTTATAATAAATACATGGTTAAATAATTTATATATATTATAAAATTGTTATCAGGTTATTTTATTTGCCTGTAAATTTTTTTGGTGTTGATTAATCATTTTAATTGACAAGTTTTGATGTCTTAGGAATCCAAAATACTGCTATCCTTACAGTTTCATATATTACTATTCTATTATGTATAAGAATATTTTATCTTAATATTTATATGTGTGCATGTGTTCTCAAGAAGAAAAATTTTAAGGGTTATATTAAAATATTGGCTATAGAATTTTAAAGCTGCTTTGAAAAGTTCTTCAAGTATTGAAAACTACTACAGTGGTCATTAATATATTAGATGTGAAAAAGTTATTAACATTTCATTTTAATCCTATATTTTGGATCTTTACTTCTGTAGGGATACGGCTTTCAAAATTAAAAGCATTAATATGAGTAAATATAGAAACTAAATCTAAAAACTAATTAAGGAAGTTGACAATAATTTTACAGATATATTCATACGATTAACTAATCATTATTTTTTATTTAATTTACTAGAAATTTGTGCACGGGGGTGGTGTCCCTCAGCCCAGCCTGCACCCTCTCCAATCTGGGACCCCTTGAGAGATGTCTGACCATCGTTTAGGCTCGATCCCACCACGATCGGGCCTAAACAGGCAGTTGGACATCCCTCTCATAATCTAGGACTGCTGCCTCCCAACTGCTCGCCTGCCTCTACCTGATTGCCCCTAAGTGCTTCTGCCTGCCAGCCTGATCATTCCCTAACCACTCCCCTGCCAGCCTGATCGACGCCTAACCGCTCCCCAGCTGGCCCGATTGCCCCCAACTGCTCTCCCCTGCTGGGTTGGTCACCCTTAACTGCCCTCCCCTGCTGGCCTGGTCACCCTTAACTTCCCTCCCCTGCAGTACTGGCCCCCCCAACAGCCCTCCCCTGGCAGCCTGGTCCCCCCCAATTGCCCTCACCTGCAGGCCTGGGTCCCCCCAACTGTCCTCCCCAGCAGGCCTGGTCCCCTGCAACTGCCCTCCCCTGCTGGCCTGGTCTCCCCCAACTGCCCTCCTCTGTTGGCCCAGTCATCCCTAACTGCCCTCCCTGCTGGCCTGATCACCCACAACTTCCGTCCCCTGCAGACCTGGTCTCCCCCAATAGCCCTCCTCTGCTGGCCCGGTTATCCCTAACTGCCCTCCCCTGCTGACCTGGTCTCCCCCAACTGCCCTCCTCTTCTGGCCCAGTCACCCCTAACTGCCCTCCCTGCTTGCCTGATCGCCCACAACTGCCCTCCCCTGCAGGCCTGGTCCCCCTCAATTGCCGTCCCCTGCTGGCCTGGTCCCCCCAACTGCCCTCCCCTGCAGGCCTGGTCCCCCCCCCCAACTGCCCTCCCTTGCTGACCTGGTCACCCCCAACTGCCCTTCTCTGCTGGCCTGGTCACCCCTAACTGCCCACAACTGCCCTCCCCTGCAGGCCATCTTGTGGCGGCCATCTTGTGTCCACATGGGGGCAGCCATCTTTGACCACATGGGGGCAGCCATCTTGTGTCTTGAAGTGACAGTCAATTTGCATATTACCCTTTTATTAGATAGGATTGGGGTGGCATTGGTTCACAAAACCATACAGTTTTCAAGTGTACACAATTCAATAAAATATCATCTTCACAAATTTTTAAAAGAAAAATTTCTAACAAACTTTAGAAACTACCCATTTAACAAAAGGAAAATAGAGCTTGGAAGTAGTATTCCAAAAGTAAGAGGTTTAAGAAAGTTCAATATTACTACTAATACATTTTTTTCAGTACAGCAATATAATTAAAATAGTATACTGTAGGGCCAGAGATATCAGAATATAATTGTTACATCACCATAAAACTTTCCCTTAAAGATTATTGAAGTTATTGACAAAATGACTACATTGCAAATAGAGCAATAAAGGAGAATCTTCAATATATTCAAACAAAATCGTACAAGCAATCACACTATGAGACACATCTGAAAGCATAGCTTCTCTAGAATAATAGGGGACCAAATGATTTTTTTATGATCTCATTTAGAAATTTTTAAAAGCATGAAAATTAAACTGCCTCACATACAATCTTATATAATAAAAGCCCAGCAATGGAATGGCAGAACGACCAGAATGATTGGTTAACCAGTCACTATGATGCACACTGACCACCAGGGGCAGACGTTCAACGCAGGAGCTGCCCCCTGGTAGTCAGTGTGCTCCCACAGGGGGAGCCCCACTCAGCTGAACAGGATGAGCAGCTGCGACCACGGCAGGCCGATCCCCGCAGGCCACGCCCCCCCCACCAGTGCACAAATCCCATGCACTGGGTCTCTAGTTGAAAATAATAATCCTCCCAGGTAATTCTAACAGGCAGGCAGTGGTGAGGACCAGGGCCTCTCGAAGATTAGAGAGTGACCTGAGGACCCATTCACTCGGATTACTCCTGGCAATGTAAGAATTTAAGAAATAGATTTTGAAGGCCACTGGAAAGGCTGTCTCTAATTGACAATTAATTAATAAATTATATTTTAAAATGAGATTTTTATAACAGTAAGTTCAAGAATAAAAATAATAAATGCTACTTAGTCCTTGGAGCAGAGGAGGGTGTGATGGCATTAAAGAGAACAAACAGGGATAAAAAAAAAATAATTATGAAATAGAAAAGAAAGCCACCTGATATTGAGAAAAAATTCCCTCATTTGAGTCCTTTAGAAAGGGATAAAAATAAAGCATCAGCCAACGAATTAACAATATGTATTGTCCAGTATGAGACATTGGGAGCTATACATTTCCAAATAGACTTGATTCCTACTCTCAAGAAATCACAATTAAAAAGAACTTTCCAGTTAGAATACACATACACAATTTATGTAATACATTGTGTTATATATTATGTATAATGTATTGTGCATATAGTAGCATTTATAATACACTCAACACTCATACATATACATACACATAAGTTCATTATTAAAAGATTAACTATTGAACCTGGCCCACATGGCTCAGTGATTGAGCACTGACCTACGAACCAGGAGGTCACAGTTAGATGCCTGGTCAGGGCATATGCCGAGATACAGGCTTGATCCCCAGTGTGGGGCATGCAGGAGGCAGCCCATCAATGATTCTCTTTCATCACGATGTTTCACTTTTTCTCTCTCTCCCTTCCTCTATGAGATTAATAAATACATATATTTTTAAAAAGCTTAACTAATGATCTGTGGTCTTTGATGATGGTAGAGAAGAATGTAGATTTAGAACTTTTAAAATCTATTGTTTGGTTATTATTTATGTTTCCTCATATTTGAATATCATGTTTAAATATTATATAAACATATTTTAGCTAATATTTAAGTAACTAAAAAAACCATTAACAAACTTTTCCCTGAAAGACCCAGAGATATGAGATAAAAAGGAAGGTTTTAGTATTAATTGTTAGGATCACCTGCACATTTCTTCACACTGGGTTTCTCTTTTCTATGTCAATTTTGGCTGTATACAGTCTACATGAAAATTGAAACAAATGCTCTGACATAGATGGAAACAAGTTGACCAGTGCACATTTTTATTATGGTTTTGATTATGTCTGAAAGAATGAGTTATATTAACATCCATCCCCTAAAAGCTAAGTTTATTGCAAACTACAAAATAAAAATACAAGCTTTTAAAAAGTCATCTTGGTACAAATAGAAGCACTTAGACAAATGACTGCTATAAAATGTATCCAAGTTTTAATGTATTAATAAAAATGTGATATTTTTCTCAAATGGAGAAGTGTAATAACTTTAAAAATTCACAATCCCTGGAATATATAACTCATTTCCTGATATTTCTGTTAAATGTCTTAATAAAAATTCAAGGTTATAAAAATATATTGAAAATTAAATTTGCTTTAATGAATGGGAAAATCTTCTGACCACATTGCCACTCTGAGTAAAAAATTAAGACAAACCCTGCAAATATGAGTTTAAATTCAAGACTGAAAGTTGACATTTGCTTTATTGCCTTGTTCTTTTTCACTTTGAATTTTTTCTTTAATGAATACTAAAGTTCCTGACAAACATGCTGCCCCAGAGATCTGATTTGTAGCAAAGAGGTCAAGTCCCTTTATATTTATATTTCTCCTAAATTCCCATCCTTTTAAATAACATTATCCATTCCTTACCCTCTCTGTGGTAACATATTTCATCTGCTAACCTTTCTTATTCATGGTGTTATTATGAGGGGGTCACCATTTTTTTGTAGTCAGAGTATACATTTTGTTACTAGATTAAAATACAACTGTTTTTTAAAATAACTTGATTCTCAGATTTTGATGGGAGCATGGACTGAATGCCACCCTGAGTAATTTACTTCTTAAATCACTTCAAAGTTTTAATTCTCCAAACCATCCAGGAAGTTGAAGGTACTTCACTCTTTACAGAGAGATTGAGTTCTCTTGGCACTTGTTTTCACTGCTGTGATACACAGGCTTTTTAATGTCTAACCTAAGCAGGCATTCTTTGGTCCCTTGTGCATGCATCTATTCGTTCAGCAAACTCCTGCTCAGCATTTACCACATCCTAGGAACTGTGCTAGGCAGTAAGAACTCAAAAACTAAAAAAGAAAAAAAAGAAAAAAAAAAAATCCCTGCCTTTCAGGCGCTCAACATCAAAGACCAAAGCCGGCAGACATTTGGTGTACACTGGGAACCTGGGGGATGGATTACAGTTTTGCATGTTATAAGGACACAGAGAAAGTAAAGGGAAGAGGGAAGGGACGTTTTTGTAGCGAAAATAAACACTAAGCTAAATTTTGAGTTATGGGTAACTGTCAGCAAGTGTGAGGAAGATGTTTCAGCTTTCTGCCAGACAAGACCGTCAGATCTCCTGCCTCAGGGATCATAGCGCACTGACAGCCTCGCTAGACTCATCACTCTATTCCTGTGGAAGCCATGCTTCTCTTGGCCTGCTCCGAGCCAGAATCTGAGAGCTGTGGGGTACATGTTCGGGCCCCTTCCTGTGGGATGTGGTTGCTTCTAATGGATGACTTGGGCTCCGCTACTCTTGACTTAAAGCTTTCTTAGGATTGTCCTTCAGTCTGAGAATCTTCCAAGTCTTCCTTCCTTTCCTCTCTTTTCATTAGGTTTCAGACCTCTTATCATGGGCTAAATAATTTCTCACTATTTCTCTTTTTTTCTTTTTTTAAAATTTCTTTATTGATTAAGGTATCACATATTTGTCCTCATCCCCCCATTTCCATCCCAAACCCCTCCCCACGCATGCCCCCACCCCCCTGTTGTCCGTGACCACTGGTTAGCTTATATGCATGCACACAAGTCCTTTGGTTGATCTCTCCCCCTTACCCCCACCCTCCCCTGCCTTCCCTCTGAGGTTTGACAGTCTGATCGATGCTTCCCTGTCTCCGGGTCTGTTTTTGTTCATCAGTTTATGTTGCTCATCATTTCCCCTAGATGAGCGAGATCATGTGATACTAGAAATACACTTATAAGAACCAAAAATGAGACAAGCAATAATGGTTATGCTGAGAGGCAAATGAGTCAGTCTGTAGTGAGTTTCTTTCTGGGCCAAAAGTTCTTTGAGTCCCAATTTCAATGTCAAACAGTTCCTTATGTGTACATGTCAGCAATGATATTTCAGTTCTGGATGGTGGACAAATGGTGGTAATGCAGGGCCGACTCACTATTTTTTTTCCCTCTCCTTTATCATTCGTATTTGGCTCAACAAAACATCTCTTTCATGACTAATTCTGTTGTGGAGGTTGCTTCTTGAAAAACCTGAATTAATTCAGGTGGTACCATGAGTGGTCCAAGGAAAATGGGGTTTAGGGACAGGTTCACTTATTCCCAGTAAGTAGAAAGGACACCATCCTGAAGGGTTTGTGGGTATGGCTAGTGTCTGGCCAAGGTGGTGGTCAAATTGCTGAAGAAGTCACTGGAGGTAACCTGGGAGAATGTCCTGGTATAGGGGAAGCCCATGCAGGTGCAAAGATTCAGGCATTTTAAAAATATGGAGGCAACAATTCCTACAAAGATGTCAGAAATGGCTTATTATTGCTATATTGAAACAACTTTTTGTAAGGGCTGATAGAAACTAAGGGATGTTAGCAAACAGCGAAGGGCTAAGTGTGAGAGCCAGAGATTCTCCTTGGTAGTTTACAGAATGTTTTGTCTCCAACAGTGAAACTGTGAACCCAGCTGAGGCAAAAAACTCAGGACTCGATATTCATATTCATAGACCTCCAGAGATGTCCAAATTTTAGTCAAGGCAGGTCCTTTAAGCTGAGTTCAAGGCTCTGGTTGGGAAACCTCAGGACTCTGAAGTATGGGGTGGAGACATCTGGATAAATGCCTCTGAGGATGCTGGTACTGAAGAATCACCTGAACCATCAGAGCTTGCAGAGGAGGCTCTGCTCTTCCTAGTAAGAGGTAAGATAGCTGCTGTGCTAGGAGATGCTGTAGAAGTTTCTTCCCTTCAAGACAACAAGTTCATCCTTCAGAAATTGTGCCAATATCCTCCCCTGGCTGCCAGGCTGGTAACTAGCATCAAATTCCAACATTCTCCAGGTGAGGACATGCTTAAGGGAGGAAAGATAGAACACACCGAAGGAGATGTGAGCATTAGTTAGTAAAAGAAGCAGAAGGAGTAAATCTGGGATTGGATTTTGGACGTGTGTTCAATGGATTGAAATGTAAAATAGGTGATCATGAATTCAATCACTTGGGGCACTTTTTTTGGGGGGGGGGCACAGGATTTAACACCCTGGTCTTACCCTAGGTATGAGGCAAATTTACTGCTAGAGTGGTTCTTATAAACCTAAAGATCCTATGCTCTGTGCTGAGCAAAGTGGAAATACTGAAGTTTTATTGGCAGATGGGAGAGAAGTAAATAAAGAGCTGAAGGAATAGATACATTATGTGATGCCAGAAGACCCAACAGGGAATTATGTTCCATAGGACACAGTGTTCATCAAGACCATTGTGAATTTACTGGGGAGAGAGACACCAGCATGACCAAGTAGGTTAGTGGTAACTGTCTTCTGCACATTGGGGACAGTGCTAGCAGAGGCAGTCAGAGCTGGGTTCATTAATATCCATGGGGATAAATCTTCTCTCCCAGTATTAGTGGCAAGGTGGCAATGCTTAGCTGCCAGAATGCAAGAGACTGCAATTAATGTAATAACCAAAAAAGTGAAACAGCTAATCAGGGAGGCAGTCATGGAGGTGTTAAATAGAGCAAGAGGTCTTTGGGGCAACTAAAGGGGCAGGTAAAAGGGATGCTGAACACATACAGTAAGAAAAAAGGCAACACAAGGTTAAGAGTGGACATTCCCAAGAAAATAACACAATACCTTGCTTGCTCAGTTTGAGAATCAATGGGACTTATCAACCACATAATGGCCTTTTAAATGGACAGGTGAAGCAACAGCTTAGAGATATTACTCTGAAAAAATGGGATGCTATCTTTAAATGATGATTTGGGATGTGACTCATGAATTAAATCAGAGGCCTCTATGCATTTCATGCCCAAGACAACTTGTACTTGGCAGACAAATTTGTCTTTACCATGTATAAAAAAACAATAATGTTATAGTTAGTATATCCATATTTTCACATGTGTAGTCTTTATATTAATTTATCACTCCTTGTATAATCAGTGTATTTCATATACACTTTTTTATATAAGGAAGAGCTTTGCTATACAAAACTAAACAGAATTAATCGTTATCATCTGGGAGCTTGTTAGATATTTGGAATCTCAGTTCCTCCCAGAGCTTTTGAATCAGAATCTGCATTTTAACAAGGCTTCCAGCTGATTCTTATGCTTATTAAAGTTTAGCAAAGAACAAATTGAGAGTCATTATTCTTTATTCTAGAACTGGTTTTTCCTTATGATATGTTTTATGTTGAAAATAATACTTCAAAATCCTAGAGGCTTTGGTATAATATATTCAGAAGAAAAACAAAAGTTTAGAGAAGAACAATTATTAGCGTTTCATGTCACATATATGCATAAAACTCAATGTACTTGGGAACAGAAATGTACTGAAAAATTCTGGTGAAAACAAAGGCAAACAGAAAATAACTGGCATGATCATTTTAGAAATATCAAAACTGAATCCGAGGTAAGACTTAGTAATGGTGGACATTTGAACTTGGTAGACAGTATCTGGATGATTCAGTGCAAAAGCAAGATGGCTAATACATCTTTTACTTTAATTGATGACTTAATGTTGATTTTACCACTGAGAAGGAAGAATAACTGACAAGAAGTTTTACTACTATTGTCCTATTCTACCATTGTGGAAAACCCAGTTGATGAATTGGAAATAATAGGACATTGGAGAATTGTGATTAGTTGTTTTAGTGTCTGTGGTAATGAGGGAAATATAGGCATAGTTAGACTGACAGGCTAGATTATGGGAAGTAAATTTCAAAAAAAATGAAATAATGTGGGATATGACTACTTAGCCTGAGACGCTAAAAGAACAGTGGTCAAAGAAGAGGCATTCAAAAAATGTGTCACTTATAATTACAATGAAGAAAGAAGAGCGCTGTAGTAGCCATTGGAACCACTGGATGTAAAAAGACAGAGATGAGGAGACATAAAGAATAAACATATGGCTTAATTATATCAAAATAATAACAACAAAGTTCAAATAAAGATAGACCACACATATAGATTATTATGTGGAGATTGTGGTATAATCTTAATAGGCATGAGGAAAAAAAAAGCTGAATTATTCAGCTCTTACTTTGCTTCTTTCTTTTTATTTGTGTTACTAGGGGCCTGATGCACAAAAATTCGTGCAAGAGTAGGCTTTCCTTCCCCTGGCTGCCAGCACCGGCTTCCCTCTGGCACGTGGGACCCAGGCTTCCCTCCTCTGTCCGCCAGCAGGCACCCGGGACCCAGGCTGGCTTCCCTCTGGCTTCCTCAGGAAGGATGTCTGGTCTAATTAGCATATCACCCTTTTATTATTATAGATAATTATTTGGCACATGTTAGTTTGTCTTCCTTACTAACTCCAGGAGAGAAGTTTAGTTTGATTCACTTTGATATTACCAGAGTATAGTGTAAACTCTAAATTAAAGTATAAATTTTTGAAATTAAAGTAGAAAATCATTCAACTGTTGAATGATTAAAGAGAAGAATCAATATTGGCAATAGAGAATTGCAGCAACTGCTATTATAAAAGGATAATTATCTCTTAAAACTATAATATATATTTAAAAGTATTATTATAATGACTAAATAATATTTTTACAATTTTATAACATTCAAAATTAGGTGAAAAGGACATCTACTGAGCTCAGAGAAGAGAGACAGTAAATACAGAACCCTGGTTTTGATTAAATGGATACAAAGTTATTGAAAAACATGAATAAACCTCCATTTTTCCATTTTTCTATACATTTGAATAAATATTACTTAAACACAGTTAAAATATTTGAATTTACAAAGGTACATAACTAAATCTGTTCTTATGAAATTCCATGTTAAAGATTATGTTTAATTAGTGTTAAGTTTGCACAATTGTATATTTTAACAATATATTGTTTACTTTTGCTTATTTGTGTGATGCAAATAAAATTCCTACCCTACTCCCTTCCATAGCTGACTATTTCTATTTGTTCCTTATGTAACCTTCTATCACTTCTCTTTTTCTACACAAATACAAATCTACCATTTTATTCCTCTTCTCCTTCCCCTCCCTTTTTTTTTATACAAATGTAAGCATAGTATACACAGTCTTTTCCAACTTGGTATCACCCAACCTCACTGTGTTTTGGAAATCTGTTCACATGCAGACATACATATATAAACAGACTTCTTGTTCTTTTCTGTTTTCATTTTTATTATGGAAACTTTCAAAACATATAAAAGTAGAAAGAATAGTATAATTAAATTCAGAAATAATTATTAATATTCTGCCACTCCTGTTTCATCTATTCCCCATTTCTATTTTTTCTTGGAGTTTTTTTAAAACTCATATTTCATTTTATCAGTGAGTACTTTGGTATGTACCTCTAATAGATAAGAGTGTTTATTTGCATAAGCACAATGCCACCAACACACCCAGCCAAATTAATAACTCACTTATATAATCTAAAATTCAGATCATGTTCAAGTTATCCCATCTTTGCTCAAAATTGATTTTTATAATTGGTTTATTTGAATTCCTTTTTAGACAAGCCTACACATTGTATTTAGTTAATATGTCTTTTAAGTCTCCTTTAATCTATAACATTTCTCTCTTTTTCCCTAGCCCCTCCCCCCTTTTTTAAATCTAAGAATCATTTGTCTTATAGAATTTCCCACATTCACATTTAGCTGTTTCCAAATTAAGATTTGGTTGAATGTGTCCTGCTGGTATTTAACATGGTCCTCTTCCCACTCTACTTCCTATAAAGGGATAGTTAGAATTAGAGGCTTCATTAGAGTTAGGTGCTTTATTAGATTCAGGTATAATTATTTATAAGCTTCCTTCATAAGTGATTTCATCTTCTTCCTGATGCATCTCAGCAGGATGCACACATCATGAAGTAGTTACACTTGGAGTGATTAATCAGTGGATTTAGGTGGCAGCAGCCTGGTTCATTCAGTAAATTCCCCTTCAACACTCCCCTGATGCTTTAGGAAGCCATAGATAATTATTGCCTAGATCCATTATTTCATAAGGAGTTGCAAAGTGATGATTTTCATAATTCTATAATCCCTCTTGCTTTAATTTGCTATAATTCTTTGATAAAGAGCTTTTCCTCCCCAACTTTTTGGGCACTGTGAAATACATGCAGAAAACACAGGATATTTATCATTTTTTAAAAATAATGAATTGGTTTTCCAGCATCCTGCAAGATGGGATATTTTTGTCATTTTGAATTCATGAATTTTTATATATTTATATTTGTTGTAATAATATCTGAATCAAAGTTTTAATTGCCCTGTATGTCATCATTCAACTACATTGCCTTAAAAAAAAAACACACACACACACAAACAGATGCATATCGTTCTATTGTATGGATGCACCGTAATTTATTTAAGTAGTCCTGTACTGATGGGCATCTAGGTTACTTCTGACCTAGATATAGACAGAAAGCTTCCTGAATATACTACCTTTGGGGAGGTATCTCTACCTTCTCAAAACCAAACTTGGTTCACAGAGGCTTCTGTCACCATACCAGCTCATCCCCACACTCCTGCACTAGTTTCCAATAAAATAAAATAAGTAAAATGTACAACTTATACTAACTGTGCCCCACAGTTCCCTTTCAGGAGGGGTGTTTCAGATGCGCCGCTGCTGGGCTCCCTCCCCACTCTCCATGACTTCATTTCTTCCCACAGGACTTCTGCTCAGTCCTGGCTGAACTGGGCAGTTTTACATGTACTTTAGAAGCTGCAATTATGCATTTCTTCCACTTTAATCTAAAGTGAAAATTAAAAGATTTATTTTTTTTCATGTTGCATTTGGATGATTTCCAAGAAAACGGAAAGTATTGGCTAATAGACATTTTATACCAGAAGCCTATCAATTGCCATTATTAACCTCTTTGAGAAATTGAGAAATGAGGATAAAGAGAAAAAGAACATAAAGAAGTACAGGGGTGGGCAAAAGTAGGTTAAATTACTAACCATCATTATCTAAATCGTAAGTAAGGATACAAAATAATAACAATGATATAAGAAGACAAATAATTAAAATATATAATACAATAATAAATAAATAAATAATACAAGAATAAACTTTGTGTTTTGCATACTCACAACTGTAAACCTATTTTTGCCAACCCATGGATGTCTGTCACAAACTCAAAAGAGCCTGCGATTCGGCCTATTTAGAAACTGTTAACTTAACCTGTCATAGTGTCATGCATGGTTCCAGCACACAAGAGTTTCCTAAGTCAGAGACAAAAGACTTTATTACTCACAGTGGAAGGTATATCCAGATGTGTGTTTGTGTCAGTTTCCCAAACTGCATTTCCAACAGGGGTGATGCTGATGGGCCCAGATGAACACCAATGCACTCAGCATGTCATGTTACATGAGAACACTGAGTCTAAGGAACGCACCAATTTATAGCATCAGCAAGCAAGCCAGCTCTCTGTCTGATAATTATGTACTTTATCCTTAAAAGTTGCTTGCTGTAAATACAATCCTATGAAATAACTTGAGTAAGGAGAAGTTAGGACCTTACATTCTTATATATCCACCTTCAGCAAGATGTGTAGGAGCAGGAAAGATCCAAGAAGTGTATCCCCAAAATGTCATTTTGATATTCAACATATGGAGGAAGAAAATTCTACTAAATGTCCAAAAATTCATGAACAATGCCATTCCTAGATAGAGTTACATATTGTATTATTAAAATATATTTTGGAAGCACTTGAAAAAAGATTACTGAAAATAAAAGTGAGTTCACTCAGAGAAGCCATATGGAGCTAAGAGTTTTCCTCTTAGAGTTTTATTATTTGCAGGAAGGATGAAAAAGTATGAAAGATTTAGGGAATAGGACATAATTCAGGATGGTTGGGGTATCTATTACAAATGAATATTTTGGAGTAGTTGGGGGATTCACTCCTAGAGAAAGTAACTTAGAATGGCATAGGAAAACAAGACTTTAAAAGAGTTTCTAAATGTAAGTCTTTATTCTCGAGGCAATGGAAAGCTTTGGAGGTTTTAAGGTGGTAAATAACATAATTAAATTTGCACTTAAACTAATAATACCAGTTGATGCTACAGTTAAAAGTTTGTACAGCATTATAAGGAAAACAAAAATTCTTATATATGAGCATAGTCAGCAACATAAGGCAGAGCCCACCACCATTTAGTATGTCCTATTCCCTTAATATTTCATATTTCTTCATCTTTACATTAATTTGCACTTCTGCTATTTGTATGTGGAATACTTCTCACTCCCTCTCTCCACAAAATACTCAATGGATAAAATGTATTGTGTACTTTAATAGCTCAAATGCCACCCCTACTTTGAAGTTTCATGACCACCCTCAAATGATTTCAGTAGCCTCTGTCCTAACTATTCCCTTTGCACATTTTAGTCATCTTTTTACATAATTTATTTAATTCATAATATTGTATGTAGGGTTTTTAATTTGTATCTTCTAGCTTAATGCTGAGAATTCTTTAAAAGAAGTATATTCTCTTCCTTATGCTGAGTGAAATAAGCCAGTCAGAGGAAGACAAGTACCATATGATTTCACTCATGTGTGGAATTTAATGAGCAAACTGAACTGCCAAGCAAAATAGAGACAGACTCACAGATAGAGAGCAGGCTGACAGCTCTGGTGGTGGCAATGGGTTGGGTGGTGGGGGAATTGAGCAAAAAAGGAAAAAAAAAAAGAACTCATGGACATGGACAATAGTATGGTGATTGCGGGGAGGAGGAGGCTGGAAGAAGGTAGAAGAGGGCATAAAGGGGATAAATGGTGATGAAAAATTAAATTAAATCAATAAAAGTTAAAAATATATAAAAGAAAAAAGGTGTTCTCTTTCCCCCCCCCTCATTTCTTTCTATCTATGCCAGTCCTACACAAGTGTTTATTGACTTAGAATAAATGAGACTCTTTTGTATGCAATATTCACCTGAAACTAATGAATATTACATGTTTTTTAATTGTCAAATTATATCTTTCTTTTCTTTTCTTTCTAATATAGACATATTTTATTTTCTCTTGGTATCTGTACTTAAAACTATTTGTTTATTTTATGAATTATTCAATAGGAGAAACCAATAAGAAATAATGGTTTTGGAAAATATGCCAATAGACTAGTGACTTTTCCTTTTCAAGTTTTACAAGCCATGAGCATCTGACAATGCAAGCATCAAATGGGCACCATATGTATTGAAATACGTTAATGCCACACTGACTGCATTTGACTAAAGAGCTGTTTACCAGACAAAGATAACATCATGTTTTGTTTTACTGATAAAATTCCATTAATTAATTTTTCATTCATTCAACAAAT
This sequence comes from Plecotus auritus, assembly GCF_963455305.1. Lineage (NCBI taxonomy): Eukaryota > Metazoa > Chordata > Mammalia > Chiroptera > Vespertilionidae > Plecotus > Plecotus auritus. The sequence goes on from NC_137776.1 coordinate 52,599,800, forward strand.
ATTTAGTGAAAATTTATGTGCAAGAAACTAGACCTGATGTTCTGAGAAATATTTCTTACTCTCAAAGAATTTAAATTCTAGGAGGTGAGATAAAGCATGAACATGAATAAGCCAAATATTGATAAATGACCTGAGGTAATATTGAAATACAATCAGAGTTCAAAGTAAGGAAAGATAATTCCCTTTTAGAAATAGAGGAGAAACTTTCTAATTATACCTTAAGACAGTGATATTCAACCGTTGTGCAGTAAGAATTTTTAAAACATGCAATACCTGACTATTTCATCAGGAGCAATGACCTCTTTTTCCTTAGATCGTAAAAAATAGAGAAAGAAAAAAAGAAATGACAACAGCCAGTACAACAACAATAGCCATCTGGTGTGAATGAATCAAAATCATTCCAATATTTTTTTTTGGTCAGATTAGCAAAAACAAACAAACAAAAACATAATATATTTTTGGTGTGCTATAGGATTTTAGTAATTAGTTTATGTGTGCCATAAGATAAAAAAGGTTGAAAATCACTGCCTTAAAACATTAATAATCTCTTGATATGTGATAATAAAAAATTACAAACCTTTTAACATTTCAATATTTGTTCTTTTTTTTTTATTCTTGGAGAAGAAAAGTGAAAAGATCTTAAAAACCTATCATAATAAATTTAGGCATACTTAAGTTACACATCAGTTGGTTGCCTCCTGCATGCGCCTGGGCTGGGGAGGGGCCTGGAACCAAGGTAAGTGCCCTTGATGGGAATCGAACCCAAGACCCTTGGTCTGCAGGCTGACACTCTATCCACTGAGCCAAACCAGCGAGGGCCCTTTTCCTCTTTATATATGGGGTGGGCAAAAGTAGTGTTACAGTTGTATGTATGGAAAAGAATACAATAATCAATAAAAATACAAGAATAAACTGTTTTGTGTACTCACAACTGTAAATCTACTTTTGCTTTACCCTGTATATTTTTGTGTTGAATATATATGTATATATAAATTTCCTTTTCATATATATTTCTGTGTTAGATTATCTATCTACCATCTATTTATTTTTGTTTTTTGATAACTTATCTTAAAATGAGGAGATTTGTAAATGTATAGCTATAATACCAAAATTGGGCCATCCTTACTCCTTTTTTGTATAAACTGGTTCTTTTAGTATTTAAGACTCGTGGACTTGATAATTCTGAGATCAGGTTTTCAAAACGTAGTATGTATTAGGCAGGTCATGAGTAATCCTTAGGAATAAATTTATCTCTGCAGTTTCTTCTTTAGGTGAAGCCATCTCCAAAGTGCCACATTTTTCATGTTTGAAAAGTAAGTTTTCCATATTTTGTGCAATATAGCCAGAGTCAAAGCAACAAATAACTTCAGTGCTTCAGGAATGCTCACTGAGAGAGCAGCTGCTCTGTCTTGACCTACACAAAGTCCGGGCCCACTGGCAGATATGATAGGGGGACAATATGGTAAAATCTGGGCTGCCCAGGAGTCCTGATTATGCCTGCTATCCTTGTCGATGTTAACAGCACCCACTTTTACTCTCAACCGTTCCCAGCTTTAGACGATACAATAGGTACAGGGCCTGCATGCACAGTGTCCAAGTCCAGTTCCAGAAGACAGTCATTAACAGTGTTGCCAAGAGTGAGCGATTCATTGAAGCAGCGTTCCTCTGGAGTAGGGGTCCTCAAACTATGGCCCACGGGCCACATGCGGCCCACCGAGGACATTTATCCGGCCCGCCGGGTGCCGCTGCCTGTCCTGCTTAGCAGCCGACTCATCCTGGGCCCGCAGTGCGCATAGGAATTTGTTCATAGTTTTTTTTTTTTTAAACTATAGTCCAGCCCTCCAACGGTCTGAGGGACAGTGAACTGGCCCCCTGTTTAAAAAGTTTGAGGACCCCTGCTCTGGAGCTTCTGCCATCATTGCAGCCAGCAAAACCTCCCATTGCCACAGATACTGTACTCAGTTTGCAGTTCTGCAATCGGTGTTACTTCCTGAACAACTGGAACTTTTTAATTCATCACATTGAATTTTCAAAAATAATCACCTTTCAGGGACAAAATCCATCAAAAATCACTATAATGGCCTCTAGGATTTTTGCTCATTGGGGTTTTCTGGTTCCTGACTCTGCTGTTGTCCTGTGACTCAAAAGATTTACTGTTAGGAAAACGATTTAAATGGAGATTCTTTTCCCAGCTGACCTTATCAACCACCTCCCACCCCAACTCTAGCTATTGATACTTCAAGTTCAGTGTTGTTCAAGGAGAACATGATTTTACTGATTTTTTTCTGATATAACAGTGTTCTAATGGGTGATTTATAAATTGACCATGACCTTCTATAATCTAGCGTAATTTACAGTGCGACAAAAAGAAATCCCAGAAACTTGTGGATAATTTTATGGCCATCTTCTCTAATTTAAGGAGAAGATTGAAATTTCCCTCTATTTATAGCTATTCTGGATTAGTTCTATAGTAATTGTGGAGCTGGGGAAGATAGGAGACACTTGTGTTTTGAAGCAATGTGTTTCTATATCACATTAACTTTAAGGTATTTTAATTTTTTAAAATTAATAAACAAATATTTTAAACACTTTTCTGTGTCTCCTTCCAATTCTAAAGAGCATATAACTTTGCCTGAGCAAGCAAACATTACATTTGAGGTGGATTCAAATATATTTAGAGTAGGTATTATAAACCTGCTAAGTCCAGAGTTGAGTAAAATAATCCATAGGTATATACTTTGAGTTTATAATAAAAAATAACCATGCTTTAATATTTTTGGTGTGTATGTATACATTTAATTATACCATGACATCAGTTAAAATTAATATTTCACTTGACATCTACAACAGATGCTCATTTTCTCAAAAATTTACTGAAAGGTAAAAACAAAAAAACAATTTAAAAATCATCAAATTTAAATAAAAAATTTATAGATTTTTAAGTTTGTTTTTTGAAATTAGCTATGAAGATATCTTGAATTTGAGTTAATTCTAGAGGATAGAGTTCAGAGTCACATGCATTTGATGTATTTGACAAAGAAATTTTAAGGAAAGTATGAAGCCATTTATGAACTTCATAATGAAATACATTTTATCTCTTCCTATTTCTCAAGTTGTAACTTTTATGTGACCTACAGAAATCAACATCTAAACCAAAGTGTCTCCCAATAATCTTCAGTCAACTGAACTACATACAGAAATTCATTTTATGCAAAGTCAGATGATACATTTTCTGCAAAAGTGACCTCAAAATGTCATTTTTGAGTAATTTATATTTATGGAGCGACAAATACTGGGAAAGAAATAAGTAGTTAAATGGAACCCATTCCCTATGTAAATGACACATTGAACCAGATTTTCTTAGCAACTAACCTGCTTCCTGATTTAAACTTCTTTGCGTGTGTGTAGCTTTTTAAAGCTGCATGAGTTATTAATTTGCTCTCAAGAAACAAGTTGGGACCTGAAAAATTTCACATAATAATAAGCTGAGGATCTTTAAGTAAAACAAACAAACAAAAAATGCTATAAGATGCAAGGGTCAGTTCAAAGAATTATGATAGCATAAGGTTAAGAATGTGGTAAAGAATAAAAGGCATTTGGGAAAACCAAAAATTTATCAAAAGTTATGTAAAAATAACTTTTCATGTTCTTGAAATATATCAGGATTAAATGTGTTCTGGTTATCCTCAAAGATGTAGAGATGACTCTATATTTAAGTTAAGTGAACATCCTCCTTCCTAGCATAAGCAAAGGAAAGCAAACAAACTTACCTTCATTAATTTTTCTGTCATATCTAGGTATTTCATTTTTATATATTATTATTTAAGGCTTCTCTATTTAGATGTAAATGTCACCTAGAAAGGACAAATACTACTCCATATTGAAGTAATTTAGTATTTTTGGAATGGGAACAGGTAAGGTTAATTTAGAAATGGAGATGGGATGTAGTCAGATTTGATAAGTTCCTAAATTTGAGAGCTGAGTTTGTGCGTGCGTGTGTGTGTGTGTGTGTGTGTGTGTGTGTGTGTGTGCATGTACTGGTATGTATACTGGTATGTATCTGTATGTATAATCTTGTAAACTGGTATGTATCTGTATGTATAATCTTCCTGTGAATTGGGGTGGTGGTGAAAAGGAGTGCCAAACTGAGAACAATGCATCATTTTGGTTTGGCCAACTATAATCTTACCTTATTACACTAGATAACTGGAATTCTTAAATACACTAAAAAATAGTCTAAGGAGAAACTTTAGAATTTTACTTAGGTTGACAAATTTCATGAGCTTGAAACTCAGGCTTGTTTTACTCTCTTCTGAATTGAATCATTTTCTTTTTTTTTATTTTGAGTTGTTCTTATGGAGCAGAATAGATTTTATTTTTTCCAGCTTTATTGAGGTACAATTGACAAAATTTGCATACATTTAAGGTGTGTAATATGAAAACTTTGATATATGTATACACTGTGAAATGATTAGCACCATCAAGCTAATTAACGCAGCTATCATCTTACAGTAACCAGTTGTCCTCTTTTCTCCCAGGACATTCACTCATTCATTCATAATTCCTGCAAATCTACTATGTACCAGGCACTCTTCTAAGGACTAGGAATATCAAAATATTAGGACTCAGCCCTTGAATAAGACTCAAGGATCTTACAATTTAGTGAGGAGTTTGAAACATGAAGTAATTATAGGTCGCTTGATCATATTATTCAAAGGGAATACAGAGAAGAGGAGGGGCGATATCAAAGAGAAAAGATATCAATGAGAATTAATGAAGGTGATGAATTGAAAAGTAAAGGACGATACAACTTAAGTCTTCTGGTGAAAACATAGGAAAGCAAACATCAGGACACTAAAGCATAGGTTCTGAGATAGAGGCATTTGATTGGTTGGCATGATGACTAATGTCGACTATCTTCAAGGAAACAGACAAGAGAAGGGATTTTCCTAAATTTTCAATCTGCTACAAATTTCACATCAGACTAAAAGATTGGTAGTAATATGCTATACCAAGCTAAGAAATTTATATTTGAAAATCCCTTTCACAATAAAACTGTCCTATGGAATTGTTTTTATTTCTTCTTCTATCACCCCATTTTAAGAAATGGGGAAACTGAAGTGTCTCTTTAATTTTATAGTTGATTCAAAAGAGACCTTTTGTCAATCTCTTTAAGATTTATAGCAATAGAGGACAAATATTATCAGAAATCTGATAGATGTTGTGACAAATTTTACAGTAAAAGGTTCTTATTGATCATGCATCTTTATAGTTACATCACAACTATCAACCTTAATTGATCTGCCCAAGAGTTCCTGAGAGTAAAGCCAGCATTCAGAGAGGCAGCACTTGTGGTAAGGCATCACTTAGCGAGAGGCGGTCACTAATGTTTTTTCCATAAATATTAAACAAAATTTAACCACACAACAAGCAATATACCCAAATAGCAGATGGTCATTTCTACCATTGTAATACACTAGCTATTTTCTAGAACCAATAAGAAGTTCTAGGAAACTAAAAAAATGTTTAAAAGTTAAAAGTACTAAAGTTAAAGTTAAATATTAAAAGTTAATTTAAAAAATCAAAGCGCACATTTTTCTCATCCTTAACTTACACTTTTTAATATTTACAGACTTAGAGAAAAGTTGCAAATCTAGTACAAATTTTCTATAAACTCTTCAATCAGTGTCCCCTAATGACAGCATCATTTACATAACCATGGTATAAAGATTAAAATAAAAAAAATCTACAGCTCTTACTCAAAATTTAACAGTTTTCCAGTAATGATCTGTTTCTGGTCCAGGATCCAACCTAGGATTCCACATTGTACTTCATTGTCACATCTCCGTTGTCTCTTCCAACCTGCGACAGTTCCCGTCTTTCCTTGTCTTTAGGGCCTTGACACTTTTGAAGAACACTGGCAGTTATTTTGTAAAATGTACCCCAAACTGGTTTGTCTGATGTTTTCTGTTATTAGATTGGATTTATATATATTTGGCAAGAATACGACAGAGGTGATGTCATGCCCCTTTCAGTGAGTCATAGCAGGAAGCACATGATGTTCATGTTGTGTCTTCTTACTGCTGATGCAAAGTTATTCTTTTTTCCCTTTGTAATTAAAGAGTAGCTTGTGGGAAAATGTTTTGAGACTAAGTAAACCTAGTATTTCTCATCACACTTTTGCTCACTAACGTTAGAATTTATCAATGTTTCCATGCCACAATTGCAATGGAATTTGCCTAAGGGTTGCTTTCTTCTTCTTCCATATAGTCTATATTAATTGGAATCTATTGTATGGAAGAATATAGTCCTACCCATTTTTATATATTCAACTAGTGGCCCGGTGCATGAAATTCATGCACTCAGGGGCGGGGGAGATCCCCAAGCCTGGTCTGTTCCCTGTCACAGTGCAGGAGCCCTGCAATCATCACCCCAAAGAGGTAGACCCTGCCCACTCATCCAGGGCTCCTCGATGGATTGCCCCAAAGAGGTAGGCTGGAGCCGGGAGAGACCTGCGGACCCTGGGCCAGGCTGCAGCAGAGGCCTGTGGACCCCTGGGGGCAGGTCCGCGGTGGAGGCCTCCTTCTGCACGTGCCTGCCAAACCCCTGCCACGGCCCCACCACCGTCCCTGACGCTGCAAGGCCCCACCCACTGTGCTTGCAGTGCATGCCGCTTGCTGAGCAGTCGTGACATTATGGTGTCCCAAACAATTTGCATATTCCTCTATTATTATATAGGATTCTTCATTTATATTAATATAGACTCATGCATGGATATTCATTTTATTCTATTGGCTATAATCTGTTACTATTGCTACTTATTTTGTTGTTCACGTTATCTTATATTGGACATTAGAAACTCCTTCAAATAGGACCAAATATCCTAATCACTTTTTGAACACTTCCTTACTTTCTAGCAGATCAGAATGTTCCAGGTACATCTTGCATTATCCTCTCCCAATCCCTGGAACCACACATTCCTATAAGAAGCCCTGGTTCCTCTAACTGGAAAATGAATTTTAGAAATCAAGACCTAGATGTTAGTTAAATGCATACTTTAAAAATATTTTATAGATTAAATATTTGTTTCTTTTAAATATATTTTTATTTATTTCAGAGAGGAGGGGAGAGGGAGAGAGAGAGTGAAACATCAATTATGAGAAAGAATCATTACTTGGCTTCCTCTTGTACTCCCCCTACTGGGGATTGAGACCACAACCTGGGCATGTGCCTTGACTGAGAATCAAACCATGACCTCCAGGTTCATAGGTTGATGCACAGCCATGGAGCCACACTGGCCAGGCAGATTTGTAATTTTTAAAGTTCTTTATATTACTCACTGGAGAGGTTGTCATTATTCACTGATGCCATGAATGGTCTGACCTTAATGAACACATCAAAACATAATGCTATTTTGTTAATATTTACCCCACATATCTCACTATATAGATGTTGGCAATCCAAGACTTCCATGAAGAGATGTCCTTTGTGTGAATATTGGTGGTTCCCAGGTTGCTTTTAATTGTCATCTTGATAATACAACCATGCTTAAATCTACTGCTTTCCTCTCAATATCTAGCCCATGTTAGCAATTGTGAGGATTCAGGAAAAATAGTAGTATAATATGAGTCCCTGCAAAACAAGGTAAGCTAATCTGAGTCGCCTCTGTGTTACTTCTATGTAGTCAGGATGCAGCATGAGGACAGTGTCTGCCTAGGCAGTAGAACTCATTATGGAGTAAGTTAAGCATTAAGGCCCAAAGATAGATCTATCTTGATAAAAATAACCAAAAACAAAACAAAACAAACAAAAAAAAAACAACAGGGAAAGGTGAATGACAATAACAGAAAGATAGTTTAAACTGGAAGAGGAAGACAGTTTATATAATGGAAGAATGAGTTATATAATTCTTCATTTCCACATCTTGCAAAAAGTTAGGTTCTTGATAGCAATTGGATGCTTAATACTAACTCTAGACAATCCTACTTCTTTCTCAATAAGTAAGACAAAAAGAAGGTTAGAATCTGAATATAATATAGTTATGCTCTGCAGCCTCTGGTATAAAGCCTCATTTATCTCAACATATGCTTTATAACACCATTCATTCTACAGTGCAAAAAAGTTAAAATAATTCAGTCCGAAGATCTCAGATAAACATTTAACAGGACAATTTCTCATAACCAGTCTCACAAATTTACATTCAGAATATCATAAAATACCTTTTAAAATTGATTGCAAAACCAGCAGTTCCTGCTCTCTAGGACTTATTTGGTGACATGAGCATCTAGAGCAGTAGTTCTCAACCTTTCTAATGCCGCGACCCTTCAATACTGTTCCTCATGTTGTGGTGACCCCCAACCATAACATTATTTTCGTTGCTACTTCATAACTGTAATTTTGCTACTGTTAATGAATCGTAATGTAAATATCTGTGTTTTCCAATGGTCTTAGGTGACCCTGCTAGCGGTTCTCAACCTGTGGGTCGCAACCCACAGCCTAAGAACCGCTGCTGTAGAGCCTAAGACAATGGTCTTAGGTGACCCTGCTAGCGGTTCTCAACCTGTGGGTCGCAACCCACAGCCTAAGAACCGCTGCTGTAGAGCCTAAGACAATTGGAAAACACAGATATTTACATTACGATTCATTAACAGTAGCAAAATTACAGTTATGAAGTAGCAACAAAAATAATGTTATGGTTGGGGGTCACCACAACATGAGGAACGGTATTGAAGGGTCGCAGCATTAGAAAGGTTGAGGACCACTGATCTAGAGAGAGCAGACTCTTAAGGCAAATGTGACCTGTTTGCTGTTGTTTATGCTGTAATGCTTTCCCCACTTTTGAGATGTACCTACCTATCACTATCAAAGAAATGAACCTTACAATGTGTAAACATCCCACATTGAAGGCATCAGTTGAAATAAGACTTTAGAAAGATTGCTATTTTATTCCTTGAAGGAACTGAAGACATTTTATAAGAATCCTCTACCCAGTGGCAATAATATATTCAGTTATACAGGGATTTTGAGATACTGGCAATGTGCATCCCTGCCCTATGTTGATAGAGGTCTGAGTACACCAAGAAAAATATATTAAAAACCCCACAGGGTCAGTTACAATGTCCCACTATGGAAGGGATCTCAAAGCATTCCTATGGCCATTCCAAAGTATCATAAATAACCTCGTTAATTCAAATATGTGATCTTGTGTCTTTTTCTCAAAACCTCTTTATCAGATACAGACATTACTGCTAGATCTGGGTGGCCTTGCAGGACATGTATTCTTTCCCTGTGCGTTCTGGTGCTTTCCCCCTTTCTCCTGCCCTTATGGGAAAGATGGGTCTGGCTTCCTAGCTACATCAGTTCTCTCAATTAAGAGCCCTTCTCTGCCGTGTTGTTTCTCCTCTCAGATGCTGAGATCACTTAACCTTGGAAGTGTGCTTCCTCCTGGTGGGAAATGGACCCTGAGAATATTATTACTATAGTTTTCAGAGCTGAATGATCAGAAACTCCCAACATCTCTTCACACCCAGACCAACCCTAAGACTAGCTGCTACAAAAGATATTTAGGTAAAGAAACTGGACTAATTAAAAATGGTATTTACAGCTAAAACATTTTGGCAATGTTAGCTAGGTAGTGAAAAACATCTACATGTTTGAGTAGATATGTATGGTCACAAGCTCTTGTAACTGTATAGATTTCTATTCCCCTCTCCATCCCTCCCCTCCCCTCCTCCCATTGCCTCTCTCTCTCTCTCTCTCTCTCTCTTTCTCTCTCTCTCTCTCTCTCTCCCCCAGCTAACAGGCAGGTCAGACCCCCGCTTCTGACCTGCCTGTTAGCTGGGGTCACTTAGCTGTACTCATAATTGCTTTTATTGCTATTCTAATTGATTTCATTTTTAATGAAGACACAGAGGGAAAGGAGTTGTAGCATGTATTTAGTATTAATCCAAGAGTTCAAGAACCTAATTTTGTGCAAGATGTGAAAATGAAGAACTATATAATACATTCAGCAATAGTTCTGATGGTTACATGGCAAATAATTACAACACAATGAAGTAAGCAGTAAATCAGAATAAGGTTAAATGAGAACACTTGGTTTGTGGGTAGAGACCTGGGCACAGCAGTTGAAACTGATTTCAAAGAGAAAGTGAAGATTGGGTTGAGTGTTACAGTGTAAAAAGCTCACCAGCCTATGAACAAAAGATTGACTTGGCCTCAGCCAATTCTCTAACCTCAATGTCAGGACTCTTGTTTGAGTGACAGAAACCCAACCCTGATATTTCATGAAAGAGTTTTATTCAAACACTGTACATGCATCTTTGACACGAGTGTTTTCATAATCACAGAACCAGGTTTTGCTTCAGTAAAAACAATTCCCTATACATCATCCTCAGTACACTCTGAATTAGTTTACATATAGCACATTTAAAAAATATGTTTCTGATGTTCAAGTACTCATAAAAAACTTTAGGATAATATCTTCTTAAATGAATGTATTTTATCTGTATTTGTGATGCCTACCCTGTAGACATATAATTGGAATACCTATATTCTACCTTGTACTATTATTTTACAGTAATCTTTAAAAGGTTTATTTCCAAATATTTAAAAATAATAATATGAGGCAATATTTCCAGAAATTATTTCTATACTCATATAATTAGTTTATTTTTTAACCAATTATTTCATGTAACCACTAAAAGCCTCCAAAACTAGCATTGATTATAATTATTTCACACTTTTGTGTCTTATTCAAAGGGAACATTTTTGTTGAAATAAATCAGATACATTTCCTAGGTCAATGGAAACTATGGAGAAAATAAACAAATGGGACTATATCACAATAAAAAAACTTGTGCACAGCAAAAGAAACCATCAATAAAACAACAAGAAAGCCCATTGCATGGGAGAACATATTTGCCAATGTTATATTCAATAAGCGTTTAATCTCAAAAATTTATAGGGAACTCATACAACTTAACAAAAGGAAGATAAACAATCCAATCAAAAAATTGGCAAAGGACCAAAATAGACCTCTTACAAAAGCGGGCATACAGAAGGCCAAGAGACAAATGAAAACATGTTCAAAGTCACTAATCATCGGAGAGATGCAAATCAAAACAACAATGAGGTACCATCTCACACCTGTCAGAATGGCTATCATCAACAAACCAACAAACTACAAGTGCTGGAGAGGATGAGGAGAAAAAGGAACCCTCATGCACTGCTGGTGGGAATGCAGACTGGTGCAACCACTGTGGAGAACAGTATGGAGTTTCCTCAAAAAACTGAAAATGGAACTCCCAATTGACCCAGTGATCCCACTTATAGGAATATATCCCAAGAAACCAGAAATACCATTCAGAAAGGAAATATGGACCCCTATGTTCATAGAAGCACAATTTACCATAACTAAGATTTGGAAACAGCCTAAGTGCCCGTCAGCAGATAAGTGGATTAGAAAACTGTGGTACATCTACACAATGGAATACTACACGGCTGTAAAAAAGAAGGAACTCTTACCATCTGCAACAGCATGGATGGAACTGGACAGCATTATGCTAAGCAAAATAAGCCAGTCAGAGAAAGATAAATATCACATGATCTCACTTATATGTGAAATATAATGAACAACATAAACTGATGAACTAAAAACATCGAACACAGAAGCATTGAACAGACCATCCAACCTCAGGGAGAAGGGGGGTAGTGGGGGTGAAGGCGAGTAAGTGGGGAGAGTATAGAGGGGGAGAGATCAACCAAAGGACTTGTATGCATGCATATAAGCATAACCCATGGACACAATCAGTAGGGGGGTGAGGGCATGTGCTGGGGTTGTGGGGGTGGGAATGAGCAGGGAGAGGTCAATGGAGGAGAAAGGAATTATATGTAATACTTTAAACAATAAAGAATTTTAAATAAATAATATACTTCCAGAATGAAAAAATAAATAATAAAATAAATAAATAAATCAGAGACTTCCCCAATATGAGAGTCTTTGTAAAGATTCACATATAAGTGAAATCTCTCTTTCTTAAGATTTGGGGGAATAATTTCTCTCTAATATAATATTTCTTATTTATTTTCCTCTAACAAGGAAATAATTGATAACCATAAAATATCCCCTTGCAGCCTTCTGATGAAGATGGAAGGTAGATTACAGTATGATAATAAATGAATGGGTGTTGAGTTTAGATGAACATATTGGATAATACTTGAATAAGATTGGCCATGCAGGAAAGTGAAGAAATAAAGCAATAGATGGAAAGAAACATGGGATTTTAAGGATTGTGTTTGTTATTTTCTTTTTGGAAGATATGAAATGTTGACATAATTGAAATGTTGACAAAAGGAATTGGTATAAATAGAGAATAGGGAATTACATATACAATTAGAAATATGTACCAAATATATGAGACAATCAATGATAGGCATTCTACAACATATGGCAAAACTCTCCACTATTTGTGAGAAGGAAGTTCATGAAAAGAGTCCCATGTTTGACCTGGCTTTTTGTCTTGGAAAAAAAATTCACAAGGTTCTCCAGAGAAGTCAGAATTTGGAGTAAATGAAATCAAGTTCATGGAGATTGGTACACACTTTAGGATTTCCACAGACAAGTCACAAAGTCAAAAGCACAGAAATGAAAATATCTTAGTTTAAAGTTTAATTTATGGAAAGGGTTTTTAATATAAACAAAAGTCTACGTGTATAATAGACATAGGGTGATTCATATTTTATTATTCTTTTGAATGAGTTTCATTAAGAAATTTGTCATCTTATCAAAATTATCAAATTTATTGGTAAAAGATTTCCCGTGATATACTGTTATTATATTTTCAATATTGTAGGATCTGTGATAATATCTATTCTGTCATTCTTGGTATTGTGAATTCTCCCCTCTTTCCTTGATCAGTCCCCTTAAAGTGCCAGCAACTTTATTAATATTTTCAAAATAATACTTTTGCTTTTTGTTTTCTTTGTGTGATTTCTCTTTCATTGACATCAATTCTAGCTTTAGAATTTCCTACTTTTGTTTTATTTTGTTAACCCTTTTCTAACTTTTTGGGATGGAATATTTCATAATTAATTTTAAATGTTTCTAATATATAAATTTAAAGCTATAAAATTTCCTCTAAAAACTATATTATCTATATCTCACAATTTCTCATAATATATGTTTCCATTTTCATTCTGTTTGAAATAATTTCTATTTTCTCTTGTGATTTCTTCTTTTCATACATCTGTTATTCAGAGGTATGTGGTTTAATTTCAAAATGCTTGGCATTATGTTGGAATTCTACTTTTGCATTGTTTTCCAACTCAAATCAGCTGGGGTCACAGACTATATTCTAGTAGATTTCAAGTTTGAAATTTATTTAGATTTACATTTTGCCTCACTATATGGAATGCCTTGGATAACATACCACATGCACTCCATAGGAGTGCTTATTCCGTACTTGTTTTATGTATTGTTCCACAAATGTCAATTAAGTTAAGTTGTTCAGCAGTATTGTTTAATCTTCTAATATTTTTCTATTATTTTAAAATCAATTTCTGAGAAAAAATCTGTTAAAATCTGTCATGTGGATCTATTTTTTCCTTTAATCCTGTTGGTCTTTGCTTCATGTAGTTTGAAGCTCTTTTGTTAAATACATACCTATTCATAATGATTTATGTCTCACTTATGTATTGACCTTTTATCATTATGAAATTATACTCTTGATCTCTGAGAGTGAGAGGAGTTAGCAACAGGATTAGGCAGACAGGGCAAGGGGTGAAAGGAAGGAGGAAATATGGATGTGACCACTGGAGCCAGCTAAAACTGTTACAGGATTCCGGGGCAGGAGAAATAGGGAAACTGAGGCAGGAGAAATAGGGAAACTGAGATCCAACAGTGTGGGCAACTAGCAGCTAGCTTGTAACTAATGAACCATTATCTTCCCCAGCCAAGGACACAGAGCAAATGGTTAAAAAACCTCCCTAATGAGAGAATGCAGAAAGGAAGGGGGATGGGGAAAGAAAAAAAGGGCAGTTTTACTCCCTAAGCAGAGAAGCCAGCAATCTCCATGCTTGGCAAAATAAAGTTAGCAGGTGCTTTTCATGAATTCTGGGAAAGCCACAACAAAGTAAAAAAAAGGGACTTTGAGAATTAATCTGTACCAAAATAGTCAGCAGAGGAATTTTGAAGCCTATAGACATAGAACACCTGGGACCCCCACCCAACTTGCTCTTCAGATTAGCTGAGAGCCCATCTGTGCTTCATAAGCCAAAGGTATAGGTTTGCTTGGCTTGCTTCCCTCCCCCCCGCCCCCCCCCCCCCCCCGCAATAAAGAGCATGCTTCAATAAATTGGCTTTTCACAGTGCAGTTAAGGTCTCTTATATAAATTCATTTATATGAGAAGACAAGGATCGAGATTGGGGACAGCCCTCTCCCACTGGCTCAGGGGGCCATCCTCTCTGGTAACACCTCTCTGGTGTTGGTGAGAGGTGCCTATAACAGAAGCACTTCTTGCCTTGAAGTCTTGTCTGATATTAATATAATTATACCAACTTTCTTGTATCTAATGTTTGTATGGTAAATATTTTTTGCACTTTACCAATCTATTTTTTAATGTAAAGTCAATTGGACAGTATATGTTGGAATTTATTTTTTCTTTATCTATTTTGATTCCCTGGCTTTGGAATATTTATTCCATTTACATTTGATGTTATTATTGATGCTTGGATTTAGGTGTATCATATTTGCAATGTTTTTATATTTGTCTGAACTGGTCCTCTGTTCTTCCTATCCTGCTTTCTCTTGATATAATCAATTAAAGGTAGTATGTTTTAATTCATTTTAGCTTTTCCTCTTGAATTATTACTTTCTACTTAATAGGATTGCTACTGTTTATGATATTTACCCTTATCACAGTCTATTTAGAGTTAATATTATACCACTTCATGCAAAATGCAGGAAGCTTGAACAGCATAACTACATCTATATGTATTTAATTATATATATACTAGAGGCCCATTGCACGATATTCATGCAAGAATAGTCCCCTGGCTTCACTCCCAGCCGCCCGGGAGCAGGCATGTCCCCCGCTCCTGCCGGGAGCCGTCAAGTCCCCACTCCCTGGCTGCCCGGAGCCAGCAAGTCCCCACTCGCGCTCAGAGCCGGCAAGTCCCTGCTACCTGGCCGCTGGGGAGCCAGTATGTCCCCACTGCCCAGCCTCCTGGGGCCTTGCAGCCGGCACATCCCCACTCCCCGGCCGCCCGGAGCCCGCACGTCCTCGCTTCTGTCCGGAGCACCACTCCAGTAGCTCCCTCCAGCCGCCCCCCTTCCCCTCATAGCAGGCTTCACACCGCTCTGCACCTGCATATGCAAATTAACATCTATCTTTGTTGGGTTAATTTGCATACTCACTCTGATTGGCTGTGGGTGTAGCAGAGTGATGGTTAATTTGCATGTTTCTCTTTTATTAGGTAAGACTAGTGGCCTGGTGCACAAAATTTGTGCACCGGGGGGGGGGGGGGGGGGAGGTTCCCTTAGCCCAGTCTGCACCCTCTCCAATCAGGGACCCATTGGGAGATGTCTGACCGCCTGTGGGATCGGGCCTAAACTGGCGGTCAGACATCCTTCTTACAATCTGGGACTGCTGGCTCCTAACCATTCACCTGCCTGCCTGCATGATTGCCCCTAATTGCCTCTGCCTGCCTGCCTGATTGCCCATAACCTCTCTGCCTGCCTGCCTGATCACCCCCAACTTCCCTCCCCTGCCAGCCTGATTGCCCCCCTCTCTGCCTGCCTGCCTGATCTCGCCCCCAACTGTCCTCCCCTGCCGGCCTGATCTCGCCCCCAACTGCCTTCCCCTGCCAGCCTAATCACCCCTAACGGCCTCTGCCTCGGCCCCCACCACCATGACTTGTCCGGAAGGAAGTTGGACATCCAGAAGATGGCTGGTTGACCCGGTCTAATTAGTATGTTACCCTTTCAGTAGTATAGATATGTGTGTGTGTATATATATATTTTAAACCCTACAATATGAGTTTTTATTTTTGCTTAGTTTATTATCTTTTAAATAAAATAAAATAAAAATAAGAAATGATGGTGGCCTATATTTCATCCACACATTATCATTTCTGGTTGTCTTTTTTCCTTACTCTAGAGCAGAGTATCCTGAAGGTTTGCCTTTATTATTTCTTGTAGTATGAACTCTGATCTCTGAAACCTCAAGCCAATAAGGTTGCAGAGTTTTTGCTTGCATCTAGCCAACTTGCATTGAGCAGACTGAGTGAACTCAGGGGAAAAGCCATATCAAGGCATATTGCACTCAGCACATAGTCCTTTTTCCAGTGGAAAAATACCTTCCAGTTTTTGCCTACATTTGCTTGCTCTGATGGTCCTTTACATAGTTGTCTTGTAATTTATTTTAAGTTCATAGTTTTATCTCTGATGAGTTTCTCTGTTTTGAGGCACTCTGCCATTACTGACACTAGATCCCTTTATTTGCTCAATTTTAAATTTCAGTTTTATAATATTATAGGCTTCTCTATTATAAATCACCATTAGTAATAAATATATCCACAACTTAATGGAAAATTAATGGAATCATCCATCTGTATATAGAAATACATTTTCAAGAGTATTTGTTGAGACAACATGTAGCTATGTGATTCATTTTTGATTAAATGTCCGTGGATTATAGGACAAATAATTTTATTTCTCTTAGGTTTTGTTTCTTCTCTGTAAAATAAGGAATTTACCAAATGACTTCATGTCTAACCATCTGAATATCACCAGCCGTAGGCAAACTACGGCCCGCGGGCCGGATCCGGCTGTTCTATCTGGTTCTCTTGGTCTCCCCTCCACTCCTTTACTTTGAATTTATATTAGTTCACACAAACACTCCATCCATGCTTTTGTTCCGGCCCTCCGGTCCAGTTTAAGAACCCATTGTGGCCCTCGAGTCAAAAAGTTTGCCCACCCCTGAGTTAGGCAAATACACTAGTGGGACTTTCACATTTATTTCCTAATCCATATGGAAAATAAATGAGACACTGCATTATTGGGCTGAGATTTGTCTTCAATGACACAAAGAACCTAAAGCACTATAATGGAAAATTCTAGAATCCAGGTTCTGTTTAGTTTTCTCCGGTGGGGATTGAGATGCTACAGTGCTCTGAAGTGCCCTGTGATACTGAAACTACTGGGATATGGAACAAACTTGGTGAAAACCTACAGTAGCGGAGTTTGCTACCCTCAAATATGCCTCTTTGGAAAATTAATTTGTTCACCTGGTTAGTTTTCAAATCCAGAAAGCTAAAAGAACTTAAGATAGAAAGTTTTTCCAGGAAGGAGCTATCACTGTAGATAAATATAGTTTAACCTCAATTAGGAGGAATAGACAGAGAGGAATCTAGCAAGACTCTTTTGATCAATGTCTTCCCCATTGTCCCACTGTCTCTAGATGCCCCAGCAAACATTTGTTTACTAAACATTAATCCTTTTCACCCATCTATGAGTTGCTATGTCTCTTTGACGTCTCAGACCCCCTACCTCCTTCTCCTTAGTCCAGGATGAGTTATATACGGAATTTTGCCTTATTTTCTTTGGAATTTTCATGCTTATGTGAATTCCCCATGTGTACCTTTTAAAGCTTGATTTTTTTTGCCCCTGCCTTATGTCATTTTAATTCTTTGACTAGCCAGAAGAATCAAGAGGGAAAGGGGGGAATTTCTCCTCTCCCATTGATTTTGAATCTTGTAGCCAGACAGGCCTGGGTTTGGCACCCTGATCTGTGACTTTGTAGCTGTGTGATTTTTGGTAAATAAATTTACTATCTTAGCCAAATATATGGGAAGTGGGAATGATTAGTTATACCACTTGACAAAACTGTTGCCACACATATCTTTAATGATTTTAAGGCACTTGGAACAAAGCCTACAGTTAGAAGAGAATAATAGAAGTTCTAATTACTTGAACAGAAAATCTTGTTATGCTTAGAAAAAAATACATTTTCTGAAATTTTCTAATAAAGGAACATCAAGTTTCCACATAAGCAGTTACTTCTGACTTAATTCTTCTTTCTTAAAATGCTATATTCCCTGACACATTTATAACAACTTCTCCCTTTAAAAAATTTTTATTTGCTAAAATATGGTAAACTTGTACAAAAGGAAAATAGCCAATGAAATGTAAATGGTGTGGTATGAAGCAATAATTCAAGCCAGACGGACTCATCCCTTTAACCAGTTAACTGCCACGTGTCCAAAATGGAAACCATCCCTACAAGCCATGATATTTTGAATTTAATTTAAAAAATCAATGTGCAATGAATATTATAAAAATAAATATATTACTCACAATTTGGGTGTTCTTGAATATTTTTAGCTGAAAATTCTCATGAAAAATGATTTTAAAGTTGGTCAGAGCTGCCACTTAGGGGAAACATATTTTTTTTATAGATGTGCATGGAGTGTAGGGAAGGTCTGCTGCTTGCATCTACAGATGCTTATGGCGTACAGTGGATTAAAGAATTTGCTAGAAAATGCTAGGCTAAAACAAAATTGTGCAAAACCTTTTGGAAACATGAAATGTACTTACAAAATTCAAATCATATAAGTGATGGTAAATTTAGAAAGCATTATTAAGATATCTGGAATATGAAATATTTGCTTATAAAAATTGCCAGTCTTCTTTTGACAAGTCCCCTTTTAACCTGGAATTTATCCCTCCCCTTTATTCAGCTACACCTGAAGTCTGAATGACAATATAGTGGAATAAAGATTAAAACAGTCCCCTGGAGACAGTTGCTCCTATGCTTCCCATTCCCAATGAGGTGCCAGAATTGTATATGGGTAAACCTCTTCTTACTGTATAACTTATGTTCTCTGTCAGGGAATGACTGTTTTTCTAATAGTTGAATAATGTTTTGAAACGCCTTCATTTTATTACAATCTATAAGTATATTTTTTATTCAAAGAAATATTTTATGGGTGGGGGTTGTGGAATATGAAGCAGGTTTAATACACACTATCCAGTGTCCATAATCTACTTTGTCCCTCTTCTTTCCTAATAGATTATTTTCCCTCAGGAGAGCTGGGAAGGTGATCCAATAACAGGTATAGATCCTGATTAGTTTAAGCCAGTTAGTAGCTGGTAGCTGTTTTTCTGTTGATATCATTGAACTGCTGATTATTTGTATGCATATGAAGGTCATTCTACCTGACATGTAGTACATAAGAAAATAGTTGTATGAGTCATTTTGAGAAGCTGTAACAAAATACCATAGACTTGTTGGCTTAAACAGCAAACATGTATTTCTCATAGTCTGTAGGCTGAAAAGTACAAGAGCAAGATGCTGGCAAATTTAGTGTCTGTTGAGAGCCTTCTTCCTGGTTTCTTGCTGTGTCCTCATGTGGCAGAGATACAGAGGGCTCTGATTCTTCCTCTTGCAAAAGGACATTAATCTCATCACAGGGCTCCATTCGCATGAGCTCATGGAAACCTAATTCCCTCTTTAAGGCCCCACTTCTAAATAACATTAAATTGGGAATTAGAATTTTGACATATGAATTTTGGGAAAACACATTCAGTTCATAACAAGTGTTCTTTATGTTCCATTTACATTATGTATTTTTCTGTTACTTGTATTTGAAAGCAGCATGCAAGTGTTACACTAATTGTGGGCACTACTTTGTACAAAAGCAATGCCCTTCACCAATATGTTAACTCCTTTTCCAATACTATGTATGTATGCCACGTTGTTCAAATATCCTCCCTCAGAGTTTGATCATTAAAATAATTTTCTAAGGATAATTATAAGATACTGACAACATATTTTTCATTAGATTTTCTGACATAGTTCTATATTCAATCTTGTAGGTCCATGTCTGATTTTATAGAAGGACCTAGAGAAGCCACTGCAAAATGGCCACTTTGGTAAAAAGTCATGATATCAATATAATGTTGTACCTTTAAAGAGATCCAATTATGTCTAGTAAGTAAAACATTTTTTATTACCTCAGAAATCACAAACTTATGGAAGAGAGTGGCTGAGTAGGGAGTTCAAAATATCAGAAGTAATTAATCCATGTTTTGCTCTAATGAACCAAAATATTTGAGTTTTAAAAATCTTCCCAAATTAATATCATCAGAGCCGAATAAATTACTTAAATTTGCACACTTTATTTTTCCTCTCTTCAGCTATCTCCTAGAAGCAATTGAGTTTTTTATATTGGTTTTTATTTACTCAACCAACATTTAGTGAGCTCGTGCAATGAATCAGGCAGTGTATTAGGTTCTAACACAAGGAGCCAAATCAGACACTGTTCCTGCCCTGATGTAGCATATATTCCAGGAAAAGAGAGAGAACGAGTGAACTGTAAAAAATTTAAATTAAAATTATAATTGCATTAAATGCTAAGAGGGAGAGATTTGCTATTAAGAGAGTATGTAATGTAGGAAAATAATAGACATACTACCCTTAATGTTCCTTTTAGTTCATTGCTCATACAGGCTATTGAGTTTTTTCAGTAGCCATTGCATAGTCTCAACATTTGTATTAAATGATCTATCTTCCCTTAAAAATATGAATGATACCTTACCATATACTTGGTATATGTATTTGGTTCTGTTTCTAGACTTTGTATTTGGTTTCATTTCTCTATTTATAAACTATTTTCATTATAGTCTTACAATAATGTAATAGTATGTATAATTACATATTTATTTTAAATTATGAACATTTGAATTAGTTTTATATGCTATCAAAGAACAATATTGTTGATATTTTCAGTGGGATCACTTTAGATTTATTTGCCCATTGGAAGAACTGACATCTTCTAAGGTTAAATATTCCTATGATCACATGTCTTTTCATTTATTCCTGTCTTCTATGAATTTCTCAAGTATATATCCATTCATTCAGAATGTAACCATTGTGTTCTCCTTTAAGTTAAAAAAAATAGCCCTAACTGGTTTGGTTCAGTGGATAGAGCTTTGGCCTGTGGACCAAAGCGTCCTGGGTTTGATTCTGGTCAAGGGCATGTACCTTGGTTGCAGGCCTGGGCCCTGGTCGGGGCTCATGCAGGAAGCAACCAATCGATGTGTTTTTTTCACATCGATATTTCTCTCTGCCTTTCCCTCTATCTTCCACGCTCTCTAAAAATCAATGGAAAAATATCCTCAGATGAGGATTTAAAAAAAAATCTAGAAGTGAGAATAGTTCACCACATGAACTGGGAAACTGACAAGAGAATCAGATACTAAGTCTAGCCTGTTATGTTATTACTCTATTGATTATCAACATTCAAGGGAATTGAACTGAGACAAAAAATGTAAGAACAACAACTATAAAACCCAAAATGTAACAAGAAATTTCCTTGCCAAGAACTCACATCATTTAAGACATATGTAGCAATCAGGTAAAATTATAGTGATTTCCATACTTAGGCAAGAAGTAAAGGTTTTATAAATGTCATGTTATAACCCTAAAAGGCAAGTCCAATTGTTTTATTCATGTCTCCCTCATCAAGACCATTTCAGATCCTAAAGACTGTTATCAAAGAGTAAGGGTGAAAATGTTAAGCCTGAAGTACATACAGAAGCAAATGATTTTAAGTAAAATACAGATGCTTTTCACAATTGAAGTTTCTAAAATCTGCCATTTACAGGGACCTCATAATATTCAGGTTCATGTTGCTCATGAACATTACACATTATGTAAGCAGGCAGTGTGCCTTTCAGTCACCTAGAACCAAAGTGAAAAGCAAAAAAGATCCAAATGCTAACAGTTCATGAAACTGACCTATAGATTTTTTCCATTGTCTCTGCTTTTAATTTGCTGTCTTAAATACATACAAATGTTTCTTGGAAAGGTTTTTAAGGGGACAAGGGGAGTTGCTGCTTATTTAAACAATTTTAATGAGGGGCTAACCTTTTACATTTAACATTTGTTCCCTTCATTTGTTTTCTGCAGCAGTTCATACTTTTTTTCTCTCTCCAAATGACATAGCGTAATGAACACACACAAGAGTATTTAAATGAATAGTTTTAATGAGTTCTTTGAACAGCTTCTTTAAAAAGCAAGCATGAAATTGCTTTCCCAGTTGGGATGCTTTAAAATATTTTTAGAAAATTCATATATAAAGCTTTTAACATTCTAACCATTTTTAAAGGAATAATGTTTGAAAAGAAGTTTTTTTTATTGCAATGTGATTTATTTTCACACACATTGCAAAAGATGTTACAAATCCCAGCAGGATTGTTGAATTATTTTAATGGCTTCTCACATTTCATATTAATAAGAAGTTATTTACCACATTTGAAAGCTGCAGCTATTATACATGATCCGCACCCATGGAAAGGTATCCTCTGTAACTGGTGAATACTGACTACACAGAAATAAATTTACACTATATAGGAAACATTGTGCTGTCCCCCCAGCCCCTATGAATTCCCACTCCAGGTGCCATAGGCTTGAAGTTGGGTTGAATTGATCCCATCTTCTTGCTACTGCAAATTTTCAGAAGTTGATATATATTAATTTGTTCTCATCAAAATGATGTTCAAGACTTCTGTTCTATGATTTTATTCATTTCCTGGGTGGGACTTTGGAAAAGTGTAGGCCCAGGAACTTCTTGAAACCATTATGTCACCATAGGCCTAAGGATAAAGTGGACACATGGAGCAGGGTGTAGCTGTGAGAACTGCAGAGAAGAAGAACCAAAACTTGACAAAACTCTTCTTGACATTTGCCTTGGCCTTGGGCTTTTCTGTTACTCGAGGAAATAAATTCTCTTTATTGTTTAAGCTCCTTTGGAACCAAGAATATGGAATCAAAGACTGACATGAACCTTCTCTGGCAAATATCATTGCCCTAATTTTGAAACCATTTAGCCTTTTGAAAGCATAAATTGTTTCACTGCCTTTGTTAGATTCAAATGAACTATTCATATAGCTCAGACCCTTAAAGCTGACATTTTAAACATTAAGCCACCTTGTTAACAACTTAGTTGGATGTTGATCAGTCTTGTAAATAGTATTGTTACAACACCTTGTGTACTTTGTTTCTGTCAGTCAAATATATTCATACATGCTATATTGTACAGCTGTTGTAGAAAAAAATAGAAAATATTAATCAAATTTTGTAATTTTAAGAGTTAACTGTTTAGCATGATGTTACACATATTTTTAAAAACGGAGAACATCTGTATATATAAAACCCTAAGAGACTGGTCGACCACTCAGCTAGTTGACCACTTGACCAGTCAACCATTTGACAGGTTGATATGACATGCACTGACCACCAGGGGGCAGATGCTCAACGCAGGAGCTGCCTCCTGGTGGTCAGTGTGCTCCCACAGTGGGAGTGCCACTCAGCTGACAGATGGGTGCCAGACGCCGGGCTCACGGCAGCGCAAGCCTCTCCTGCCTCCACAGCAGCACTACAGAGCAGGCACAGCGGGGACTGAATGAGTGGACCAGCGCAGCATCTGACCCGGGTTTGGGCTCCTTCCCTGCCGCCTGCCACTTTGCATACTACTACATCCCTCAGGGGATGTAGGGCATAGGCCAGGCTGAGGGACCCCACAGGTGCATGAATCCATGCACCAGGCCTTTAGTGCAATATAAAGGAACACTGTGGCAATAGACTAGCTTTGGGATATTATCTCATATGTAAAAAATCTTTGCAACAAATGATTTATATGTTTCCATCCAGGTTTAATATCCTATGATTCTATAACAAATGAAACGTTAGAGGTTGCAAGGGAAATCGGCTAGGGCATGCACACATGGAGATCACTGGGAAAGTTGGAATCCTTGTCCCTTATAAATAAGCTTATTGATTTTTGTTTCTTTAAGTTCTTAAAGGACATCTTTTCTGTCTGTTCTGTGCATGGTTTTTGTCAAGATACTTTGATAATATTTAAATTTTTCATGATCAGATATTCTTCATTAAGTTTTCCTGCATACCCAATTATACACATAAAACAATATCAATTTGATGATAAAGATTTAAAAACTTGAAATCTGAAGTTTCAGAACTAGAAAGTTTTCCTCTTGTTGGGAAAATCTTAAAGCTTGTCTGCACAGTCATTACTGAGGCTCTTTCAGAATTCTGTTGTTGGTGAAGAACTCAGAGCCTAAGAAGCTCATTCTACTTTCATACAGTTCTAATGGTTAGTACCTCCAGCTATAAACTTGGTCTTCAGATATTCCTTGAAGTTCTAGAAAATCATCTGCAGCTAAATATATTCTTTTGGAGAACTCTGCTATACTTAATAATCAGATTGTGCTTATTTCTGTCAGATTTTCTTAAAACACATACTCATTTATATAGACATGCTATATAATGGCTTATGACAAAATAAGTATTTCATCAGTATTCAAATGACTTCAAAAATGCCACTGTTATCTTTTAGGGTCACATAAATAAAATTATTTTAAATTTACTATTATATAGTTATGTGGGCATGATTGAAATGGTAAAACTATTCTTATTGGAAATGAAGTGTTCTACTAATTACAGTTACCATCCTGATAACAGTATGTAATATAGTGGAAAGTGGCATGTTTATACATGGTTATGCATGAGCGTAAGGCATTTGTTCTCCTTGCAGAGGATAAAGGGGTCCCTTTACCATGTATTCCTTCACATCAGTCTCCTGATCATATCACTTTCTCTAGCCCAACGTGCTAGAGAAAGTGATATGACATACATACCAACATTACATATATGTGTGGAGAAAGAGAGAGGGGAGAGGAAGATAAGTGATGTTAGTGATATTGGTGATGCTAGTCAGGAGGTGTGTTAGTTGTCCACCAAATATTACTGATGCTGCCTTCTAAGCACATGTTAGAATTGCCCGTTATGATTGGATTGGGCCACATGGCTTGTTCTGTTTACTGAGTTGTAAGTGTAAGTGACAAGCATCACCTTTGGGTTGCAATTACTGATGCCTTGTATAGGATTGTTCTTGTTCTTTCCCTCAGGTGGTCAATTGGCAATGACCAGGGTTATTATTCCTCTGACAGACCATGTATCTCAATGACTGCAATGAACAGAATATCCCTAGGTATTTATACATTTGTTTGTTTTTGTGGCATAATTAAATCTAAGTTGAGTGATTTAAGTGGGCAAGATATAGAGCAGAGTGAGGTCATGATGGCTGCCTCACAAACGTCTTACTTCAAAATATTGTCCAACGTTCTGAAATGTATATGATGTTGATATTTTCTAGAAATCCTAACTTAACTATCCTATATAATAAAAGCCTAATATGCCAAGTGTCTGAGCATTCGACCAGTTGCTATGATGTGCACTGACCACCAGGGGGCAGATGCTCTGACCAGTAGGTAAGTTAGCTTACTGCTGGGGTCCAGCCGATTGGGACTGGGCGAGATGGGCCGGACATGCCCTGGAGCCAACCTCCCGTGGTACCTCCCCGATCTCTAAAATATTTCTTCTAATGAATTTAGTTTCAATGTGCATGAATCTGTGCACCAGGCCTCTAGTATAGTATATAAGCACAGCTAAGTCAGAGGTGACCAAAAGATTCACTCTGTACAATTAGCTAATGAAGGTGGACATGAGAGCAGAAGGCTGATAGTTCTAGACCCACAGGTATGCAGCCACTTAGATGGACAAATGGTAAAAGGAGATCATCACCAAACTTATTTTCAACTGATTTATAATGTCTGACCATCCCTTGTAAAACTTTATCTCCACCCTATGTCTTTATTTTTCATTGCCACTTTTTTATTGCCTTCATTAACACTCATGACTACCTATTTAAAATTATCTTAGTTATTTACTTGTTTTAGTCTACCTTTCCCTGAACATATAACTCTGTAGGAGTGATAAACTCATCCTCTATGAATCTCTAGTAGCTTAAATGAATAAATGAATGAATGAGAGGATGAATCAAAAAATTGTCAAAATGAAATATAAATAACTGAATAGTTATTTAATGCTAGTTTGGATCTTTGTTGCTTATAAGTTACTCAACATATTTTATTTATTCCTTATACATTTTTATTTCTGAATGGTTAGCATTGTATTAGGATATTAAGATGTGAGAAAGAAAATTGGCCTAAACTGGTTGTGAGACAGAAATTTGGGTGTTCTTCTAATTTATAACACCTTCTAGAAAGTAACAAATATTCCAGATAAATTTTCCAGCAACATTTAGTAGAATTTAATGAGCTTAAGAATTCCATTTGGGGAATTAGAGTAACACCCCCTCCCATAAATTACTGATCTTAGATCATCCCTGTGACAATTTAATAAATTTAAACAAGGCATTCTTTATTGTATCACCTTTGTCATCTTGTCCGAGAAAAATCTTTGGATTGCTTTTTCCTAGATTATTTTTAGCTTTAGAAGCAAGTTTGAAATAAATTTTGAACATATGATTATAATCAATTGCATGCAAAATTTCCTGTTATAGATGTTATGAGGCATTTATTTCTACCTTTCCAAATAATAAAGTGAATTTGCCTTCAATGTATCCTATAGTGATACATTGTGAACTTTCTACAAACTTTTGTGTGAACCATACATACAGCTTTTGTGGTTTTGCTTATGCTGTTCCTTAGATTTATTCCCTAGATAAATTTTTCATCCCATTTTCTGCATGCTTAGAACATCTTTAGTGTCACAAGCACAGCCCAAGATTATCTCTTCCCCCAAATCTCCTTTGATTTCTCTAGAAATATTTGACTTTCAACAATGGAAAATCAGGCTGGTTAGATGGCTTTTGGAAATATGTGGGTATATTTACTTTTTTAAGTCAGACTGGTGGGTGACAAGAGCAAGGGATTCTGCCCAAGATACTGATAGCATCGCCTTTGAGACAACTAAAAACTGATCTCATTTTCTTTTAAATTCCTATTGCCCTCCATTGCCCCCTTTTGAAGGTCCAGTCACCCTTCAGGTGCATATTACAATCCTTCCACTATAGATTCCTTGACTGATGCTTGGCTTTATGCTTGAGTCATCCTTATCTTCTCTACCAAGCAAGTGTTCAATGTATGGAGTTGTGTTTTGTTTTTGTTTTTTTAAGTAGGTTATTATATACTAGAGGCCGGGTGCATAAAAATTCATGCACTGGAGGTGGGGGGGGGGGGTCCCTCAGCCCGGCCTGCCCCCTCTCACAGTCTGAGAGCCCTCAGGGGTGGGAGGTGACTGGCGATCAGGGGAAGGTGACGCCCCCATCACACCTCTGCTGCTGTCACTGCTGACAGCACAAGCCTTGGCCAGCCCTGGTTACCTGAGCCTTGGCTGGCCCTGGGCGGCTGGGCAGCCGCCATCTGAGGCTTGCCTGTGTCTCGGGCGGGCCCTGGGTGGCTGAGCAGCCACCATCTAAGGCTTGCCTGTGCCTCCGGCCAACCGTGGGTGGCTGGGAAACCACCATCTAAGGCTTGCCTGCACCTCGGGCCAGCCCTGGGTGGCTAGGGGGCTGAGGGAACTGGGGGACTCCAGAGGCAGGCACGTGGTGCAGCTGGACCCGCCTGGGGGCGGGCCCAGTCGTGCCACGTGCCGGCTGCCCTGGCAAGGCTGAGGGGATTGGGCGCCACCATCTTGTGGCTATGGGCTCCACCATCTTTGAGGGCATAGCAGTCAATTAACATATTCCCTCCTTATTGGATGTGGGCGCCACCATCTTTGTGAAGGCATGATGGTCAATTAGCATATTCCCTCTTTATTTACTAGGATATTTTAATGTGTTCCATTAGCCATAGCACATTTAAATTAGCTAACCCAGAAAATAGTGGCACTAATGGTAGAAATTTCAGGTATGCTGAATTAGAGTTCTGCTCCATAGGAGAAAAGTAGAGAAGATATAAGGGAAATGGGGAGTAAATATGACCCTCTGGTGCATCTATAAATAAAGACCTCTCTAGGTAGTTGTAGTGTCCTTTACCCAGGCCCTTTCTTTTTAAACTTGGACAGTAAACTTTTCATACCTATTCCTTACAAAATAGGAAAAAGGGAAGCATATTTGATTAAGATTATTGCTGCATTCTCTTTCTGCATATAACCCACTTCATTTATTTGTTTTCTAAATAGAATACAAAATAAACAATGAACTATATTAGCTGTTTGAAGGTTAATTCAGCTGTCAGACTTGAAATTATTCTTATTTGTGTTTTTTTTTCCATTTTTTTTTAAGTAACTCATATTGCAAACTCAGAGTGATTAAGGCAATTTAAAGCAACCCCATGACCCTGAAATGTATTGGACGTCAATTCTGAAGTCTCAAATAAATATTCTGAGGCTTTAGTTTGATGCTGCTCTGATGAATTTAGATGAGGCATGTTTCAATGCTCTCTGACAAAGCTCCTTTAGATGCTGGGCAGGTCACTTTCTGTCCAAGGGGAGAAACAAGCTCTAAATGGTAATTAATAGAAAATGACTCAATCATTGCTGATAATGGCTCTGATCCTGTAACCCAGAAGGGAGGGTTAACTCTGCTCTCTGCAAAATATTCTCTTCTTAGCTACAAGTAAATCCATGGAATACCACACAGAGTCCCCGAGTGGGGAGGGTGCAGTGGCACTTTACATTAACAGCACTCTTCATATTCATGTTATGCTAATTAATCAAATATAGCAACCTGATGCAAGGATGGTACTTAAACTGAACTATCTATCTAATGACAATCTTGTGTTTGAAACAGCACAAGTCAGTGTCCTCCCAACGAGCTTAGTCCATGCCTGGAGAAGAGAAAAGTCAGGAATGGTTGCGATATGCCAGTAAGAGGTTCAAAGTAGGAGATTTGGGCGGGGGGAGGAGGAAACACAACCCTATTCTAGTCTCTCTAATAAAGTCTTTTAAAAAAGCTCCTGACTTGACTTTCACTACCAAGTACTTTGTAAATATTAATTATGCTCATGTCTGCTTGCATTGAGATAAAATATATTAATCCCAATTCTCTGATTCATATGTGTGCACAAACTACCTTCGTTCCAAATATCTTACCCCCAGTAACACATGCTGTATTTCATCTGACATTCATAAGGATGTTGGAAGTGAATCCTTGTACATTTGGCCTCTCAAGAGTGGTACAGATTCAGACATTCCTTCCCAGAATTCCTTTCATTTGTGAGAATGGGTGTTATGATCATCAAAGCAGGGGGTGCAGAAATGGTCCAACCTAATCTTGGGGGAAGACCTAGGTTCCTTATTTTTGAAACATTCACGTGTCCTTTTCATAAGTATAACTGTTCTAAGTAAATGGACACATTCATATATTTGATCTTGTCTTCCTTCCCTCCCCTCTTTTTCTCACCCTCTAGGCCCTACATAGGATGGATTTTGTTGTTGGCATTTTCTTTTCCACTCATTTTTCATTTCTTTTCTCTCATCATTCAATGAACATATCCCCTTTCCACCAACTGCTGAACACTCCAAAGTTTTTATTTTCTTAGTAAAAACAACAACAAAAAACCCACCCACTTTTAGCCCAGCATTCTCCAATAAATAGATATTCTGCAAAACAAAATGGATTTTCTTGTTAATAACCTCATTTTTTAAACAGTAAGTTTAGCTACACTGAAACATCTCAAATTACAGACCATGCGACAGGAAACTGGCAGGGCGAAAATAAATGAAGCACTACTATAACTGTGATTTTAATTATTTTTAATTTACTCAATTATGCTTTCCTATTTTCCTAAACCTCAGCTACAATTCATCTCCATTTCCTTAAAGCAATGGTGTTGATCAGTTCCACTAGGTCAGCTTTGTGCTTAATAGAGCTTGTTTGGAATCACAAGGATATTGCTGGGATTATATCCTCTGAAATAGAAGATGTTTAACCTTGGAGCCCCATTTTCTTCAGTGCAATAATTTGTGGGCAAACTATCAAAAGAACAATAAGGGTGTCAAAGTTCAACCCCAAGGAATGAACAGCAGGGAAATGAGCCCTCCTACACTGACATTTCAGAGCAGCCAGGAGGATTTCTATATCCGAAAGCAAATCTAATCACTGTAATAGAGTCTTAAAAAACTCTGCCAGCATTTCTCCACAACTGGTTGCCTATGCACTGTTTTCCTCACTTTTCCATTTTCCATCCAGAATGAAGGAAACATTTCATCACCTTCCCTTTCCCCTGCATTTCCAAAACCAGACACATACTGTAAGTACACAGCTTCTGAGAAGCAATTAGAGTTAATGGGATTAAAAATCTAATCACACTACTGCTCTTGGCTGGTAAAGCTCAGCATTGCAAATGCACAAAAATGAGTTATTACACTAGTCCATGGAAGGTCTCCATAGCCCTTGTTTTATCTGGCTCTCTCTATGGGAAACTTTGCATGGTTTGATCAGAGAAATGGCTCAGATTTATTTATTACAACAGGGACATTTGCACTTTCTTGCTTTTAAATTGTTTTTGATATATGTTAAAGATGACAGCAAGAAAAGAAACAGGAATCTATTAAAAATAGATTCTTCTGAATCGAGAGGGATGGCAATCACCACAGAGACTCCTCACTTTCTTTCAGGAATGTTTCTATCTTAAGAAACTGGAAGATACAGAGATGATCCTGCCAAAGCATTATGGGAATTGGGGCCATCACTGTATAAGAATGAGAAGGCTGTCCTAGAGTCCACCTGACCCTCTGTGACAAAGAGGGATTGGAATAGATATCCACGAAAATCCCCTTTGCCATTGAAATTCCATGAGCATGTGATGTGAATGACAGGCTGGTACAGTTATGGTACAGATAATTTAATTTTTAAGATACCAGGATAAAGAAGATACACATTGTACATTGAAAGAGAAAGGAAAGAAGCAATTCCACCATAGAAAGATGAATGGCATATTCTTGATGCTCTTTTGGCTAATAAAATAAAACTCAATAATAATAATGATATAATTCTGATGCTTATTGAGCACTTCCAATTCTATGGCATTGTTATAAGTATTTTCTATGTATTGTATTTTCATTTACTCTCACAACCCTCTGAGGCAGCTCCTATTATTAATCTTTTTTTTTCCACAGAGAAACTAAGGCATAAGGTGGTTTAGTAATTCCCCAAGGTCACACGTGCTGAGGCCAAGACTAGAATGTAGGCAATATGGCTCCAAACTCCAGCTGTTGTCTACTGTGTGTAAATGAAAATATTTTCTTGAAAATCACCAGTCTGCTTGTGTTCACATGGGGAAAACTCTTAAATGCCCTTCAGTAAATATCTCAAAATCTATTCACAAAGAAAAATAAAGCCTGCCCTCAATTTCTCTATTAAATCCAACTGCTTTCCCTGTGCAGTTGAGTCAGCTCAGTTATTGCTCTCTCTATATATTTTATACAACTTCTCAAGCATTTTTAATGTCCACCTGCCACCACTGTATGGCATGCATCTAGTCACCATACCCACTGTCATCTGGTCTTGTCTGTTGGTACATTTCTGGGGAATGCCCAGGCAGCACACTGAAATTCATCATTCTTTAAATCTAAGACAAACACAACTAGCAAAGTTTCTCATATTTCAAGGGCAAATATAATCAACTCTTAGACACAAGATCACTTATTACATTGGATTTTCAAGATTTTCTCTCTTCATTAGTTTGCAATTATATTCAACTATTATCAACACACAGCAAGCAGCCAGAAATAACATCAAGAGAAGGATCTAAGATAACACAAGACATTCCTGACACATTTTAAAAAGGACATCAGCTCTATATAATGCAGAATATTTATCTGTGGAATCACATCTTAGATGGGGTTAGGTTATAAAGTCAATTATTAATGTGAATATCAGCTAGTCAAAGAACCTATCCCAGAAGAGACCCTAAATCAAACATGTGGGCGTGGTATATGGTTTTGTTTTAAACTGAACTGACTCTTAATAGGGTCTCTACATGCTTAGTGTTCCCTCCATGCAGGAATAGACCACAGTTTCTTCTGCTGAGCATAAGATATAACACATGGCTTATATTTAGGGGCCATATTGTGTAAAAAATCCCCACCCCACCCTTGGAAACTGTGTATAGTTAAATGCGTATACACAAAATGTGCATTTTACACAGCATCCATTAAATTCAAAGAAACAAAGATAATTATTACTTTTAAGCCCTAAGTTAATCTATGTACTGAATCATAAATGTAAATTAATGTATATTTGCCTAGAAAAATAGTATAAAATGATATTTTCCAAATTCTAGCAAATAAAAACAACCAAAAATGAAATAAAATAATATTTTTATTTTGAATATTAATGTTGGAAGAAAATTGTTTTAATGAAAGGTGTAAGAAAAGGTAGGTATGAATTTTGAGAGGGGCATTTTCCTTCATCTTTTTTCCCTAGTAGAATTTAATTTTAATAAAGAATGACTCTCCTAAATTAACAATTTTAAAAATAACAAAAATTTTAATATTCTTTGACCAATAATTAAGGAAAATATCCAAATATGTGGAAACTCAAGAATAAATAAGGGGCATGCAACAAATAAAAATAGCTACTATTAGTGATACCTACCTGTGATGGAATATATACAATATTCCAGCATGAAAGATACTCTTAACAATGGGTAACATTGTGTAAAATGCTTATCCTATATAATAAAAGGGTAATATGCAAATTGACCGAACAATGGAATGACTGGTTGCTATGATGTGCACTGACCACCAGGGGGCAGACGCTCAAGGCAGGAGCTGCCCCAGCCCGCAGGCCCTGATCACCTTGCCGGCCAACCTCTAGGCCCCTTCCTGCGGCAGGCTCTGATCATCTGATGGGGAACGGGGGACAGCGGGTGGGTGGTGGCGGACGTGGACAGCGCCAGGCCAAGGCCCCTCCCTGCTGGTCAACCCACACACAGAGGGTGACCAGCGGTGTGGGGCGGGGCCGACAAGCAGGCAGGAATGGCCAACCTCTTGGTCCCTCCCCCCAGCTGACAAGCTCTGATGGCCCGATGGCAAATGAGGAATCTGGGGTGGGTGGTGGCGGACGCAAGCAGTGCCTTCCCCCGAGCTGGCAAACAGGGAAACAGAGGTGGGTGGCAGCGGGAGCTGGGGCCAGCTGCTGGGGAAGGTGGCCCTGATTGCAGGCCAGGCCTAGGGACAGTACCAGTGTATGAATTTTGTGCGCCAGGCCTCTAGTGATATAATAAAGTGAAATTTAAAAATACTTAATGTGTAATATATTGTTAGTTATCTATTCAATATCTATTCTAATCTTCTTTTCTTAATTAATGGAACTCTAATTTCTAAAGAGTAACAATATAACTAGATTCAAAATAAATAACATTTGCTAGACTGCCTTACAGCCAGAGCTGGTCATGTGACACATTCCTGGCCATTGAGATGTAAGTGGAAGTCAATGGGAGGATCTTCTAGGGTAGCTCTTTTACATAAGGACATTATTTGTTTTTATATATTACCAGAGGCCCAGTGCATGGATTCGTGCACTGGTATGGTCCCTCAGCCTGGCCTGCGCCCTCTTGCAATCTGAGACTCCTCGGGGGATGTGGGGATCAGGATGAAACTGGCAGTCCATCATCCCCCAATGGGTGTAGTAGTATGCAAAGTGGCAGGCGGCCTGGAAGGAGCCTGAGCCCGGGCCAGGCACCGCGTTGCTCCTGCTCATCCCAGCCCTGCTGTGCCTGCCGCTGCTAGGTAGCACTGCCATGGAGGCAAGAGAGGCTTGTGCCTCTGCAGCTGCACTTGCCAGCCATGAGCCCGGCGTCTGGCATCTGCAGGTCAGCTGAGCAGCGCTCCCTCTGTGGGAGTGCACTGACCACCAGTGGGCAGCTCCTGCATTAAGCATCTGCCCCCTAGTGGTCAGTGTGCATCATAGCGATCAGTCGACCAGTAGTTCGGTAGTTTGGCCACTTAGGCTTTTATATATATAGATTAGTGGCCCAGTGCATGAATTTGTGCACTGGTGAAGTCTGGCCACTCTGCTCCAATGGGGGCCCATGGGGGCTGATGGAGGCTGATGGAGGCTGATGGGGGCCAGGCTGGTGGGGGACAGGGGATGCGGGAGGTTAGCCAGCCAGTCCAGCTCCTGATTGGAGTTGGGGGCACCAATCAAGGCCAGGCTGGGTGGGGGGAGGGGCCACAGAAGGTTGGCTGCTGGCCCTGCCCCTGATCGGGCCCAATTGGGGCTGGGCCAGCCAGGGGAGGGGCTGCAAGAGGTCAGCTGGCCCTGCACCTGATGGAGGGGGCCAATCGGGATGGGGGGTGATCGGGGGCAGGGCCAGTCAGGGGGAGGGGCTGTGGGAGGTTGGGGGTTGTTGATCAGTTGGGCACTTTAGTGTGCATCATAGCGACTGGTCATTCTGTCGTTCTAGTCGCTTGGCTTTTATATATATATAGACTAGAGGCCCAGTGCAATAAATTCGTGCAGGTGGGGGTCCATCAGCCTGGCCTGCACCCTCTCCAATCCAGGACCCCTAGAGGGATGTCTGACTGCTGGTTTACGATGTGGGATTGGGCCTAAAGCGGCAGTTGGACATCCCTCCTGCAATCTGGGACCGCCAGCTCCTAACAGCTCACCTGCCTGCCTGCCTGATTGCCCCTAACCACTCTGCCTGCCTGTCTGATCACTCCTAACTACTCACCTACCTGCCTGATTGTCCCTAATCCCTCTGCCTGCCTGCCTGATTGCCCCTAACTGCTCTCCCCTGCCAACCTGATTGCCCCTAACTGTTCTGCCTTCCTGCCTGATCACCCCTAACCACCTCTGGCTTGGCCCCCACCACCGTGGCTTTGTCTGGAAGGACGTCCAGTCTATCTGGTCTAATTAGCGTATTACCCTTTTATTAGTATAGATACCATTGGTCTTTTCCCTTCTTCCTGCCTAATACTACACTGTTATGGTACACATAGAACAGCCATCTTGAAGCCATGAGATAATATATGAGAATAAAAGCTACCTAGTAAGGACATATGACTGTAAAGACAAGGAGCCAGGTTACCTGACAACTATCTACCCTGTAATTCTTTATGTGAAGAAAACTGTACAGCTAATATGTTTAAACCACTCTTTCTCAGGATTTGTTACTTAGGTCTGAATGCAACCTACAACGAATATAACAAATTATGTGAAACAATGATTGCAAATAGTCCATACATACATGATGCAGGAAGTCCTAGCTTTGCACAGCCTCACTATGAATATATTTCAGTCACTGTAATTTAGTTAAATCACAACAGTTCTCCAAAACCACAGATCTAATTTCAGTTACTACAGAATACTAGCAGTGAGTTATGACATTAAGTAAAAACTCCATTTCTAGCTGTTCAGTTTACAAATTACTACACACAAAAAAAAACAGATGCTCATTTTGATCAACAATCAATCAGATCACTTCTTCAAACGTCTGTTGGTGATTGGTCAGGACACATCTGTTGCCCATTTTACATACTGACAACAAGTTGTATGACTGTTGTCTTCCAATGATAAATCCACTGGACATTTTTTAAAAATAGACACTGAAAAGAGGGACTTGGGCAACAAAGATGGAAATGCAGCACAGATATGGGAAGAGATAATGCTGGAAGTAAATTTCTAGTCAAATGTAATGAAGTTATAGAAAAAAATAGCTCAGCATGGGAATGTTGACATCACAGTCATTTGAGAGACTCTAGATGTGCCAGAGGAACTTAGTGAAGAGAAATTTATTGACATCAACAAGGAAAGTGGTCATGATGAAAAGGATAAAGATGTCTCAGAGGAAGTGATGCTAGCAAAAAAAAAAACACACCCCAAAACCAAAATTAAAAAAAAAAAAAACCTTCATATTAAATAAATGCTCAGAAATATTTCACAATAATGATAATGTAAAGTATAAAATCCTGGAAATTGATTCAGACATGTAAAGGAAAATAATATTTTACCATGGCATAGAAAAGATAATTATTTCATATCACAAGTTACATGGATGAGAGAAGGCAATCACTGTTCAAATCACTCTTGATAAGGATTTGTAAAAATATGTAGCTTTATTTTTTTATTATTTTTTTATTGATTTCAGAGAGGATGGGAGAGGGAGAGAGAGATAGAAACATCAATGATAAGAGAATCATTGATTGGCTGCCTCCTGCATGCCCCCTACTGGTGATCGAGCCTGAAACCTGGGTATGTGCCCTTGGCTAGAATCGAACTTGGACACTTCAGTCCACAGTCTACCAATTGAGCCAAACAAGCTAGGGCTAAAAATATGTAGCTTTATGAAGGCATATTTTACAATCAATTTGTACTCTCATTTTAAGGGTATAATTCGTTGATTTTTTTTTCTTTTCTTTTTTCTTTTTTTGGTAAATTTACCAAGCTGTGCAACCATAACCATTCAGAATTTCAAGAATATTTCCCTCATCCCAATAAAATCTTTTATGTTGCTTTACTCTTAATCCTAATCCCCTCAGCTTCCACTCTAGGCAACCAATAATCTACTCTATCTCAATAGAGTTTCTTTTTCTGGACATTTTATGTAAATGTAATCATATAATATGTCCTCTCTTTTGTTTGCCTTCTTTCACTTGGCATAATGGTGATAAGGTTTATCCACATTGTAGCATGTATCATTCTGTTTTACTCCTGAATAATATCTGATTGTGTGAATGTATCACACACATTTGTCGATCCATTGACTAGTTGATGAACATTAGCTTGTTTCCAATTTTTGGCTCTTATGAATAATACCATTAAGAACATTTGTGGTCTTAGCCAATTTGCTCAAGTGGTTAGAGCATCGACCCACAGACTGAAGGGTCACGGATTCCATTCCGGTCAAAAGCATGTACCAATTGTTGTCTCTCTCTCACATTTTTGTTTTTCTCTTTGTTTCTCTCCCCTTCCCTTCCACTCTCATTAAAAATTGATAGAAAAAATATCCTTGGGTGAGGATTAATAATAACAAAAAAAAGAACATTTGTGTGTTTTGATAAAAATATTTGAAAAACATATT
This sequence comes from Plecotus auritus, assembly GCF_963455305.1. Taxonomy (NCBI): domain Eukaryota; kingdom Metazoa; phylum Chordata; class Mammalia; order Chiroptera; family Vespertilionidae; genus Plecotus; species Plecotus auritus. The sequence continues at coordinate 52,636,717 of NC_137776.1, forward strand.
TGTGTTTATAAAGAAATAAACACTTTAATTCTCAATATTTTAATGTTTGAAATTACAGTTTACTAAACATATATTTTATTAATTTTTAATTTCCATATATATTTGTAATAGTAGGAGAGTTTTTAATATTTTGACAAAAAATTTTATATATTGTGGAACGTTTGTAATTTTGCCCATTGACCATTAAGATCACTTTGTATGGTTTAGCTTGCATGGTCATGATTTATAGTCTTACTAGAGGCCCGGTGCACGAAATTCATGCATGGGGGGGGGGTGTCCCTCAGCCCAGCCGGCACCCTCTCCAATCTGGGACCCCTCAAGTGATGTCCAACTGCCCAGTAGGATTGGGCCTAAATGGGCAGTCGGACATCCCTCTCATAATCCAGGACTGATGGCTCCCAACTGCTCACCTGCCTGCCTTCCTGATTGCCCCTAACCGCTTCTGCCTGCCAGCCTGATCACCCTCTAACCACTCCCCTGCCAGCCTGATAGATGCCTAACTGCTCTCTTACAGGCCTGGTCACCCCTAATTGCCCTCCCCTTCAGGCTTAATCGCCCCCAAGTGCCTTCCCTTGCAAGCCTTGTCCCTCCCAACTGCCCTCCCTTGTTGGCCTGATATCCCACAACTGCCCTCCCTTGCAGGCCTGGTCCCTCTCAACTGCCCTCCCCTGCTGGCCATCTTGTGGTGGCCATCTTGTGTCCACCTGGAGGCAGGATCTTTGACCACATGGGGGCAGCCATCTTGTGTGTTGGAGTGATGGTCAATCTGCATATTACTCTTTTATTAGATAGGATAGAGGCCTGGTGCATGGGTGTCCCGGATCAGGGTGGGGGTTCCCTTGGAGCATGGGGCGGCCTGGGCGAGGGTCCTGTGGTGGTTTGCAGGCCGGCCACGCCCCCTGGTGACCCAAGCGGAGGCCCTGGTATCTGGGGTTTATTTATCTTCTACAATTGAAACTTTGTAGCCTGGAGCAGAGCCAAGCCTTCTGCTTGCTCTGTGGCAGCAGCCATTTTGGGGGGGATTTATGTATCGTCTATAATTGAAACTTTGTAGCCTTAAGCGGAGGCCTGGGCCGGCCAGGGTGTGCAGAAAGCTTGGCTTCCTCCATTACCAGGGGCAACCCTAGCCTCCTGCTCTTTCCAGCTCCGTGGCTGCCGCCATTTCTGTTTGGGTTTATGTATCTTCTATCATTGAAACTTTGTAGCCTTGAGTGGAGGCCTAGGCCAGCAAGGGCAGGCGGAAAGCTTGGCTTCCTCCATTGCCAGGGAAACCCAAGCCTCCCTCCTGCTCTCTGTGGCTGTAGCCATCTTGGTTGGGTTTATTTGCATATTCGCTCCTGATTGGCTGGTGGGCGTGGCTGGTGGGCGTGGCTTGTGGGTATAGCGGAGTGGTGGTTAATTTGCATTTTACTCTTTTATTATATAGGATACTATGGTGCAAAGTGAGGTCTGCCTGTAAACACACACACACACACACACTCACACAAATGCTTTATAAACCCATCACCCTAATGTTTTGTCTTTGATAAAATGAAGGTAAGCTAAGAGAGGACAGACTGATTTAATAACCACTTTGTAAGAATTAGAACAGAGGAAGAAAGTGAATGGATGTTAAGGAGATTATAAGAATGCCATAAGAACGTCCTGTAGTAGATTCAAGCTGTGTGTGAAATAAGGGTCTTTTGAGGAGGTGATACACTGGAAGCAGTGATCCTGAGTCCTCACTCTCAGAGCCTATATTGGTTTCAGAGCTTTAATTTGATCAAATCCCAAATTTAGACATGTTTATATAGCTGATAACATTGTAGGAATCCTATATCTCAAGAGAACGTCTAGATTCCTGCTGATATGGTATTGAATTTTTCTCTGAAGAGGCAATAGTGTTAGCCTTGGTTCTTCAAATGGAAAGCTGATGTACACTGTGCATTTACCATTAAGAGCATGTAATGCATGTTACTTTTGCAAGACAAGACAGGAATTTAACAGTATGGGATAGAGGCTCCATAGCTGGTTCCAGAAGCAGTAGGATATTTCAAGGAACAAAAAAGTTAGTTCCTTTAAAATCAACTGGTGTTGCTTGACATATCTCTATCAAAATCTGCAATAATAACAGTATTTATAAAAATACTTAATTTTAAAATTGAATTATACATTATCATATACTTGAAGTACCCATAATGAAATTGGGTACTTTCTAAATAATTTGTTTTACTATAATCTATATTGTCCATGAAAATAGTTGACAGTATAAAATTATAGTCCTTAATAACATTGGTTGGAACACTACTATTGTCTAAAATTCCAGTTTTATTTGAAATGAGCCTCCTAGAGCCAAAGTCATGGATAGTCTGAATAAGAAATACACAGAGTAAAGTTGAACATATAAATTATTCTTATACATTTTAAAATATGATTAACTGATCAAAATTGCTATATGCAGACACTAAACCTTTGGAAGACTAATACCAATTCATTATTTCAGGATTCATGTGGGAATATTAATATTAATCACCAAAGATAATTGGTATTCATGGTGATAAAAACATATTCTCTGAATGTGGAGAGGTGTGAAATATGTATAATTCTAGACATGCTTGTCCTAATTGCAAAAATTTCAGAAGAATGGCTTTTCTCATGTCTCCGCAGGGTGTTTCTTAAATCTATTACTTTAGGAAATCAAATACTGGCATATGAAAACCTCAGAAGTTCAGATATCACCTAAATTAAAATGTGTTATAATTTGAATGTTGTTCATTTTAAACTAGGTGAACATTAACAGTGTAAAAAAGGTTTGGTACAGAAGATATGAGGGTAAAAAGATAAGGGATTGGCAGAGAATGAAGATTTTGTAAATAGTTTAGTCTTTGTTAAAAACAGTGAATTATAAACTGCAAATGATACTTCACTATTTCTTAAAATTAGGTCTTTATAAAAATTAGGTCTGAATTCTACCTTCTTGACTTTGTAGGTCCCAGTTCAGAAATAGCCTTGGTTCAAAATTTCATTTACACAAGTCAGAAAAAAAAAAGAAAAGAAAACTGGAAAATTTAATCTATCAAATCAGCCCCAAAATACCAAAACCATGTCTAAATGTTATGTTCTAGAGAACATCATCACCATTTTTGTTTCTATGGCAGACATAGTTTCATAAAAACTGCTTTTCTAGATAGAAGTCCCCTCCCACATCCCTCTCTCTTCAAACTGGCAGGAAGATTCAGGACCCCTGTGGCTTGGAACATTCCGAGGAAATGGTATGAAAGTAGTAGAGACGTGGTCTCTTGTTGCTGCAGTGCCCAAGGCCTGAGAATCATTGGCTGGGATGATTCAGCTGCAGCAGAATCCCAGCTATTACAGCTTCCAAATATACAGCTAAAGTGAGACTCTTTCACAAGTGAAAATCATTATTAATGATGTCAATAGCAATGGCACTGCTTTACATATTTTCTTTTTGTTAATCCTCCCAGGAGAATATTTTTCCCATTATTTTTAGAGGGAGTGGGAGAGAATAGGGGGTAAGAGAAGAGAGAGAGAGAGAGAGAGAGAGAGAGAGAGAGAGAGAGAGAGAGAGAGATAGCTATTGGTTGCCTCCCACTGGCCTCCCCAGGGCTGAGCAACTGAGCAAATCGAACCCACAACCCTTCTTTCCCTGGGCTGACACTCTGACCACTGAACCAAACCCACCAGGCTTACAACTTATTTATTTATTTATTTATTTATTTATTTATTTAACCCTCACAGTTATCTGAGTGGGTAGAAAGCTTTAACTCCATTTTATAAATAATAATCACTAAACTTTATTATGTTCTGTGCTATTTTGTCTGTATATATAGCTGCCATTCTTGAAGGAGCATGACATTCCCCTTAGCAAGAGGCCAAGTCTATTTCCCTTTCCCTCATGTGACTTGCATTGATCGAATGAATGCAGCAGAAATAAATGAAGCTGTGCCATTTCAGGTTTAGTCCTTACAATGTCTGGATGTTTCTGCTTTTACTCTCTTGAAACTCAGCCATCATGTGTTTGGAAATCCAGGGTATTTTGCGAGAGAGAGAGGGGTCATGTGGAAAAGTAATGCAGGATTAGATATCTCATGAAGGAGAGGCAATATGGAGAAATGTCTGGCAAGCCATTTGATTGTCAGTAACAACACTCCAGACTATAAAGGAGGGCATCTGGAACCTTCCAGCCCAGCCCATGCACTAGCTGAATTAAGCTGCATCTGAGACACCAGGTGATTCATGTGGAGAAGAACCTAAAGATAATGAAAAATGCTAAATCATTGTTTTAAACCATTAAATTTTGGGTTTAGTTTGTTACACAGCAACAGAAAACTGATTAAGTTTCTTGTATTGACATATTTAATCCACACAACTCAACGGGCCAGGTCATGTTATTTTCCTCATGTTATCAATGAGGAAACTGAAGTACACAGAGGTTAAGTGAAGTTCTTAAAGTCACACTAGTAAGTGGTGGAGCATGGGTACTAAGCATGACCTCATGATCACATTTGCCTCTCAGATTGGAACACTGAGGCTCAGGGAAAGTGAAGTGGCTTAGAGTAAGATCAGATTGCAAGTCTGTGCATTCCAAAGCCTTTGCTTTTTTGTGCTGTGACTAGATTCATTCAGTTCAGCTGAAGCTTAGAATTCATGGGTAAACTTCATAGAAGATGAGAGTAGGAAGGTAGGTTAGAGCTACATTGTGAAAGGCCCATACATCATACCTTTTAACCTCTGGTCCAGTGATTCTGATACCTTAGTCAGTAATGGAATTTGGATCAATCCATGACAAATGACAAACAAAATAAAAAAAAGTATAATATATCAGTACATGACATGTTCAGATTGCCAATTCGATTTTCCTCTTGGAAAGACTCTTCTTTCACTTGCAATAATATCCTTCCTAAACTTAAAAAATACACTTTATTTCACAAAATAATGGAGAAAACAGAGTTATAATTGTTTTCTTAATGTTACTATTTGGTAAAATAATATAGATACTAGGTTAATTGATATAAACAAGAGTTAAGTTCCTATGGCCTATTTCTTGTCACAAAAACATCACCAAACTTCTAAATAAAGACACAAAACACTTATAATATTAAACATCAAAGTACATGTGAGCTATACATTTAAGTAAGATTAATAAAGACACATAAGATAATTTTTTCCAACCCACTTATTTCTTTTTGGTGTCTCAGGTGGCAGAGCCTCTCTCAGCAGCTCAGGGTGCAAGGCAGGATGCCCTTCCATTGCAGGCACAAATACACACACACACACACACACACACACACACGCACGCACACACACACACACACGCTCAGAGCCAATTCCAGCATGTCATAATTACAAGAGTTTTATCAAAAGGTTGATGAAACTTGGGGGCTCAACAAGGGTTGAGTCACATATGTAATTACCTGTTGAAGTGGCTAAAAGGCACTTCCCCCAAACCTGAATAGGATTACTGTTTGCTGCCAGACAGCTCAGGGCTTCTTAATCTACATATTATTGCCTCCTATTGGCCAAACACCTGAACAGCTATAGGCTATTTCCCCAATCTGACAATGCTCCTGTAAACCCTACCCTTTGAAGTGTATTATCTCCACCTTACCTTAGGACAAATTGTGTTAATAAAAATCAGGGGTTCTGAGACAAAGAGATCCTTTAGCTCCTTTAGCTGAAGCTCCTCTGACCCCCAATGTCATTCAAAATTATCTTTCATCTTTGGACTCCTACTTAATCTACACAGAGCCTTTCTCCAGATTGCTGAACCCTTCTTAATGCTGGGACAAGAACCCCGGCACACACACATACACACACACACACACTTACACACTCACACTCCCTCAGACTGGGATGGATGATTTAGACCTGCTAGGTCATATATATCCTGCACAGCATTTGAATGTGGGAGGAAACTGGAGTTCCTGGAGAAATCTCACACAGACATGGGGAGAAGTGCATAACCCCACGCTGTGTGTGGCCCCAACAGAATCATTTTTTTTCTCATAAATGTTATAACAAAATGACTTTGAACAAAATGAAGTTATTGGAGGACTTGCTATATCTATATATATAAAGGCTAAGTGACCGACCGACTGGTAGCTATGACACCCACTGACCACCAGGGGGCAGACACTCAATGCAGCACCTTCCAAAATGTGGTGACTTGGCAGCTGCGGTTCTTGGGTGACACACCCAGAACCAGAGAGGAGGGAACCCGATTCCAAGGTGCATCCCGAGAAGTGCCCTCTCACAATCCGGGACCCCTGGGGGATGCTGGAGAGCCGGTTTTGGGCCAATCCCCACAGGCCAGGCCAAGGGACCCTGCCCCGGGCCTCTAGTATATTTATATATATATCTAGGAGTCGCAACTACAGACTAGGACTTCTGAAAACTAATATAAAATTTTTTTTCAAAAGAATTAAGCTTAATCATGACATAAATTCTCAAATAAATGGGTATTTGTGTTTAAAATAGTTTGTGTAGTAGTAATAGTTGTATTAATAACTATTTTTAGTTGTCTTTGAACCGCTACTCTTTCCTTTATTGTCATATCCCTGTTTATTCTTGCCTCCTTAGAGAGTGTTTGGGACCAAAGAAAGAAGAGACATAAACAAAACCTAAGCATGATTTTTAGCTCTTCCTAGCATCCCTGGTTGTACCAAGAGTGATGCTGAGATCCTATGTTGTGCTGTGAATGTATAAAATAGTTACTCATTCATTGATCAAATGATTGAATGACCTCTTAAAAAGGGAGTTTTGTATTATCTATGCATTTTTAATAATCACTGATATCCTGATCTTGAAAATCATTGAATAGCTTTCACAATATAAAATAGGAAGAAGTGATATTACTGTTCTAAAAATACCTTAGGATATTATTCCAAACTGAACTAAACAAAGATAATGGAAGCAACAAGCTTTCATTTTAGCACTCAGTTTTAATTTATGAAATTCGATGATGGGTAGTAATTTACAGAAATTGCTTGTAGTATAAAACATGCTTTTTTCATCTTCAAATCAGTTGAAAAATATTTTAGTACAACTTAGATTTTATTTTACCATAGCTTCCTGTAACTATGCTTTCACTAATTAATGCTTTTAATAGTTAGGGTTTAATTCAGCCTTCAACCTATTTTCTGTTTGTTTTATAATCTGTGAACTGTCAAAAGTAACACCTCTACTCTCACTTTCCCTTGTATAAAAGTCAGAAACCACTTCCAAGACCTCACCACAATTAAATACACAAATGGAGAGGCAGATATTATAATGAGAAGCAAATTACTTTTTGCCTCAGTGACAACAAGTACTTGAGATTCTATGAAGAATCTTCAAATAGCAAAACAACCAGGGAGGGCACTTCAGTCGCTGCATAAACAAATACTACACGCAGATATTCTAATCAAGAACATTCCCAAATGCTAGCATTTGGTTTGCATTTCCAATTTAAATTATTCAGCATGGAGTAATATCTTGGAATTTTAAGGGACTGCTATCTATCACATTTGTAAAACTATTTGTATATAATTAATGATAATTTGTACAGATGACATATCATTTTATGTCCAAATGTGAAGTCTGCTGTTCAGTTTCTACTCCTTAAAAGACAGCAAGATGGGAAAGGTGAGTAAAATTAAAAAGAAAAAAAGCATGCATTTGAGACTGAGTTATTTAGATTTTTAAAGTACACACTTCAGATGAAGTAATTTTCTATTCTTAAGATCAATAAAGAAACTATAGAAATACTATAGTTATTAACACAATGCATGGCATGTTTTTATACGAAATTCACACAAATTCTATATTATGTTAGAGTATTTTTTCTGGAACCAATCTTATATAATCTTTGATTGATGAACTAGTACTGGAGGCATAAATATGCTTATCCTAATTGTAGTGATATTAAAGCAATCACACTTCTGATAGACAACTTTACATGAACACCATTATTTACAGATTTAACCAACTGGAAGCATGGTTTATAAAATTCAGTAACATTAGCGCAATGTGGTATTGCCACAGAGAAATAAAAACAAGGTTATGAAAGATTGTCTGGAAACAAGTGAGAAACAAAACAAAACAAAATCCCCAAAGTTGTAATTGCTGAAGCCCCACCTTGTGGCAGCAACGAAAAAGAACAAAGTGAAGTCAGCCATGAATTATCAACCTTGTGGGGTTATTTGCAAAATGCAAGGCTCTTTTAATGCCTATAATACCTTATAAGGTAAATTCCATTATCATTGTCCTCATTTTAAAAGTTAACAAATGAAGGCCCAGAGAATTTAACTGAGGACACAAAGCTAGCAGGAGATAGCATATGAACCAAATCAGTTTGCTCTAGAGCCCACACTCCCAAATCACTATATTATTCTGTAAAATACTCATTTAGTTCAAAATTGGAAATGAAGCAAATGATAAATCTTTATTTTTTTTAATATCATGCTAGAGCACTTGCTAATAAACCCATTTAACTCTCCTGTAGAATATAATTCTATTTTGCCAACAAGGGCCCAGCTGTTCCACATGCACGTACAGTTCCAGGTTAATCTGCAGTTAAAACAAAACAAAACTGATTACACATGACTTTTGAGGTAAAAAAAAAAGACATAACCCCAAAATTTATAATTTTATTCTCTAGTAGAACAAAACCAGTTTTGTATTTAATTTAACAATTTTACTTTGGCATTTCTCTCCTTACTGAATACACAAAACTGTGATTATAAAGTACTCTTGGAACCATCTATCTTGCCTTTTTGTTGGTTTCCTAATTAATTAACTGAATCTTTGACATGTGGCCACTATCCATTTTTATGTTTTTTTAAATTTTTTTATAGCTTTCTCTTGGCTGATTAGTATGGGAAGGCTGAAAGAAAGAGGTACAGTACTAATAGTGTACAGATCCCGGAGTTAGAGAAACCTGGGAACAAGCATGCATACAAGCATATCTGTAACCCCTGTGAGCAGCAATATTATTCTCTATAAAACAAGGATAACAATTCTTAGCACATAAGGCCTGGTAAAGGGATTATAAAAGCTAACATTCCTGAGATAACTGAACTGGGCTTGACACATCCCCTCTAAAATCCTTATCTCCTTTCCTCTCATCCTTTAAAAGCTGAGATAGTTAATGTTCTGCCAACATTCAATGGACTTTTGAATACCACACTTAGGTCAGTGTTGAGGTGGAGGCAGATTTGAAGAAACTAAAAATAACAGAAAGGTAACCAAATGAACAACACAAATATCAAAACTGAATAGTATGGGAGAATATGAAAAGAAATTCTCCGTTTTCTTTCTTTTTGAAAATAAGATTGTTTTCAAGTGTTATGAAGAAATTTTAGACCAAGGGAGTAGAACTGCTGTGCACTCTGTATTTGAGAAAATACTTGGATAAATGACTTTGTATCTCAGAATTTTCTTCCAAAGTGCTCCTTAAAGGATTGCTTTTTAACCATTGTGTGTCAAACACTTTTTAACTTTGATGAAAGCAAATCATTTCTTCCTATGGAAAATTAATCTCTATCAGATTAAGAAGCCCCTGTTTTAAAGGAATTATAAAATAAGAGGTCATAATCAAGGCCAAAAAGCAGAAATGCTTTAGATGTCACCTACTTTATAATTAACATTAATGTGATATTGGCATTTGACATTTGACTTTAAAATATATAGATTCCATTGTCTATATCTGTCTATTTATTTGTAAAAATTTTCAATGAAAATTATAAAAGATTTGAAATGGACCCATGAAAACAAGTATCCAGCAAACCTTTCAATGTTAGCAGATTCCATGGGGGTGCTGTGTCTGTCATTGTTTTTGAGCTACTTCACAACTATACATTTTAGATGATAGCACTGAAATATTTTCTCATTTTATTCAATGGGATTGTATTCAATGGAATCTGGTTATTGACCAATTTCTATCTACTCATAAATTAATTTAAGCACTTTTTATCTATCAACATGTGATACTTTGAATTCTTATTTGAACTGGTTATAATATCTTAGTGATTACCTCACTAATTAATGACTGAAATAAAATCTCTGGCACATTTTCCTTTTTTTATTTGTATGACTATCATGATTTTACCATTTAAAGTAAAGTATCCATTATCTATCAATCTATCTCCATAAATATTTATGAGTTTGTATATTTATAAGATCTCCCCAAATCTTTGGGTAACATGTTGGAAAATGGACCATGCTGCATATCTGGCTATATTCATAACTGCATTCAGAAGTAGATGCCTAAGTCAGAATAGGAGCTATCCAGGCCACACACACACAGAGAGAGAAAAAACAACAACAAAAAAACACTCTGCAACGGAGTATTAAAATAAAGCATCACAATAAAAGGAAAAGGAGATTTTCCTTGTCCTTGTCCTTGGCAAAGGACAAGCAAATGGATGGTTATTGGCCTAAGGACAATATGTCCTTATCAAATAACATATCCAACAACTAAAGAACAATTAATCATTTTCAATATTAGGCTTTAATTCAGCAGTGCAGATCATTTATAAGTCTGAGTTTAACCACAATAGTCAGGATACACTATTTTTAGTTCTAGACCTTTCATTTAAAATACATAAATATATTTAATAGCTCTAGGAACTATAATAATCATTTGTATACTCTGTGAGTAAAGACAGGATGAAGACTTTCTCATTTGTGAGAACTTTGGCAGAAAACGTAGAAAGGATCATCAAAGTTTAAATAGCTCCATTTGTTTTGAGGTGACATGGACCAAGGTGGCAAATGATGGTCACAGCATTCTCTTCGTTCAGATCTCTTTGGATCCTCTGGTCCTCCAAGAGTTACACTGGAGCAGCGCCATCTTAAGTCCTCCAGGGATCTAGCTCCACATACTTCTGGAGAACTGAGTCCTCTTCATAGCAAATCTATTAAAATCCATCTGTATATGAGTTGAGTTAGATTATAGTTATATTTCCAATATGCTAATTTTATAAACATTTAATTAGATATTTATGTATTTTGTTTTTTAAGGTTTTTTTTTTTGAACCACTTTCCCCCCCCCCCTAAGCTCTCAGAACTTTCTCCATGGGTCTTGAAAAGCTTAGAATAACTAGTAATTCTTTAAATGTCCTATTATAGACTTTAAAATCCATGTGAGACAGTCCTATTTCTATGCTTTCTTAGGAATGACAACATTCACTGAGGAAAAACAGAGCAAAACCTCTTCACTTTTGCCAGTGGGAGCGACAGGGAAACGTGGAGCTGTTGGTTTTTGTCTGTCCAGCAGGCTTCCCAATACTCCTTCCTCAGGTACTTTACTCCAAGCTACGGAAGTGGGCAGGTGACCAAGATCCAGTCTCTTACTGCTTGGGGTCAGTAACCCAAGTCCGCTAGGAGACAGGGTCTTTGCTAGATGAAAAGCCAGTCTAATTTTAAGAGAACATAGTCCACAGGGAGAGAAGCAGAGACAGGCACAGTTGTTGAGATGAACCAAGAGAGTCGTGGGGTCAAGCCTTGGGTTGCAGCTCCCATAGCTCCCTGTGGAGCTACCTCCAGTACCAGCAGCACTTGAGGCACTTTAGCCTGATAATTCAGTACATGGTCTCTGCAGCCACGCTGCCTGCATAGAAATCCCAGCTCTGCCGCTTGTGAGCCGGTTATGCCCCATTCACATGACTTAATGTCTCTATGGCTTGATTTCTTGAAAACAAAAAGCAGGAAGATGAAGATAATAGTACTAAAACCTAGATCATAGGAAATTTTGTGAAGATAAAAGGAGTTAAAACACTTAGAACCGTGCCTAACATATATTGTATGATATGTGTTAATATATTTATTTTATCCCAGTAACATGAACAAATACACTCTGTTTTTCTTAAGCTAGTTTGGTTAGGCTTCTGTAACTTGCAATTGACATGACCTCTTGCTCCCACCTCTTCTATGACATCAATATTAACTCCCACTACCTCTCCTGAAACACATCTGTTTCTGAGAAGGAATGCAACCTAGTAACCACCCCAGATTTCCTAATTGCTGCTGTGCAATTATCATTGGCCCAGACAGGAAGTATTGTTTTTTTTTAGATTCCCAGATGGCCACCTCACATGGATTTCTCCCAGGTAACTTTCTGGACAGGAAGTACAATTGTTTGCTTTGAGAGCTGACTGAATGCATAACAAACCATAATTGTTCCTTCTTTTTTAAAGAAAATATTGACAAATGACAGTTTTTAAAATTACATATACTTTGAAAAAATAGTCATTAATAGTACACATTAATTTAAACTAAAAGAGAAAATAAAAATACATTAAAATCAGTAACTGAAAGAGCCCCATAAAGAAAGATTACAGTAAAATGTGGTTTAAAAATCAGTAAGTTTCATGGCAACCTTAAATGTACCAATTATTCGTTTTTCGGTTGGAAAAAAATCAGAGTCAAAATGAAAAGGCTGCCACCATCTATATTTCACTTCTCATTATTTGCCATTTTACTCAATTTTAGGCATCAGGAAATTTAGTGTGTGAGAATTCCTGCTGGGGGTTATTTCTAAAGTGGAAATAATTGAACTGGGCATGAAATCAAAGCCACTATGGAGCAGGAGTCTTTACTCCAGAGGAAAACCATCTTGATAGAAAAGTCCCTGCTAAAGATCTCGTCAATGACCCAGCAAGTCTCTTAGAGTAGCAGCTGGATAAAAGACAAAAGAAGGAAAAGACTCAAATGAAAGACTTTCAAAAATTCTAATTTTTGCTTCCATACAGGATTTATATAGTTCTGATTGGCCTGATGAGGGCCAGTCATATGCCTACCACTAGCCAGTCACTATGACATAGGACAAACATGCTCTTTTTGACCAGCCTGAGCCATCTACCTGTTCTACGTAACATGAACTGAAGTAAAAGGGTATTGTTTGCCATAAGAAATCAAGTGTATATAAGGGCAAGTAGTTACATGATTAGCCAAACCTCCAAAAGTTCAGTTTACACAACGGAATACTACACTGCGATAAAAAAAGAAGAAACTCTTACCATTTGCAATGGCATGGATGGATCTGAAGAGTATTATGCTGACTGAAATAAGCCAGTCAGAGAAAGATAAGTATCACATGATCTCACTGATACATGGAATCTAATGAACAAAATAAACTGATAAATAAAATAGATCCAGGGACATAGAACCATGGACAGAGTGATGAATTTCAGGGAGAGAGATTAACTGGGGAATTTATATGCATATATGCATAGCCCATGAACACAGACAATAGTGTGGTGAAGGCTTGGGAGGGGTGGGTATGGGGAGAAGGGGGTAAATGGGGGGGAACACACACAAAAAAAAGGGGACATCTGTAATACTTTCAACAATAAAGATAAATTTTAAAAAATAACTGTATCTAATAACAACAACAAAAAAGAATCAATATATTGCCTGATCCTAGGAAAGCAGTGATATTGCCAAATAGGCTCTATAACAGAGACCCAAAAAAAAAATCTGACCAGAGCAAGGACAGAGTGAAGAGAAAGCAGAGCCATTTTATGACAGTCTTTAAAAAGTGTCTCACATTGAATGCTTTGGCTATCTTTTAAATTTTCATGTATTGAGTTATATTTATGAATTATATATCTTCTGAATTACATATCTTTAGTTTTTAAAATAAATTAAGAAAAAATGATACAAATGAATCTAAATTATATTATTAGTCTTAAGGGAAAGATCTGTAGTTGGTAAGTTTTTGTTACTTTTCTCAGGTGAATCCTGGAAGAAAACGTATTTTTAGTTTGAATAACAAAAGAAACAAAGTTTCTTATAGAATATTTCAATTAGAATAGCTATTTCTTTGTATTTAATGGTATTGAATTCAAATTTAATGAAAGCATGAATTAATTTCGTTATTTTTTCCTTAGGTATCATTCCTAATGAGTCATCTATGTTTTGCTCTTTTCATTACTAACATAAGAGATGTCATTTGAGAATTTCAATTTAATTGGTACTATTTTGATGTTGTTAATTATTTTTAACACTTATGCAATTTGGTATAGCCTAACATTCAAAATAGTCCCTCTTAAAGGAATTTACTTTGCATTTAAAAAATACCTGACACTGATATAGCTTTTCTAATACAAGTAAAAAACTGAACTTTTCAATGAAAATATAATATTTTTCTTTTAGATTTTAAATGCATTTACTTACTTTTTAAATTCTTATTGACTTTATTGGGGTGACATTGATAATAAAATGATATAGGTACCAGGTGCATAATTCTATAATACATCATCTGTATATTGTATTGTGTGTTCACCACCCAAAGTTGTCTCCTTCCAACACCATTTATTGCCCCTTTATATTTTGAAAGTAATGATTTAATAATGTCCTCTTTCCTCTTAGGATTTGTTTATTAGTACCAGTTTATGAAATATGTATAACAAAATGATCTTTAAATAATACATAGAATTTGATGCTTGTGGCTAGACTGTACAATATTTTTATGGAAAGAGCATAATGAACACTATTGAACTTGACAGTTTATTTGAGTTTTGGTTCTACTACTTACTAGGGTATGTGTCCTTGGATTGACCACAATTCTAAAGGACTTCATTTTGCTTACAACTAAGATGAAAAGAATAATATTGGGCAATTATTTTGTGTGTCTTTTAAAGTTATTCATAAAAATAAAGCCTGTTAATATCTGTGAATGTAGCCTGTATTTTTTAAAAGGCTATACAAATTTAAGACAATTTTGTAGCAGTAGTCTTTGCATGACCCCTAATGTTATCCTTGTTCTTGAATTCCAAAATGCCCCCAGGGTCTATGGGTTTTTAAAGCCTGGACTCAGGGCAGGTTTTTGTAGAACAGAATACGAAGAGGGCCTTCTGGCAGGTTTTGGAGTCTCGGCTAGAGCATGGGTGCTTGTGAAGTTTTGAAGTTTGTAGCAATGTTGGTGCCCTCATTTGCTGACATAGTTACAGCAAGCTGAGGGTGGTAGTGCCTCCTGACAATTGAGAGAATAAATGTATTTTTATGTAGAAGATAACTTGTTTTCTTACCAATGTACCACAACACTTCAGTGTGGGTCAGGGGCAGGAATAGTCTTTTCAAGCAATAGCGCTGGAGCAAATGGATATCCATATTGGAAAATAAATGTCTTGACTTCTACCGCATACCACACACAAAAATTAAGTCAAATTGAACCATGGATCTAAAAGTGAAAATAGCCCTAACTGGTTTGGCTCAGTGGATAGAGCGCCGGCCTGCAAACTGAAAGGTCCCAGGTTCAATTCTGGTCAAGAGCACATGCCCGGGTTGTGGGCTCGATCCCCAGTGGGGGACTTGCAGGAGGCAGCCGATCCATGATTCTCTCTCATCATGGATGTTTCCATCTCTCTCTCCCTCTTCCTTCCTCTCTGAAATCAATAAATATATATTTAAAAAAATAAATAAATAAAAATGAAAATAATAAAGCTTATAGAGTAAAACATAGGAATATCAGAATATTGAGACAGACAAATATTTCTGAAACAAAACATTAGGGGAAGAATTCATAGATTAGATTTCATTAAAATAAAGCACATCTGATGAGCAAAAAATATCATTAAGAATGAAAATATGCAAGAGGCTAACAGGGAGGTGGTAATCTGACAAAAGATTTCTATCTATATGAAAAAAAACCTACAAATCAAGAAAAACACAAAAACAATTTAAAATGATGGGAAGAAGACTTGGACTGAAAATACACAAAAATAAGAAATTCCTATGGCCTGTAAACTTTGACAAGGTGGTCAACATCATTAGTCACCAGGGAAATGCAAATAAAAATCATAATTAAAGCACTACACATCCACTAGAATTGCTATTATTAAAAATATGAAAAACATAAATAATGGCAAGGATACTGAATAACTAGAACTCTCCTACATTGATAGTGGAAATGTAAATTAGTTCAATCACTTCAAAAAATAATTTGGCTGAATCTACTAAAGCTAAACATAAGCCAGCACTTGTGCCAATATTTCCATTCCTATCCAAGAGAAATAATGCATATGTCTACCAAAAACCATTAAAATATTCATAGCACTTTTATTCAAAACTTAGTCAAAAAATGAAAACAACGTAAATCTACACCAATAGGAGAATAGATAACCAAACTGCAGAATACTTATACAACAAATACAACTCAGCAATAAAAACATACAAACTACCATTATACACAGCGACATGAACACAGCACAGAAAAACTATATGGGTGGGAAAAAGCCAGATGCAAAAGAATGCATACCATATGATTGCATTTACGTAAAGTTAACTAATATATGGTGGAAGTCAGAATAGCCCCTGACTCTGGGGAGGGTGTAATACTGACTGCTAAAGAGAATGAGAAAAGCTCCTGAGGTGAAATCATGGGCTAAGTGATGTTTACTAGTAAATGGGTGAATGGAAACATATACTTTTAAAAGTAAACCAAGCTGTACCTGAAATTTTACACTTTACTGCATGCAAATTAACCACATCAAAATATGAGGCACATCTAGGGCAAAAGCTTATCCATTCGCGTCTGCCCCCAGATTGCACTGCATTACACTCACAAGTACCAGGGCCTCTGCTTAATCTAAATATTAGTATTTAATTTTATTTGATCTATACTAGTTCTATTTCTTGTTCAAAATCTTCTTTTAATATTCTGACAGTTTCTGAATTTTTAGTTCTCATTGGCTTTAAGACAAGGTACTGTGATTACCTTTCCCTCCCTTGCAAAGAAACACCGAATTGTATTTTGATCCTGGCTGCCCCTTCTACCCAAATCTATTCTGGCTTCTAGAATTAGCAATATCTTATTCAGTATTTCCACTTAACAACTAAGGAAATTGAAGTCTGAGAGCTTAGGAAACCAGTATAAAGTAATATAGCTAACTACCCTCAAAATGTATATACTAATATGCACAACTCCTCACATCTCTTTCCAACAGGAAAGTTCTGAGATAATACAACTGTTTATAAAATCTGTAGCAGAAGAAAAGAGAGCAGCAATAGTACAAGAAAAGCAGAACAGCTTCTAGTGCAATTTTGGGGAATCATTATTTTAGAGATATGAAAGCTGACATTTAGAAGTTAAAATAGATTACTAACATCATCAGTAAATTATGTTAATGTCAGTCAAAAAGTGTATTTCATGTTCCTAATTCAAATAGACCAATCCAAACAACAACACAATATACACAAAATTACTTTCATACAATTAAATTTCTTTATCTCAAAATAATTTCAATATTGACATATGTAAATTATTAAACTATTCATTCAACAATTTATCGTTCACTGACTATGTCTTCCATGAACTTATTGAAATATATGCTATAAATAAAAATCCAAAATGTGTGCAATTGCCTTCCATTCTCAGTAGTAGATATAATACAACATTAGCAATTATGACCAAAACATAAAAAAAATATTCTGTGATCAGAACAGTGAGGGAGGAAGGGAATCTGGCCAGCTAATCAGCAGATTCAAGACTGGTGGTATATGGTGTTTGATACTGCAGTCAGATTGCCCGACTTTTGAAATATCCCTTATGAGAAATTGACAAGTGCCATTAGGCATAAAATTTAAAATAATGAAGGCACCTTATGTTACACATAATCTAGATATTACCCATATTGCTAATGTCCCACCAGCACTGGAAAATTTCCATTAGCAATACACACAAAAATAGGATCTGATACAATAGCTCTAAAACTATGTTCTGAAAAATGGCAATGATCTTGGGCTAACTTCTCTCATGGTGATATCCCCATCTCTGGTAGTGGCTTCACATTAAAGAAGATTGGCTCCCTGGTAGCCATGCTCTTATGTGACCCTTCCCCTAGCCACATTTGATTAAGTCCTGTCATGGATATTAAATCAAAGTCAGACCAGTAAATATTTCCTAAATTTTAAAATGGAACTGTGAGTCAGTATTTCCTGGTGAAAGGTGTGGTGAAATGTAGAACTCGGGTGTTAAGTGAAGGAGGTTGTATTGCTCTAGCATGGTGATCATGATGAACAGAATAGATGTCATATCCCCCAGCATGTGGTAGGAGATGGTTCACACTGATAAAGAACTGAATTGAATTATTGGGAAGGGAAAATATATGAGTAGGGAGGGAGAAGAAATGAGAGAAAAGAAGACCCCACAGAGTTCAATGATCTATTTAGAATAGTTCATGATGTTCCGTTGCATACTTTCCCAACCTATTAGCTAATGTTTTAACCCTTCTCTGAACACCCAATTTGTTTAGGTTTTTGAATTGGTTGCTATTACCTGCAACTTAATTCAAGAGCATCTTCTTGTTATTAAATGTAAGTCAAGAGGATGCTTCTTGAAAAAAGAAAGCCATTTAAGTTAAAGCTCTGTGAGACAGCGGGGAAAGAAGAAAGGTGACAGAAAGATGAAATGGAGATTTATGTTCCTATTTCCTCCATCTAGGATAAAGCCTATGGGTGAGTGAGGGAAAAACTCAAGAGAAGAGGGCCCTTTTCTGCTCCATATTTAAGCATTTGGAGAAGACTTCTGTGTAGTGCATTGAGCACCAACTTGGTACATATCAAATTAGTTAGGAAGTAGAACAGTGTGACCAGAGACAGAAAGGCTTTAGCTGGCATTCTTAAAATGCCCTTAGGTCCAGCCATTTCCAGAGAAGGGTAAATAACTATGAGAGATGTGAACCCAAGATCATTGCCATTATTTAGTTGAAAGGCAATGAACTGGCCATGGACCTACTGTAATGAGAAAAACATAACCCTGTCATAGAAACTGGGGTTCTGGCCACAGAGCCTGTAATGGTAGATAGGAATAGGCTCAGTAGAATCTTAGGGGAATAAGGACTCAAAAAGAGAGATATGTCCATTGCTTCCCTTAAGCATTATTTTAGCCAAAGGATGGACCGTGAAGTAACCGAGCATAGTATGGTATCAGAATCCAGCAGGGAACCCTGCAATCAGGGCATATGGGCTGTTTTTCTGGAAAACAGAGGAGCCAGCATGATAAGTTGTTCCTCTGCCCCTAATATAGACATAATCTTAAAAAATAAGTCAAGAAGGAAACTGGAAGATTATAAAATAAGAACCCAGAGAGGCTGAATTTTATTCTCAAGGGAGAGCTATTGCTTACATTATTAGAGCAGTGTAGGTTTTAACAAATAGGTCTAAAATTAACTTTTCCCCTCCTTTCTCTACTTCTTTTCCTAATGACCGGTAGATAAGAACATGCTATGAAGATTACATCAGTTATAGACAATTAAAGGATATATATTTTTCTATGTATATCTGAATGTAGTGGGACCAGAAATCCTCTTGTTTTGTCCCTAACTAATTTCATGTTTTGTGACAAGCCTCTCATGCTCTTTAGCGGTGTTTAATTTAAAACATAGTCTATTATGACAATCCAATGAACCCTTTTGTGTAATGCTTCGTTTCTTTTGGAGAAAATGTTTAGTCTCTTTTGGCCTCTTCTTCCCTTAGTCTCTTCCACTTTGATGGTAATAAAACTACAGGGAAGGATATGTCTTACAAAGTTTCCAATCAGAATAGAATTCTTAGGGCCCTAGCCACTTTGGCTCAGTGGATGGAGCATTGGCCTGCAGACTGAAGGGTTCCGAGTTTGATTCTGGTCAAGGGCATATGCCCAGGTTGTGGATTTGATCCCCAGTGGGGGGCATGCAGGAGGCAGCTGTGCAATGATTCTCTCTCATCATTGATGTTTCTATCTCCCTCTCCCTCTTCCTTCTTCTCTGAAATCAATAAAAATATACTTTAAAAAACAGAATTCCTAGGCACAGTGTGCCCTGGGCACTCTTTCCAATAGGTCTTAAAATTGGGAAAGGGGAGTAGAAAAAGAGGTCACAGTGGTGCTATGTGAGAAGAACTCAACCCACTATTGCTAGCTTTAAAGATGGAGAAAGGGGCCATGAGCAAAGGTGTCTGGGCTACCTCTTGAGGCTGGAAAAGAAAAAGAAACAGACTCTCCCCTAGAGCCTCATTATGAAATGTGGAACTCCCGACATTCTGTATTTATCTGAATGAGACTCACATAAGACTTCTGACCTCTAGAACCATAGGCTAATAAATTCATGTTGTTTAAGCAACTGAGTTTGAGGTAATTTATTATAGCACCAATAGGAAACTAATACCATGACTTAAATTGGAAAGTGGCTTGATAAACCTAAGGTAATGCTCATCTACCCCTCTACTTTTTTTGCCCATGTTGTTTCTACTCTGATCATTTCTTTAATTCGTAATTGTAAGCCCTAGATTTAAAATCTACACCAGTAAAAAGGAACACAATGACTAAAATATTAGTTTTCCTATTTGAAAATAACTCCAGAAAAACAGTATTGAATAGAAAAATATTTCAAACTAATGGAAACATGAGTCTTTTAAAACTGTATTCTCAACTCAATGAGCCATGTTCATCTTTGCTTCCCCTTTCCAGGAACAACTGAGACTTGACTCTTTAAAATAAACATGTTCTCAGGGTTTGAGCTACCACTGACTCTGTTATGACTGGTGCACTGTGCCTGCTGGGTCAGTAGACAGCTGTTGCTTTATTTATTTGTAGGCTCCTGGACTACATTTTATGCCTGAAAAATATTATACAGGGCTGATGTTTCCTTTGTTCTATAGTCTGCCCACAGAGTAAATTCTTAGACAATGAGATTATATTTCTTTGGCAGGAAGTAAACATTCAAGATAGTTCATGTCAGGAAAAAAATTCTGCACAAAGCTTGAACAATAAAATGATGCCAACTGAAAATGCGACTCTGTCCTGTTAAACATAACACTAGTGTTAATGTGGATCTGAAGACAAACAGTGGCCACTGAGGAAGAGGATTTTGTTACTCAAAACAGACCAATCTGGCTATTTGTTATCAGAGCAAGAGATTATTACAGTTGGCCTCTTGTCCTTTTGAATGCCCCAATAAAATAGACACTAGTGCTCAAAGATTCTCTTAAATAGCAACGATGAAATGATAAGTGACAACAGATTGGAATGATAGCTATTTTAAATCCAGACAGATGGCTTTCTACATTTTAGGTGGGAATGGATGTATAGATTATTGTTCTGGCCAGATTTCAAAAATCGTAGATTACATAAAGTTGTAATACTGATGTAATATGGGTAGACAGGAAAACATTTTACAAAGAAATTTGAGAATTGTGTTTCAACATACAATGAGCAAATATATAACCTGCCCTCCCCCCCCCCCCCCAAATATTTGGTATCATAGAAGAGTGCTTTGAAAAATCAAGTAAGTTCAGGTACTTTGAATATTATATATGTAATTACCAAAGGCATAGGATTGCTTTAAAATTGATTTAGTTATTCAGTGAACAGAGATTGCATGTTGCCCTGTGCTTATCATCCTTTGAGGCAATGGGGACACCAAGATGAATTCTGACATAGTCTTTCCCCATGAGAACAGTGGGAAGGAATCAGACATATACATAAATATTTTTAGTGTGAATATTCAAATATGAAATTATTTAAAGATAGTCAGTTGCAGCAAATGAGTTGAGTTGATTATGGCGTTTGGAGAAACTATTAGAGTAAATAGATAAGAAATTTAAATTATACTATAAACTAAAAAGCAATATAAATTTAGTGTCCTTTTGGATCGCAGATCCCAAATCATGCCTTGCAATGATCAAGATAATATACCTGAATGCTTGTCCATTCATTCAGTAATTATAGGAGCTTGAAGAATTTGTGATCTAAAATACTTGAAATTCTAAATCAGAGATTGAATTATATGGCTCAATAAAAACGTACAAATCTTTTATACTAAGTATCTAATGCCTAATGTTGAGCTCTTCCTCAGATGTTTCAGAGAACAATGCCGAATTGTAGGCTGACAGATGTCTAACTTCACAGAGTTGACAAGATTTTTGATAAATATAGCTACTATTATATTAAAAGTATAGCTTGTAATCCTTTTAATACAGAGAAAAACACCTGTAATAGGGCGGGCTTGGCACAAAGTATTGGGAATGGGAAAGAGGAGAGAAAAGCTTATATGCTATTCAAGTTGTAACAATCTTTAATATTAAACCGAAGACAAAAGATTCATTTTCTGATCAAGAAACAAACTATAAACTCTCTTGTCTTTGCATTCAGATAAAAAAAAATCAACATTTAAATATTAGCTCTATGGAACCCTCAATAATTTTTTCTAATTTAAATGGTTCATTTAAATCTTGCAGCAATATTATTGCCCCATCATTCTTTTTAAAAATATGTTTTTATTGATTTTTTAGAGAGAGAGGAAGGGAGAGGGAACGACACAGAGAGAATCATAAATGTGAGAGAGAAACATTGGTTGGCTGCTTCCTGTATGCACCAAACTGGGGACTGAAATGGACACTTGGTCATGTGCCCTGACTGGGAATTGAACCAGCAACCTTTGCGTGCTCAACCGATGACACTCAACCAACTGAGCCACACCGGCCAGGGCAATTCTCCCATCATTCCTAAACTTGGCATCATAAACCACAATTAAGAGAAAAAGTGATCCACAGCTTCAATGCAACGCCTATCAAAATTCCAATGGCATTTTCCAAAGAAATAGAACAAACAATTCCAAAATTTGTAAAACACAAAATATCCCAAATAGCTAAAGTAATCTCGAGGAAGAATGAAACTGGAGACATGACACTTCTTGATTTTAACTATATTACAATGTTACAGTAATCAAATTAGCATGACACTGGCATAAAAGAAGACATATAGATCAATGGTACAGACTAGAGAGCCCAGATATTATCTAAGTTATATACAGTCAATTGATTTTTGTCATATGAACCTAGAATATACAATGGGGAAAGAACAGTTTCTTCAATAAATGGTGTTAGGAAAATAAGATTGCTACATGCAAAACAATGAAACTAGACCCCTCTCTCACACCATACAAAAAAATTAATGGATTAAAGAATGTAAAACCTGAAACCATAAAAATCCTTGAAGAAAACCTAGGGAATAAACACCTTGAGATTGGTCTTGGCAATAATTTTTTGAATTTGACATCATAAGTAAATGCAACAAAAGCAAAAATAAACAGTGGAACTACATAAAAAAAGAAGCTTCTTCCAACAAAATGAAATGTCAACCTATGGAATGAGAGGAAATATCCGATAAAAAGTAAATATACAAGAAACTCATACAACTCAATAGCAAAAAGCAAATAACCAAAATAAAAATGGGCAAAGGACCTAAATAAACATTTTTTCAATATGGACAACAGGTACATAAAAAGTTGTTGAATATCACTAATCATCAAAGAAATGCAAATCAAATTTACGAGATATCATTCACACATATTAGAATGACTATTATAAAAAAGAGAAAACAAATGTTGGAGAGAATTTGGAGAAAAGAGAACCCCTGTACACTGTTGGTGTGAATG
Source organism: Plecotus auritus (assembly GCF_963455305.1). Taxonomy (NCBI): domain Eukaryota; kingdom Metazoa; phylum Chordata; class Mammalia; order Chiroptera; family Vespertilionidae; genus Plecotus; species Plecotus auritus. The sequence continues at coordinate 52,660,113 of NC_137776.1, forward strand.
TAAATTAGTACAGCTACTATGGAAAACATTATGGAAGTTCCTCAAGAAATTAAAAATGGAACTACCATATGATCCAGTAATCCAACTTCTATGTATATACCATAGGAAATGAAGCCATTATCTTGAAGAGATATCTATACTCCCATGTCTATTTCAGCAATATCACAATAGCCAAGGTATGGAAACAATCTATCCATCAAGGGTAAATGAATCAAGCAAATGTGAAATATACATGTGAGATTATCCTATATAATAAAGAGGGAATATGCAAATTGACCACCACTCAGCCACAAAGATGACAGCACCCACAGTGGAGGGGGGGGGTTTCTGTAACACAAGATGGCTGCGCCCACAGCAGAGGTGGGGTTTCCATAACAAGATGGCTGCGCCCACAGCAGAGGTGGGGTTTCCATAACAAGATGGCTGCGCCCACAGCAGAGGTGGGGTTTCCATAACAAGATGGCTGCACCCACAGCAGAGGCTAAGTTCCCATAATGAGCCTTAATGAGCAATCAGCAGGGACCTGAGGCTGCGCCCCCCCACCCCCATGGGGCTTGACAGGGGACCTTAGGCCGCACCCCCTGCTCCAGCGCCAGGCTGGAGGACCTGAGGCCCTGCCCCCTTGCCTGGTGGGGCTTGACAGGGGACCTCAGGCCGCAACCCCCACCTGGCAGGACTTGACGGGGGACCTCAAAATGCACCCCCCCCCGCCCCAGTGCTGGGTCAGGGGACCTCAGGCTGCACCCCCCTCCCAGCAGGGCTTGATCGGGGACCTGAGGCTGTGTCCCTCTCCTGGTGGGGCTTGAAGGGGACCTCAGGCTGCACCCCCCTCCCCAGCGCCGAGCCAGGGGACCTGAGGCTGTACCTCCTGCCTGGCGGGGCTTGACAAGGGCGGGCCCGGCCTGGTGTGGATCTAGCCCAATGCGGGGTCAGCCAGGTCTGGGTCTTGCGTGATTTTGAGGCACACGTGGATGGGCGGGCACTTGACTCTAGGTCCTGTGGTGTGCCCCAGACTATGACAGGAGGAAGATTTTCATATAGATTTTACTAATTTTCTTTCATCTCTATTATAATGGTTTCAAGATAATGGTTTCTCTTTCATTTCAATTATAGAGAAAGGACAAATAGCAATATTAAAATATTTCCTCTAATTAATCCCCTTTTAATGCGCACAAATTTCATGCACCGGGCCGCTAGTCCTATATACTAAAGAGCTAATATGCTAATTAGACCAGACAGCAGAATGACCTTCTGGAACGACCTCCTAGAATGATCTTCTGGAACGACAGCCTGGGCTGTGAGGCCAAGCCCCTTGCACAAATTTCATGCATCATATATATATATATATATGTATGTATGTATATATGAAAAATGTGATGTATGTGATGGAAAATTATTTCATATATATATGAAATATATATATATATATTTTATAATATAATATCTTATCTATCTAATAAAGAGGGAATATGCTAATTGACCCTCACGCCATCGCAAAGATGGCCACACACAGCCAATAAGGAGGGAATATGCTAATTGACTGCCCCGCTCTCAAAGATGGCGGTGCCCACAGTCCCAAGGTAGTGGCGCCCAGTGCCCTCAGCCCTGTCAGGGTGGCAGGTGCACGGCAAGGGGCGGGCCCGACTGCTCTGCATGTCTGCCTCCTGAGTCCCCCAGTCCCCTCAGCCCCCCAGCCACCCAGGGTTGCCTGAGGCTCAGATAACCAGGGCCAGCCTAGGCTTGCACTGCCTGTAGTGGCAGCAGCAGAGGTGTGATGGGTTGTTGCCTTCCCCTGATCGACGGGTCACCTCCCGCCCCTGAAGGCTCCTGGACTGTGAGAGGGGACGGGCCAGGCTGAGGCACCCCCACTCCAGTGCATGAATTTTCATGCATTGGGCCTCTAGTAATTTTATAATATAATATAATGATATATATATATATATATTATTTCATATATATATGAAAAATGTGATATATATGATGGAAAATTATTCAGCTGTAAAAAAGAAGGAAATCCTGTCATTTGTCACAACATAGATGAATCTGGAGGGCATTATGCTAAGTGAAATAAGCCAGACAAAGACAAATGCTGCATGGTATAACTTATATGTATAATCTAAAAAAAGTCAAACTCAGAAACAATCAGTAGAAAAGTAGTTGCCAGGGGCTGAGGGATATAGAAAGTAGAAAGAGACCGGTAAAGGGGAACAAACTTTCAGTTATAAACTCGAAACTTACTACCAGAGTAGAACTTAAGTATTATAAATAGTGTGTGTGTGTGTGTTTGTGTGTGTGTGTGAGAGAGAGATGATTGTGTTAATTAACTGGATGAGGGTAATCCTTTCACAATGTAAATATAACAAACCATCACATTTTATACTTTAAATAGCTTACAATTTTATTTTTCAAGTGTGCCTCAATAAAACTGGGGAAAAAAGTGTCAGAACTGCATGCTGAGAGACAGAGTTGGATAAGTGTGGGTGGGTTGGAGGAAAGATTATGTTCCATTATTTGGCATTCTACAAAAGAGGGTTCCAGCCCTGGTCAGCATTGCTCAGTAGTTGGAGCATCTGACCACAAATAAGGGTCTCAGGTTTGATTCCGGTGAAGGGCACATACCTGGGTTGCAGGTTCCCCCCTCCGATTTGGGCCCATTCAGGAGGCAACCAATTGATGTGGCTCTCTCTCAGCGATGTTTCTCTCTTTCACCTTTCTCCTCCTACCCTCTTCCTCCCACTCTCTCTAAAATCAATGGGAAAAATATCCTCCAGTGAGAATTAACAACAAAAGAGAGTACTAGCAGTGGAAGCATTTAGAAAGTCTCTTCTCTTTCAACTCTGGTCCTTAACCTGCGTGTAATGACAGAGGGTATCATATTCATGGGAGGAAGAGGCTGTGTGCAAGCATAATCAGTGAAAACATTAGTATACATGTGTCTCTGACTAGAGTTATAATTGAAGACTTTAAAAAAAAAGCAGGAAAATGACACATTTGGTATCTATTTATGCAAATAAAGCTGTTATAAGCCCTTAGTTTGAAGCCTAGCCAGAAAAAGCAAAGCCTCAAAAGGGACATATTATGTCAGCATCGCAGGGTGCTAACAGTTCTGAAGAGTTGGAACTGCACGCAGAAAGATAATAAAAATTCTGGATGCAACCCACAGTTGTCAAATAATCTATCGTCCTAACCCAAGTGCTTATTGTAACACTTGGAAAAGAACAGTCAATGACATCTGTCTCTGTCATAGTTGCTGGCACTCTGAAGTGGGTCTACTAATGTATTCCTGATACACCTATACCCCCCTCTCCCAAATAAAGCATAAAGCCCAAAAACAAAGATTTTTTAAACATGTGCAAGAGAAGATATTCTCATATACGGGCTGACCTATGCAGGTTAGATTCCTTAGTTAATGTCCTACCTTCTGTTTTGGTTTGTGTTGTTTTCAGGGCATCTGTCTTTCCTTAGTCTGAGCCTGCTGAGTCATATCTTACCCTTGTCACGTATAGGTTTGGCCCTGACTCTTCTGAAGTCAGTCAGGAACATCTCAACCGCACCTCCTACTGCTGGGCTGTGTCCTGAGCCCTTAAGGTTAGACACAGCCTGTCATTCCTACAGTGACAAAGGGAGAATATTTTGTGTTGCTTACCCTTTGGGACAGCATGGATGGACCTGGAAAATATTATGCTAAGTGAAATAAGCCAAACTGAGAAAGACCGATATCACATGATCTCACTTATTTGTGGAATCTAATGAACAAAATGAACTGACCAACAAAATAAGACCTGAAGCATGGAGGCATGGGACAGACTGACATACCTCGATATGGGGTTGGGGGGATGAGAAGAGATAAACAAAAGAACTTATATACGTATATACATAGCCCATGGACACGGGCAATAGGGTAGTGACTGGGAGGAGCGGGGGAGGGGGGAGTTTAATCAAAATGTGCATATTCCCAGGAAACGCATTTTACTCATTGTGAGGATTAACCTTCTAAGAAAGAGAGCCATCTGACAATACAACTGCTTTGGGAAAGCATGAACTCCTTGAAACTGGAAGTATTGACAGGGAAGCTGGGCTGCCATCTGTCTGGAATATCATATGGATTTCAACCTTGGCAGGGAGTTTGCCTCAATGTCATCTAAGGGCAGTTCTCTCCTTTAAGATTCTTATCATTCTACTGCAGTCACTTTAATTGTCATATATTTATGGAAACTGGATTGCGTTTCGGTTTTATGATTATCTATTCTGAAACTGCTAGTAAAAAGCAGTATAACCGCATGCTGGGAGAAGACTTATTTGGAATGTTCATACTGAAATTGAAATCATTTCTTTGGAAGAATTTATAGTTTTTAATTTCTACACTTGGAAAAGCATCTCTCAGTAGAAAATAATGAATGGAAAATATCTCATTAAATATATTCTATTGCGGCATCTCTGAGCAATATGCCAAAATCTCCAGGGAGGACTCTGGCAAAATACATTGCTATGGAGAAGGTGTTTATCGTAAACTGATTTTTACTTCGCAGTTACTTTTACCTTTCAAACATTAAAAACCATTTAGTATAGATTTATTTTTGTTTATACAGCATCTATACTCTAGCTACCACTTCTAAGTTATTATTAGTGACATTACAAGAAAATAGGATCTGTGCTTCTTAGCAATGAATCCTCCCTTCATTTCCACTCCCTCATTCCCTTTGAAATTATAGAAATGTCACGCACATTGTTTTTTCTTTTAACAGCAAAGAAACTCAGATGCTGAACACCCTTAGGGAAAAAAAACTCGTTTTTATTCACTGATGAAGAATAAGAAAGAAAATATGATGATTCATTACCACTATGTTTATGAACATTTCACCGAGTATTAGAAATCATTTCACTTAGGTATACAGGGTGGGGCAAAATACGTTTACAGTTGTTTGTATGGAAAATAAAATAATAATTAATAAATAGTAATATAGAATAAAACAGTGTAAACATGTATTATAGAACTGTACACTTGAAACCTATATAATTTTATTAACCAATGTCACCCCGATAAATCCAATTAAAAAAAAAAGAACAGTCTCTGTGTTTCTCAGACTCACTACTTTTGCTCCACCCTATATATGCTATAGACCCTTGGTTAACTGTATTCAAAAAAAAAGAAAAAAAATGGTTTTCTACTTGGCTTATTTTTAATGTTCTATATATATATATATATATATATATATATATATATATATATATATGGGGATAGTATATGTTTATTATTTACTCTGAGTTCTGCATATCTGGCTCAGTTCACCTTCTCTTCTTTTATGTGGAAATCTTCAAATATTATGGAAAAAGGAAATCTGTAAATTTGCATAAGATAAAGCTTTATCTTTCAAGCTATGGTAGTATATACATCAAAGAAAACAAAACCTCACTACCTGAGAGCCTCTGTATGCTCATCCCTGCATCTTTGATACAGAGCTTTAAGGAGATATAGAATATATTTTCATATAGTTCTCGATGACTTCCATGTTTCATAATTTTAAAAGAGTAGGTAATAATCATTACTTAATTTCTAGAGTAGGAAAAGCAGACCAAACAATATCTCAGTACATTATTAAGGAACTTGAGGGCAGTGGCGGTGGGTCAGTTGTAGGACGGCAACTCACAAGGTAGACTCTACCAAGAGAGTCTGTGCAACACAGAGATTGTAGCTCTTTCTGAAATTGGCTGCATAATCAGACCATAGTTTAATAAGGCACTGGGGAAAATTCATGAATCATGAAGGCAGTCTATCCTTTGGGAGGCTGGTAGACAGAGCTTGATGTCAAAGTAACATTAGACTTCAGACATTAAAAAGGCAAGAAAAGGAGCAATAATTCCTTCAGGTCTATTGTGCACAATTTCACCAAGGTTTTCTATAAAGCATACAGAATGGAAAGATAGGGTGTATAACCCAGAGAGGCTGGCACACAGCCACCAAAAAGATTGCTTATACTGGCTTCACCATATGCAAGAGACAAATTATATCAGGTTATCAAACACCTGCTGTCAAATGAGCAGAAGTAGTGCAACTATAGGCAATGCAGCCTGAAGAATTGCTACAAAGTTACCTTGAAGCTGAGTCCTAAGGACTGAATGCTAAAACACATGACCTGGAAAGTAGACACAGAAGATCCAGCTCATTTTAACAAGGGTCTTCCATTCACCCATTTCCAAGGTACTTAAAGCACATTTACTACATCTTAGCACCCTGTTAAAGACAATGGAGGGAAAGAGAAAGAGAAGATGTGTTTCTGCCCTATAATTCAGGTGATATTCAAGCAGAATAATGAAATAATTTTAACTCAAACTGGGACACTTTTGTGAGTGGAAAGGATACCATTAAGAATTATTCTGGGTTTGCCCTGGCTGGGTGGTTCAATTGGTTGAAGCGATATCCCATACTCCAAAAAAAGGACAGGTTTGATTCCAGGGCACATACCTAGGTTGTGGGTTCAATCTCTGGTCATGGAGCATATGGGAGGCAACAGTTTGATGTTTCGCTCCACATTGATGTTTCTCTCTCCCTTCCTCTCTCCCTTTAAAAATCAATAAACCTACCCTCAAGTAAGGATTAAAGTAATTATTCTGGGGCAACATTTGTAAAGCAGGACTATATCTACAAAACAGGGTGATTGCCATATGGTTGACATATAAATCGGATATGCATAATCTGTGCTTAAATAATAAAACATCTGGGGAATTATATCTGAAATAATAGAGTGAAAAAAAAAAATAAAACAGGACTAAAAGAGCATATTGTCCAAACAAGCTTATGCCCGTAAATTAGAAAAACTCAAGAGTAATGAAAAATTAAACAAGTCACTTTAGTACCAACTGGCACAGCTAGACATAATACATAGAAAAGAAACATTAAACCACTGTACACCTTTATAAGAATGGCCAAAATTCAAAACACTGGGGACTCCAAATGCTGAAGAGTATGTGGAGGCACAGAACTCTCATTCATGGCTTGTGGGAATGCAAAATGGAACAAATACTTTGGAAGACAGTTTGCTAGTGTCTTAAAAAACTAAACATATTTTTTTACTATATAATCCAGCAATTATGCTTCTTAGTATATGCCCAAATGGATTGAAAACTTATGTCCACATGAAATCCTATGCACAAATGTTTACCGCATCTTTATTCATAATTGAAAAAAACAGACAAGCAAACAATCAAGATGTCCTTCAGTAGATAAATGGGTAAGCAAACTGTGGTGCATTCATACTATGGGATATTATTCAGCAATAAAAAGAAATGAGCTAGCAAGCAACAAAAAGACATGTTTATTACTAAGTGAAAAAAAGCCAGTCTGAGAAGGCTACATGCTGTATGATTCCAACTATATGACATTCTGGAAAAGGCAAAACACAAAAATATCAGTGGTTGCCAGGGGCCCAAGGAAGAGGGAAGGAGGGATGAATAGGCAGACCATAGAGGATTTTTAGGGCAATGAAGCAATTCTGTATGATACTATAATGATGGATACGTGTCATTTTACATTTATTAAAACCCATAGAATATGCAACACAAAGAGTGAACCCTAATGTAGACTATGAACCATAATGAAAAATAATGTGTCAATAATGGCTCATCAGCTTTAACAGATGTACAACACTATGCAAGATGTTAATAATAGGAGACACTGAGGGTTAGAGGGAGAGGGCATATGAGAATTATGTATTTTCCAATGAATTTTTTTCTAAGTTTAAAACTGCTCTATAAAGAAATCTATTAATTTTAGAAAGGGCGTATCAGGTTTTGAAATATTATCATGCATGATAGTAGGAGGAAACCAAAGAACCTGCCTACAGGCCTCAAGGGTCCCAAGGCAGCACCATTGGACAGGTGTATTAATGGAATAAAGAGCTGGAAGGAAGGAAGTAGATTTTTTCCCCATTGATTTTTAGAGAGAGGAAGAGAGGGTGGAGCGGGGGAGAGAGAGAGAAACATCTATGTGAGGGAGACACATCGATTGGTTGCCTCTTGGGTTGGGGAATGGTAGGTGCCCTTGACCGGGAATTGAACCCTGCAACTCTCTGGTGTGCTGGCCTACACTTTAACCACTAAACCATGCTGGCCAAGATAAAGTAGATTTTTTAAAAAGTTTTACTAAATAAGAAGATCCAACCATGCTTGCTTGAGAAACTTCTTTGGGGACTTATATAGGCTACAATTAGTCCCAATAACATGCTCGGCATTTATGACAAGTAAGTAAGTTACTGTAACTAGATTCATGTTGCAGTGCCTTCTCCATCCGTTGTCATTGCTGTTTGGACAGGTTCCAACTATACAGTGTATCTCTGCATTCAGAGGCAAAATAAAAAAGAGGAAGTTATAGAAAATTCACCTGAAGAATTATTATTAAGTGAAAAGGCAGAGATTTAGACTGGAATAAATCAGAAGAACTGTGGAACACCTAGAACCCAATAGACCACAATACCCCATAAAACTTTCTGCAATGATGGAAATGTATTATATCCACGCTGTCAAATATAGTGCCCACTAACCACAGGGAGCTTGAAAAATGGCTAGTGTGACTAAGGAAACAGATTTTTAATTTAATTTTAATTAAGCTCTATGTGGCTACTTACTCCATAATTGACAATGCAGCACTATAAAATAGAATGCATGCACCTGATACTAGAATATGCAAGTATCTGATACTAGTAGCCCATCGCGTGATATCACACACAGTAGGCTGCCCGCCACTTCTGCGGGAGCCGGTGGGAACTGCAGCACGCTGCCGGGAGCTGCGCTGCTTTCATAGGAGGTGGGCCTGCAGTCTCCTCTCTGGGCCTGCGCTCGGCCACGGAGGCTGTGGGCCAGCCACCATCCCCCAAAGGCCCTCTGAGGCCGGGGTGTTGCCGCGGCTACAAAGCAAGCGTCCTGCCCCGGCTGCTCCGCACTCGCTTCCCTGAGGCCCTCCATCACTGCGGCGATGAAGCAAGCATTCCGCCAGGCCACTCACGCTGCCTTCTCTCAGCGGCAGCCCTCCCAGGACTGGGGGACTCCGGTTATGCTAAGGGGACTGGGCGCTGCCATCTTGTGGCTATGGGCACTGCCATCTTTGTGACAGAGTGATGGTTAATTTGCATATTACCCTTTTATTAGATAGGGCTAGAGGCCCGGTGCACAAAAGTCATGCACGGAGGGGGTTGTCCCTCAGCCCAGCCTGCACCCTATCCAATCTGGGACCCTGTTTAACAGGCAGTCGGACATCTCTCTCACAATCCAGGACTGCTGGCTCCCAACCGCTTGCCTGCCTCTGCCTGATTGTCCCTAACCGCTTCTGCGGGCCAGCCTGATAACCCCCTAACCACTCCCCTGACAGCCTGATTGATGCCTAACTGCTCCCCTGCCAGCCTGATAGACACTTAACTGCTCCCTAGCTGGCCCGATTGCCCCTAACTGTCCTCCCCTGCAGACCTGGTTGCTCCCAACTGCCCTCCCTTGCAGGCCTGGTCACCCCTAACTGCCCTCCCCTGCAGGCCTGTCCCCCCAACTGTCCTCCCCTGCAGGCCTGTCCCCCCCTGACTGTCCTCCCCTGCAGGCCTGGCCCCCCCCAACAGCTCTCCTCTGCAGGCCTGTCCCCCCCAACTGTCCTCCCCTGCAGACCTGGTCCCCCCAACTGCCCTCCCCTGCAGGCCTGGTCTCCCCAACTGCCCTCCCCTGCAGGCCTAGGTCCCCCCCAACTGCCCTCCCCTGCAAGCCTGGTTCCTCCCAACTGCCCTCCCCTGCAGGCCATTTTGTGGTGGCCATCTTGTGTCCACATGGGGGCAGCCATCTTGTGTGTTAGAGTGACGGTCAATTTGCATATTACTCTTTTATTAGATAGGATGGTACACAAAGTCCACAGCTGTGGGAACTAGAGGAGCTGTGGCTGTACTTCTACAGAGAGGACTCGATCATGACACACAAGGTATTGTTATTGAAAATGTATGGGCTTTGTGCAAGAAGTTGATTTACTTGGGGGGGTGAGCTCAGACCTGGGCATTTTGAGGTACTTGACAAAAACCCAGGTGGAAGTTTAAAAAACAAACAAACAAACAAAAAACCTAGGTAAAAGTTTTTAGTTGAAAATTTGGGGGCAGAACTTAGGTAAAGGGGTAAGATTTGAGATAAATAGGTTAGAATGGTCTACATAGAGTCAAAATTGAAATTAAAAAAAAAAAAAGACTGAATTTGAATGACTGACTGTCCACAGTAAGAAAGTCAGAGAATTAAAAAGAAGCACCCAGACCAGAAAAAGCAGACTACTTCCCTATTAAATTTTAACATATTATTTGTGGTCTTAAACTTCTATTTCTCTCCTTCCTCTCTGGTTGCCCTTTTCAGCAGCTCTTAGGTTTCCTATAATCAGACGTTTTCTCTAGGTTCTGGTTTTATCAATTAGAGAATTTACCCTGCCTTCTAATAAGTATTAAACTTCAATTTTCTTCCTTATTCCACCCAAATCTTTTTTTTTTTTCTCTTTTCTTTCAAATATCTCTAAATATCTTTCTTCAGGTGAGGTTATACTAAATTCGTTTCTGCTTCCACTCCCAGTCCCTGAAAGAAGATAGAAATATATATAATGTTTATTCTTCCTACCAAAAAGCCATTGTTGATTGCTTTCATCTTGTGTGCATGAAAGTTATTTTGTACGAAGTTACTTGTGCATTAGACTAGGAAATTTCAGCTTACTTTAGACTCCATTAGCCAGATAGGTAAATACAAAAACTAGCTTCCTCAGCATTTAAGAATAAGGCCACTGGACTCAGGCTGTATGGATTAGATTTCTCTTCAACCACTTCTTCACAGAGGTAGGATATAACTCAGAGGGTAGCTATGCTTTCACAGAGAGAAAATATATGTAAAGTGCTTAGTATATCTTGGCACACAATATCTATCTATATAAAGGCTAATATGCTAAGTGTCCATCCGACCAGTCACTATGATGCGCACTCACCATCAGGGGGCAGACGCTCAATGCATGAGCTGATATGATACGCACTGGCCATTCAGCACTGTGAACCTGGTGCCGACAAAGCAACACTTAGCTTCCCCCAAGTGGGACACAGGCCCCACCACCACCCCGGAGCAACAGTCCACCAAATCGCAGCCAGTGCTGCCAAGACCCCATGGCACAAAATGTGGCCCATAGCACAGCCCATCCCAGAAACGGTCACTATGGGTACCAGGTAATGACGTAACACAGCAATGCCCGGCTTCCTCTCCCTAGTGACTAGCCTCCATGCAGTTTCTTCAGCCCAGAAACAAGACTTGCCAGGTGCTAACATTTTACACTTTAACAAAATGTCTATGAAGCGTTTTCCAGTGCCTCATCTCATTTGATCCTCACAGAAGTCCTGGAGTAGGTAAATAGGAGACTTGGTGGAATCCTATTTTCTTTTCATTCACTGGAAAATGGAGATTTAGGAAGCTTAGAAACTTGGCCTGACTGAAAAGATGTAAGAAATGGTGGACCTTGAAAATGACTTCAAGTTTTCTCACTGCACAGAATATAGTCAAACACTGCTGCAGTTAAATATTTTACCCTTTGTTCTTTCTGCGTGATCTACAATAATAATCGGCTTCATGTTGATATTTACTGCTGTGTTGCTGACAATTACATGAAAGAGAAGGTGGGGTGCTTCACTGGGCTGGAAAAAGTTTAGCTAAATCAGAAAGCAGGTCTAATTAAGCAAGTTTATTCTATATCTATAAAAGGCTAAGTTGACTTGCACATGTGCGATACATATAAAGCTCTCACTGACACCAATCGCACACGTGTGTTTCTATCTGTCATTGTCAATTGTGAATTTGGTTGACACTTCCATTATAGAGAAAGGGTGAGTAGAGATACTAAAATATTTCTAATTAATTTCCTTTCAATGTGCACAAATCCATGCACTGAGCCACTAGTATGTTCAATAACTTTTTTATTATATGTATTTAGAATATATATTTTATTTACATTGTTTTATTAAAAGTAAAATGGCATCATTATTTTATGTACCTCTAAGAAAGGGGGGAAATCCTGACAAATGATGAAATACCACTGACTATAAGAAGTATGCCAATTTCAAAGATGTTCACATGTTAAAAGACATGTATCTCAGAATTGAGGATATATGGCAGCATTTGTGGCACTGAACGTGTAAAAGTTACGATGATTTCCATGACTGACTGGCATTCATTCATACCAGAAACACAGCTGTGAGATCCTGTATGAAAGTGGACAGCATGGGTTCAGAGAGCACTCAGAGAGTAATACTTTTAATACTGTGGGCTCTGAATAAATCCCTGCTCTATCACTTACCAATGGTGTACACTTGGGCAAGTTTAGCTTCTGCACCCTGTAGCTGTAACATGGGAATCGTGATAATTCTTACTCTTAAGAGGCTGTATTCAGTGGCAGCAATGTCCATGAAGCCCTCAGTAGAGTGCCTGGCAAATATCAGTGCTCAACAATTATTACTTGCAGGCCCTTTGCAGCAGCACAGTACTATAGCTGTAAACTACACAGCACCCCTGAACCCCAGATCTCAGGGAAAACACAATTGCTGGTCCTGGATGAGTAATTCTTAGAGATACTGACACATGTGCCTCAACTTCTCAATTTTACTTTTAGATATGAATTTTACTCTTAGATATTCAAATTTGTCTTTATTGTTAAAAGTATGATATACTGTATGTCCCCTTTTTTTTCCCATTGACCCTCTCCACACCACACCTGCCCACCTCCAGGCCTTCACCACACTATTGTCTATGTCCATGGGTTATGCATATCTATAATAATAAAAGCGTAATATGCTAATTAGACCAGATGTCCTTCCGGACAAAGCTGTGGCGGGCGGGGGCCAAGGCAGAGGTGGCTGCTGTGGTGGCAGGGGCCAAGGCCCTTGCACAAATTTTGTGCATCGGGCCTCTAGTCCTATATAATAAAAGGGTAATATGTAAATTGACCCTAACAGTGGAACAACCTGGAACAACCAGTCGCTATGACGTGCATTGACCAACAGGAGGCAGATGCTCAATGCAGGAGCTGCCCCCTGGTGGTCAGTGTGCTCCTACAGGGGGAGCTCTGCTCAGCCACAAGTTGGGCTGAAGGCTGTGAGTGCAGTGGCGGTGGTGGGAGCCTCTCCTGCCTCCTCCACAGTGCTAAGGATGTCCGACTGACAGCTTAGGCCTGCTCCCCGTGGGCTCCCAGGTTGCCAGAGGGATGTCTGACTGCCAGCTTAGGCCCGATCCCCCAGGGAGCAGGCCTAAGCCGGCAGGTGGACATCCCCCGAGGGGTCCTGGACTATGAGAAGGTGCAGGCCGGGCTGAGGGGACCCCCCCACCCCAGCCCGAGTGCATGAATTTTTGTGCACCAGGCCTCTAGTATGCTTATAAATTCTTTGGTTAATCTCTCCCTATATCCACCCCCTGACCCCTGCCTTCTCTCTGAGATTCCTCAGTCTGTTCCATGCTTCTATGTATCTGGATCTATTTTGTTTATCAGTGGTTTTGTGTTTTTTTTTTCATTAGATTTCACATGTGAAATATTTTTAAAAGCCTATGTATTAGTGTGTGTGTGTGCGTGTGTGCGTGTGTGTGTGTTTGTGTGTGTGTGTGAGAGAGAGAGAGAGAGAGAGAGAGAAATTTGTTTGTGGAACTCCTCGTTTTTGTTGTTTCACAGCTTGAATTTCCTGTCCTATGAGAATTTCAAACATATTTCAAACAAAAAATTGCCCCTAAGAAATAAAAAGAAAGGTAAAAGGGAAAGAGATTAGATTTTAAAATATTAAATCATTATAGTCAGAAATACAAATATTTTATATCATCTTTATTAATAAAATTATGATCTTAAGGTTGAAATCAGAACATTTTGATTAATTTAATGTATACTCCTGACATGCTTCCATGCGTGGGGGTGGGGGTGGGAAAGAGAACTGTGTGTATTATGATACATTACTATGCTTAAGAGCAATTTGTCTCGTGGCATCCAGTAAACGACTTACACTGACATAAAGCAGGTTAGTATACTATTAAGTATCATAAATCATCGTATTTGGTAGTTGGTATAGATGTGAAACATTAATGGAGCTTGAATTTGTTTCAGGTGTTTGGAACTCATTGCATTCACTCCGCACTACACATTAAACAGACAGAGAAATATATTTCCAAGTAAGAAAATGTATTAACCATTTGTTTTCCATTTATAATATAGTGAGTGCTAAACAAATGCTAAAATAAGAATACAGTTTGGTGTCGAAAATATTGGTTCATGTCCAGAAAGAGGGTACCAAGATGGCTGCACCTACTGTTCTAGCCACACCCACTCTGAATTGTCAGGGCCTGCACTGCACTCCATACTAAATATTATAAAATTTTCAACACTGACAAAAAATGCTAGACTTTTAAGTTAAGATAAAGGACTGTTTGAGTTTTTTAAAAAGCAACTACATTAGAGAAGGTTTTACTGTATCAACCCTGGGGCTCAGTCTGCAGTGAGAAAGACCAGACAAGGAGCAGAGGATCTACCTCAAAACAGAAGGAGAAACTGTAGGAGCAATTGGGAAATCCATCAAAAGAATATATCGTATCCCATCCAAAAGAGGGTGAGCATTTTGGAGGGCTGCCAATGTATTATAGAGACTGAGGCTGCTGTCAAATCAGTACCTCATATCAGGAGGTTCATGATATCAGTCTGTCTCATTGCTAGTGATACTAACTTTGATCACTTAGCTAAGTTGGTTTCTTCTAGGTTTCTCCACAGTAAATGGAATTTTATCTGTTTGGGAGTTATTGAAGGAATTCCTATGTTGACTTCTCTCAAGACGGCCTTTGGTTTGCTGGGGAACTTCTGGTGATTGAAACATCCTCTCCATGGCCCTTGATTAGTCAAAAGCCCTGAATAGAGACCAAAGTTCTTCAAAATCATCCTTTTCAATGTAATTTACCAATTTTTAAAAATTACCCCCTTTAGCTGATCTGGGTGGTGAGAGGGTTCTCCTAGAGAACCTAGTAGAGTATGAAAATCAGCAATGAGAGGGCAGAGAAGGGGAAAAAGAATGGTGTATGAAACTCATTGGATGAATTTGGTCAGTAAGAAGAAATGTTGGATAAACATCTATGGAATGATTAAAGGAAAGTGGGTTCACAACAGAGGCAGCAGAGCTGGTCAATATTCTTGTAACACAATGATGGAAACGCTCACTAGTCTTCCAAGTAAACTGTTAAAGAATGCCAATACATGAATTGACAGCACTTCTCCCAGTTGAGTCAGTATTGCTTAGCATCTCTCTGTGGCTATTGAGAGATGCTAAGCACTACATTTTTAACAATGTCATATTGGGACTGCATATATCACTCTGAGACACTAATGAGATGAGATGGCAGTTTCCTCTTAAAGTCTCAAAAGCCATGCAAATGTGTGCAGTTGGGAATTTTACCATCAGATCACAGAGCTATTTCCCCACCCCCACACCTTCCACCCCGAAATAACATAAAACACTGCACAGGAGACAGTAAAATAACAAACATACAAATGAATGAAATGAACAACCAAGAACACTAACAGTGGAAAAACAACAACAAATTACTCCACTGAGAAAAAGTTGCATAAAATGAAACAAAACATTATGGCCCATCCTTACGGTGTGTTTGAGTCTAAGTTTAATTGTTCGGTCAGTGTGTTTATGTGTGTGTGTGTATAAATATGATAAATACTTTTATACCCTGTTTACACCTCTTTTGAATTTAGATTTTAAGTCCCTAAATGCCAGTGACTTTTTATATTATTTGGAAAGGACAATGAAGGTGGCAAGTATATCTCTCTCTGGGTTTTAATAAAGCTTTGAAAACTGTAATTTAACAAATTATGGTTCTTTGTCTCATCATCTCAAAATAGGGTTGTAACTTCTGTTGGAAAGTTTCATTAGCATTTGCTCCACGGAATAGTTAATGAGAGCCCCTGTAAGTGGGGCCTTTGCAAAAGACTACGGTGTTGTTAGACGTGAAATAAAAATTTATTTGCTGAAAGTGCCTTTCCATTTTTAGAAACCATACGGTAAGCCTCTACCTTTATAGGTAAGAAAACAGAAGGCCATTGAGATTAAATATTTCCCCAAGGATATGTAATAAGTTACAGAAATGATATCAGAGAAGACAAAATAGAAGAAATATTCATTTGGTGCTATGTTGGTACTATTTCTTAAATTTCACTTAGTGCTACCACTTAAATACCACTTCTCCTTCAGCGGTTATATAATTTTATGTGCACAAAAAATCCTGTGCTGTATTAATTTCCTCATTTTATATATGTAAAAATTAAGGATTAATGAGGTGAAATAACTCATTCAAATTTATGAAATGAGAAAGTAGCTGACCCAAGGATCCCAATTGACCCTTTGTCATCAAATATTATGCTATTATAAAATGAAAATTATGATTCTATATAATATGTCCTATCACACAAAAATATGGTGATCTTTCTCAGTAAACTTCAAATCTACAAATCACTACTTGCCTATTTTTAAGCAAAGAAAAAATACTTTATTTCTTCAAAAATCTTTTAAAGTCTACACATAGGAAAAAATATTTATATTTTTGAGAGTTTAGTGATTATAATAGCCTCTGTCCTGTTAAATGGTTTTACAACATAAATCATGCTGGACAAATTATCTCAGAAACATTGTTGAGAGGAGGATGGGAGATGGGGGAGTCTGAATGCTGTGACAAAGAAGTAGTGCTTCCTGCTCTGAGATGAGAAATAAATTAATCCCCAAGTCCCCACATGCCTGGGTTTTAAGGAGCAAACATAATGTCAAGCATCTAATGAAGTGATTTTTATTTCGAGGAAGCCAAACTGCAAGCCAGGATTCACCTGTGCTTTTAAAGGCCTGATTTTATGCAGAACTAAAAAGTAGGAGATGACAATTTGGTCATTAAATAAAAAACCAGAGGCTTTGATCATTGGAGGAAATGAAAATAACATATTCTGGAAACTATACCATATTTAAGTACGTATATGCTGTTTAATCATTGATGCACATACATTTCCACAGTCCCCAGCCTTGTAGAGGCATATTCTTCAAGTCTACAATCACACAAGTGATGGAATCAATGCATTCTGAGGCAGCACAATTAGGTTGTGATATAGAGCTGCCTTTATTTGATCAAGTTCAGCTCATGTTTGAATGGTCTTTGTCAACCTAGGGCCTGAGTAATGATAGAAACAGTCTCTGTTGGGGCATTAGGTAAATTCAACCTGATTGCACAAGTGGTGAGAGCGTGGGGGAAAGATTATAACTGGAAGTCATTAAGTATTCTACTGTGAAAATCAGATAACTTACCATTTGGAGACATGACTGGAATAAAGGCAAAATTAATTAATTGAACCAAGAAACCCATCATTTACACTGGGATAATAGGAAAGGCTGAAGGGATACTTTGGGGGCACTTCGCAGTGGCCTCACTGTTCAAGCTCTACAGGTAGCAACTGGGAGCTTGAAAGAAGAAGAAATTCACACTGTCTTATTCTGTTTGAATATTTTTGTATGATTTTTGCAAATAAATATTATCACATTGCTCTATAATAATGATGTTTTGATAACAAAGAAGAAAAGTAGCTATAAAAACAGGGTCATGTTATTTATAATTATTATGCTTTGGTGTTATTTATAATTATTATGCTTTGGTGAAATATATAATTTTGAGTTAAGTTGAGCTAGAATTCTTTTCACTTGCCTAATAATACAACAAAATGATTAATTGGAAGAAAGCAATTTAAGTCTTCATTGGCTTCTTATTTTTTTCTTTCCCTTTTTTTTCTGCTTGTTCTAGAAGCCATAAGGGATTTATAAAGAGAGTTGTGCAAACTTTCCTTATACCTATTTATGTAAAATGGCTCTAAAAATCAAGGGTCCCTGTTGTGCAAGAGAAATTTCTAAATTCACAATCCATGTTTCATATATGTAGGGAAATGCCATATTATGACAGAGTACCTTAGAACAAAGTATAGTAAGTTCCATTTTTGTAAACCAAATGGTGATTTTCATATATCTGCTTCTTTCCATAATTACTTTAATGGGCACTAGATCCAAGATCACATGTAATACCAATAGTAGTAATTTCTCCTTTCAACTGGAAACCCTTATTAATGCCTCATTTTCTTACCATTACATTTAAGCAGCTACACATGCTCCAGATGAGAACAGGTTATGTTTCACAATTTATAAGGATGAATTTTTCTACTTTTGACTATTGCTTTTGTCAATTATCTCTGGTAAATATCCAAAGTTGTTACACTAAATCAACAGAGATTGAAAGGAAACTGTTCTGTGACTTGACTTAATTTGTTCAGATAAAAAGAAGTAAAACTATAAATATCTATGTTAAGTGTACCCCAACCCCTAGACATCCAACTAAAAGATATTATAAAGTTATACACAAAAAGGACTGAACCTATGGCATGAAAAGGAGGGGGGAAATTCTCAAATTAAGGATTGGCAATTCTCAAATTAAGGATTGCATTTTTGAGAAATCCTTTAGTTTCAGTAAGAACTATAAATATAACTTCATATCCTATTTTCTCATTAAACCAAGTCAAGTTATTTGATATATAAAAATTGTAACTATAATATATGTCCCAATAGGAAAATTGAGAGAACTGAGAGCAAGTATTAGCAAAATAATTTATTTGGAACAATTTTCTATTTCTGTGAAGCCTTCTATGAAGGCTAATTATTCATTAGTATGAGTAGGACTGTACCTTTCTAATAACTGTCGCTAGGTAAAACATTAACAGAACATGGAGTTTGCTTCCCAGTGGAAAACCTGAGATCATTTATTAATTATTTATGAAATTCAAATATAATCTCTTATGTAGGGAGCCTAATGAATGTGATATATTCAAGCAGTTCCAGTTTAAACAGTGGTTGCTTTTAATTGACAACAGAAGTATAAATGTGGCCTCCATTAACGATGCTGCTAATCCTGCTTTCTGCATTTCATTAAATCACCCCTTTAGCTAATAGACATATTTTATAGGAGACATTAAAGTCCACCATAATCACTGAGGCGTGATCATCATGTACTGCAAAAGATTCCAGACTCTCTGTGTAGTGGTTTAAACATATGATCAATAATCCTCACAGGATCCCTGTAAAGTAGCAGATTAAGACATTTGTATTCACAAGGTTAAGTGTCATGCAGCTAGAAAAATAAATGGCAGGTTTTAGGATTAAAAACTAGGTCACTGTGGTTCTGAAGCCTTCACTTGTTCCATTTCACCATCATTACTGATAAATGCTCACTGAGCTCTGGCTAAGTGCAGCACCATTTGTTAGCTATTTGCAGTACAAAGAGTGGTAAGAAATTGTCCTTGCCACTAAGGAACTTACAACCTAGTTGTGAAAACAAGGCACATACACAAAGAAACATCAGCATATGAGGACCTATCAGAGCTGTTTTGTGGGGGTGAAGGAGGTCGAGTCCCCATTGGAAAAGACCACAGAGGAAGTTAATATAGAGGATGCCACATTTCACACCGTATTATACGGTTGCTTCAGGACATCTGTCTAGAGTACAGGTGAGGGGAAAAAATTACACTTAGAGATAAATGGCAGGCTAGACAAGCTGACTAGCTTGTCAACTGTGAACTTTGACTCTTAATCCGTGGCTCCTTACCTTTCTGCCATGCTCAGCGGGTCCGGCTGGTCTGTTTCCATTCCTAGGAGCCTCAAACACACTCCTCAGCTCCTCAAGGGCGATGGAGAAGCGCTCTATCCTGCGCCGACCACTCACCGAATCCTCCTTCAGCACTTGGGGCTGGCTGCATTCCTTGACATTGTCATTGTCATCCTCAGGGCCCTTCTCTTCCGGCTCTGAGCTCAATAGCTCTTCAGCACTGCCGGGCAGACTGGGGGCATCTGCAGGCCCAGGTGCTGACACGACCTCTCTCTCAGGTTCAATCAATTTGCTTTCTCGAGGCTGGAAGAGCTTGCAACGACTGCCCCCAGGACAACACTCACTTCTCTGGTAATCGCTGGATTCCCATTTCTGCCTCAGGAGGTTCAGGGAGCCCTTCTGCATCGGGAACATGGGTGGCTCCAGGTTGTCCTAAAACATCAAAAGTCCCTTCATCAGTAATATGCTCAGGTGTATGAGCCATTTTCAAAACATTGTGTAGGAATGCCAACTCTTGGAATTTGTGCTTCAGTGTAGAAATGCAGCTTTGCTATGTAATGTCTGGCTCTTGACTTGACCCTACAAGGTTATGTCAGTCCAGAATGAGATGACTGAGAGGACTGGTTTGTACACCCATAGTGTTGGAGGAGGTCAGTGAGAGACTGTGACCACTGGTTGACCTTCAAGCTGGACCTGAGCCATCAGAGGCTACTCCCTCCCTCCCCTGCACTTGGAATGTATGTTATGCTCACCATTTGCACTAGGAGCCATTCAAAGCAGTGACCTTAAGAGAGTAATATGTTGTTGAGACCTTTCGGACTGTATAAATGACTGAATCCCATTAAGAGCTCTGCATAAACATCTATCTGGCAAGCTGGTGCAGCGGCGTATTTGTTTTGTGGCCACCCAAGACAAGTCTTGTGTGTAGGTTCTCTTGCTTACTAAAACCACCATCTACCAATCTGGAGTGGTCTGCCTCTTTCTGTATACCTCTCATTTTAATCCCAACAGTATCACAATGAGTTAGTTGCTATGATTATTACTATTTTGCAGGTAAGGGAACTGAGAAGTCATTTGCCCAGGGTTCTGAATGACAGAGCCTGGATTTTAAAAACCTCTGTGTATCTCTACAATCTGCTCACTTAACCACTGGAGAGTAATGTCCCTTTTGCACTTTAAGTGTCCAATTCACATCTCATTGTGAAAATTGATTAGAATTTTACCTTTTGTGGTTCTGAGGTTAGTAGAAAAAAATCAAATGGCAAAATGTACTATTAACAGAAACACACACATAAACACACACAAATCATAGACAGCAAATCATACATTAGCATGAAATTTTGCTACAGAAAGGGCTACTTTCTGTTCAAACCCAGAAATTCTACACAGTAAATTTGGGGATTTAAAAATAAATTTTGTTCTTGAGAGATGACGCATTTTCCTGGAAAAGTATTCACCCAGTGAGTACAGTAAACAATGCCACTTAGATTAAGACCTGGAAGTATCTCAAAGGTCACCTAACACAATGTCTCTAGACTTCTGTGCAAACCACATAATGTGCTATGACAAACAATTTCTGCATGAGAGTCAGTGCACATCCAACATTAACATATATAAAAAAAGCAAACTGTTGTTTTTATTAAAAAATACTTTCCCTTACTATGTGAAATGTCTGGTGATATTTTCTACTATGCTATGCTTTAGTTTTTTAAAAAAAGTGTTTGCTATTCACTAAGTTGATTTAATGGTCTACTAATGGTTCATGAACTGCTGGCTAGCTCTATACTTACAGCAGGAGTTCAATCACAGGTTGGATTTTACTAACTGTGTGACCTTATAAAAGCTTCATTGGTAAAAGCCATATATATATATATATATATATATATATATATATATATATATATATATATGGCTTTATTTTGAGAAACACATTAGATAATGCATATAAAACTTCATATGTATTACAGCTCACTTCCCCTAAGAGCTGTTAATTGCACTGCCAGCCCCATTGCTGGCTAAAGCAACATCATTTTCATCACTCAAATATTTATGCTACACATGAGTCTCATATAGGAGTGCTTAGGAGAAGAAAGAGGTTGTTTTAAGCCACAAATTCAGGCTAAACAGACTGAAATATTTGGCTTTAATAATGTTGCTAATTAATAAGTTTGAATTAGTCACTTATTATAGAGTGTCTCAAGAATACAGTAGAACCAAACAAGACCTAAATATCTGTTTGGGAAACTGATCAGCATATGTTGAGAATTAAACCAACATATGCTGGAAATGTCTGTGTCTCATGAGTAAATGGACTTTGGAAAAGATCTTATTAACAAGGGAATGAATGAGACATTTTCACAGCTGGTAATAATGACCTCATAAGGTTATTTAATGAAAAAATTTTTTCTGAGTCAACTTTGCATAGCTAGGAATGAAAAGCTAAGAGGAAGAAAAATTGGCAAGTGGAAGAGGAAGATCATTTTTCTACTATAGAGAAGGAGATCCTAATATTTAAAACTTATTTGGAACTTCTGGTTCTAGATAATGGTGGAATAAACCTAACTTTCTTTATTTCTCCTACTTATATATATGTTAGAGGCCCAGTGCATGGATTCATGCACATTGAAAGGAAATTAATTAGATGGTGGCTGGCAGGGCAGGACTGGGCGAGATGGGCTGGACACACCCTGGAGCCAACCTCACACGGTCCCTCTCTGGCTGGCCGCACCTGGGGCAGCACCAGGGCTCAAAGGGTGTCTGCAGAGTGAGTGGGGTCCCTTCAGCAGGTGGGATCCCTCAGCCTGGCCTGCGGGGATCGGACTGAAACCGGCAGTCCAACATCCCCCAAGGGGTCCTGGAGTGCGGGAGGGCACTCTGCAAAGTTGCTTTGCTTGGCAGCTCCTGCATTGAGCGTCTGCCCCTTGGTGGTCAGTGCACGTCATAGCTACCAGCCGGTCAGCCAGTCGCTTAGCCATATACACTGAATGGCCAGATTATTATCATCTCTGAACGCATAATAATCTGGCCACTCAGTGTATATCCTATATAATAAAAGGCTAATATGCAAATTGTCCCCTCAACCAGGAGTTCGACCAGCAGGCAGGCCGGCCAACCGCCCATATTTATATAAATATAAATATATATATTTATACTGAGTGGCCAGATTATTATGCGTTCAGAGATCATAATAATCTGGCCACTCAGTGTGTGTGTGTGTGTGTGTGTGTGCGTATATATATATATATATATATATATATATATATATAGAGAGAGAGAGAGAGAGAGAGAGAGAGAGAGAGAGAGTTCAAAAGGTAAAGCAGACTGCTTATGGGCTTTGGACTTGAGTAACAATATGGCAGTAAATTCAGAACTTGTTAGAAAAGCCAGTAACTCACAGATTTCAATGGGAACAAAGAAAATTCCCAAAGAAAAGCCTGCTTTCTTTAATCTAAGAAGTGGGAAAGGGGCAACTTTGCAAGACAGAAATTCTTAGACCATAAATGCCATTCCCCAGGCAAATATTAAAATATACCCACAATATGTGTGGGTTTTTCCCCACATTAACCAGTTCTCCAACTCTCTGGACCAACTAGTTGTCCCATAATTCAATTTAATTCTGCCACTAACAACCTGGCATTAGCATAGATTCCACAGATTAAGGTCTCAGTTCCACAAGATCGTCCCCCACCCCTTCAAAAAACAGCCACAAATCCTAAATTGCCAGGTGTACTTCTAACCAAATGGCTATAAATTAGGGTTCCCATAATTCCCCTACTCAGGTTTGATCATTTTCTGGAATGACTCACAGTACTGAGGAAGGCATGTTACTTACATTTACCTGTTTATTGTAAAGGATGCAATTAAGGACAGCCAAATGGAAGAGATGCAGAGGGCAAAGTGTGGGGAGGGGAGGTAGCAGAGCTCCCATGCCCTCGTCAGGTGTGCCACCCCCTCAGCTCCTTGATGGAGTCACCAAACCAGAAGCTCTCCAAACTCCATCTTTTAGGGAGTTTTACAGAAGGTCCATTACATGGATTTTATTGATCAAATCACTGACAATGGGTGATTAACTAAATCTACAGCCCCTCTCCCTTCCTGGGAGATCAGAGAGTAGATTAAAAGTCCAAACCCTCTAATCGTGTTTTGGTCTTTCTGGTGATCAACCCCCATGATGAAGCTATCTAGGACCCCCAGACACAAATCATACCATTAGCAAACAAAAGATTCTCTTATCGCTCCAGAGATCTCAAGAATTTTAAGAAATGAGACATTTCTCCCCTTCCTTGCTTGCACTCAGGATACCTAGTTGGCAGCGAGAACTTTTACCGTCATCCATTGTTGGTGAGGCATCTCTTTGATTCAGTGGTATCACTGGAGGCCACATGGTGAACAAAGCAGAGGGATGGGAGGGCTTCTTCCCTTCACAGGCAGCCAGGGTGGTGTCATTGAATCCCATCTCCACCAAACAGTAATAAAAGCACTTCTCCAGGGAGTGAAAGAAGGCTATTTGGGGAAAGGAGACTTGCACCCCCATTGGACAATAGTAAGACAACTCACTCTACCTTCAGAAACAGATTTAAGATCCAAAGTTCATAACATAATTGCACAAATACAATTGAAAATCAGTCACACCAAGAGTCAGGAAAACCTAACTTGAAGGAGAAAAGCACTCAACAGAAACCAACCTGAGATGACTCAGACATTTGGGATTATCTGACAAGAATTTTAAAGGAGTCATCATAAAATTGCTTCAATGAGCAATTACAGACATGCTTAATTTTTTTAAATGGAAAACACTTAGCAAATAAAAGACATAAAGAAGAACCAAAGGAAATTTTTAGAATTTAGATATCAACAGCAACAAAAAACCTCACTGGATGGCATCAGCAGAATGAAAAGAACAAAAGAAATTGACAAATAAATTTGAAGATAAAATGATAGAAATTGCCCAATATGAACAATAGAGGATATGTAGAGGAAAAAATAAAGGAATAGAACCTCAGGGACCAGTGAAATGATAACAAAAGATCTAACATTAATGCCATTGGACTCCCAGACAAAAAAAAGCATTCAAAGAAATTGTGGCTGAAAATTTCATAAATTTGGCAAAAGTCATAAACCTATCTGATAAAATAAAAAATAAAAAAAGCTGAAATAACTCTCAAGATACATCAAAATAGAATTTCAGAAAACAAAATTTTAAAAAACTCTTGAAGGCAGTTAGAAAGAAATGAAACCTATCTGTAGAGGAAAAACAATTTGAATGACAGTAGATATCTCATCAGAAACCCTGGAGGCCAGGAGGAAGTGACGCAATATTTTTCAGTTGCTAAAAGAAAATCCCAGCCAAACCCCCAATGTCATTTCTACCAAAATTATCTTTCAAAAATGAAGTAAAAATAATGACATTCTCAAAGAAAAACTAAGAAAACTCATGGCTATCAAAATTACCCTAAAAGAACGAGGTAGTTCTTGAAATACAAAGGAAATTACAGCCCTAACTGGTTTGGCTCATGAATAGAGTATTGGCCTGCGGACTGAAGGGTCCCAGGTTCGATTCCGGTCAAGGGCATGTACCTTGGTTGTGGGCACATTCCCAGTAGATGTGCAGGAGGCAGCTGATCGATGTTTCTAATTCTCTATCCCTCTCCCTTCCTCTCTGTAAAAAATCAATAAAATATATTTTAAAAAAGGAAATTACAAAGAAGGAATCTTAGAACATCAGGAATGAAGAAAGAGCAACAGACAGAGCAAAATCATGTATAAATAAACTAGACTTTCTCCTGCTGAATTTTTGGTTGATATTTGAAGCAAAAAGTGTAACATTGTCTGATATGGTTCTCAATATACATAGAAGAGTTACTTAAGATGGTTATGTTATAATCTAAGGAGGGTAGAAGGATAAAGGAGGTAGTTTATACACTTCACTCAAATGTGCTGGCACCAATAAACCCTGATAAATTATGTACGTGATACCTAGAGAAACCACTAAAAAATAAAATCAAATATGAGATATGTTTAAAAACACTACAGATAAACCAAAATGGATTCTAATAAATATTCAAGTAACTCACAGAAGGCATGGGAAAGAAAAGAGAAATTAAAAATAGAGGGAAAAAATAAAACTAAAATAACAGGCCTATGCCCTATACAGTCATGTACTGCATAATGACAGTTTGGTCAAGGACAGATACCACATTGATGGTGGTCCTGTAGATCATAACAGAGCTGAAAAATTCCTATTGCCTAATGATAGCAATGTCATAGTGCAACACATTATTCACACGTTGATGTAAACAAACCTACTGTGCTGCCAATCACATAAAAGTATAGCACGTACAATTATGTACATACAGTATGTAATAATTACAACTATGTCACTGGTTTATGTATTTACTATGTACTATATTTTTCATTATTTTAAAGGGTATTCTTTCTATATATAGAAAAAGTTTTCCATAAAAATGTATGCTTTGTTTCGCCAGCAGCAGCCTCATACATCTCTTGATTGCATCATTTTCTCTTGTGCTTGATTTCATCTTGTGTTGTTTTGTGAGGTAACATGCTGAATAGGCATGTAGCCTGTGAGTAATGTACTACCTATGTAGCCTAGGTTATATATATACCAGGCCAAACCATCTAGGTTTGTGTGAGTACACTCTATGATATTCACATAACTACAAAATTGCCTAATACATATTTCTCAGAATGTATCCTGTCAGTAAGCAGTGCATGCCTGTAATATCAATTATTACATGAAATGTAAATGATCTAAAAACAATGACAAGACAGATTTCAGAGTAGATAAAAATCATTACCGAACATATATACAAAATGGTATAATACTGAGTGAAAAAAGACCAAAAAGGGATAGAACAGGGAGATCTGTGAACAATGGAAAAGTTCTGTATCACAATTTCTATTGTTATGGAGAAATCACTACCATAAAACTGTAAAAATGCACATGTGATAAAATGGCACACAACTACATACATATTTATATATCAATGTCAATTTCCTGGTTTTAATAATGAAATGTATTATCCTATATAATAAAAGGCTAATATGCACATTGTCCCCATGACCGTGAGTTCGACCGGGAGTTTGCCCAGGGGGCGGGGCTGGCCAGCCAACCTCCTGCAGCCCCTCCCCCTGGCCAGCCCTGCCCCTAATCAGCCCAATCAGGGTGGGCTGGCTGGACCCCACCCATGCATGAATTCGTGCACTGGGCCTCTAGTGTATATATAACTATTGAAAGAAACTAGATAAAGGGTACACAAGATATCTCTGCACTATGTTAGCAACCTCCTCCAAATCTATAATTCTTTCAAAATAAAACGTTAAAAACCAAACAAATAAGTGATTTGGTAGTCACTCTTCCGGGTATTTCACAGGGAGGGGAGGGTGAGAAACAGAGAGAGTAGGACCAGCATTCACACTGTGTAGTGACATAAGGTATAAGGCACGCTGCCACATAGGCCACATTAGAAATGATATGAGACATACATGGTCAGTTGTCAGTTTATTGCCTCTCAACTCCAAGTGCATCCTTCAAAGATGGTCCATGATAAACAACTGAATCCCTTTAAGACATCTCCTTTAAAGTGAGCACAATGTTTAGCTTTCTCAGTAGGGGGCACTGGAGGAACACTGCAGGAGGGAGAGGCTTCCTGAAATGACCTGTGTGGGCAGGGCGTCCCTGGGTTATGGATGTGAGAACACACAGTGGAGCCTGCCCAGCCACAGTCACTGAATGCCACCTCTCTATGACCTCATAGCTTTGCCTGGGGATAATCTTTCCACAGACCTTTCAACACGGAAACAAATCCAATAGCTGCCTATGGCCTGGAGGGTCATGCAGTGAGCAGTTATTAATTCTGCAGGCCTCTGAGCAGCCTGCATGCAACCTGCCTGTGGCCCAGGAGACAAACACTGATCTGCTGTTCCCCTTCTAGCCCCTGCCATGTGCTCTAAGGGCCTTGCCCGGACAGGTGCTCTGAGTCTCACTGCATGGCTTTGTCACCAGCTGCTAATCCCCTCAAACTCTGTACCGCAGAGGATGGCCTATTGCTTGCCTGGAAACTCCAGACTGGCTCCAGCCTGGCCAAATCAGCACGCTTCTCTGCTCTCTGGGGGCTGAACCACACCTCCTCCAAGGGGGCCTGTACTCTTTGTAGGTTTGTCCTTCCTTGGCAACCCTCCCTCGGCCCTGGGAGACCAGGCAGTGTTTCCTTACATACTATGATTATGCTTTTATTGTTGTTGCTAATTCTTTATATTAAACTTCTCCTGTTAAACTTACTGTGTGGTTCCTATTTCCTGATTGGACCCAGACTGTGGTAATACTTTTAAATATTTACTCTCTAATTCCAACAGTAAGTCACATATTTTCAGTAGAGTCATGATGATGTATGCCATTGCTCCCCTTATCAACTGTCCTGGATGTGGCATGTGCTTGGGAACATGTCTTCTTCCTATGCTCCCCCGTCAAGGAATGACAGCCCACATGGCAGAGAACAGCATTTCCCTGCATGTCCTGTTAGCTAGGACATGGTCGGGGCAGTTCTAAATGTTACTTCTCCCTAATGTTAAAATGTTGCCCAGTGTTTTGCAGATGCAGCCTTAAATAGGATAAACTGACAGGAATTCAGCCAGATAAATGTGGCCAAAAAACGAACATGTAATTGACCCAATAGTGCATATAATCAACCGTTAAGGCTCCCTCCCCCAGACAGAGCTTTGGATATGAAGCCCCTGTCTCCTTTACTTGCTGCAGGTAAATAAAACTACCTGGGACAGCCATATCTGGTTTTTGAATAGAGCACTGTAAGCGGCGAACCCCTGACTTCAGTCACAGCCCTACTAAACTCTAGTCTGTTAGGTGTTATTCAGTAAACACTCTAGCAAGAATTATCTGAGCAAGTTTAAGAAAGGTAAGATGCAACCCATTCTGAGAGAACTACAATGTGAACTTCCATTTCAAAGGCTTTGGAAAATCTTTCAGACAATAAAAAAGCCCAATTCAGTGTTGCTCTAAGACTTATTTAATGAGAAGACTCTTTTATCAGACAGTTCCCGTAACATCCTCAGGTGTTGTCTTCCATCAAAGTCATTTTGGTAAATATTGACATAAAGCAAAAATCACTAATTATAAAATGCAAGCCTCAGATTCCATCTTAGTCAATATATAGCAATATAAATTAATTATGCATCTCACTTAGTCATGGCATTGGACAGTGTTTTTAAAATATTTATGTTAATAACTATTATGCTTAAATAACTTTTTGTATTTTTATTTTGTTAAAAAATAGCTGGCATCTGTTAAATACCACATGAGAAACAGAAACATTTATGTATAAAATGAGAAGACTTTCCCAGCACTGAGGGAATTGCATAATGTAAGAATCTGGATATGCATGAAGGGAAGGTAACTGTATCCTATATAATGAAGAGGTAACATGCAAATTGACCCTCACGCCCTCACACAAGATGGCCACCCCCATGTGGTCAAAGATGGCTGCCACAAGATGGCCAGCAGGGGAGGGTAGTTGTGGGAGATCAGGCCAGCAGGGGAGGGCAGTTGGGGGGGACCAGGCCAGCAGGGGACCAGGCCTGCAGGGGAGGGCAGTTGGGGGCAATCGGGCCAGCAGGGGAGGACAGTTAGGCATCGATCAGGCTGGCAGGGGAGTGGTTAGGGGGTGACCAGGCTGGCAGGCAGGCAAGCGGTTGGGAGTCAGCAGTCCCAGATTGTGAGAGGGATGTCCAGGGATCGGGCCTAAACCGGCAGTTGGACATCCTCTGAGGGGTCCCAGATTGAAGAAGGTGCAGGCTGGGCACAAATTTCATGCACTGGGCCTCTAGTGTTTTATAATGACAAATGTCATTTAATTGAAAACCATCTGAGCTGAAATGAAGATCCAAGGTGCTCTCCCTGTGACCATGCTGCAAGGTTAACAATTGGGTAGAGCACCCCCCTTTTCATATTCAGCAAAACAAACAGATTCCAGTAGGTTTTACTTCTGTTTTCATATCCAGAAGCCTGTTGCTGGGTGTGGTGGGACCTGCCTGCCAGCTCATGTGCCACCCAGGTGACCAATGCCCAAGAATAACTTGAGTTCAGGAATTTCGGACTTTGGTTTCTTTATCAAGTGAGTGCCTTCACTAAGTTAGCTATCACTACGTTGAGTCATTGAGAAAAATGTCCATACAAGCTACGGGATTAACAGATGACCTAAAGAAAAAATATCAGGGTATAACACAACCCATCATCGCATTTCCATAGAAATGCATGCTATTTTGCACTGTCATATATGACATTTGGTCTGACCTAAGCAAATGAACTCTGCATTTTTCCTTGTTTAGGGGATGGTTTTGGTAATTTAAGAGATTTTCAACCATGATTTCTCTCCATCCTCCTCACTTTCTAGGATTTAATCTCTATCTTTACTGTCGCATGTATTCCTGTTTTCTCTACTCCGACAGGCCCTTTGCAAATGCTGTTCCTTCTGCTTCAGTATCCTTCCCTCTCCTCCTCCCCTGGCATCTCCTAATTGTGTTTCCAGTCTCAAACCAAGGCATGACTTACTCAGAGAATCATTCCGGATTTATCAAAGAAATTATAGATCATTATTTAATAAGCCTCCATGGTGATTTTAAGGAACGTGATCTCAAGTCCACACCTTATGAAACACTAATCTGCCAAGATCTAATATACACATAAAAGCTGACATTCACACGAGGACTCTGAAGACTTGTAGCTCATGCTGCTGCCAGATGATCTGCTATCTCATGTGAAGCAGTATCAGGTGTGTGGAGGGAGGACTTTGAAGCAAGGAAAGTCTTATCTAAAACTAAGTTGTCAATGTATTAAAAACTGGACTCTTACAAAACTGTCCTTATACCTTGTGGCCTCTATGACTGTAAGAATTGTTTCCTGCCTCTATTATTGTAACATTAAAATTATTTCTAACAAGAATAATAATATAAGGTTTGTGACTCATTTCATTCAACAACAAGAACGCTGATTTTGCCTGTCAAACACACCAATCTGCTAAAAGAAAAATTAAGTCTGAGTGACTCTTGGTGAGAAGAAAAATTACCAAATGCTTTCCCGTTCAACTGAAATTCCCTGAAGTCAAATTTTAAACAAGCTTTGTAAATAGTTTCATATGGCTGATTTACTAAGACTTCTTGTAAATCATAACTCATGCTTGTTGTATTTGAAGACATGCTTTGAATTTGGCATACTTTTCTAGGAAAAGTCTTTCAAGTTTAAAGCAAAGCTATTTATCAACTTGAAACACATTTCCAAATCTAAGAAATACGTGATTATTACAGGATGATCGTAAGCAAAAAGTTTTAAACAGCCTGATACATGGCAAGAGTGACAAAAGTGATGATGCTTTTAACCTATATTTGCACAGAGGAAAATTTATCCTAAAGAAACATTTAATTGAAGATCATTCTTTATATGCAAATGTCCTTAACAGCATTTTTAGAGTTATCTAAAAAAAATCCTAAAGTTCAAAGCAAGAGGAATATTTTAATAAATTATAGGCTAGCCATAAATAAAATTAGGTAGTCATCTAAACTGGCAAATATAAAAAAACCACAGGAATATTGAAATAACTTTACAGTATAACATTAAGCAAAGAAATACACAGAAGTGAATGTATTTCATTATTTTAAAAGACATGTATATGCTCAAAAACTGAAAGCATTTTAAAAGATGAAAATAACTATGTATTGGGAGTTGATGCAATTGGCTTTTCCCCTTAAACGGCATTAGTTTTTAGCATTAGTCTTTAATAGCATTAGCTTAAACTGTCTATCTCCTAACATGGAAGAAAAAAAAGCCTTTTAAAACCAATTATGAATTTTTCTGGAATATTTTAAATTTCCCACCCTCCCTTTACTCTAATATTTATAGCATCAAATTCCAATATTCTCAGTTTTCACTAAGCAGAGAACTATCACTGAGAGTAACTTAAACCCAAGAGTCAGTTTACTGCAGTCATCTCTGTTTTAAATTACAGCACTACCAAACCCTCCCCAGAATCAGCATGCGATCCCTCCTTTTTCCCTCTGGTGGTTTCATATAAATATACTGTCTATTTGCATTGCTTCTATGAAATGACACCTGGGCCTGACTGCAAATGATGTCATTCCCAGTGCTCTAAAGTCCTGGCACTCTTTGTCAAGTAACCAGCAAAAGGTTATTTCAGAAAAGAATACAAACTCAGCTCCAGAAACTTGAAAAGCCTCCACAAAATATTTCCTACGGGGGCCTGCCTGGAGAGCCTTTTGCCAGATGCAGGCAGGTGGAGTTCTTCAGGGGGCTGTTTAATCCTGGTTCCCTCTATTCAATCATTTATTTGGAAGTTCAGAAAACACAGCATGCAGCATCGGGCCTGGATTCCATGACAAAGCTGCTTTGTGCAATCATTTCAGTAATAAGTCCATTTACTTTTTGGGGGGAAAAGCACCACATGCCTGCTTCTATTTTCATTATGTCTACTGATTACCACATGTCTCTTTTCCTCTTAATCATTGCATTTCAGAGATCAGAACATTTCCTGAAGCCCTTTCAACAGGACTATAATATACTCTTTTTTTCAGATATAATTTAGCAATTTTCATACCAACTAATGTTAGAAAACTTGGTTGTTAATCCAAATGAAGACTCTACCAATTAAAGAATAAAAAAAGACATCAGCATGGAATAAAAATGTATTGTGGAATAGATTTTTTTTTTTTAGTATTGGTGTCTCATCATCGGTAACAATAACTATATGCCTGGAAGGGAAAAAGTTTGCAGTATAATGCTAGCCTCCTTAAAACAGTAGCTAATGATCCCAACAAAATGACAGAACATAAGAAGATTGTGAGGCATATCAGAATCAGCAAGCTGCAGTTTCAAACTACAAAACAAAAGGGTTTCCAAGAACCTGCCAAATTACTGTTGTCACGGGTCCAAGTTCTCTGCCTAGGAAATCCTCAGGCTTGCAACTGTTGAAAGCGAGTTAAGGTTAGGAAACTACGTTCAACTAGCACCTTCCAAAAAAGGTAAGAATCCAAAGTATTAGGTTCATAACACTACAGTTAGTGCAACTTACTTTATTTTTCTATTTTGGTTATAAACTAAATATCAGTATTTTTGTTGTGATTCCAAAATATTCTCATTCAACAGTCCCCTCCTCCCCACTCCTTACCCCCCCCCCCCGCCAGAGGAAAAAATCCTAAAGGCAATAAGTAGAAATGTTTGTCCAAAAAAGTTAATTGATCTTCTTGGGGAGGTAAATTTTAATTAGCTTTGGCTGACAGTTACTGAACATCTACCTGAGAAGAACGTGAAAGAAATGAGTTAAGAGTTTCAAAGAAATGGCATTTTCCATATTAAAAAAAAAAAATCTAACTAACACTTTTTAATATTAGATGTCATCAATTCAATTAATTTTTCTTGCCATTCTAACTTCATTAAAACAGATTTTCAATTAGTTTTCCTTCTGAAAATTTACCTGAAATTATTATATTACTTGTTTGCCACTAATAAGATGCATGCATAATTCATATACATGAAGAAAAATAGAAGAATAATGCATTTGTTTATTGTTCTTTCTCACATCTCCTCATCTACATTTATTAAGTGAACTGGCAAAGCACTTTGCTAAGACAAGATATTAAAAGAATTTTATGAAGTTGTATATTTGGAATAAGCTTATCTTACCGCCATGTCCTTTTCTGTCAAGTTTCTGTTCTGTGACTCGTGACTCGGCTACCACAGTTACATCGCCATTAAAAGAAAACACACATTTAACAGTTCTTTATCTCACTGATCTCATCTAACTAATGAACATCAAGCATGATGGACACACGTCGCTAGATAGCGGTCACAAGACACCAAATCTCTCATAGCTCTGGGAGCTACATTATTTAGTAAGTCATGGAAGAGAGAGGTGCACTCTGGACCATAACCCCTGCTTGTGCTGGGTACTCAGCTTACAAGGTTTACCAGGTAAAGGCTGATTGAAGCAGCTTTTGTTTCCAAATTCTATAGAACAAAAACTCATTCTCAAAGCATCCTAGGAAACTGGCTGCAGGATGTGGATAATTAGTATTTAATAAAAGAAGATATTCATTGACTATTTTATGGATTATTTCACACAGATAATTAGTATTTAATAAAAGAAGATATTCATTGACTATTTTATGGATTATTTCACACAGGTCCCAGACAATACCTGTTATTTAGCCCAAAGCTGATGTTCTGTCCCATACAATATATCTGTAGAAAAGCAACTATCCAAAATGTGCTCTTGTAAGGTTTAAAATATGAATATCAATGTTACTGAAAAAAAAAAAACACCCCACAAAGTTTTAGAATTACTGTGAGAAGCTGCCAATGGATGAGAAATGGTAAGTCCTGCCTTCATGAGTTTGCAGTCTAGTCAAAGGCACCGCTTACCTTTAGGCAACAACATCACCTGAGATGTTAACACTGCAGATATTAAAACCCCAATTAGGGAGTTCCAAATTCAATATGTTTGGAATGTGGCCTTTTAAAAATAATTGATTTTAGAGAGAGGAAGGGGATGGGGGAAAGAGAGAAACATCAATTTGTTCCACTTATTTATGTATTCATTGGTTGATTCTTGTTTGTACCCTGATGAGAGATTGAACCTGCAACCTGGGGGTGCTGTAATCAACTGAGCTACCCGGCCAGGGCTGGGAATCTGCTTTCTTACAAGGCACCTACCACAAGTCATCCTGATGCTTTAATCCCATGGACCCAAAATTTAAAAAAGACTTTTCTACATCAACAGAAATATCAGTGAACTGAAGAAGATACAATAGCATTCATTAATTCAAAAAATGTGGGTGATAACTTACTATGGGAAAGGTACTATACTAAGTACTTACAAAGCATTTATAAAACAACATATAAAAACAGAAAATAGCAAGTGTTAGTGAGGGTATAGAACAACCAAAACCCTTGTACATTGCTCAAGGTTATGCAAAATGGTGCAGTTGCTTTGGAAGACAGTATGGTGTCTCCTCAAAAAATTAAATGTACAATGACCATGTGATCCCAGCAACCCCACCTCAGGGCATACACCTGAAAGCAGTGAAAGCAGGAACTCAAACAGATATGTGTCCACCTTTGTTCAGAGCAGCATATTCACAATAGTCAAAAGGTGGACATAAACCAGATGTTCATCAATGAGTAAATAGATAAACAAAATGTAGTATATATATATATATATATATATATATATATATACACACACAATGAAAGATTATTTAGTCTTAAAAATGAAGGCAACTCAGGCTCATGCTATTACAGGGATAAACTAAAGAAGTCAGTCACAAAATGACAAATATTGTACTATTCCACTTAAACAAGGTATCTATAACAGTAAAAAGTATAGAGACAGAATATTGAATAGTGGCTAGCGGGAGCTAAAGGGAGAGTTATAGTTTAATGGGTACAGAGTTTCAGTTTGGAAGCTTGGGATGATGAAACATTCTGGTGATAGATGGTGGTGACGATTGCGCGCCAATGTGAATGTACTTAATGCCACTGAACCATACACTTGAAAACGGTTAAAATAGTTTTATGTTACATGCATATTTCACCCTAATGAAAAAAATTCAGAAAAACATGTCACTGAAAATCTTGCAAACAGGTATCAGGAAGTGTAGAAAGTACTCTGGTACATGATTATTGTGATAAAATTAATTAAAATAGGATTATTGTTGAGTGAGGAGAATTTTTATACTGGGACTGAAGGCAACGAGACCCAATCCCCAGTGCTTCCACCCTCCATGCCCCACCCTCAAGCACATCAAAATCAAGAGGAGATTGGAACTCAGTAATTCATTATGTAATATGGATATTAGCTCACCTAAACCTGAAGATAGATTCAGTTATTGCTAAGATTCTGAAAGTAAGGAGACAAATGAGCAACAAAAACATCAAATTCGCCTTCATATTCAGTAGGTGAACGCAGTGAAGACTGAGAGCAGCACAGTAAGGATGGATGTGATGATAAGAACAAGGACATGCTGCCTATAGTGCAGCAAAGAAGACAGAACCGGGACTCCGCTCACGGAGATTGTTGCCCCGGATATTTCACCACATGGCCTTGAACTTCAGTTCCCTCAGGGATAAAATGGGATTTGTAATTCCCTGACCTAACACAGTTGCTAGAGGGAATATGTGAAACTTTGAAAGGGTTTCACAATATCAGAACAGTCTGCTCATTTGGTCCCAGAAATAACATTCAACAGAGACGTTAGCTCTTAGACGATTTCCAGAAACGCTGAGATGTGGGCCATCTGTGCAGAGTGGCAAGTGTGCCCCTAAAGATATTCAGGCAGGTCACTTGGTCGCTCAGGGCCTTTCTTTCTTTACACTGATGTAAGTTGGGCGGTCCTTCATAGTGTTGGATTCACATTCCCCGGATGCCATGGTGATAGCAGACATTTCTAAACGCTTCACTTTCACATTTTTAGGAAACCCTCAGCCTGAGAGGTGAGGCCAAACACTCTAGGTCCCACGTTGGGGAACTGACTCGGGTGACGAGGGTCCACAGGCAGCATGCCTGGTGGAAGTCCTGACGCTGCTCGGGATGAGGCGGGTGAGTCCTCCCAGAAAAGATGCACCTGTCGGGAAAGTGCGTGTCTCCTGCTCCTGTGGGCAAGGCTGCCCACCGTGGTTTTGTCCAGAATTCAATGACAAGTAGAGAGTCCTCTGCTCTGCCCAAGAGCTCCAGGCTCTTGTCCATTCACGGCAATGTTTGGAGGAAAGTCATTCCCCAGAATTATTCTGATTAGATCAGAGTCCTCAGAACACCTTTATTTCCATG
The DNA here is from genome assembly GCF_963455305.1 of Plecotus auritus. NCBI lineage: Eukaryota > Metazoa > Chordata > Mammalia > Chiroptera > Vespertilionidae > Plecotus > Plecotus auritus. Next base: position 52,696,667 of record NC_137776.1, read on the forward strand.
CAAACCCACTTCCTATGGCAAAACCCAGCCTTTGGTGTTGGGTTAGGACTGGTTTCAGCAAAATTATCCCAGAGATTTAGAAACACTGATTTTTCTCCCCCGAAATGACTCCCTCTATCTAGAAATGTATCAGTTTTTCTTTAAGAAATATAAATGGGACAATTCACCTTGAATTCTCTATAGACAGAGCTCTTAGACAGCCCCAAGATTCTTACTTGCTGAGGGAGATAGCTTTTAATGGCTCTTCATCTATCCTGTGATGAACCTGGCCATTTCTCTAGCTATGGAGAACACGGATTTAATCTGTGGCAGGACACCCTGCTGGTGAGATTTGCTACTACGTACTCAGTAAAACAGAGGCACTATTAGTAATGTATGAAGTGTGTTCTGTGGGGACCCGGGTGTCTTGCGGAGGTGTGTGATATCTCTTTAAGAGGAGAATGGTGAAGATATTCGCCTCTCCTTAGCAACATTGTCTTGAATAATATACCACTGCTTGTCAGGAGTTACAGAAGAAAGGCATTTTAGCAAATAAGCCCTTAATGTTTGGCTGGACAAACAGAAAGACCTTTTTCAAACCTATTTTATTAGAAACTCTTTCAGCCCTTTTGAGGTTTGCTAACTTAGAACTGTAAGGTAGATAGTCCCCCTTTGTACTAAGTATCCTGAGCTGTCATCTTTCTACGCGGGTTTTACCAGATTTATTGTTTTAAGAGGAACACTGGCAATTTTCGGGGGTTAGGGGAGGTGCTTCTTGGGTTATCTTTATTTATAAGAGAAAAGCAGACAGTTTGATATGTTTACAGTGTGGTGGTCTTCAGCCACTCTTTCTGGCCTGCAATCCAAACCTTGGCAAACAACTAAATCCTATTTTACTAAATAAGAAGATCCAACCACGCTTGCTTGAGAAACTTCTTTGGGGACTTACATAGGCTACAATTAGTCCCAATATCACCCTTGGCATTTATGACAAATAAGTAAGTTACTGTAACTAGATTCATGTTGCACTGCCTTCTCCATCCCTTGGCATTGCTGTTTGGACAGGTTCCAACAATACAGTGTACCTCTGCATTCAGAGGCAAAACAAAAAAGAATCTCTTGTGTATATATGTTTTTCCAAAGCCCACATTTAATACCCCACCCTCAGCTTAGAAGCAATGTTTTTAACCATTTTATGCTTAAGGTATATATACATGAGGTAATTTAAAGAAGTCATATTATGATTAAATAATGTTTGGAAATCAATGTACTTCTTAACATTTAGGAATCCATTAATATTTTATGTGACTACAAGTCACAGAAATTCCTGCCAGTGCTTAAACAGAAAACCATACCGTGACAATTTCATGCATTCATGAATTCAGAAGTATTCAGGATAGGTGATGCCATCAGTCTTTCTTTATCAGTCTGAGCATGTGGCTTTCATCCTCAAAGTTATAAGAAAGTTGCCACACCCCTAAAAATGCATTTATGTTCTAAGAAAAAAGAAGAGGTGCCAATGCTTTCTCTTGGTGAGACTATTTTCTGTTCATTTCTGCCCCCAGAAACTCCTGACTGCCTCTCAGTAGCCAAAATTACAACAAGTAGCCAATGTTATCTACAATGGAGTCTGTGAGATCAAGTATTATTAAAATTGTTAGCAGTATTTTTTTAAATCCTCATCTGAGGATAAGTTTTTATTGATTTTGAGAGAGAGAGAGAGAGAGACAGAGAGACAGAGAGAGGTGAAAGAGAAATATCATTTGGTTGCCTCTTATAAGCACCCACAACTTGGGATCCACCCAAAACCTAGGTATGTGCCCTGACCAGGAATCAAACCCAAAACCTTTTGGTTTGTGGGACAACACTCCAAAACAAACAAACAAACAACAACAACAACAACAACAAAAAACTGAGCCACCCAGCCAGGGCTAAAATTGTTAGCAGTATTTAAGGGAAGTGATTGGTACCCAAAGAGTTCTTTAAAATATCAGTTATCTTCTACAAACTATAGAAGACCCAGTTTTTGAGATTATTTTATGTATTTTAAACTATATACTATTTCAATAGAGTTTATTAAACGTTTCAGAGACTATAATCACAAGTTCTAATTAACCATCTGATTTTATCTGGTCTTTCTAATAGATAGTATTCCAGGCTGGAGGTTTTCATATGTAATTGTTACAGTGGTATATTATTCAGGACAATGTTGCCTTTTTTTTTTTTTTTTTTTTTGGATAAATGAGTCCAATGGTAGAAATACATTTTAGTGTTTTATCTTAAACTTACATGTTTAACCAATGAATTTTCTTGCATAAAAGGATTATAAATCATACAAATAGCTGCAGAGTTTAACCAGTCTTCAAATTATAAGTTCCATACGTCTTATTTGAAAGCTTAAAATGTAGGACAGTTATAATATGACAGTTGAAAAAAACACAGGTGTGATACAAAGATTCTATAGTAAAACTAATTTTATAAACTAATTACATTCTAATCTTTAAGTTCTAGTGACTTATAACATTTTTACAGGAGTTTGCCAAAGTCAATAAATAACAATTAACACACATCTTTTGATTTAACAGGGACTTGGTGATTCAGCTATATAGAAAGGCTACATGCAATGCACATCTTTGTGTGTTTCTTATTCCCACCCTGGGAAGATGTAACAAAAAATAAAAAGATAACTGTAAAAATTATAGATCTGTCATCATCACTACTTAGTTGGAAACTTACTGAAACATATTCTCAAAAAAATCAATTTTCAAGCACTAGAAAATCATGGGGTACTGGGTAAAATCTGCTTGTGAAAAACAAATCCTGTCAAATCAACTTAATTTCCTTCTAGGACATTGTGACAAGAACAATAGAAACAGAAAACTTGATAGACAAAATATAGTATATCCTGACTTTTCTCAGGATACAGTGGCAGTTCCTCAAATACAGAGGAAAAAAATACAGTTTGGTTGTCATTTATCTTTATTAAGAGCTCTTATTAATGACTGTGCTTAATATATCTGAAAATGACAGGCAACTGGAATACTGGAAAAGTATGGAGACTGGATAGATCTAAAGTGATAAAGTTCAAGACCAAATTGTGGCAGGACCGATTTAAATAACATTCTGTTTTGTGTTTGTTTTTTTTTTTTTTAAAGAAAGTATTGGTAGAATTAAAACCAAGTAGGAATCACCATCATTTTTCCGCTTTTTTCTAAATTGTAATCATACCTGTAGATAGATGATAGATAGATAGATATCATAATACCTATTGCAATGACCATGCCCCTCCCTCCTGCCTTCATTTATACCTTCTATCCATAGAAGAGTTTGATGTGTTCCTGTCATTTCCAATGACTCGGGACATATTACACAATGAAAACAGTATGCTCAAACCAGAGAAAGAGTCCTATGTTTGTGAAACATTAATAGTTCCTAAGCAGAAAGTCAGAAATCTGAGTATGTTTTAAAATATTACACTACTAGGCAAAAGAAAATTATTAGTTTTAGAATGAATTTTGATAAGTATCCATTCTAAAGTGAATTTTGAGGAGCCATATTAGCAGATATTTGGAAATGGTGTTGAAGACTGTATTTCAGTACATTATCACCCCAACCTAGAGAATTTAAGTTTGTAAGAGTGGGAGACAGATAAACACAGCAAAACTTGAAATAACGCACACTAGACTGGTGTAATAAAGATGTTCCTTAGACCAGGACTTGAATACTTTTCATCTTATATTTTTACTCTGACTAGTTTGTAGTAGCCAGGCTTACTCTTAAGAGTGATATATTCAGTAAGTAAACCAAAAGTGCACTGACTATTCAGCTGTGGGAATGGAAGACTTTCCCCTCTTTCCATAAAGTAAAAGACAGCATGTTTATATACAGTGTACAGTAAATCAGAGGATATATTCATTCTTAAAAATCCATTTATTCATTCTCAACTAGGCACTGGTGTCTTCATTAGGACTTTAATTAAAGACTTTTTCTAGGTGTCCTTACATATATCTGAGCTATGTAAATCTACCTGGTTGCTGATGTCCGGGTGTAGAATGAGCATCCAAAACCCTTCAGGGAATTGTGTTATAAGGAGATTTATTTCTTTTGGGTTGTGCTAATTCCTCTAATTTAAAGGATCATTTGATGCCTGGACTTCTACAATACATCCATGAATGGGCCCTCCAGACCAGGCTGGAACTTTTTTTTTAAAATACTCATTTTTATTTATTAATTCATTCACTTGACACACACTGACTGAGATCAAATACATGTTGAAAAAAGTCAACATACTGTCTTTGTCCAGGATCTTACAGTTTGGTGCGAGTTTCCAATGAATTAATCTCTAACTTAATTCACTGTTGAAAGTAAGTGCTCTGGCAGCAGAGCTAGAGACATTCAGAGCAGGGCATTTCATTAGCTCTGATTTTAAGAATTATTTCTTGCATTAACCTCAACTATCCCTATAGCTTTTCCCCACTGAGCCTGTTGTAAGCCTTGTGGCCATACATAACAAGTCTAATTCTTCTCCCACATGAAAAACATTTAAATATTTGAAGAAAATTCTAATGGGTCCCCTAAATCATCTCCTTCTAATGCAAGCAAACCATCCTCTAATGTACCTTACTAAAAATGGTCCTACTTCTCCCAAAATCTCAGCTCTAATCTATCCATCACCTACAATATGAATTAATCAGGCATCCTCATAGCACTATATAGATAAGTCACTTATCCTCCCTTTAGTAGAATAATAAAGTTAATATTTTAATTTATTTGTGGTCTCCTGCACATTTTGCAAAGGATGAAAATCAATAGATTTTAATGAAACATACAGGGGAAAACTCTTTTAATGTCTGGCATACAAATTTATCAAGTATCAGAGACTTTTTGAGAGTATATTGCAATTAAAGTGACTAGTACAGGTTATTGGAGAAATATAACATATTGAAATCTTAGGGTTTCTTTTTTTGCTAATGCCAGGTTTTTACTAGAGTTATTTTCTGACTAACTGTAGATTGTAATGTAGACGAGTAATATTCAAAGGATTTAACAATTAACATCAAATGGACATAATCATCCATAGTACTGAAGCAGGGTCCTGGAAGCATGGACTATATATTGGGAAGACCTGGACATGTTCCTGAGGGCACAGAGGCTATTTACAAATAATTTTTAAAATTTTTTACAATATTATTACAATATTTTTAAAATTCAGTAATAACAGGCAATAACAGTACATAGTGGCTAAATAACAGCCTTTGAAGCACAGACTTTTCAAATTATACATTTACTAGAAGCCCTGTAATCAAACACTTTTATTGTCCTGGCCATAGAGAGAAGATGCCCTGTTCAAGTTCACAAAATCAGTCACAGAGACAGTTGTGACACTGACCAAGGACAGCCTTAGCGCTTGCCTCAGCTTGACTAAACTTCAGACAGACTTCTTACTGACTCTAGGACCCTGAGCTCCCTTTTCAGAGCATTTACTTAGGAAAACTTGAAATTGTAAATTCTTCCTCTGACCTTTTGACAAGTAAATCTTCTCTGAGCTTCTTTCCAAGATTACAATACAGGAATGTAGTTTCTCAAGGAACCAGGAGCTATGCCTTTGAAATGTAACCATTAAGAAAGATAGAGGATAGGAGGGAAATTCAATAATCACCAGTTAGTAAACACAGATAGCCTAATCACATGCCGTTCCTCCCCATTAATGTCTTCCAAGAGTTTTCAACTAGCTCATGCCATCGACTAAAACTCTTCCACCTTTGTTTCAGTAGAGTTTGGACAAATCTCCTCCCACTACTGCAATAGTCTTGAATCAAATTTTTCCTGATTATTGACCAATTCAATATTTCTGTAACAGAACCCATATCTTCATAATTTTGGCCAGTTTCTATGATGCCATACTCTTTCCAGTTGGTAACTGGAGTTACATCATAAACAGAAGGTGAAAGAAAGAAAGCCACCATTGTCGTGGCCCATTAATAATACAAATCATACTCCATGGAAACTCCTTTTTAAATTGCAGAGAATTGATGTAAAACTTTAGTGTACCTAGGAATTTCTCAGAATGTTTTTTAATGAAGATTTCCAAGTTCTATTAATAGAGATTATGATTGAATAATATTGAGGTAGGGCAATTAATATATGTATTTTAATATGCATAAAATGACCCTTTGTCTCACAGATTCTGCTTAGCTTGTAAGCTTGATAAAGGAAAGGGTTATTTTTATCGTGTTCACCATTCTATCCTCAGCATGAGCTAGCATCTCATAAACACTTGTTGAAAGGATGATGTTTTCGCTTTAACATCTTCCAATAAATATGATTTTCTTTCATGGAAATCTGGTGCTTAGGATCAGCATTTTATATATAATCTGCTTCACAAATTTGTAAATGCTTCAAGAAATTAGTTTTTATTTGGGGGGAAAATAATAAGTGCCCTCATAATATAAGTATCATATGTTTCAATTACAATTTACAAATGAGTTTCTCTCACTTTTTTTATTGGATCCTCACAGTAATCCTTTAAAGGAAACATGATCCTCCCATTTTGCAGATGAGAACATTGAGTTTCAGAGAGAATTAGATATTTTGAATTATAATACAAATAACAAATGACAGAGAAAAATAGAACACATTTCTTTTGGCATGAAGTCACAAAGAAAGTTTGGCAAATAACTATTTTTATATTATGCATTATGTTACTTTAAATAATCTATGAATATTTTAAAAATATATTCCAGTAGGTTTATTAATAGGAAAATTTTTGCATCTTTTTATTTTATTTTATTTTTTTGTCTGCAAAGGGCCTGATATTTTATTTTCCTTTTGAGCTAGTAAATGAGTCTGTCACAATTTCATGGATGCCATCAGAAGACACAAGACTCCTGGGTCAGACACAAAGAACTTTACTAACCATGGCACAGCATGAGCATTAGCACATCCACATCCGTTCTGCTTGCCCATAAGAACAATGTGGATCAGCCTAGATGGACACCTGCACACAGTGAGTTGCATTACAGAGGAACTCAGAGCTTTAAGAACCCAAATATTTTATAGTGGATAGTAAGCTTAATCTTTAAATGAATGTTATAAATTTAAAATGCTTTTGAAAAAATAAATTTACTTAGTGTGTTTTTCTAAGTTTTCCAATACTCTTAGAGGTTTGAGCGACTCCCACCTTCTTAAATTTTATCGGTATCTCCTTATTTTTTAAATCAAACACCAAAGAGAAAAATAGACAAAAATTACTTTCCATTGTCCTGTGCACTGTGAAAAAGTTATAAGGCTTAACAACAACAACAAAACCCAACACATTGTTAAATCCACCTGATGCTGCAGGTTGAGTAAAGTTAAGGAACCTACTTTCTAATTAAGATGCTAAAATATTTTTGGAAACTCTCAAGTTCCACTTTATTACTCCCTTTGGTTTTTGTAGGCCCACTAGAGATTTTTCCCTCTATGAATATACTTAACAATGCCATTTTCTAATAACTATCTCATTGTGTTGACAAAATTTAAGTTTGGACACTTAAATTTGATCCATAAAGTAGTTCCATATTTTAGTGGGGGAAAGCATATTGGGAGTTTATAGGACACTTTGATGGTTAACTCTTATTTGAGAGAACAAATATATTTTTGAGATTCCAACATGAACATTTTGTGGAAGGCTTGGATATCGTTCCTCTCCACTTCTGAATGTAGCTACATTATTTATAAAACATTTCTGTATAATTATCAAGGATATTACACCTAACATTGTTGAAATGTGTGTAAACATAGGCCTCAAGGAAAACATGGAAGTTATATAGGAGTGGGCAAAAGTAGGTTTACAGTGTGAGTATGCAAAACAGCTTATTCTTCTATTATTTATGTTGTAATTATTGTATTACAACAATAAAACTACTTTTGCCAACATCTGTGTATGAAGGGGGTAAATTTCTCCCAAATTATAGCCAAATATGGTCTTCTCAGCATCTTAGTCATATATAATATAGAATATGATCTTACTTTGCTAATAGTCTGCCTCCTTTTTATGTTCATTCTGCCAAAAAATATGCTAAAGTCTGATTCCAAAAATATATTTTCATATCTTCCTTCTCTTTCCATTTCTAGTTAAGCTCATTGAAAAAGCAGTGTGGTTCACCGATTACAATTACTTATTGCCATTTTCTCATTAGCACTCCATAATTTGGATTCCAGCCCTGCCATATTGCTGAATTAACTCACAAATTCAAACTAATCTTTATGTTATAGTATTCTATAGATGCTTTGCAGTGTCTATATTGAAGCTTACAGTCCTTGTCTTTTTTTCTATTTATTTGCTTCTCTTACAACTATGAAAACTTTTTTTTAAGACATAATTGCTTTTAGAGGACCTTAACAAATACTTTTTCCAAGAAGACATACAAATGGACAACAGATATATGAGAAGATGCTCAACTTCATTAGCTATAGGGAAAATGCAAATCAAAATTACAATGAGATACCACCTTACACTTGTTAGAATGGCTTTTCTTAATAAGACAAGAAATAAGTGCAAGGATGTGAAGAAAAAGAAACCCTCAAACACTGCTGGTGAGAATGAAAACAGGTATAGCCACTATGGAAACAGCATGGAGGTTCCTCAAAAAATTAAGAATAGAGTTACCATATGACCCAACAACCCCTGTTCTGGGTTCTGGGTATCTACCTGAAAATTTTGAAAGAATCTATAATAATAAAAGCATAATATGCTAATTAGACTGAACATCCTTCCAGATGACCTTCTGGACTAAGTCGGGGCTGTGAGGGAAGCCAGGGTCCGGGTGTCAGAGGGAAGCTGGTGCCAGCAGACGGGGGAAGGAAGGCCTACTCTTGCACGAATTTTGTGCGTTGGACTCTAGTTTAGTCATAAAAATGTATCCCAAAAAATAATAAATCTATCCACCCCTATGTTCATGGCAGCAGAATTCACAGTAGCCAAGATATGGAAACAACCTAAGTGTCCTTGGATAGAGGATTGGATAAAGAAAATGTAATACATATATACAGAGAAACACTGCTTAGTCGTAAGAAAATACTGCAGCTTGTGACAACATAGATGGGTCTTGAGAGTATCATGCTAAGCAAAATAAGTAAAACAAGAACCACATGATTTCACTCAAATATAAGATATAAAACAGAAAGCAACAAAAGAACAAATAAAACAAAGAATCAGATTCAGACAGAGATAACAGTATGGTGGTTACCAGTTAAGGTCTTCTAAAAGCAATTAAGGGGGAGGATAAACAGGGTAAAGGGGGTCAAATATATAGTGATGGAGGGAGACTAAACTTTGAGTAGTGAGTACACAATGCAATATACAGATGATGTATTACAGCATTTACTCTTAAAACTCATATAATGTTATAACCAATGTCACTCCAATAAATTTAATTTTAAAAAGGAAAAACTACCTAATTATTTTTATTTTGAAAATCATTTTGAAGACTGATCCATATATTGCTAAGCATTTGAATTATTTACATAAATTACTAAGCAATCAAAGTATTCATGCTTAAAATAGAAGCAATAACATACAGTGCTTATGTAAAGAACAGAATAGTAATTAGTGATTTCCTTGTGAATTCTTTGCATTGGAAGGATTAGCATCTAATTGGCATAGTTTTGTGACAGATCAGCATTTCAGAAAATTTTTGGCAATTTGCTCAAATTTACTTCTTTATTATACTCATACAGTACATCCTCACTCTGAAAAACGTTTTATTTTAAATTTTTCCAATTACAGCTTACATGAAATTTTATTAGTTTTAGGTGTACAGCATCGTGGTTAGACAATCATATACCTTACACAGTGGTCTCACCAAATATTTCAAGTACCCACCTGGCTTCATACCATACATAGTTATTATAATATTGCTGACTATATTCCCTGTACTGTAATTTATATCTCTGGGACTATTCTGTAACTACCAATTTGTGCTTCTTAATCCCTTCAATTTTTCACATAGTCCCCCAAACTTTTCCCTCTAGCAAACATCAGTTTTTTCTTTATATCTCTGAGTCTGTTTCTATTTTGTTTGTTTATTCTGTTCTTTAGATTCCACACATAAGTGAATAACATGATATTTGTCTTTCTCTAACTCATTTCATTTAGCATAATACCCTCTAGGTCTATTTATGCAGTCAAAAAAAGGTAACATTTCAGTTTCTATGGCAGAGGAGTAATCTATTGTATATATGTACCACAGCTTTTTTATCTACTTGTCTATTGATGTACGATTGGGTTGCTTCCATATCTTGGCTATTGCAAATAATGCTACACTGAACATGGGTGCATATATTCTTTTGAATTACTGTCTTGGCTTTCTTTGGGTATATACCCAGAAGTGGGATCAATGAATCATAAGGCAGACTCATTTTTAATTTTTTGAGGTAACTCCATACTGCTTTCCCCAGAGGCTGCCCCAATCTGCATTCCCACCAACAGTCAGAAGGTTTCCCTTTTCTCCATGTCCTCACTAACACTTGTTGTTTGTTTATTTTTTTATGATAGCCATTCTGACTTCTGAGAGGTGGTATCTTAGTGTGGTGAAAAATCTACTTTTGATTGGCTGTGGAGGAGGGTACAGGCTTTGCTTAAAATATTTTACAGAACTATTTTTCATTTTTCAATCAGATATTTTCCCAGTGTCTCTATGTATTGGACATGGTCTGTCAATAAATACATGCTGAATGTGAGAAAATGTAATTTTAATAAAATATGTGATAAAAGAGATTAATACCCACTACCCACAAATCACCCAACCCAGTCTTTCAATAATGCTCACTCATCTTCTTTCCTATGTTTCTGGCATTTGCATATAAAATTATCATGCTTTGTAATCTGTCTAGGATATAGAGCAAATTTCAATATGAAATATATATGACTCAGTCTTATCCTAGGGAATTAATTTTGTGCCTCAGAGGCTCTCCCCATCAGTGTTAAATTTATTACAGAATTTTGAACTTTTCAGGGTGTCTGGCCCAAAGCACATGGCATTGTTCCTTCTGAAGGTGAAACAGGAGAGTTGAAGGGTAATCTTTAGGTCAGGTACAACTGAACACTAACAATTTTTGCCAAAAGTCACAACATTTAATTTTTTTTAATAAAAGGAGTTATGCTCATCTGAATATGATATTCTTAAGTTAATCATGTCAAGGAAATAATTAAAAGAAAATAGAAATCATAAGTTACGTGTTCTATTTTCCAAAATAATATAAAGATATTTCCTTCTTTGCTTATACTCATTTAAGTTACTCCCTTCCCAGTGACTGTATGTCATAACTTGCCAATTCATTAAGCTTCCCTAAATTTATGACCATCTGTTGTTCTGGTTTTGCTTGGGCAAAAGAATGCAAAAATGCATTAAACTACACGGTGATTCATTTTACACCTTACTCAAGACTGGCAGTTTCACAATTAAGATGAAACTGTTATTTCAGTAGATGGAATGATGGTCACTAGAGCATCACTCCATCTTCTGTTGGTTTTAGATGAAAAATTAACCTTACTAGGAGCTGTCTGATTTGACCAACCTTGGAGTGTCTGACGAAGTTGAGTCTGGCACTTTTTTCTTCCATTAAGTAGAAAGGACAGAAAACAAATAAAAGAAGACAATGGAAAGAGGAAATGAAGGAAACTGAATCTTTCATCACAGCCTGTATAGGAATGCCTGAATTCCAAAATTAAGTCTTGCCCAAAATAAAACACAAAGATATTGAGAGAAGCAACACAGTTAACCTTAATAGTAGGCTCTATCTAAAGCTTTTCAGGCAAAATTCATAAGCCCTTTGAATCCCAAGACACATAAGACTTGGACCATGAAATCACAACATTTTTGAGTGAGTCATTCCCTGAAGTTTATTAGCAACAAAAGTAATGACTAACTCACCAGAGACCCTTGCTTAGAGAAGGAAATGCCAAACCATCAGGTGTGGCGTTCCTAAAATTAAAAAGTCAAATCTATTTGTAACCTAAATGGAAAGATTCATAAAGAGAAAATATACAGATTTAACCTACTTCTTAAGGCTCCCCACAGGATTTTTGTTTATTTGTTTAAGAAAACAGAAATACATGTTATTTTATTTCATTATATTTATCCTTTCTTTATAGATTCATTAATTTTGATCTCTTTAATATGTTCCAACCAGCCACAGTTTTTGTCTTTTGGATGTTCATATTTTTAAAACATTGGCCAGTAGGAACCTCTTTATAAGACTCCTGTGTCCTCTTGAAATCATTCTACTAATCAATGAAAGCTTACTTTCTTTTGGGCACACTGAGATATCCCAGACCTATCTTGTATTTTCCTTGACCCAGCCATGAAGTTCCCATTGCTCAAAAGCATCTGTGTCCTTTTATTTGAGGACTGTATCCTATCTAATAAAAGAGTAATATGCAAATTAACCATCACTCCGCTACACCCAAAGCCACACCCACCACCCAATTAGGAGCAAGTATGCAAATTAACCCAACCAAGATGGCTGTGGCCACAGAGTGAGCAGGAGGCTTGGGTTTCCCAGGCAATGGAGGAAGCCAAGCTTTCTGCACACCCTGGAGGGCCCAGGCCTCCACTCAAAGCTACAAAGTTTCAATTATAGAAGATAAATAAATCCCAACAAAAATGGCGGCAGCCACAGAGCTGGAGAGAGCAGGAGGCTTGGGTTGCCCCCAGCGATGGAGGAAGCCAAGCTACCGCAGCCCTGGCCTGCCTTGACCTCTGCTCAAGGCTACAAATTTTCAATTATAGAAGATAAATAAATCCCAACAAAAATGGCTGCAGCCACAGAGCAAGCAGGAGGCTTGGCTCCACTCCAGGCTACAAAGTTTCAATTGTAGAAGATAAATAAATCCCAGATACCAGGGCCTCCACTTGGGTCGCGGAGGGGCGTGGCCGGCCTGCAAACCACCACAGGACCCTCGCCCAGGCTGCCCCACACCCCAAAGGAACCCCCACCCTGATCCAGGACACCCTTCAGGGCAAACCAGCTGGCCCCCACCCATGCACCAGGCCTCTATCCTATCTAATAAAAGAGTAATATGCAAATTGACCATCACTCCAACACACAAGATGGCTGCCCCCATGTGGTCAAAGATGGCTGCCCCCATGTGGACACAAGATGGCTACCACAAGATGGCCAGCAGGGGAGGGCAGTTGGGAGGGACCAGGCATGCAAGAGAAGGCAGTTGGGGGTGATCAAGCCTGCAGGGGAGGGCAGTTAGGGGTGACCAGGCCAGCAGAGAAGGGAAGTTGGGGGCAACTGGGCCTGCAAGGAAGGGTAGTTGTGGGGGACCCAGGCCTGCAGGGGAGAGCAGTTGGGGGGACCAGGCCTGCAGGGGAGGGCAGTTAGGGGCAAACAGGCTGGCAGGGGAGCAGTTAGGCATCAATCAGCCTGGCAGGGGAGTGGTTAGGGGGTGATCAGGCTGGCAGGCAGAAGCGGTTAGGGGCAATCAGGAAGGCAGGCAGGCGAGCAGTTGGGTGCTAGCAGTCCTGGATTGTGAGAGGGATGTCCGACTGCCCGTTTAGGCCTGATCCCACTAGGATGGGGCCTAAACGGACAGTCGGACATCCCTCAAGGGGTCCCAGATTGGAGAGGGTGCAGGCTGGGCTGAGGGACACACACCCCCATGCACAAATTTCGTGCACCGGGCCTGTAATCTATAATAATAAAAGCGTAATATGCTAATTAGACCAGACAACGTTCCCGACAAAGCTGGGGCTGCAAGGGAAGCTCAGGTCCCAGGTGCCAGAGGGAAGCCGGTGCCGGCAGCCAGGGGAAGGAAGGCCTACTCTTGCATGAATTTTGTGCATCGGGCCTCTAGTTGGAAATAATAATCCATGAGCTTTGGTTGCATATTAGGTTTATGCTACTGGGGTAACAGTACTTCTAGAGCATTCCAATGTACAGAGGTACAAAATGAACACTTGTTTTTCTTTAAATATGTGCTTTATATTGATATTTCCATTTAGTTCTAATATTATGGTGCTTCTATTTAATTTTCTTTATGTGATCCAATAATTATACTGGTTATTTTTAATTATAGTGAATATATTTCTGAGCAAATAAATATACTTAAGTATTCTTTGTATATAAATTAAAAATAACAATAAAGTAAAGGTTAATATTAAAAATGAAACTACTGATTTAAGTTCAAGGTTTCCTATATAGATCTTTCTACTTCCACTATAAATTCTAGTAGGCATATGTATACAATTTACTTGGTTTTAGAGCCATTCATAACTCACCCTGCATGGCTACAGAAGTACCTACTTGATATATGATTTGCTACAGTTTATTTCATATTCAAGATGCTATCATTCCACCAGATGACAGTTCTATATTCTTCAACAGTGTCTTTTGTAGGTGTTGATATTTAGATAGTGGTAGAGAGCAGTGGAAATCAGCACTATCAGTCTACTTTATGAGATATGGGGGAAATGTTCAGCAATTTAATTTCCAAATCCCTGTATACTTTTTCATTTTCCACCATCTGGTTATCTTCCATGGTTAAATGCATGGTTATATGTGTAAATTCATATGCATGGCTACAGGCTGGGCAAAGCAATTCTGTCTTTTCAATGTTCAGTTTCAAAAAATATTAAAATCGACATGGTTTCATATTCAATTAAATTTTAACTTTACAAAATCCTGTTCTTATGTATTATTTATCTTCCTCATTTGAATAAGCTTAGAGTCACTTTCTTTTTATAAAAATAGTGTTCCCTCTCAACTTTAATATATTTGCTATGCACTATCATGACAAGGCTTGCATACATTCCATTCCCAGTTAGTATTATCACTTGGAAACATATGATTCTTTATCTTGTCCCAAGGTCATTTTAAGGAAGATATCTGGTATTCTGGAATGCTATATTATTGCTAAGTTAGTACACATACAAAAATGTTGTGAAAAAAATTATCTAAGATTTTCTCACATCTCAAAATTCTAAATTTTCCTCTTTAAATCTTTTTTTTAAAAAACCAACTCCACACTTTTAGAAAAAATAATTGACAAACATTAAAATTACTAAATATTTTTTCCAACATCTAGCCTTAGGTACTAAGACTCTTGTTTCTTATCTATGTTCTATCATAAATACAAAGGTTATTTCCTTTATGAACTTGACATTATCTAAAAAGAAATAATTATTGGTTTACAAGTATGTAATTCTCAGTATTATTAGTTACATATAAATATTTTCAGCATTGTTCTGTTGTTGTAGCTGGGAATATACACTGCAGTAAATTATTCAGGAAAAGTTTTTTTCTTGCCTTTTTGCAATAAAATCAGTGCTTGCAATCAAGTACTTTATGCTTTATTTGTTTGCAAGTCCCATCCTAAATAATCATTTTTTGAGATGCTAAGACATCTGAATATATTTCAAGATTCAATAAGATTATGTATAGTGTGGTTTTATTCATCATAGTACCAAGAGCTCTTTTCAAGGGAACATATTTTTTTATCTCCAAAATAGTAATTCTCTAACATGTAAAAACAGAATTGTTTATAGGTACACATATAGAAATTTTAGTGTCTACTCAATATCTCTTGCTAGACTAGGGTTCCTAATTTAAAGTACGTCTCTGCCTTCTTGTCTTGTACAGTCTAGGTTTACTCTGAATATATAATTATTTCATTTTTATCAATTTTCCATTTCTCAAATATGTTATTAACAGCTAAATATTCTCCTGGTGTTCTATGTCCTTTATTTTTAGAGACAGTCTGTCATAAAGCTCAAGGCCTTTGGCGATGATATCACAATGGTTATCTTATTCTAGGGCAATCTAAGGGGTTCCTGAAACTTCTAGAAGCAGGAATTCTAGAAGCATGCAGAAACCTGATACAAATATGGAATTAGTTAAGTCCAGGAGCAGAGAAAGAGGAGGAACTCATCCATTTAGAAGATTATTGTCTCCTGATAGGAGGAGAGGCCAACACATCACTTTAGAAACTCATACTCAGATATAGCAGTAATGAATGATCAGGAGGGCTTCTTACACAAATATAAAGTGTCAGTCCTCTAATTTTATTTCAACATCTTTTATATAGTTTGTAATGTCTTTGAGTGGTAATTATTTTCCTACATATGCCATTAAGCCAATTGGTTAGAATAGGTTTCTCTCAGGCCTCAGGATTTCTTAAATGTCTCAGCATATCATGTTCCTTGGAACCAGCAAGAGGAAATGATAATTTGGAATCATCTTGGTTAAAAACTTTTACAGACTGAGAACCAAAACTATCTACTATTTTCTGAATAGGAACAGAATGTTCCTTTTGCTTTTGGAACAGAGAAATACTTATGTTGGATTGATCTAAACTTGAGACAAAAACAAGGCACCTTCTATTTGCAGGACATCTTATAGGGAAGAGGAATGGCAGAGAAGCTAAACAAAGATTCAGTGATCATTCCTAACTAAAACAACTACTTTTGAACTTAACTCTTTTGGGGCCATGGCCTATAAATGTCAGTCTCAGACAGTGGAGGAGAGGCAAAAAGGAGGAACCTAAAGTTAAATATCAATAATTTACTCACATCTGGTCTTCATCTTGCTGATTCATCCCACCGTTTTTTGAGTTACATGACAAGTTAATACTGAATTGTTATTGTTGTAGAAAATAAAACCACAGATTCAGAATTTAACATGCGAGTCTGTCATTACATACTTTTTTAAATTTAATGCAGAAAAAAAGCTGAATATATTATCTATTGCTGCATAACAATGTAACTACAAACTTAGCAATTTTAAACAACACACATTTATGATCTCCCAGTTTCTGTGGGTGTAGGTTAGCTGAGTCCACTGCTCTTGGGTACCACAAGGTGGTAATAAATGTATTAGTAAGGGCTGCTGGTACCAAGTCTTTTGCTAGTTACTGGAGATAGAAATATAAAAATTTATTATATAATATAAAATATAATGGGAAAGTTCATTCATGGATTAATTATTCCATTATGTTATTCAGGATATAGAAGAGCTAGGATCTATCTGGTCATTGACTGTATGGTGCAAATTAAGGGGGCCAGTGAGGAGGGACACCTGGGTTTTGACTTAAGCAATTGTGCAGCTTGTGTGCCATGCATTGATGTTGAATACACAGGCACAAGAACTGTCAATAATTTGTCCATAAATATACTTTTCTAAAATAAGATACTCGCATTTTATTAATATTCATATAGTCTGTTTTCTATTATGCATTTGCATATAAATACATTTTATAGGCATTGCAAATATCTCTATTACAGAAAGATCTTGTTTCTTCTTGCTTATCCTTAATTAGTAATGTCATTCCCCTGACATGGCTGATTGAGCCAAGAGTAGCAATTCCAGAGGAACAAGTCCATAAACTAATCTGAATTAATCAGATTCCCTTTTGAGAATCTGAACTAAGATATGTGGAAATCTAATAAGTTGCTAGCTGAAGTAATGGCAGATCATTAGTGTAAAGGTCTATGAACTCCTACAGCTGAGTTCCCTGGGGCTTCATGTTTTCCAGCTTTACTGAAATTTAGTTCTTCTGTTTTCCTTCTAATTTTTAAAATATGCATTTTTACAATAACTCTCTTCATCTTGAGCTGAGTTAAGTAGGTTTTTATTACCTCCTAATGATATTTCCTGCTTCAAATATTTTGAAGACTATTGATGTCTATTGAAAACCAAGGAACGCATCTTAGATTCTATTCCAATATTATGGGAGTTGTTGTTTCTACCTGGATTTTAAAATAGAAAAGCTACCTAGAATAAGGAGCCATATTTGCTATACCTGATTTCTTCTTTTATGAGTCTTTTATTTATTCATGTATATCCAAGTATTCCCATTAACTATGTAAATCGGTATGTTTTAGTTGTATATTTGTATGTCATATTGCAGAATCCTAAAGAGTTCCTCTGTAGCCCCAGATCACCTAGAATAGGGCCTCAATTAATACCTGTTGACGTTTTAATTATTTTGATTACTTTCATAAAGAAAAAAAGTGTCCCATTAAATGTGGAAGAAACCAAGTCTCTCAGAACACAAAGTAAGCACCATCATTATAAGCAGTTATCACTCAAGGAAGTATGTGCTTGAATTATGAATATGGTATTTCAAATTATTATGAGGGGCACTGAAGAGGCCAAGAATATTCATTTTTTATCTTACCATTTCCTCAGGGGTTATACAAAATTAAGGCGATTTTCTCTACCAAGTCTGATGTATCTGTCACTTGAACTATAATGAAATTTTAGGAAATGCCCTAGAAAAGCCAGTCAATTACTTTATGTACTGTGTCTATACATTTTCATGTCTAATTAAGATAATAGAATCTGGAAATTGGTCATTTATAAAGTCATACATGTACTGATCCAAAATTAATTTTTTCCTATAAAATACAATTATTATTTCATTTAGGAAGTTACTAGGCGCTGTGTAGAAACAGGTTTACTATGAAAGACAAGGCACAAAATCTGATTTCAAGGAGCTTAAGATTTACTGTAAATTTATACAGACATCTATAATAATTTTAAAATACAAATATAAAACAATCTATTGGTGAGTATTTTACTTACTTGGGTCAAGTCACTGACCCTATTTCGTCTGGCATTTTTATGATGGACTACGGTGTGTCAGAACAAACAAATATGCCCACCCTCCCCTACAAATGCATTTTCTTGGGGCTTTTTTTTTTTTTTTGCATGTATGTTAATAACTAAGAAGACAATTGACTTAAATATAACATTTAAAAGTATATGTTATAAAAAGTTGAAATTCATTGATAACTAATTTCATAATTAAGAATGTGATTATTTCTCAAAAGTGAAAATAATGCTTTCACTAAGGAAAATGTGCAAAGAGATGTGTGGAAAAGTGCTTTGGGAGTGTGTGAGACTGGATAAGACATTTTTCAGTGTGCTACCTCATCAGGTAATTTTGTTCAACTAAAGAGCAAGAGAGAGAACTTGGATTGTCAGATTAAGGAATTGATTCATCATATTAACAGAAAAAAGTTGCCCTTGAAAATCAGCTTGGGCGTGCAAGTTTACCAGAAATCAAAACCGCTCGTAAGCCTGATTTCAAATGACATAACTCATATCAAAATTTCTCTATAGTCATAATTTTCTCCCAATTTTGCATGCTTGATGTCACTTTCAACACTTTTAAAAAAGTTTGTTTTCTGATTATATTTAAATATTAAAAGATCGATAACAAATACATTAAAGTTGCTTCCCTCCCCCCCTTTCCCTCCCTCCCCCCCCCCCCCCCCCCCCCATTATTCATAGTTTCAAGTGCCTTGGGATGCTCTTGAAATCTTTGCACTTTAGGTCAGCTCCCTGGCCGTTTACTTCTGAGTCAGATCTATTTGCCTCTTTCCCACTTATGAACAACTTCTAAAGGAGATGCTGACAATATAATTTACAATTTCAGCTCCATCTAATTCCTTCAATCTGAACTGTTTTCTTTATCTGAAACATTTTTCAATTAGCTGAATCATTAAACTACACCTGATCTTCTGATCCCCTTCATCCAGCTTCAAAAGAAACCACCTTCATTCATATTTTTCAATTTTACACTGAAAAAACAAGAGTTCCCCAATTTTAAATACATCTCTCCATTCATACATAATTAGTCTGCCTTCAGAAAGATTCTTTTTTATAATGTCAGAACTGAAGACTTTTTCCTGCCTACTTTTTTCAGTCAATGAAATTATTTTTACAGGACAACTAGAAACACATTTGTTCAGAATATCTTCTAGATTTAAAAATCACAAAGTTGAAAACTCGAGCATAATGAAACTTCCCCCAGAAGTCTCCTTTTTACAACATCATATTTGAAGCGTTTTTACTTCCTTTTTTAGTGAATAAAATTATTTTTATAGGACAACTAAAAACACATTATTCAGGACATCTCCTAGAGTTAAAAATCACAAATTTGAAAACTCCAGCCAAATGTCACCTGTCCAAAATGTTTGACACATTTTTAGTTGCTGAAGCACTACACTGGCCAAAAGAATGAATTATTTCTAGAGCAGCAAAGAAAATAACAGAAATTGGTATAACTTCACAACAGAAGAGCTAACATGTATAAAACTGTGTGACTATAAATATATATTGATTCCAAAGATCACTGTTCCTTTTTTTCAAATCTTGCTTGCATGAGCTAGCATGCTTGGGTTTTCAACCTCTCTTTCTTCCTAGGAAGTAGAAAATTGATATAAATTATGTGATTGCCAATGTATCCCCAAGTAATCTTCACTGTTTATAATAATTGATATGAGCTTCCTGTGATTCTTTTCCAAATCCTAAATTCATAAAGAAATATACTGCTATTAATTACTGAACCCACATGCAGAACATAGATATATACTGTTTGCCAGTTTCATTTGTAGTTTGGTGGCTTGAAAATGCTGCTATTAAACCTTAGACTAGGCTTAAAACCAACAGAGAGAAAAACAAGGACCATAATTGTCAGTCCATCTAATGTTCCTACTAGCTTGTATGGTCTTTTTCTATGGTTGATGCTTCTACTTTAATTAGTTGAATCATCTAAACCACAACTGCTATCCTTCTCAACCTTATAAATGTATTTGCTTTCTGTTTAGTTTGTTTGTTAATATACTACACATTCTGATTCCTGCTATTTGTTTCTTTATCTTAATCCAATGCGTTTTTCTCTTCCTGTAACATGTATGTTCTCTTCCTCTTTCAGGTCAAAATTATGAATATAGCAATTCCTCTCAAGTACAGAGATTGTTGGTATAGTTTTTCAGGCACTGTACTAGGAATCATGGTAAATTTGGTAATTATTTATTTAAGTTGTTTTGCCCATTGGATATTTTCTAACTTTTAAAAGGGAAGAGATAGGCAATCTCGGGTTGAAAAACTGGTGAAGGTTTAGGGCAAATTCTATCCACAGACATTTGATAAGTTTGTGTTCCTTGTATATTTGTTCTCAATGTGAATTCACTGCTTAAAAAGGGAAATACTTTTCTTTAGGTTATCATAGGACCCAACATATTCTGTTCTCTTACCTCAAGTTTAGTTCACACGTTTACAGTCTTCCTGGCACTGTAAATGTTTGCAATTCTGACCTAGAAGGAGTCTAAAGTCTAAAGTTCCTTAGAGCTATAGGAAAGTAATAAGCTGAAGGATTTTTTTTTACAGTACATTCAATTCTATTACTGATTTGTTATTAAACATTAAACCATGAAACTGAGATATTAGGACATTAAATGTGGACAAACATTATAAGTTCCATTAGCCTACAGGAGAAGCAATGAATGCTCTCATTTAATTTGTGGAAAGTTAGATAGCAGAAACTCTGCAAATGAAATTAAGTGCTATGCCTCATTGAATGAGTTCAGAGCTCTCCAAGGGGAGATCTGAGTTCCAGTATATAGCAAATAACAGGCAGTGTCTCTAATTTAGCTGTAATTTTGAAATGGTTAGTTGGCAAACGATACTGAGCAGAAGGGTGTAAATACTCTAACCCTGCAGGAAGCTAAGAAGGATCCATGTCAATGAAGTATTCAAGGTTTTAAACTGAAATAAAAAGATGCTAGATTTTTTTTGTTATTGTCCATTGATCAAATAATTTCCAGCTTTCACACACATTCCCCTATCCCCACCAAAGAAGCTGCATCTAAATTTTGGTGAGGTTCTTAACCAGACCTTTCCTCTCAACAGTTTCCATGATCATTTTTTACAACCACTTTAATCATTGTTTGATATATTCTACTCTACCATCACTTTGGCACATGTGCTGACTTCTGTGAATCATAAATCCTGGGACACAGCAAAGTACCTGCTACTTTCACTATCTTAAAATCTATCTTAAAGATGTACACCGGTGAAAGGAAGGTTATGATGTAGAGGTTGCAAATGGAGCAAAGTGAAGGCAGCTCGTAGCTCTGCAGGTGATAATTGTAGTACACTTCACACATCCTTCGGCATAATTATTCCCTGTCTAATACAACCATTCTCTACAGCAGATGTTCCAACACTTGTATTTTGTATAGACTTTTTGTTAAAACCATCCTAAATTTTTAAAAAATATTTTGTTAAAATGTAAGACAAAGAAACTATCTCAACCCCATAGCAGCCAAGATTTTCTCATTTCTCTTCTTTTATAAATTTGTCAAGAAATCACCTTGTTTTCATCCACCAATCAGATCTGTTGTATTGGATGGAGCACTAACCATGAAAACAGAAGATTTGATTTTGAATATATATATATATATATATATATATATATATATATATATATATATTGATTTCAGAGAGAGGAAGGGAGAGAGAGAGATAGAAGCATCAATGATGAAAGAGAAACATTGACTGGCTGCCTCCTGCATGCCCCCCACTGAGGGTCAAGCCTGCAACTCAGGCATGTGCCCTGACCAGGAATCAAACCATGATCTTCTGGTTCATAGGTCTATGCTCAACCACTGAGCCATGCCAGCTGGACCTGATTTTGAATCTTGACTCTGATACTTGATAACATCCCATTGTCTTAGAAAAGTCCTTTAATCTGAATGATTGCCCATTTTCACATCAGGTCAATGGAAATAAAAGGAATTACCCCATCAAGTTGTTAAGATCACTACATAAAATAACAAGTGTGAAGTAATTTATAAATGGTTGCTATGATAGATATTGATACTAATAATTTCTGCTAGAAATTAAATTAAGATTTAGCAAATGTTTAAATGGCAATTTATTCCATCTTAATTGGACTCATTCATATGTGCTCAAATGTCCTAATTAATTACATAAAGCAGTAAATAAAGTTATTGTGGTAGATTCAAATAACTACAAGATAAGCTGTCTAGACAGGCTGGTGATGAGACTATTAAAGCTCATCTAGTGATTTCATTGTGTCTAGCTTCTAAAGAAATGGCTAATGGTCCTCAAGTACACTATTTAAACAAATTGAAGTTTGACAATATTGTGATCAGTCTTTTCTGTATATAATTTTACGGTAAGCTTTTTAAAAAGATTTATAAATAACATGTCAACAATGTAAAATGATGTTAATCATTCAGCTCTCCTAGAAAATCCCTAACAACATCATGTTTTTAGTTAAAATATAATTTGTATCTTGTGTAAGATTCCATTTAGAATTCTTTGGTTTGTTTTGTTTTTGTTAATCCTCATCAGAGGATATTTTTCCATTGATTTCTAGAGAGAATAGAAGAGAAAGATGGAGTCAGGGGAGAGGAGGAGAGACACAGAGAGAAACATGGATGTGAGAGAAACAAATCAATTGGTTGCCTCCCACACATCCCCTGACCGGGACTGGGATCGAACCTGCAACCCAGGTACATGCCTTTGACCAGGAATCAAAACCACAACCCTTCAGTCCTTGGGCCAGTGCTCTAATCACTGAGCCACACTGGCCAGAGCCCATTTAGAATTTTTTTCTACACTAAGTGAAGCAGAAGCCATGTGAATGCACACACACACACACACACATACACACAAATGGTGCACCTTACTCTCGTCTTTCTGAAAAGTATAAATTACAACCATCTAATAAATATTTATTTATATAAAATTTAGATAAGTTATCATAACCTACAATAGTTTAAAATTTAAATATTACTCTGATTCCAAGAGTAGGCAACAGTTACCCTTTTGACACATAACAAGACACTGAATAATTAATATTGGCCAATACTTTACTTTTTTTCAGAATCATCAAATTATCCCTTTAAGATAAGTATTATCTCTGTCTTATAAAAAAGAAATTAATGTCTAGAGTACTTAAGTAACTTAGTGAAAATCACAATGCTAATAAGTGCCAAATTCAAGAAGTGTTATCTTACACGTGATTTAATGAGATTTCTGAGGCACATTTTGTGGGGCACATTTTTCCTAACCACATCACCCTCACAGACCAGGTTGCAAGCCCTTATTATGTATCCTCTTATGACTCTGTACTTCTTCAATGCCTCATCACAGTAGTAATATATTGCTTGTCATTGTCTCCCTTTCTTGCTGTACTATACATTTCATGAGAGCAGAACTGTGTACATCTTGCTGCTGCTATATTTCAGCTTGTAGAAAAGTGCTTGGCATACTGTAAGTCCTCAAAATATTTGTTACATAAAAAAATTAAATAATTATGCAGCAAGTCTCTAGTAAGTGGGCAGGTATCTTATGATGTATCACACTTTTCACAGTTCAAATAATGCTAGGTTACAATTTTACAAACTGGACCTTGCAAAGAAGCATGTGTGTGATCACAATAAACCCTCAGTTTATGATTGCACTGTTTCGTTGTCACTAACATTTCATCTGAACTTCTTAGGAAATGATGACAGTTGTTATTTACTGCTTATTATTTGTAGAACTGAAATGAATGCCTTTAATCGGCACATTATCACAGGAAATAGTTCTGTTATATAATTCAAGCATGAGTAGCCAAATATTATGTGCCATTATGATAATGTAATAATTACATTACCTAAATATATGTTATGCCTCCGGTGTGTCTGAAATTTTGCTCAACATATCTCACTTAATCCAGCAAATGCCAGACTTTTATGATTTGTTCTATTATTTCCTCCATTTTTCAGATAAAGACAATAAGCTTTCAGAGGACATGAAAGTGATGGTGACTGGCAGGCTGTTCTTTAAATGCAGGCAGCCTGCCTCTAGGGAAGGCTCCTAGCTAACACTGTACCATTATCAACTAGCATAAAATTCCATAGTGCGTTCGATTCTGCAAATTATTTCTCAAGGGTAATGTTGAAAGAAATGGGTTGCTTCAAAGAGAAAAATAATAGTAATAAAATAAAGTAAGAAGAGTAAAAATTTCCCCTTAGCGTACAGAAAGAGACTGGGCTTATGCTGTCTTTCTCTACTAGGTAATGTGAATTATTGCAATGAATAACTTACACATTTTATGTTGTTTGACCTCTAAAGGATCAGACAGTATTGCTGGTATCTTAGTGATATACAATAAGGAATTACACTGAGAAGTAGTGCTACAAGAAAAGCTCCTTATTTTTAAAATGTAGCTTCCTTTTGAACTTCCCCTTGAGTGGTCGATTCCTTTTCTCCACAGAACTCTAAATGTAGCGACAATGTGATGGAATAATTATTTAGCTTCTCCAATTTCCCCGTTTTTAGCATCTGGTGTTAGTGTAGTACATGTATTGTAATTGATGAGTCAATATTAATGGACTATTGTTAATTAATGTCCATGGTTTACATTATTGGTCACTCATTGCATTGTACATTCTATAGGTTTTGACAAATGTATAAAAATACACATCCACCATTACAATAATATTTTCACTGCCCTAAAAAAATCCCCTGTTCTCTACCTTTTCATCTCTTTTTAATGCATTCTTTAAAGAAAAATTGATAGAGGAATATTCCAGATAAAAAGATATGATATCCTCTCTCTGGAGGAGAAATAAGAGGTGAACAGGAAGATGGCAGAGGTCAGAGAAACCGAATCAAAGTATTTCCAGTTGCCCTTCCTCACTGAGAGAAATGCAAATTGAAAAAACGAACAAACAAACTAGTAACATCTCTTTTTCCCTTTACATAAGAGAATGGAAAAGTAAGGGTCAAATTACTGAACATCATGCACACTATACTGAGTAGGTCAGACTCAAGCAAACAATTTGTTACTCCTTCTAAGTGCTATACTATCAGGCAAACTGAGACACAGAAAAGATTTTTAAATGAACAATCAACATTTTAAAAGCCTGTTTTCATCAGAGTGTATTACTGAAATATACTAATATTTTACAAAAACATAAATTAGCTAAAATGATCTTTATTTATTCCACTGCCTGCTATTTACTCTCTAAAATGCTAGCCTAGGTAATTTTCAAAGAGTAGGATATGGGACCAAATAGAATCAGATTTGAGTGTGTGAGTTATGGCTTCATAGGATGTTGTGAGAGATGCTGGAACAACGTCTGTTCCTCTAATTATTTCCTCCCTTGGCTCGTCACACTGTTCTCATACAATCTGAGAGGGGAATTGCTTGGAGTTAACTTGCAGATGTTTAGAGTAAGCTGCTTCTTTATGTGCACTTCAGTACCACTGTTAGTTCCATTGTTTCTTAGCTGAGGACACCGATAGAAGAGGAGAAAGGAGAAGAGGGAAGAAAGCATGAAACAACATACTTTTAGAACACTGGGGATGTTTAAGATGCTCAGATTGGTAGAAATGACTTTCTGGGAACCAAAGAACAGTGTAAAGATGTTAGGTATGCAGAAATAAGGTAAATAGGGTCTCCAGCAGAAGAAGAAAGCCTAAAGGGAGATGACAAAGCAGTAAACCACACCCTGCATCTGTCAGGGGACTGCAGAGATTCTGTCCCAGGTGTATGACTCATACTAGGTGCAGTTTTAATCTGCCAAGAAGGAAGACAAAAGAAGGTAAGATGGGAACATTTGTCAACAATCTTCCAATGCATGTGATCATTATTACTCATCTCTTTTCCACCCAACAATTTCTCTTTCCAAATGTATTACATATTTCCAGAAAAATAAGAAAAGTATGAAGAGCTGATAGAGCAGGATATAATTAAAAGGTATTGATAGCAAAGATTGACCATGCCTTGCCCATAACCCTCAGATCTTTCAAATTGATTGACAACTGTAAGGATCTTAATTTGTGCCAGAGTGTTGTTTTTTCGTCCTGAAACTGCAAATAGCAAGGAATTAATAGTCCTCTCTCTACTCCCTAACACTTAGCAACCAATGGCTTCCTGGCTCCTTGGATGGGACAATTTTGATGAAAGTGTTTGGCATATTTCCCAGGATTTTCTCATGGACTTAAGCTCAGGTAGCCCACTATAGGCTCAGGTGGCCCAATAGAGTAACTTTATGGACTGCCTTCCCTTCTCAGGACCACTTCCATACCGCCCTCCTAATTAGTTTATTATTCACTCAAATACATGTCTTCAATTCTCTTCCTAGGACAGAAGTCAGATAGTGAACAAGGAAGAAATCATTATATTGCTAATATGTGGAGATAATTATAAGTTACCTTTATTTTTCTTGATAAGATCCATTTATTAGGGGAAATTTCTTCAAGAAACACAGAACCTAAACTTTAATTAAATTCAACAGACATTTAAGGAGTGGTTGTTACTATATGGCAGATATTTTACTAGATCTATCAGCATGTTACTTTCTTCTTATAGTTGAATTTCATTAACATCTAACTATGATTTTTATTCATTCAATTTATAATCTTTGTTTCTCTAGGTTTCAACAGTCATAAGAGAAATCACATCACAGCAGCCAATAGACTTTTGTTGTTGTTATGCCCAGATTATTGGGTAGACTTCCAAATCTCTATTTTGAAAATCCCTACACCAAAGCAAAAGTATCAGGAGAGAGGGTGTCTTCATTGGTTTTATAAATAGAGTCCTCTACTTTACCATGTAGCATCGTCATTTTATATCCCCCTGTACCCTAGCTTTGCTTCCTGAAACACCTACTTGAAACATCTGTTGTCTAGGTTACTGACTGGCTATGAAGCCACTTCAAGGTGCTTATTTCTGCTACCATGTATCAGTTAGCAATACTTTGACTGAAAGTAATAGAATACTTGGCTCATAATGGCTGTAACAATAAAGGCATTGTTATATCTGATATAACAAGAAATTTGAAAGTCAGTTATTGCAGAATTGGTGCACTAGCTCAATGCTCTCTTCCATTTTATTTATTTTTTTCTGCTCTACCCAACTCAGTGTGTTGAAAATATTACTTCTCATGGTTACAGAATGGCTGCCAGAACACCTCATAGTACCACATTCTAAGTGGTAAGGAAAGGCAGGAGGCACTCAAACAAAAAGGCACTTCTTATATTATTAAGGAGAATTTTTTTTTTTGCATAAATCCAAGCACAGTTCTCTTTACATCACATGGACTAGAACTGGATCACATAGCCACATTATTAGACTACTTGCTAACAAAGAATATGATCGATTGAGGACAATACTGATTTGGGCCAATCCAAGCTTGGGCATAGTTCCAATAAAAAATACACAGGGGTGCTGCTGACAAGTACAGGGAGGGGTGGTGGCTGTAGATGTAATGAATGGTGCCTGCCATCCTTCAGTGCCTGTCACTACCCACCAAAGTGCTTCTCTGCAGAAACCCTGCACTGTTATCTTGGTTAAGGACAATTCGTCTTTCTTCACTTTTTTAAAAAACACTTTATTGAGGTCTGATTGACATACAAAATGCTGTACATATGTAACGTATACAATTTGATGAACTTGGAGATAAGTATACCAATACGAAACCATCAACACTCTGTACCATAAACATATCCATTACCTACCTCCAAAAGTTTCCTCCTATTATTATTATTATTATTATTATTATTATTATTATATTGTAATAAGAACATGTAGCATATTTTAAAGTATAAAATACAAATTTGTAAGTATTAATTGTCAGTATAGGCCCTATGCTGTACAGTAGCTCTCTAGGACAGTGGTTCTCAACCTTTCTAATACCGCGACCCTTCAATACAGTTCCTCATGTTGTGGTGACCCCCAACACAGATATTTACATCAAAATTACAGTTATGAAGTAGCAACGAAAATAATTTTATGTTTGGGGGGTCACCACAACATGAGGAACTGTATTAAAGGGTCACGGCATTAGAAAGGTTGAAAACCACTGCTCTAGGACTTGCATAACTAAAACTTTGTATCCTTTGACTAATACCTCCCATATCACTCTTCCCCAGCCCCTGGCAACTACCATTCTCTCTGCTTCTATGAGTTTTACTATTTTAGGTTCCTAATATTAGTGGTATCACGTAGCATATGCCATTTATGTTTGGGTTGCTCTTTTTATGCATTCTAAATCTGTGCAGTCTAAAGTTTTTGTTTTTTTTTTTTTGGGGGGGGGGCTTCTATTATTCACAGTCTTCTTCCCTTATTAAACAAAGAGAATTCCATGGTGATGAATTGAAGGATCAAGAATGATAAGCTTTGTGCTATGATCCTCTTTGATATAAAAATGGAGACACCATTACTGCACCAAGCCTGTATGTCTGACTCCTATACTTGGGATTTTTTTCTCACAAGCCTCTCCAACCCTCTGTGAAACTGGCCCTTGATGGCCTCATAATCCACACAGAAACATTTGACGCCTACTGTGAGTACAACTTGCACTCCTTATGAGACCCTCATATACAAACACACACTTAAATTCTACTGTTCCTCTTATGAGTTTTTCTTTTTTCTTTCAAGATTTTGAATCTACTCATAACTATTTCTTATCAGAGTTTTGAAGAGCAAGCTGAAAGGAGTAAAACTTTTAGTCTCTGCTTTCCTTGCATCAATTGCCTTTCATTTTTCCTAAAATCCACATTGATTTTTTCTAAGTGAAAGGTAGAAAAAAATAAGACAAAAACAATTTACAGGCTAAGTTTCACAAGTAAGCAAATTCAGCCTTTAAGCTCAGAGAGGCATAACTTATCCTGTACCAATATCATATTCAAGTGCAAGGTCTTCTTATAATTTGTATTTATTTCTGTCCTAGATTCATTACAATTGAATAGATAAAAATGAAAAGTGCATGGCCTTTTTAAAATTATCTGCAAGGAGATTAAAACTCTATAAAATAAAGTGTAATTGCATCTTCCAGATTGACATGATTATTAGCTCTAGAAATATTTTCCAATGGCCCATCTTTTGTTTCCCAGTAGTTGATCTAGAGTACACAATTCTTTTCTTATTCCACATTGTCTTCCTTGACAATCACTTTTGCTCCACGCCATCAGAGCTATCTATATGCTGATAACTACCAAATTTTTATCTCTAGCTTAGATGTCTCTTTTGAGTATTAACTGCATCTATGGCATCTTTACTTATCCTATTGTGACCTTAACACACATCCAAAATTGAACACATCTTCTTCTCTACCAAACTTACTCCTACTATTGTTATTTCTATTTTAGGTCATTAAACCACAAACCACCCAATTTTTCAAGTCAAGAATCTTATCAATTATATTTGATTGCCTCTCCTTAACCTCCTACTTTTGGACAATCAATAGTAATCCTATCAATATTAACTCCTAATTATGTGTTGTTTCCATATACCTACCTTCAAAGTTTTACTCTAGTTAAAAGTCCTATGTCCCTTCACTTTGAAATTGTTGTATCATCTTAGAGTAATATTTTATCTACCAATAAGATCTAATTGCATATCTGCCAACCTATGTTCCATAATACAATCAGAGAGTATTCTAAGAAAATGATGTCCAGCTTGTTTAAAATTATCAATTCATCTCATTACTCATTTTTTGGTATACTAATGTGGTCCTTTATTACTTGGCCCCTGACAATACTTTACTCTTTTCTCACTTCACACCTTACTCTGATTCCCCAGAAATCCAAAATACTCAAGATGTTATGAGCTATCCATGACTTAGCTCCTTTTGCAGGTGTTTCGGCAATAAGACACTCTGTAATTTCTTTTTCCTTTTTCTCTACCTTCACATTCCCCTCTAATGTCTACCATGAGACCTCTAATAAGACTGTCTTTCCCGGATCCACTTAAGAAAATTTCATCTCTTCTCATTCCCATCACTGTAATCAGTGCATCTCTCTATTACAGACCTTGCTTATATGAGTCTTCTTTCCTTTTAGTCTACCTATTCCCTGGAACAAGGCACAATGTATTATTTACCTAGGGATGCTCAGGGCTCTAGGCAAAGTCTAGCACAAGTGGGATCTCAATAAAATTGTTGAATGGATGAATAAGTGAGAGTTTTGTTTTTTTCCCCCACCTACCTTTTGTTTCCTGGTTTTGTTCCCAATCATTAAGTATAAGTTTCTACCCCTCCCAGTTTTATATGCTTCAATTTTCATGCTTATTCCAAACAGATTTTGGGGAAAATTACCTTCAAAACAAACAAGATGAACAGAAAGAAAAGACAAAAGGATAATGTGAATGGACAGGAACTTTCTTGGCCCTCTCATATCATGTTCTTTCCATTCTTATGAAGAAATTAAGCCCATGGGAAGAACAGTGACAGTGTGGGTATTTTCTCCCTCAGGTTCGTTATCCTGCTTTGTGTCCCTCCTTCTGGAGCCATATTCATTTCATGTGCACGTGGTCTCTTGAGAGTCTCCTTTCACCTGACCTCACTTTTCTGAGCACTTCACCACTGACTATAAACTCTTCTATATGTTTATGAATCCCTACAGGTCTTTTTCTGCTGTGTTTACTGATATTGCTTTATGCTAAAATAGATAACTTTCCAGGAAATGGAAGTTGTAAATTTGGGTTCATAAACTTGATTCCAAAATGATTATAATCTTTGTGTTAATCACACCCGTAAACATGTTATGTCCCTGTAATGCATGTACTACTTGAATGTACAACAAACTAGAAAATATGTAACTTGGAGGATATTTAGTAAGTTGTTGAGGTTTGTGAACCTCCATCCAGATCATTCTAGGCCTGATTATGAGCATCTTGAATGTGTTGGGGATGACTGGTGCTGGTGAAGCCGAGATGACAGAGATGGAGTAGTTTCTGAGGAAATCACCAAACCGCTTCTCAAGGAGCCACTAAACCAAGCAGTTTTGCTACTTAAAAAGGAAATTTCTCTCATAAGTTTTTAAGGTTCAAAATCAGAAGTATATGAAAAAGGAGAGCTGAATGGTAATACTTTTTATTAATAAAAAGGTGAATTCAAACTAACTGCCAAAATGGAAGGCCTCACAAACAGTTACAGAGAACCAGGATACAAAGCAGAAATATTAAAATCAGGAGGGACAAGATCAAGAACAACTGGGGTCAAGTTAATCTTAATTTAGGATAATTGCCTGTAAATAGTTTGTGTCTACAGTTGCCAAGAGCATGTCAGTTGTGATATTATATGAGAATAAAACATTCACACTTAAAAGCCAGAGATAAGATAAACAGGGATTTGCAATATCTCATTCATCATTTCTCTTTAGGCCTGGGTCATTTGTTAGCACATAGTGCAAAAATACAGCCAGGCCTGGAAGGATAAGTCTCTGTTTGGTCATAATAAAATACCGATGCCTTCCTACCCAGGCTCTTTAGGGTAGTTCTGAGAAACAAAATGCCAGAATAGTACCTGACAGAGCAATAGTTTACCAAGTTCATTCTTTTTTTTTTTTTTTAACTGCTTTTATTTTTATTTATTTATTTGTCGTTGTTAATCCTCACCTGAGGATATTTTTTAAATTGATTTTTAGATAGAGTGGAAGGGAGAGAGGAGGAGGAGAGAAACATTGATGTGAGAGAGACACATTGATAGGTTGCCTCCCACAAGCACCCTGACCTGGGGGTGAGGGCAGGGATCGAGCCTGCAACCAAGCTCTTGACCAGGAATCAAACCTGAGACCCATCAGTCTGTGGACTGATGCTCTAACCACTTTGCTAAACTGGTCAGGGGTAGCTAATACTTTTACCTGGAAACTGTGAGGGTGATTTAAACTAAAACTTTTGCTGGTGTACCATTCCAGAACGCCCAGGGCCCTCAGGTAATGCTGAGGAGTGCAACATCGTGTTCAAATCTATATGTAAAGAAGGAAAATCCTCCATACAGGCCTCTTTGACTAAAGATGACGCTTTGGACACTCTTCTGGAGCATTCAGTTACAAATATCTGTGTGGTCCTTTGGCTTCTCTACATCCTTATTGGAGCCATTACACCAAGGAGTCGCCACAACCTTCAATGCACATCAGCTGATGACAAAGCATCTGAGGTGGAGTGTTGACAGGAGGACTGTACTTGAATGAAGGATTCACGGAAGAATTTTTACCATAAAGGCATCTGGTGCACTGATAAGACTTGGAAAGAAGTGTCACCACAAATGATAAATAAAATAGGGAAGAACTGCTTCCTGAAATTTTTTGCCAGCATTAAAGGTTTTGAGAAAGTGATGATTCAAAGCAAAGTCTTTCATTTTGCTAAGGAGCCTGGAGTAAGCAAAGTGAACAGTAAAAATGTGGCAGAACTACTAGCATCACTAATGAAGAGCAAAGAACTTACTAAGAAGCTCGTTCAAACTGATGGTTGTTATTGGTCTGAGGCAGGGGAGCTCCATTATTTGAATGCCAAACCTTTAAAACACAACTATAGACAGAATCTTAGGCTGTCGGGGTCTTTAAGATCATGCATCGAGGGGATGCAAACAAGTGTTCATTTTGTGGTGTTTTGTTTTGTTTTGTTTTTAAATATATTTTATTGATTTTTTACAGAGAGGAAGGGAGAGTGATAGAGAGTTAGAAACATCGATGAGAGAGAAACATCAATCAGCTGCCTCCTACACACCTCCCACAGGGGATGTGCCTGCAACCAAGGTACGTGCCCTTGACTGGAATCGAACCTCGGTCCTTTCAGTCCGCAGGCTGATGCTCTATCCACTGAGCCAAACTGGTTTCGGCCATTTTGTGTTTTTTGTTTGTGTTTTTTGTCTCAGCTTCCAAAAATGGTTCTTAACGATCTACTTCTGGAGCATTTAATGCCAAGGAAAGGACAGTCTGTCAGTGTCTCAAATTTGGACAGTGGATGAGTCTCAGACCATTGTTCCCTCACTCCTACACTGGCTCCCTCTTGCTCAGTCTCCCCACCCCTATTCCCTCTGTCCACTTCCCTTCTCTTGCCTCCAAATGCCTCTCCTCAGGCAACTCTTCACTGGTATCTAACCAATTAAAAAAAGGCTTTGTTTACTGTGTTTACTAAATGTCACTTGCACTCATTATGTATCTTCACACATTGTTTCACCACCTATTTTTATTTCAAAGAAGTTAACTGAAGCAAGGTGCAATTTTTATCTAATACCGCATAATATTGTGTATTCTACACAAGTATGCCTACCAATTAGTTCACTGACAAATAATTAGGTAATTGATGTTTTAAATCAGCAGTTCTCAACCTGTGGGTCGCAACCCCTTTGGGGGTCAAACAACCCTTTCACAGGGGTCACCTAAGACCATAGGAAAACACATATTCCTGATGGTCTTAGGAACTGAGACACCACTTCTCTATCCATCTCCAGGCGGGTCCGCCCACATGCAGATACGTCCACATGCGAGTTGATGACATCATCACACCAACCCCATCACATACACCCCGTACAAATATAGGTGTATGTGACAGGGTTGGCGCCATAATGTACTTATGCAGACCAGTCACACATGTGTAGAGAACAGCTACTGTGTAGAGAGCAGCTACTGTGTAGAAAGTAGATGCTGTGTTGAAAGAAGCAGTATTGGAGGGAAAAATGACACTTCATGAATTATAATTACTGGGTAAATGTAAAATCATGTACTGTAAAATCATCAACTACTGCAAAAAAAAAAATCTGTACCATGGGAACTTAATCTGGATGCTGATCAGTCTTTTTATATTCAGCTGTGGTTGATGTGAATACTGCCCCCTGTGATAGTAACAGGTATGTAAAAAAAACAACACAGAATGGTAAATCATAGGAAACTTTAATGAACTGTATTGATTAAACTATGCCATGTATCATCTTTTGTATTATTAAAGCTATTGTTATATATTATTTTCATTAGCAAACCATCCCATGACAATAGATCGTGTATAGAAGATCGTTAAGAAAAGAAAATACAGTGAGGATTTTTTACAGTATGGTTTTACCTCAATAATTACAGCAGGAATTGAGAAACTGCAATGTGTTATTTGTTGTGAAGTTCTATCAGCCGAATCTATAAAGCCGAACAAACTAAAACACCATTTTGATAGCAAGCATCTGAGCTTTGCCAGCAAGGATACCAACTATTTTAGAAGCAAAGCTGATAGACTCAAGAAAGCCAGACTTGACACTGGTGGCAAGTACCACAAATAAAACGTAGCAGCCGTTGATGCTTCATATTTGTGGCACTTAGAATCGCCAGAGCTATGAAACCTCACACCATTGCTGAGGATTTACTGTTGCCAGCGGCCAAAGACATTGTTCGAGTTATGATCGGAGACGAATTTGTTACGAAATTGAGCGCAATTTCCTTATCTAACGACACTGTCCACAGAAGAATAGATGCCATGTCTGCTGATATTCTTGATCAGGTAATCCAGGAAATCAAATCTGCTCCACTTCCAATATTTAGTATCCAGCTTGATGAATCTACAGACATTGCAAACTGTTCACAGTTATTGGTTTACGTGAGGTATATTAATGATGGCGACTTTAAAAATGAGTTTCTTTTTTGCAAACCTCTTGAAACGACAACTGCACGTGATGTATTTGGCACAGTTGGTTCATTTCTGAAAGAACATAAGATCTCTTGGGAAAAGGTTTGTGGTGTTTGCACAGATGGTGCTCCAGCTATGCTAGGATGTCGATCTGGATTTCAACATTTGGTACTGAATGAGTCACCAAAAGTCATCGGAACTCACTGTATGATTCATTGGCAAATATTAGCAACGAAGACACTGCCACAAGAGTTACAAGAGTAATGAAAAGCGTCATAAGTTCTGTCAATTTTGTAAAGGCGAGCACTTTAAACAGTCGACTGTTTTCGCAACTGTGCAACGAGTTGGATGCGCCGAACAATGCTCTGCTATTTCACACTGAAGTGAGATGGTTGTCGAGAGGAAAAGTTTTAAGATGTGTTTTTGAGCTTCGTGATGAACTCAAAACGTTTTTTAATCAGAAAGCAAGACCGCAGTTCAAAGCACTTTTCAGCCATAAAAGTGAACTGCAGCAAATAGCTTACTTGGTTGCCATCTTTGCCATCTTGAATGAGTTAAATTTATCACTGCAAGGACCAAATGCAACATGCCTCAATTTGTCTGAAAAGATCCGATCATTGCAAATGAAACTTCAGCTTTGGCAAAAAAATTGGATGAAAATAAAATTTACATGTTGCCTACCTTATCTGCTTTCTTTGAGGAACATGACATTGAACCAGACAAAAGGATTACAATGATAATTTCTGTGAAAGAACACTTGCACATGCTTGCAGAGGAAATTTCACCGTACTTTCCAAATCTACCTGACACCCCATTTGCACTTGCCAGAAGCCCATTCATAGTCAAAGTTGAAGATGTTCCTGAGACAGCACAAGAGGAGTTCATTGAACTTATTAACTGCGATGCAGTGACAACTGATTTCTCTACAATGCCAGTTACAAAATTCTGGATCAAGTGTTTGCAGTCGTATCCTGTTCTGTCTGAGACTGTGTTGCGCCTTCTTCTTCCATTTCCAACAACATATCTTTGTGAAACAGGGTTTTCCAGCTTGTTGGTTATCAAGTCTAAATACAGAAGTAGACTTGTTGTGGAAGATGATCTTCGTTGTGCTCTTGCAAAGACTGCCCCAAGAATTTCTGATCTGGTGAGAAAGAAGCAATCTCAACCTTTGCACTGACGTTGGCTTTTTACGCATACTGTTGCAAAATGTAGCAATATAGTTTACTGTTGTTATATTAAGACTGTTACCCATGCTATACCATGCTTCAAGACAAAATTTCATTTATTTGTAATTAGAAATGAATATTTCACAATATATAATTACATATTGTTTTTGTGATTAATCACTATGCTTTAATTATGTTCAACTTGTAATAATGAAAATATATCCTGCATATCAGATATTTACATTATGATTCATAACAGTAGAAAAATTACAGTTATGAAGTAGCAACAAAAATAATTTTATGGTTGGGGGTCACCACAACATGAGGAACTGTATTAAAGGGTTGCGGCATTAGAAAGGTTGAGAACCACTGTTTTAAATGCTTTCTATGACACAAAAATCCTTGTTAAATATTAAATGGACTATTATGTGCTTCAGTAATTAGTTGAAGTTCTTGGACAAGCAGAGACATGTAATTTTTTCCATTTAAAGTAATGGAACATGGTATCCTGCAACCCCCAGATCTGCTTTCCAGCACTCTTTCAGGAACAGATTGGATGTGGGTAATGAGATGCCTGTGCATAAAGAGCTGCTTTGGAAACTGTCGAGTGCCACATCATGTAACTGTTACCATGTAGAGGTTAGATTAGAGTAAAACAGAGGTTCCCTGTTGCTGGACTCATCTATCCAAGCTCCTCACTGAACAGATGAAGATGCAGAGTGGGGCCTGGAGGCAAGGAGTTGGGGCCAGTCACGGTCAGTGCTAACTGAGGATAGAAGCTGACATCTGGGCACAGGGCTCTCTTCTTCTCCCCTGTGTAATTTCTTTTTTAAAACAATGTTTCTAACTCTATCCCTCTCCCTTCCTCTGTGTAAAAAATCAATAAAATATTTTTTTTAAAAAGACAATTACTATGTCAAAGAGTATGGACACTTGATACATAATGTCAAATCTTTCTTTATCAGAGCTGTTGCCAAATCAGTGATAATGTTCATTTCATTATACCCCTGCCAGCCATGTTGACTGGTGGTTTTGGTGATTGTTGTTTGGGCAGGTGCCTAATGTGTAGTCTTTAATGAATATCTAATGGATGTTTAAAATACATTTATTCTGTTTACCAGGTACAATAGTATTTATGGTACATGTATATGCTATATGTATATGACCTGTCAGATTACTATTAACATTTTCTATAGCCTTAGATATTGCATGAAAAAGCATAGTTCAGTGCCACTCACATAAGAAGTACCCGATAAGTGTTAACTATTATTTTTGTCTCCTTGATTTACCACTTACTAGAAGTATGTTGAAGTGTCTCTCTGTAATTGTAGATTTGTCAGTTTCTCTGCATTTCTCACAGTACTTACTTGTTTTATATATTTTGAAGTTATTGTAGATGCATAGATTCATGATTTGTAGTGGAATGTTCTTTTATCCATTTTCTAAAATTTGCCTTTGTCTCGATGCTTTTCATATTGAATTCTATTTTGTCTGCTATTAAATATTTCACACCTGCAAAAATAAATAAATAAATAAATAAATAAATAAATAAATAAAACACTAATAGTTTTCTGGTTTGGGGAGCACCATGCCCTTTAAAACTTTCCGATTAATGGCCAATTACAATAAAAGGACTCTTCACCTCACCCTGAGCTTAACTTATTGTGGGATACTCAATAAATATTTTTTAGCAAAATTAGAAATCTGAGGTCAAATTGTTAAAGTTCATCCTGGTCACTCCTCTCTCGTGAAGAATTCCAGAGGCTCAGAATTGAGAAGGCTAACCCCGATTTTGTAAAACTACTGTTTGGAATTGTCTGCTGTTTTTTTAGACGGCCTTTTATTCTAAAAAATGACTTTGCTTTCTAGCCTGCTTTAGCCTGCTTGAATAATGAGGAAGATAAACTTAGCTGTCTGACCTTGTAGGCCAGAGACTAGATATGCCCATACTCTCAATGCCATGCCAGGTGCATTTTTTAATTGGATAGAACTGTGTTGTTTTCAAGGCCAGCAGCAAGATAACCACTAAGCACACAGAGGGCTGGCTCTTTAATAAAAAGGGAAGTTCTGCTTGTAGCCTTGCTTAGAATTTGAATTCATTTTCTCTAAGCCCACCAGTGAATAAAGTGTGACTCCAAACTCTCTGAGCATTGCTTGATTTATTCCGGTTCTCTGTAACAGAATCACTTCCTGAGCTTTAATTCTCTTCATGCATTCTGGTGATTCCATTTCTTTGTCAGTCATGGTAGAGGGTTTAGTCAGATAGCACAGTATGAGTTCCTTGCAGACATTCACTGAAACTCTGCTCAAGGTAGCCAGTGACTTCCAACTGAAAGATTTTCAAAGAGAGCCCTCAAAATGGTCATCGACTAACTCAATAATGACAGAGTAAACTTGCATGATAACATAGAGGTCCTTTTCATACAGCAGTAAATCTGTTCTGTACGGAAGTCCCACTTTGGGCATCCAGCCCTTGCTTTTGAAGTCATGGTATGCCATATCGGTAGTCCTGAATGTGGGCTGAACTACCGTGAAAACTTTCCAGAGTTTCACAATCGTTAAAGGCTCTTTTTCATAGTAAATACTTAGACATCCCAGAGCATAGACCAGGAAGAAGGCTTTCTCACGTGGGGCATCTTCCTTCTTACTCACATCACACACGACTTCCAACACCAGCAGGTACTCATCATCAGGTTCTCTCTCTCTGGCACAGAGGAGACCCACTCGTTGGCTGCTGTCTTGAGTACCACACTAGGAGAGAACATCGTTTTGGCTACAATGGACTTGGGACAGAGGTACAGTGACCTCTAATAAGTGTTTATCCAATCTGTTTGCAGTGAGTGGGTCATGCCCAGAGCCGTCCTGCAGGCAGTCTGATGACTTGCTGGGATCCTCCGTATCATCTGACTTTCCCAAGTCCTCGTTCATCACAGAAAGTTTCTATCTGCTGTGGCTTCTATTTTGGAAACCATTTCAGAGTTCAGCTCATCATGCAATGGAACATCTTCATTCTGTTCTATGCAAGGATGCTCAAGTGGTTTTGTGTAATCTTCAAGGATTCTGTGTACTCTCATCCTTCCCCTGTCTTCGCATGAGCTTTGTGGCCCATTCTACACTACGATGATGTGATTATAGGCATATTTGTCTTCATATCTTTCCATTTAGCAACCAGCTTGGGACCTGAAATGGTGAAGTTTGGACAGCTTCTAGACAGGATTCCTTTTCCAAAATAACCTTTCCCATACAGCTGCTCAATATCTTCTGCATTCCTCACAATTACATTGTTGTTTATCATTTCAGCACAGAATATTCTGAAGTCTTTATGACCAAAAGGGATCGGAAATGGAGACTCATAATGCTCGTACATTCTTCTTTTCCTCTTTGGGGCATGGAAAAAGGCTTCCGCCATTTTTCAAGTGTAACTGGAATCAAACCATGACCTGGTTCATAGGTTGATGTTCAATCACTGAGCCACACCAGCTGAGCAATCATTTCCCAATTTTTAAGGTAAATTGATAATAAAAATGACAGCAGCAATTCCCAATTAAGGGTCCATTATGTACCTCCATTTGGCTAAGGTTAGGAATTGTAAAGCCAGAGTGCCAGGAATGGAATCAACATCACTACTTCCGCCAAAACCGGTTTGGCTCAGTGGATAGAGCGTCGGCCTGTGGACTGAAGGGTCCCGGGTTCGATTCCGGTCAAGGGCATGTACCTTGGTTGTGGGCACATCCCCAGTGGGGGGTGTGCAGGAGGCAGCTGATCGATGTTTCTCTCTCATCGATGTTTCTAACTCTCTATCCCTCTCCCTTCCTCTCTGTAAAAAATATCAATAAAATATATTTTTAAAAAAAAATCACTACTTCCTAGTCTTGGGACTGTGGGCAAAGGTTACTTAATCTCTCTGTGCCTTGGTTTCCTCATCTTCATCCACCCCACATGCTCACCATTACCCCGACAATGCCCACCGAGTTCATTCTTATAGTTACTATTCAAAATGACCTCTACCCAATAATGTGATCCAGGTCCCACTGTTGGAGAGGAGACCTTTAATAATTTTTAAATCCTCTAAAAGTATTATGGAGCTTTTTAGGAGGTCTTAGAAAGTTTTCCTTCTTGTGACCCCTGCATAGAAAGACACCAAGCCTTACAATTGCCATGTAAGCACTGATGACTGTTTATATAAAGAAAACCACTCTGTCCAGTGTCTGGAGCCAGAAATACATGAAGACCTTAAGTAAACTGACCTCAAGTAGGGTTACATTTCCTATAAAAACAGTTTGGGGGCTTGGTAAATATTAGATAATAAAGCTTTTGAAGCAAGTTAAATCCTTTTAAGTTGTGAATAAATTAATTTTATCTAATCTGTGGGCTAAATTTATAAACCATGTTGGCAATGAAACAAAGGGGAGTTCTTGGAATAATAGCACTAGGAGACAAGTGTAGGATTAGAATGAGCCAATACCAGTTTGCCAACAGGGAATTAGCTCAGAAGAAATGCAATTTCCTAGGACTTGTAGAAAACCTTTACCATCAGCAATCAAACATCTACTGTGGGAGGAACTTGGTATTTCATATAATTGTGAGAGCTGCTGTGGAAGCAGAGTAAATTTATGGAGTTTTCCTTTAGGATGGAAAAAATATAAAATGCAGATTTTAAAAAGTAATACAGGCAAACTATAGCTTGGAATCTTAGAGTTGAAAGTTTCAATTAATTTAGAAAATAATGTTTAATTGGACATAAAACGGAACTGTTTAGATCTACACCCACCACTAATAAGCTGTATAACTGCAGAAAAGTCTACTGACTGTTCTGTCCCTGCATTTGTAGGCGGGTGCTTTACATATAAAGCAATAATCATATTGCTGCACTTCTTTCTTGTTCTCTGATTTAGTGGAATGCTAAAGGATCCAATAAGAAACTTCAGTATTTCAAACTGCCTCTAACTTTGTATATATAAACCAGATAAGCCATGGTTGAGATAATATAATAGAGACAATATTCTATCACCATACTTTTTCAGTCTCACCCCTGAGATTGCATATAATCTAAACTAGAATGTAATTAAAAAATAACAGAGTTGATACTCAGTGTTCAGCTGCCAACATGGGCTGCATATTGGTTGACAAGGTCATCTTATTTCCATTTTGAATGAGAAAATTTGACAGAATCACAAATCTATTAGAAGGTCAAGGAAAGGCTGAGTACATTATCACTCTAAATATGGCTTAAACTATGGCCACAATGATGCTATTTCTAATATAATGTTAATGTATACCCTAAAACATTTCTGAAAAGATCTATTCCAAACAATTTCCTTTGGGAACAGAGAATATGGGTGATTTTCACATATTTTAACTATTTGAATTTTAAAAATTAGTAGGTAATATTTCTAGAGTTCCACATAAATAGCATAAAGATACATATTTAAGAAGTGAGTTGTGGCCCTTATATGTAGCCATAACTTATCAGTATTTTTAATGAATATGCTTGATCTGACCAAGAGATTATCAACTGATGTTTGTTGGCATCAATTCAATGCCAACAGGAATCCCCAATTTGGGGCACAGTAAACGGGGAGACACTGTTCAGTGCAAAAAGCTCAACTGTGATCCAGTACAGCACACCTGTGCTACAGCACACCTGTGGAACAGCACACCTGTGGAACAGCACAGCTGTGGAACAGCACACCTGTGGAACAGCACAGCTGTGGAACAGCACACCCGTGCTACAGCACACCTGTGGAACAGCACAGCTGTGGAACAGCACACCTGTGCTACAGC
This sequence comes from Plecotus auritus, assembly GCF_963455305.1. Lineage (NCBI taxonomy): Eukaryota > Metazoa > Chordata > Mammalia > Chiroptera > Vespertilionidae > Plecotus > Plecotus auritus. The sequence goes on from NC_137776.1 coordinate 52,738,790, forward strand.
ACACCTGTGGAACAGCACACCTGTGGAACAGCACAGCTGTGGAACAGCACACCCGTGCTACAGCACACCTGTGGAACAGCACAGCTGTGGAACAGCACACCTGTGCTACAGCACACCTGTGGAACAGCACACCTGTGGAACAGCTAAATAGTGTTATAGCTCAATTATGAAACTAAAACAGCATGGCTGTGAGGTGGCTATTGGGCAAAGTAACTTGGCCTGATGTTGTAGCTCTGCTCTAGTCTCCTCTGCCTCAATGGCCCTTCTTTGCACCAGGACATCTTTGGTGTTTCAGCTCCTGTCAGGGAAACACAGTTATCGGTAGAAAGAGAAAGTGTGCTCCACTTAGACAGAAAACTAGCTTATATAGAGAGGAGTTTCCACTCCTGGTCCTTCATTGGTCAAATTCATGCAAACAAGGACTCCAAATCCTCATAGTTTGATTGGTCCAAAAAGCACTGTCCTGACCAATCACCTCTGATTGCTCAGTGAATATGCAAATGAGCATATAGCTGTGCTGCACTAATTAAACAGGGAAGGTCTCAGCCCTATTGGTTCAAATACGATCCCAGGAACTCTTTTATAAGGATCAGCTCAGAAAGCAGGAGCACAAGGCAGGAGGTTTGCAGCTCAGTGCACCACTTCCCTGAAATACAGAGTATAAGAGGCCCCGGTTGAGAAATGACAACTATACTTTGTTTATAGATTTGATCCCTGTTAGCCAGGAGGAGTCCTTACCAGGCACACTCATTCTTGGGGTCTATGAGATGCAAACAATAAAAAAGATGGGGCCTCTATTTTACTCGCACCTCATATTCTTGGTTACTTTTTAGAACAATTGCTAAGTATAGAGTGCTTGTTTAAGCTGGCCTTTTCTGATATAAGTTCCCATCCCTTTAACATTAAGAGGAAAATATTTTAGGGAAACTGTGAGTCCATAAAGCAACTAACTTTCAAGGTCAAGACCATGTTGACAATACTCTCAGATGCTGTGTATCCCACCTCCACAGATTGATTTATTGTAGGACCTCATGAAATGTTTCTTTTACAAACTAGTAAACCCCACAGTTTCAAGAAGTAGCATTCTCCATAACCACAATGCACTGGTAGGCTATGCCTACCTATGACATATATTTTTTCAAACCTTCCTTTTTTTAGAATAAGTCAGTAAACCTGATCTGACCCCATAAATGTGGATTCTAATACTAAAAGGAATGAGTCCACAATTGTCCTTTGGGCAATATGGGGGAAGGACAATGCTCCTGCTTCAGTGACCTATCTGCAACAGAAAAATTGAGGGTGAAAGGCACTATGGGATGAAAGAAAATTTGGAGTAGATTCATCTTGGTTTATTCATTTTCTAAATACTTTGTGCCCCAAACAATGCTTTGGGAAAGTTGGCTGCTAACAGACTGTGTTTAAAAGCATGTAGGTACCTTAACAGAAAATAATGGAAAACAAAAGTGTAGTGAAAAGAAGACTTACACACCTGCACAAGTCCCCAAGCTTCGTTAGCATCATTTATCAAAATGAAACAGGCAGCTTCAGTTCTCTAAGAAAAACTGAGTGCAGCCTAGGTACTTTATTCTATTTCTGTCCCCCGGTTCAAAAATATTAAGCTATTTGCAAATACCATTTCTTTTTGTTGATATAAAACTGCACAAATATGCATCCCTAGGAAGAGGAAATATTTCAGTATGGTGAGTGACAAACATTCCCTGAGTTAGTATGACAGCTAACACAAAGTAACAGCCGGCCCCACGAAGAACTGCGAAAATGACAAGTTGACTATAAGAAGCAACCAAGGGTGTCTATTTCCTATTTCTACTCCATTCCCTTACATGGTCCAATGTAAAGGGCCAATTACTCAAGTGCTTTGTGTGGGCTACATAGCTGCCCAAATTGGATGGTTCAGTTATCTGAGGGATTCTGAGTTCACAGTTGGCTAGGATTAGATAAAGAAAGGAAATGTGAAGTCATCAGATCTTAAAACAAACAAATGACAGTTCCTTACAGAAGCATTATAATGCCTCTAACTAATTAACTTCTGATATCTCTACTTAGTGGGCTACTGAGTTACAAAACAAAACAGAATTTGCAATTTTTATCCCTAATATAAATGATGCGATGTTAACAGAATGATTCCTCACAGAGCATTCGAGTAAATTTCCCTCTCTAATTCAACAGGTTTCAAATGACAGGGCTTGCATTGTATTCCTAGGACATGATTCCACCAACACAGAGATCTCATTACAACATCACAAAATGTTTTCTGATATCCAATTCCTCTTTTTTTTTTTTTTTAAACGGTCCCCGGACTACTTTAAATATACCTGCTCTCCCACTGGAGTTCAGGTTTCCCTGAAGCCAGGGTAATTCTAAGAGTTACCTGATGCTCTCTCTATGCCTTCTCCTCCCCCCTGACCTTACCCCTCCCTCTACTCCGCTCAGGTGCACTGACCAAGTCAGACAGACCTTTGTTTTCCTGGGTTCCTTTCTTGTTTTACTGTTCCTAATTGCCCCTTCTCCAAGCCTCTTTTCTCACTCCTTTTTGACATCAACATTAGGTTATCTTTCACCTCCTCTCCCCCACTGCTTTTCAAGAGAGATGTGCTTTTCATGAGTTACTAACTACATACATGCTCTACCATCTGTGAGGAATGATGTATAAAATTTTCACTGCAGTGTTGACCATCCCAAACTGTAGTTTTAAATTTTAATCTGTTGATCTTTCCATTTAAAAAGTCTCTAAGAATATCAAGTTCGATCATAATATTTCAGCTTCAAAATATGTAAGGTTAGACATGAGAGATAAAAAGAAAATAGAAAAATACCAGAGTTTTCTATCTAGTTAGTTTTTGCAAGAATATTTCTTGTTTCTTTGTTGGAAAATCAAAAGTACATCTTATGTATCATCTTAAAAAAAATTTTTTTAACAGAATTGTTTTTGTAGAACTCTAAGTCATTCTTTCTTATCTTTGATAGAATAGATCTATTTGGACCTTCTATTTATGGAACTATAGAATGGATTCTCCTTGACACCTTTCTACTTTATATGCTCCCTATTTCTTCCAACGTATAATGATTTTCCCCCCTAACAAACAACTTCATAAATGTGGATAGGTTCCTAGATTGGCTTCGAGAATGCTAAATTTACCAGTGATTCGATGACTTAACAGGATTACTAATTGTATTTCAACTCTTTACTGTGGTTAGAACTCATAAATTGAAGGCCTAGACAGATCCCAGCTGTTCTTTTGGCACATGTAGATTTAGCAATAATTTCCATTATTTCTCAGATCTTAGCAGGATTTAAAATTAATTATACATATCTTCTTATAGTCACAAAAGCTATAGCTGTCCAGCCTTCCAACCAGGCCTATGTCACTCCTGGCCACATAGGTCCGAGGGCTTCCCTCATGCTTTTAGCATACTGATAAATCACAGGATCTGTCTACTTGCCAACATTTTTCATTGACATTATCTTCATCCTTACCACTGGTTTAGACAGATGCTATTGAATTTCTACTCTCCACCTTTTAATACTTTTTCCATCCATTTCCTTACAGCAACCAGAAGGATATCAATGAAACATACATTCCTTCTCTCTCAAAACATCAAATAGTTTTTACTTTCGGTGAGGACAACATGTAACATCATTTAACTGTGATCTATAAAGCCCTTCAGAACCGACCTGCCTCACCATCCTCACCTTGTATTACTCTCTCTTCTTCCCAGAACTGAAGCCTTGCTTCATTTCCCTTCTTTCTGACAACCTTGCAAGCCTTTTCTTGAATCAGGGGCTTTTGAACCTGTTATTCTCTTTACCTGGGAGGCGCTTCTCCCCACTCATTGCCTGGATAATTCCATCTCCACAACAATTCCTCAAAGAAATTCTCCCTGATACCTTAATCGAAATTCCCTCCCCCTATTATAGTAACTCAGATCACACAGTTATTTTCTTTCCAATTACATACAATAATTGATCATTATTTACATAATTCTAGTAGTTTATTTCTGTAAACTCATATGTGTTTTTATTCCTCTCTGTATTTTAGGCATCTGTGCACAGAAAGGTATGATATATATTATCAAAATTAGTAAATGATGATCAAATTAATAGATAGATGAAATAGCTATGCTTCACTAGCCCTTAAAGAGAGTGTTTATTTTGGTGCTATTTATCACGCTCTGTGTTTGGCAATTCTGTCTGGTCCTCATCCAAAAGAGTGACTTTCATCTTTAAATAACATGTACCTATTCACTTCCTATTTCTCACCTTGGTTTGTGTCTTGAACCCAGTTCCAAAGGACATCCCTTCTTAGCTTAATACTTCGGACTTTCAAACCTATTTGAGTCAAAGCTGTCACATTAACCACGCTTTTAAGTTCATGGCCTATTGAATTTTTTCACAATGGCCTTTACCTTTGTCTAACCAATATCCAGAGCCAGACATTCCTACTCAATACCAACTTTTGTTACCAGGCTATATTTTGAGTATATGGTATCATACTAATGACCAAGGTCTTCCCCTCCCCCTCAACTATTCCTTATATCTTTCAATCCTTTTATGTATGCCTTAATAATGTAGCAGTAAAACAATAACAACAACAATAAAAAACATTTTAGCCCAGCTGGCATGGCTTAGTGGTTGAGTGTGGACCTATGAACCAGAAAGTTACGTTTCAATTCCCCATCTGGGCACATGCCCAGGATGCTGGCTTGATCCCCTGTGTGGGGCCTGGAGGAGGCAGCCGATCAATGATTCTCTCTCATCATTGATCTTTCTATCTCTCTCTCCCTCTCCCTTTCTCTCTGAAATTAATGAAAATATATTTTAAAAAATTTTTGAACATTTTGTGTGTGTAATGTCATGATGTTTTTAAAGATAAATAAGCATCCTACTCAGGCTTTCCACCTCTAAAAAGTATGGCAGCTATGCCCTTCTGAAGCGATGATTACTCCATCATATTTAAAACAGTTTCCTTCAGTGATTCAATTAGAATATCCAAATAGCCTACTGGAACTTCTACACAGAACACTAACATTAAGAAGAAGAACAAAATGTGAAAAACTACAATTTACCCAGTCTTCATGACAAAAATTAGCAATGATTAAATCTAGCAAATAAGATAGGCTATGCAATCTTAACATAATGCAAATTGATTACCCCTCCCCCCTGAAGAGAGATTTTATTTTTAAATTCAATGACATACATAATACCATGAATAGGCCATATAATCCAGATTTGAGTTAGCCACAAAACCAGAAAAAGCATCCATCTTGCTTAAAAATCACCGAGTCCTTTATTTTGAATTGACTTCAAGGCAGGAAATGTTATATTTTAATTTAAATGAATACTGAGAACCATCTGTTATAGAGGATCAAGGTGACTCACTTGTCCAGATACCTGATACATCAAGAGAGAAATACAGTTTGGAAATATAGATTCATTGACAATAATCCCACCTGTGTTAAATATTTTCTTAATTGTATATTATATTGTATTCTACATCTCTTTCATTAAATTATTTCTTTCTTTAGATGCTTACCCAGATAACCTTTTATAGCTTTCTTTGGTGTCTGTGTATTTTCTCAAGAAGCTATTATCTCATGAAAAGTTCATTCTTCCTATTTCCTTATATTGCTTATTCCTTATATTGCTTATTATACATAAGATATATAACATATACACATAACATTAAAATATAATTTACCAAAAATTTTTTTTGGAATAATTTCCATCTTTTACTCTTCCTTCTGTTGCTTTCTATTTTGTTTTAAAAACTACGTTAATATCTTCATGCACATATATTCCTTTCATAAAGTTTAAAAATCAGAACTAGCTTTAAAATCTAGAATTACAGTAGACACTTAAAATAAGTGACTTTAACTATGTTTATAACAACTAACTCCTGAATCTGAAGATGATATACATGAACAGGTCAATTGCTTGAAGCATGCATTTGAATTGGATATACTGAGGCCAGGGAGCAAAAGGTCTCAGCTGGTAACTGACACTAGCAGCCTCATAGCATATCCATTTCAACAGGACTTTGTTGCTTTATATTGGATGTTGCATACCCAGTGAACCCTTTTGAAGTATTAGGTCTGTGTCTCCCCATGAGATAGTCCCTATGATAAATTGGCTAGGAGGGCTACTGTGGAAATAAAGAAAAAGCAAGGAGCCCTAAAGTAGTATTTGCTCTGAATCAGAAAATAAAAATTAGAAGGAAGTTATGATTATAATATTAAAGTTGTGGTTTTAAATGTATTCAATCCATTTAATTTTTCTTGCACATTAACTCCATGCCAGGTACTGTTAAAATAAAAGATTGAATGCTGACCAGAATGGATGTGTAGGCCAACCACAGGAAGCAGCGAGTCTACCAGTAGCAATGAATTGTTTGATTAATCTGTTCTGTATTTTTGTATGTATGTGTATGTGTGTGTGTGTGTGTGTGTGTGTGTGTGTTTGTATGTGTATGGGCATTTCCTTACTTCTATCAACCTAACATCTATATAATTTTTACTACATGGCATACATTTTCTAAAACTTGAAAATCTTAACTCATTTAACCATTCTTCAACCTCCTAAGGTAAGGTGTTTCATCATATTCATTTTACAGATGAGGACAGTGATCAGTGTGTTGAGCAAATTTCTCAAGATCACGCAACTAATACGGGGCAGAGCTGGGCTATGAACTTCAATAGCCTGGCTTTAACCATTAAATCTTTTCTCTAAGAAAAAATGGGAGAAGAGAGTGAACTATTTCAGCAATGGCTCCAGATAGGGAGAGCAAAAGGTTTAGTCAAATTGGGAAAGATAATTAACTTTTTTTCATGAAGAACTATAAAACGAAAAGGTGATTCAATTCAATATTGCTTCACACAATTATTTTTCCACTAAGAAATACAAGAAAAGGTGGTTGTTTTAAAACTGATTACCTTTATGGTAAGTAAAGTTTCCTCTGAAAATGTTAAGAACAAGTTTTCTTTCATAAGATGAAGTTTCAGACTGGATCACTTTTGCTGACCATGTTATTGTAGAAACTTTTCCTCTCAAAGTAAACAAGAATATGGAGGAGAGCATGTGATGATTCTTAATGGCAGATAAAACAGGCTTATAATGGAAGAAAATGCCTTCATAAATATAACTTCCCAAGGAGGAGTCAACATGAAAGATTAGTGAGCAGGAGCTGATAAGACTGTTCTACAGTCAATAAGTAAGCCAGGCTGGCTCTATTTTATAAACCCTAGAGCAGGAAGAAGGAAGAATCTGAGTGTCTGGCGTATATGTTAGCATTCAGTACAAAGTGTGAGTCATGGTTTCTAGGGAGCGGTTATAGGGGTAAGCCTCGGACTGACCTGCTGGCAAAGTCGCAAACAAGTCCCAGCTTGGAGGGCACAGCCCTCTAAGCATAATTAAGCTTGATCTTGTGACTGCTCCCTAGATCTTTCCTGGGTAGCTAATGGGCTGTGGGAGGTGCAGCAAGTGCTGCCAAAACAAGTGAAACTTACAAGAACATTGTAAATTACCTTGTTTACCCCTGACTATAAAATAAAGCATCAGCTTGCAGTCTGGATCTGTTCTGTGGCCTCAGCCAGGCACAGAAGATCCACCTAGACCAGCCGTGGGCAAACTACGACCCATGGGCTGGATCCGGCCCGTTCGGCTGTTCTATCCAGCCCGTGGAGCCGAAAGAGCGGAGGGTTCTCTTGCTCTTCCCTCCGCTCCTTTACTTTGAATTTATATTAGTTCACACAAACACTCCATCCATGCTTTTGTTCCGGCCCTCCGGTCCAGTTTAAGAACCCATTGTGGCCCTCGAGTCAAAAAGTTTGCCCACCCCTGACTAGACCCAGCTTATTCTCTTTGTCTGTCTTTTCTTCATACCTCGCCGGCCCTCCCTCAGGCTCGCCGAGGTGAGGAACCTTTTTTCTGCTACGGGCCATTTGGATATCTATAACATTATTCGAGGGCCATACAAAATTATCCACTTAAAAAATAGCCTGCCATATTTGATCAAACATTTAATTAACTCACCCCTAATGCCTTCACAGTGCCAGATCAAATGATTTTGCGGGTTTTATATAGCCCGCTGGCCAGATGTTCCCCACCCCTGCTTTATGGAGTTGAAGAACTTCTTTGAAAGAAGAAATATCTTCTTTTCCAAAAACTTGAATCATCATGAGTAACATCATAGACCTTGCATAAAGTCTGCTTTTTATGTATCTGAATATTTATTTTATAGTAGAGGCCTGGTGCATGAAAATTCATGCACTGGAGAGGGGGTCCTTCAGCCCAGCCTGACCCCTCTCACAGTCTGGGAGCCCTCAGGGGCAGGAGGCGACCCGGCGATTAGGGGAAGGTGCTGCTGCCATCACACCTCTGCTGCTGCCACTGCCGGCAGTGCAAGCCTCAGATGGCCCTGGTTAGCTGAGCCTTGGGTGGCCCTGGGTGGCTGGGCAGCTGCCATCTGAGGCTTGCCTGTGCCTCGGGCCCGCCCTGGGCAGCTGGGTGGCTGAAGGGACTGGGGAACTCCAGAGGCAGGCACACGGAGCAGCTAGACCAGCCTGGGGGCGGGCCCGGCCATGCTGTGCACCTGCTGGCCCCAGTGGGGCTGAGGGGACTGGGCGCCGCCATCTTGTGGCTAGGGCGCCGCCATCTTGATGGCATGGCAGTCAATTAGCATATTCTCTCCTTATTGGCTGTGGGTGCCACCATCTTTGTGAAGGTGTGATAGTCAATTAGCATATTCCCTCTTTATTAGATAGGATACCTTCCTCAAATATTGTTGTAGTCCTCATCTTTTCAGTAATGGTGTTATAAACTACTTCATAGTATATGAGATTTATTGTATGTTTACCACCACCAGAAAAATCAGGATATAGACTTCAACACTGATTTCAGCTCATGCTGAAGAGCATAAAACCTTGATGACTGTATGAGCACAAATATGAGGATAAAAAAGCGGGGGGGAGTCAGAAGTGGAAAATACTTCCATAAGAGCACTAAAGAAAGAGAAAGTACATATCTTCTTCAACTGACTTATTTCCACAGCAAACAAAGTGAAGCTTATCATGTTTCATAGACAACAGGTGGCAAACACAGCTAAATTGATATGGAAAGGTTGATTGAAGAGATTTGCAAAAATAACAGAACTCTTAATTATTGATTTATATTTGTCTCTCTGACAGGATCAGCCAGAATAACAGAAGCTATTCAACATCTTTTCAGAAGAAAATGTTACTAAAAATTTTAATTGAAGTATAACATGCATCTATAAAATACACATATAATTGTACAGCTCAATGAATTTTCTTAGTGTAAGCACAACCATGTCCCAGGACCCAGATTTAAAAATAGAAGGTTATCAACCCAAGTGGGTGTGGTTCAGTGGTTGATCATGGACCTATGAACCAGGAGGTCAAGTTTTGATTCCTGTCAGGGTATGTGCCTGGTCGGCAGGCTCAATCCCCATGAGGGGGCGTGCAGGAGGCAGCCAATCAATTATTCTCTCTCATCACTGATGTTTTTATCTCTCTCTCTCGCTCTCTCTCTTCCTTCCTCACTGAAACCAATTTTTTAAAAAATGTATTCTTATCTTTGACCCAGCAATACCAAGCCTATTTATAACACAAGAGAAATCAAAACATATGTCTACAAAATGCACAAAAATGTTCTCTGCAGTTTTACTCAGAAGAACAAACACTGAAAACAACCAAAATATTCACCAGTTGGAGAATAATTAAACAAATGGAGGAATATCTACTCAGCAAAAATAAATAAATAAATAAATAAATAAATAAATAAATAAATAAATAAATAATAGTGAACTACTGACATTTTACAATATGGATAAATCTCCAAAAACCCATTATGCTAAATATAAAAAGCATGACGCAAAAGACTAGTGTGTAATTCTATTTATATCAAACTCTAGGAAAGGCAAAACTAATATATAGTCACAGAAAGCAGAGCTGTGTTTGCCTAAGGCCAAAGCAGAGGGTGGGGATGGAGAAGGGGCATTTTGGGGGTGATGGAGTGGTGCACATGTTAATTTTGACTATGATTACAAAGTCATATGCATTTATCTAAACTCATTAAATTGTGCACTTAAATGTATATTTTATTGTATACAAAGTGAAACTCAATATAGTTAATTTTTAAAAAGTGGATCTTGACCACAAGCAATATTGGAGCTGGTGTGATTCAACATGATGATGGACAGGCATTCAGGAAGTCCATAAACATGGTGCTAGTAGGAGCATTACGGGAATAAGAAGCAAATCTATATCCAGAACAAGCATCTAGTAGATTGGGGAAAGAAGGGTAAGTAGAAAGATTCAGAAATACACATGACCTGTAAGAACTGAATTCATTCTGTTGCTTAAGAGCGAGCCTGTCATTGACAAATGTACCCTTGTTAAACATCTGAATTTGGTAAGGTTTTCACTGAGGTCCATAAAAATCATAGCAGGAATTTTATCAGTTGTTGTAAACTGATTTCATCCTACTGAAAAGAACATGTCCTCACTGTTCTGTATTCATACATCCACCACTCATTGTCATACATTGAGTATATCTTACTGCCCAAAGAGTGTAGCTTCATTTGTTATCATCACCACTTTAATTTGACAGATTCAGTTAAGCTCAGAGTTAATGTTAATAAAGAAAAAAATGATTGTCACATAGTGTGAAACTTTAGTAAAAATTATTTTAATAGCTTCATAAATGCATTTATTACTATGCATAAAAATAGAAGACAGAAAAAGTCACTTAAAATTGTCAAGCATATTTTACTGAATGTTATGGAAAAAATATGTTAAAATTTCAATGATTTGGGAATTCATGAAGACCACAGCATGTTTTGAATATAATGGGTGATCTGTTATACTTTGGCGTTGAGTCTTATTGCAGTGAAAAAATTTAGTGAAACATTGCTTTTTGCTCCCATAACTTGAGGTTGAATACATGTAAATGGATTCTGTATTCAGTCCCTTTTAATTCTCACTGACATACCTGTAAACTATATATTGTTTTCTTCATTTCTTCATTATACAAAGTTACTTTCTTCTAAAGCATCACATGAAGTTTTACTACTTTGTGAATCATATTTTACACTGTTTATTTTTATGTTGGAATATTGTATCCTATAAAATTATAATAACAAGAGAGCGTCAAAAGGAATTAAAAGGCATGCTTATATATGATGTGCCCAAATTACATTAGCAGATTCAGATCAGAAGGTAATTTTCCTCAGACTATTAATAATATCTATCAAGCAATCCTACATAATAAAAGCCAAATATACTAAGTGTCTGGTCGTCCGGTGACTGGTCAACTGTTCAACCAATCAAAGCGTAATATGCTAATGATATGTTAATGCTGCTCAACTGCTCTCTATGATGTGCACTGACCACAAGGGGGCAGACAGTCAACCGGTAGACCAATCTCTATGATGTGCACTGACCACCAGGGAACAGATGCTCCGACCAGTAGGTTAGCTTGTTGCTGGGGTCTGGCCGATCAGGACTAGCCAACCTCCCACATCCCTCCCCAACCAGCCAGCCCAAATTGGCCCCCGATCAAGACTGGGCAAGACAGGGCTGGACATGCCCTCCCACGGTCCCTCCCCGGCCCCGATCATGCACGATGGGGTGCCCTGGCCTGGCCTGTGCCCTCTTGCAATCCGGGACACCTCGGGGGATGTCCGAGAGCCAGTTTCGGCCCCATCCCGCAGGCCATTCCCCTTGGGAGGGCGCCAGATGCAGGGCTCACGGCTGATGAGCACTGCTGGGGCGGCATGAACCTCTCCTGATCTGGACTGATTGGGTGCGAGCCTGTGGCAGGCGCAGTGAGGCCAGGATGTGCGGGAGCGGCGGGTAGAAGCTGCAGGCAGCGTTGGACTGCAGGTTTTGTCTGGATCCCCACAGGCCACCCAGAGGGAACCTACCTGTGCACAAATTTGTGCACCAGGCCTCTAGTTTAGAATATAAAATATTAGAGTTTTGGATTATTTCATAAGTGAACTATTCTATTCTCTCATAAAATAGAGGACCAGATGAATTAAATAATCTATAAAAGTTTGTTCTAGACCAGGACTGAAAACTTGAATTAATCCAATGCCAATTTTTCCCTCACAATTTACATTTAAGTATATTAGAAGTGAGTAAATATAAAATAAATACATAAAATCTTCCCAACACATATTATTCTGAATATAAACGTTTTTCTTCCATGCATCTTCTGCAATGCCTAAGTGATTTTTTTCTTTTTTTCCTTTTACTTATCCTTAGCCTCACATTTATCTCTTTTTATTGTAGACTACTCTAAGAAACCTTTTTTTAAATAAGACTTTTTTTAAGATCAGTTTTACATTTGCAAAAAAAAAAAAAAAAAATTGAGAAGATCCCTGGCGCCTAGTTTTCCTATTATAGATATGTTACATTAGTATGCTACATTTCTTATAATTAATGAACCAATATTGATACATTTTTAACAAAAGTCCATAGTTTATTCAGATTTTCTTAGTTTTTTACCAATCTCCTTTTTCTAGTCCAGGGTTCCATCCAGGACACCACATTAAATCCATGTCCCTTGGGTTCTTATTGGCTGTGACAGTTTCTCACACTATATTGTTTTTTATGACCTTGACATTTTTTAGGCATACTGGTCAGGTATTTTAGAGTGTCCCTCAATTGGGATTCATCTAATGATTTTCCCAATATTATACTGGAGTTATGGGTTTGGAGGTGAGAGATCAGAAAGGTAAAATGACATTTTCATCACATTTTATCAAGAGTACCTGCTATCAGTACGATTTATAATTATTTGTGTTGACCCTTACTTGGCTAAGGTAGTGCTTCTCCTTATTCCCCACTTGTAAAGTTATTAATTACCTTCCCCCTTTCTATTACTATCCTTTTTGGAAGGAAGTCACATGCCCAGTCCATACTTACGAAGTAGAGTTTTGCTCCCCTTCTTTTTAGGGCAAATTCTACATAAATTTGTTGAAATTCTTCTTCACGAATAACTTGTCTCTTCTTTTCCATTTGTTAATTTATTCAATAATTTATTAAGTATGGACTCATGGACATTCATTCTACACCTTGAACTATAATTCAACATTATTTTGTTGCTCACACTGATTCAGATCTGGCCATTGAAAACATTTTCATTTGGCTCTTGTGCCTCTCTGACGTACTCCCAGAATTGAGTTTTGTTTTTGTTTTTGCTTTGGCACATCCTCACTTCTTTGTTGATTTGTAAGATGCTACAAGTTCATTGTATAATTTTCCTTTCCCATTCCTGGAGTCAGCCTGTTCTCCAAGAAGCTCTGGTCCCTTTTCTGGGAGAATGGTATTAGAAACCAAGATCTGGGGGCCAGTTGATCCCAGAGGCCTACTTGAAATTAGGCGTTTAGTGTATTTTGTTCTGCCACAAAGATATTTGTAAAACAGCACAAGTGTATTATCAATAACAATCATTAGTGATTTTATCCCAATGGAATAATTTCTCTTGTATTTTCTGAGTTGAGAGATGATACCTGCGACCATGTTTTGTATGGAAGCTGGGTCTTACATGTATCAAAGTAATGTTGTGCCCTGGCCTGGTGACTGGGTTGGTTAGAGAGCTGTCTAATACACTAAAAGGTTTCGTGTTTGACCCCAGACCAGGTGTGTTCAGGAGGCAACTAATAGATGTTTCTCTCTCACATTTATGTTCTATCTCTCTCTCTCCCTCCCCCCTACCTCTCTCTCTAAAAAAAAAAAAATAATAATAATAATAAAATAAATAAATAAATAAATAAATAGTGATTCCCCAGTGATCAGTGACTTACTCTATTTGCTTTGTCTTGATAATAAACCTTTGTTAACTTGAGTCACTCAAACTCTCCCTTCACTACTAGGCCCCAGAGAGTTCATAAATAGAATGTGTGGAAATGTCAAAGAGCCTCTTACCTGAGCTCAGGCCCTTGGGCATTTTATTCAATTGAAGCAAATCACCAATTTTTAAATCTTATTTCTTCTTCTAGATATTACAGAATATCTGAAAAATGAATTTTTGTATTTTGTAAAGTTGTCCCTCCTCAGAAAGATTTTAAGAAAGAGAAATAGTTTTCTAGGAGAAGAGAGAGAAGCTGGAAAAATATCTCACTAAGCCAAATCTAAGTGTGTGTATGTGTGTGTATGGGGGGGGGGAGCCACTTTATCTTCATTTTATGCAGAGTCAGTGTTCTATTTAACTGCCAAAATTAGAACAGTAGAACTTTCTGTTCTCAGACGTAGAACTTTCTTTTCTCAGACGTGAGCTACAGAAATTTCCTCTGTAGTGACAGATTATAGATTTTCTCCAAAGAGATTTCCTACTTGGAGAACAGAAATAATGAAAACAATTTCTAAAGAGGACTTACCACTGACTTTAACAACACTGGAGCAACAAATATTTTCAACTTTACTATAAAAAAGGTGAATAGTATTCAATGTTATTCTTTCTTCATATTTATATAAAATTATTCATGTTGCCCTAGCCGGTTTGGCTCAGTGGATAGAGCATCGGCCTGCGGACTGAAGGGTCCCAGGTTCGATTCCGGTCAAGGGCATGTACCTGGGTTGCGGGCACATCCCCAGTGGGGGGTGTGCAGGAGGCAGCTGATCGATGTCTCTCTCTCATCGATGTTTCTAACTCTATCCCTCTCCCTTCCTCTCTGTGAAAAATCAATAAAATATATTTTTAAAAAATTATTCATGTTTATAATAAATTCAGTATATGAATCTGGCCTTTTATGCCCCTTTTACATGCTAAATCTATTCATTAAAACTTAAATCAAATGAGAAGGATGAGCTACAAAAAAGTTTCAACAGAGATGTATCAATTTTCTTCTTTTGAGCTAAAAACTTACAAGAAGGACACTAAAATAAAGTTTTATTTTTAATTTAAGTAATTTATAATTAATATTTTATTTTCAGGTATTTTCCAAATGCCACTTTAAATGTTGTAAGTTACTTAATTCTAGCAGAAGACTGATTTCATTTTCAAGGAATTTCATTTCTAAATAGAAATAAAATCCATGGTATTAGTGTTAACTTAATTCTGTTTATATATGTATGTGGATAAGTATATATGTATGTATATGTCTGTCTATATATCTATCCGTTTACCATCTATCAATTAACTACTACATTTTTATTGAAAAAATATAGATGAACATGCATTTCAAATTGAATTATTTTTTAAACCATGCCCCCAAATACAATTGACTAGATTACATTATGTTTTACTAATTCTGATTGAATTTTGAAATATAATGTGGCCCAGTTCTGACCTTGTTATTATTTACTTGGTTGTCCTTAGTAAGTAATTAAGTGTAATTTTATCTTAATAGCCTCAGTTCTGGTGTACTCGATCCTGTTATCAGAGAATTGGTCTAGGTGATTTTATGTTCCTTACAGCACGAGCATTCTATGATCAGGTTTGATTTTTTTATTTTATTCATTCTGACAACATAATCAATGAACAGAAAAAAATGACCCCTTAGTAATAATTCTTCCATGTCATTCCTCATTCATGCATTGTTTCAATTGCAGTTTTCTTCACAGATGGGCAGATATGCCCAAGTATAAGAACCAACTGAAAAATCATGCCATTCACATGAAAGGTTTAGGTCTTTCCCTCAGTGCATGCAAGTGTTTAGGAGACAGTTATCATCTTTGCCAGAAAAAAAGAAAAGATTGTATCCTTTGTCTCACTTTGTTCCATTTATTTATTCTGGGAATAGAGTTCCTTAATATTTTAATATTTTAGAAGCAATCAATAGCAGATGATATCTCTCAGCTATTTACTCAAGAGAGCCAACTTTATCTTCATTTTATGCAGAGTCAATGTTCTATTTAACTGTAAATTATTTATTATGTACCATTTGGGATACAGGGGAAGCCATGTTTTGAAAATGAAGGCTATGTAAAATAAATTAATTCTAAATTATTATTCATGTTACTTCGCACATAGGCCTGCATTTACTTTGAAGTACCACTGAGCAGCAAATAAGAACCAAGTGCTTTTTCTGGAATAAAACTTCTAAGCAGATGTTTGAACCTAAGAGACAGAATGTGACTATACCAGCCTCTGTGGCTGTGGACATTTCTACAATCCAAGAAGTAATTTGTGTCTGATCAGAGTATAACAGACCATTGAACATGTTTTTATTGTAATCATGAAAATCTACCATGATGCTTGGAGCAGAGTAAACACTCAATACATTTTTGTTGAGTAAATGAATGCACACAAAATAAATAAATGATTAAATAACTCTTATTTTCCCTCCTTGGTTAGAAATTGCTTTGCAATGTTACTGCTCTTGATAGATTAAAAAAGACATATTAATATCTATATGATATCCAAAGCTTCATTAATGTTATTACTATTTTATTTGGTAGTAGTCATGTTCTTAATTACATTGGCAAAATGCTTTGAACTTCCGCAAGGAAGCCATCATTTTAGCAAAATAGACTATTATGAATTTTATTAAAATTTCTCTGAAAACTTCTCTATAAAACTCCCTCTAGAATTTTCTGTCTATATTCTATAAACAAGGTTATATAAATAATGTATGCCAGAGGAAGTTATAATTAGAACTCTGTTTTTCCAAGTCACCTAATGGGTTGTGTAGTCTGCTGGCTGTTTGTTGCAAGGAGAAAGTTTTCTCTGCTGGATGTCAGAATTAAAAGTTTAAATTCTCCCAGTGATCTGTACATTTCTTTATTGAATGTGAGGGTTGGGGGTTGGCCTTTATTCTTGAATATCTATTGAAGTGACTAAATTATTTCCTTATGTGCAGCTTCTTATTGTTTTGTTGACACTGAATTAGAACCCATTTATGTTTCATGTGTTATTGTTAACATGAAACTACACTACTTGGAGACCTTACTTTGTTTTGCTCTCTTACAACTTAAATGCCCATCTACACTTCAAACCTAGAAGATCATAAATACAAAATTCTCCTGAGTTGCATTCAGCTAGGAAATATGCAGTTTATGAGGAGGATAACATTATTTAACAGTACTGTATTCCCATAGTTATGAGTCCCATGTGATTATAAATTTGATCCCTACACTATATTAGATGTATAATAATGAAAAACTTATCTCCCTTAGGAGTTTCAAAAAATTGCCCTGATTTATTGACAACCTCATGAAAAGAGGATTTATGTCCTGAACAGTTCGATGACTAAAACATTAATTTATATCTAAAACATGAATATTGTCTATGTTAAGAAATTATGAATATGTAATTGTCAATGAATACAGTCTGATTTGATTTAAGATGGAAAATGGAAGATTTCCAGGCTCTGAAATTCTCTGGTGAACCATTTAGAAACTGAAGTATAAAACCATTTTGGATATATAGGGGAAATGCACAGGAAGAGAACAGTAAAAAATAAAATTAAAATATAAGTGAAAAATATTCTTCAGTTACCATTGCACAAAATGTATATATTTTTAAAATTAAATTAAATTATCACAAATAATTTAAATAATGTACATTTAAATGTCATCTCTTATCATCATTCATATGTTTTTTTTTTCCCAGTGATGACTGATCAACTTCTCCTAAAGCAATATATGATACCTGATATCAATGTTCTCTTACAGAGAAAGAAAAATAAATATATTTATAGCTCCTATTAGTTATGGTGACAAATGGAGGTCAGAGAATAAGTGTCTATTCTACTTATTTTAAAGGGCAAAATGAATTAATTCTATTTACAGAAAAGGGAATGATGTTATGTCTACTTAGTTGAATATAGCCCCACAGACCACTGTTAATACATTACCCCTCAGACACTCTTTTTTAGTATTTTTGGATAATGGGTTACTTCTAATATAACACTTTAAATATAGCAGGCCCCAGGGGGAAGAAAAAAAAAACTTATGCCAAATTTGGGCTCAGGTGGCAAGATGTAAAGGAAGGGTTTTTGTAGTGGGTCAGGGAGACCAAACAACATTGTTTTGTCTATTTAGCTCAAACAATGTGACCATTATATAGATAGACAATCTAGATAATTCTGTTATTAGGTATTAATTAAAATGTAATCCCATGATCAGACTAATTAGTTCATTTGAAGAAATGGAATAAGACTTTGACAAAAAGCACTAACTCATTCAATAAATTTGCTTCATACTTAATCTATTAAGAAGCTTCTTTTTCAAAGCCCAGTGTAAGCAGAAGGAAGGAAATAATAAAGATCAGAGCACAGATAAACGACATAGAGACCAAAGAAACAATACAAAAGATCAACAAAACCAAGAGCTGGTTCTTTGAAAGGATAAACAAGATTGATGAACCTCTAGCCAGGCTCACCAAGAAGCAAAGGGAGAGGACCCAAATAAACAAGATCAGAAATGAAAGAGGTGAAATAACAACAGATCCCGCCGAAATACAAAGGATTGTTAAAAAATACTACGAACAACTCTATTCCAACAAACTGGACAACCTGGAGGAAATGGACATATTCCTAGAAAAATATAACCTTCCAAAACTCAATCAGGAAGAATCTAAACAGCTCAACATGCCAGTAACTATGGAAGAAATTGAAGCAGTCATCAAAGAGCTTCCGGCAAACAAAAGCCCGGGGCCAGACGGCTTCACAGGAGAGTTCTACCAAACATTCAAGGAAGAACTAAAACCTATCCTCCTCAGGCTATTCCAAAAAATTCAAGAGGAAGGAACACTTCCCAGCTCCTTCTATGAAGCCAGCATCACCCTAATACAAAAACCAGATAAAGACAACACAATGAAGGAGAATTACAGGCCAATATCCCTCATGAATGTAGATGCCAAAATCCTCAATAAAATTCTAGCAAATAGGATCCAGCAGTACATCAGAAAGATCATACACCATGACCAAGTAGGATTTATCCCAGGAATGCAAGGATGGTTCAATATCCGCAAATCAATAAATGTGATACATCACATAAACAAATTGAGAGATAAAAATCACATAGTCATATCAATTGATGCAGAAAAAGCATTTGACAAAATCCAACACCCTTTCTTGATAAAAACTCTCAACAAGGTGGGAATAGAAGGATCATACCTCAACATCATAAAAGCTATATATGATAAACCCACAGCTAACATCATACTCAATGGGCAAAAACTAAAACCATTTCCCCTAAGAACAGGAACAAGACAGGGATGCCCACTCTCACCACTCCTGTTTGACATAGTACTGGAAGTATTAGCCACTGCAATTAGACAAGAAGAAGAAATAAAAGGCATCCAAATTGGAAAAGAAGAAGTAAAGCTGTCCTTATTTGCAGATGACATGATATTGTACATAAAAAACCCGAAAGACTCCATCAAAAAACTAACAGACTTAATAAATGAATTCGGCAATGTAGCAGGATACAAAATTAACACCAAGAAATCTATGGCATTTCTATACACCAACAATGAACTTACAGAAAGAGAGACTAAAAAAGCAATCCCATTTTCCATCGCACCAAAAAAATTAAGATACTTAGGAATAAACCTAACCAAGGAGGTAAAAGACCTATATGCGGAAAACTACAGGACACTGAAAAAAGAGATAGAGGAAGATGTAAACAGATGGAAGAACATACCATGTTCATGGATTGGTAGAATCAACATCATTAAAATGTCCATACTACCCAAAGCAATCTATAGATTCAATGCACTCCCCATTAAAATACCAACGGCGTATTTCACAGACCTAGAAAGAACTCTCCAAAAATTCATCTGGAATAAAAAAAGACCCCGAATAGCCACAGCAATCCTGAGAAAGAAGAATAAAGTAGGAGGGATCTCAATACCAGATTTCAAGCTGTATTACAAAGCCACTGTCCTCAAAACAGCCTGGTACTGGCACAAGAACAGACATATAGATCAATGGAACAGAATAGAGAATCCAGATATCGACCCAAACCAATATGCGCATTTAATATTTGACAAAGGAGGCATGAGCATACAATGGAGTCAAGACAGTCTCTTTAATAAATGGTGTTGGGAAAATTGGACAGATACATGCAAAAAAATGAAACTAGATCACCAACTTACACCATACACAAAAATAAACTCAAAATGGGTACAGGACTTAAATATAAGACGGGAAACCATAAAAATACTAGAGGAATCCACAGGCAGCAAAATCTCAGACATATGCCAAAAGAACTTTTTCACTGATACTGCCCCTAGGGTAATGGAAGCCAAACAGAAAATAAACAAATGGGACTACATCAAAATAAAAAGCTTTTGCACAGCAAAAGAAACCATCAACAAAACAACAAGAAACCCCACTGTATGGGAGAACATATTTGCAAATGGTATCACTGATAAAGGTTTAATTTCCAACATCTACAGGCAGCTTATACAACTTAATAAAAGGAAGATAAATGATCCAATAAAAAAATGGGCAACGGACCTAAATAGAAGCTTTTCGAAAGAAGACAGAAGGAAGGCCAAGAGACACATGAAAACATGCTCAAAGTCACTAATTATCCGAGAGATGCAAATCAAAACAACAATGCGATACCATCTCACACCTGTCAGAATGGCTATCATCAACAAATCAACAAACGACAAGTGTTGGCGAGGATGCGGAGAAAAAGGAACCCTCGTGCACTGCTGGTGGGAATGCAGACTGGTGCAGCCACTGTGGAGAACAGTATGGAATTTCCTCAAAAAACTGAAAATGGAACTCCCATTTGACCCAGTAATCCCACTCCTAGGAATATATCCTAAGAAACCAGAAACACCAATCAGAAAGGATATATGCATCCCTATGTTCATAGCAGCACAATTTACAATAGCTAAGATTTGGAAACAGCCTAAATGCCCATCAGCAGATGACTGGATCAGAAAACTATGGTACATCTACACAATGGAATACTATGCTGCCGTAAAAAAGAAGGAATTACTACCATTTGTAGGCACTTGGATGGAATTAGAGAACATTATGCTAAGTGAAATAAGCCAGTCAATGAAAGAAAAATACCACATGACCCCACTCATTTGGGGATAATGAAAAACATTATAAACTGATGAACAAAAAGATAGTTACAGAGGCAGTAAAGCATCAAACAGACTGTCAAATTACAGTGGTAAGGTTAGGGAGAGGTGGGGGAAATAAGAGATCAACTGAAGGACTTATATGCATGTATATAAGAGTAACCAACGGATGCAAAACATTGGGGGGTGAGGGCATATATGGGAGTGGGGTGGGGGTCGGGGGCAATGATAAGATATGTACACATATAATACCTTAATAAAAATTTGAAAAAAAAATAATAAAATTAAATTAAAAAAAAAAAAAAAAAAAAAGAAGCTTCTTTTTCTAACACCTTTTTTTTTTTTTCCAAAGAATAAATGCTTGAGGCAGTACAGTGCCCTAGAAAGTGTATGTGATAGGAGCCAAGAGGCCAGGATTCTACTCCTTCCTAATTAGTGCTTGACCTTGGGCAAGCCACTTCACCCTTTATTCATTTATGATATGATGGACAAAGGACAGTTAGAAAATGTCTAGCATCACTTCTAACATTTCATAGGCCTATATTACTCATTCTACATTTGGTGA
The DNA here is from genome assembly GCF_963455305.1 of Plecotus auritus. Lineage (NCBI taxonomy): Eukaryota > Metazoa > Chordata > Mammalia > Chiroptera > Vespertilionidae > Plecotus > Plecotus auritus. The sequence continues at coordinate 52,760,392 of NC_137776.1, forward strand.
TTATTTTTACATATCATGTCCCTTCTAGTTTAGAATTTATAGCAAATATTATAGCAACATCTTTGTGGTATTAAATCAGACACACCACACACACACACACACACACACACACGTGATTAAATCAGCATAAACAAATGACAGGGAAAATATTAGAATTCACCCAAATTCATAAGGGCATCCTAATATATATAAAAACCCAGGGTCCATAATGACCGAAGGCTCGACTGAACACTGGAAGTCAGTCCTGCAGTCAGTGCTGGGTTGCCATCACTGTGGGTGTAGCAACCCAGCACTGACTGCCCAGGGGGCTGCGGATCAGGCCCGGAAAGAGGCCTGAAGAGAGAGGCAGGGTCTGATCCATAGCCTCCGTGGCAGCTGTTGATCAGCCCTTGCCTCTCTCTTTCTCTCTGGGCCTCCGCAGGGGCTGCTGATCAGCTCCGCCTCTCTTATCAGGGCTGGAGATAGGCCTGGAGATGCTGACTGGCATAGAAACTGACCAATCAGAACCAAATATGGGTGAACTGTGAGGAGCCAATGGCTGCCTAGGAGGTGGAGCTTCTGACGCTGACATAGAAACCGACCAATCAGAACCTAATCTGGGTGAACTGCGAAGGCAGAACCTAAGGTGGGGGCTGAGGAGGAGTTTTAAGGGCAACAGCTATTTGGTGTAAGGTGTAAGAAAGTGGTTTAATTTTTTAATGACCGTTTTGGCAGTATAGTGCATATGGCTGGCTATCAGTCTAGATATAGGGATTATGTATTTTTGTCTGCCAAGAGCATCTCCTCCTGCTGAAAAAGGCTTCCCCCCCACCCCCATTTAAGCAATCCTATCCTATATAATCTATCTATGCTACTAAAAGGGTAATATGCTAATTAGACCGGGTTAACCAGCCATCTTCCGATGACCGACTTTCTTCCAGACAAAGCCATGGTGGTGGGGGCCAAGGCAGACGTAGTTAGTAGCAATCAGGCCATCAGGGGAGGGCAGTTAGGGGAGAGATCAGGCCAGCAGGGGAGAGCAGTTGGGGGTGAGATCAGGCCAGCAGGGGAGGGGAGGTGGGGGCGAGATCAGGCCAGCAGAGGAGGGCAGGTGGGGCGAGATAAGGCTGGCAGGGGAGAGCAGTTAGGGGAGAGATCAGGCCAGCAGGGGAGGGCAGTTAGGGGTGATCAGGCAGACAGGCAGAGGCAGTTAGGGGAGATCAGGTAGGCAGGCAGAGAGGTTAGGGGCAATCAGGCAGGCCAGCAGAGGGGTTAGGGGCAATCAGCCAGGCAGGCAGAGGCAGTTAGGGGTGATCAGGCAGGCAGGCAGGCAGGTGAGCAGTTAGGAGCCAGTGGTCCCAGATTGCAAGAGGGATATCCCTGATTGGAGAGGGTGCAGGCTGGGCTGAAGGATCCCCCTTCCCCCCATGCACAAATTTCTTACACTGGGCCACTAGTATCACATAATGCAATGCAGACAACTTTTCTCTATATCTACAGTTGACAGAGAACAAATATGCCCATTTTCCAGGAAGACATATATAGGTCTCTTATGAAGAAAAGTGCACTGAATTCAAGGCCATACATATAGGCAACATGATTCATTTTATCAGTAGAAGCTAAGGAGCCCTTTTATTGAGTCAGCAATTTGGAAGCTATGAGTTTCTAGTAGTATCAGAAGACACAGCTGAAAAATAGAAAATTATCAATCTAGAATGTCTTAGACACAGCCTCTCCAGAAACTAGTGGAACAGACTAGATAATGTCTCAACAAAGTGAATGAATTGGGTCTCTCCTTTCTATAATTGTGTGGGGGTTCGATTAGAACTGGCAGATATATAATTTCAATCTTCTTCATCCTGCCAGTTGTTGGTATGATTCTAGCCATGTGAAACTCAACCATGTTTCTGTGTCTTCTGCTATTTGCATATCTTGAATGTTGCCTTTGAGATACCAAGCACTGTAAATGATTGTTTCATGAACTTCTGTGTGTACTTGAAGTTTACTGATAAGAAAGAAGTAATAATCCAAGACCATATAGAGTGCATTGCCTTCCAAAGGAAGTTTCTGTTTTATTGGGGGTGGGGAGGAAGGACAAGAAACAAAAAACTCAAATTTTTTGGCTGACGTGTAAAATGTCTTCTAGTGGCAATTATATATTAAGATCTAGTTTTTCCTTGCCTATTAGCTTTCCTTTTATAGTTAATTTCCTAATTATTCTCATCATTAGGTTTTAGAAACTTAAGAGTAAATAAAAATTAACTGAGATAAGTTAGAAAGAAAAGAGAGGAGATAGAATAATAGATGTAAACTAGGAGAACACTGACAGAGGCAAGTGGTGAGAGTGGTGTATATACCCAAGAAAGAGGTTAAGATTAATTAAAGCACAGTAATTGCAAGGGAGTGCACCTGTTACAGAATAGCAACCACTAGCACACACTGACAAGTGGTCATTTTCAGGATCCTCATATTTACACTTCTCTTGGATCAAGCTAGTCCCAGATCATGGCTAGTCTAGATGGAGGTGGATGTCCATAGAACATAGGTTAACATGTCGTGAGTAAGCCAGATACTAGTAGGTCATAATGAAAGACAGTCTATATTTATTACAGGGTTCTAAACTTACAGAGAATTTCCTTTAGGTAGAACTTCTGGATATTTAGAGTACAATGTCACAGAACTCAATGATTGTGAATTATCCTATAATGTGCCAATAGTAGAGTGGTGTGTACTAAATTTCTTGAAAATCAGTACCCTCTTAGTGGCATATACAAAGGCTTTGTAGAAATCACAGTGTGATGGTTAATTTTATGTGTCCATTTGACTGGGTCACGGGGTTCCCAGATATTTGGTTAAGCATTATTCTGGGTGTTTCTGTGAGAGTATTTTTTATTAGTTTAACATTTAAATTGATAGATTGAATAAAGGAAGATTGCTTTCCCTAATGTGGGTGGGCCCCATCCAATCAGTTAAAAGCCTGAATAGATCAAAAAGGCTGACTTTCCCTCATGTGAGAGAGAATTCCTCATGCCTGACTGCCTTCAAGCTAGGACATGGTTCCTTTCTGCCTTCACACTCAAAGCAAAATGTTGGCTCTTTCTGGGTATCAAGCCTACTGGCCTTTGGGTTAGAACCACACCATCTGTACTCCTGAATCTCCAGCGAGCCAACTGCAGATCTTGGGACTTGTTGTCCTCTTTCTCTTTATATATAAATCTCTTTCTCTTTATATCTAATTCTACTGATTCAGTTTCTCTGGAGAACCCTGACCAATACACAGGGTACTGATTTAACCAAAATAGATGGCCATGCTACTGGTGTGCTAATTTTAAGGAAAGATAAAAGTTATAAGCAATTCTTGGAAATACAGTGGCTCCTTTGGTTGTGACATTTCTCAGATTTTTTCATAATTTTGATGACCTTGACAGTTTTGAGAAGTTCTGGTCGGGTATGTAACAGAATGCTTCCATACTGAAATTTGTCAGATATATTTCTTTTCATAAGATGGGGTATGGGTTTGAGAGATGAAAATCACAGAAGCAAAGTACCATTCTCATGACATTATATCAAGGGTACATACTGTCAATAAAATTGGACTGTTGATATTGACCTTGATCATTTGGCTGCGGTAGTGTTTGTCACAATTTTTCCACTGTAAAGTTACTCTTTACCACCTTTTGCACACTGTGCTCTTAGGAAAGAAGTCACAATGTGTAGTCCACATGTAAGGAGTGGGATTTATGCTCCCACTCCTTCAAGGTAGAGTATCTACATACATTTTTGGAATTTTCTGAATGGAATATTTGTCTCTTCTCCCCCATTTAGTTATTAGTCAGTTATTTATTTACATTAGTGTGTGATCATGGATATTTATTTTATACTTTGGATAATAATCCAATACTGCCTTACATATTTTGCTATTTGGGGAAGTTTTTGTTTTGTTTCCTTGTTTATAGCATTCCCTTAATTTCTAGTACTATACGATGCTCCAGGTTCATCTTGTATATTTCCTGCCCCATCACCAAGGAGGCTTTAAATACTATTTTATTAATATTTTAATCTTAAAATTGTTCATTCCAGTTGAGTTTTCTGTGGATAGGGTACAGAGGCATGGGATTTTATTGGTAACATTATTTTTTTAAGTTTTACCTTTTATGTGTATCTAGTAAAAACAACACTTACGTAAATTTATTTTATACTAGAGGCCCGATGCATGAAATTCGTGCAAGAGTAGGCCTTGGCAGCCACGGCGGCTGCCTCAATCCCTTTCTGGCAGCCACTGTGGCTGTCTCGATCCCTTTCTGGCAGCCTCGGCAGCTGTCTCAATCCCACAGCTGCAGCCCCGGCTTAGTCCAGAAGGACTCCGGTCTAATTAGTGTATTACGCTTTTATTATTATAGATAATTGTAGAATGCCTCCAGTTTACTAGGTGAAAATAATCAACTTACATTATATTCATTTTAGTTATATGCCTGCATTTCTATAATTTAATTAATTAATTTATTTATTTTTCATTCTCACTCAAGCATGTGTTTTTATTGATTTTAGAGAAAGAGGGAGACACACCAATGTGAAAGAGAGAAACATAAATCGGTTGCCTCCTGTATGTGCTCTGACAAGGGATGGAATGGGATACCTGGGTATGTGCCCTGACTGGGAATCAAACCTGTGATCCTTTGGTGCACAGAAGGATGCTCCAACCAACTGAGCCACACCTGCCAGGGCAATTTGCTTTTTAATTCTTATTTTCTTCTATTCATGCCTTTTATTGATTTAAAAGAATTGTCTCTATTTCCTTTTCCCCATTCCTTGTTTGGAAACTAAACTATATTTGAAATTATTACTGATTACCATCAAATTTTTACCATGCACACTTATCTTAATGCAATCTAAAGTTAATATCTCTCCCTCCTTTTTATATGATTAAAGAACATTAACATACTTAATCATTTAAGTTTGATCATTTTTCTACTTTCTATATTATATTGTCTTATGTTTAAATTTTGCTTACTTTAGAAATTTGGGTGGGACTGGCAATAATTTCTTGTTGTTTTTAAAAATTATGGTTAGAGTGTTGATGATGACCTTGATAATAACAACCACAAATCCTACCAAACCATTACTTGAGAAACCAGTATAAGTTAGGGAAGGAGGAAAAATTTAAAGCATATACACATACACATAAGTATATTATAAATATTAAAAAGTAAGTCCATTGGAAAGATGCAAGCAGTTTGAATAAAAATCCCGCATATTACTAGAAAGTGAAATAAGAATTTGTTTCCTAAATATAATAACCAAAACTATTATCCATTCTACCTTCCTTTATCCTAATATCTATCATTCTACTAAAGAAATGAGAAGGTATGATTCTAATTAATTTTTGAAGGAATAGTAAAGTAGGTTTTAAGAGGACTTACACTATTTCTACAGATATGGAAGACGTTTAGTTGTACAAAATGTATACCTCTGGCAAAAGCAGAATTGAAATTCTTCCCTTTTGATAGACACAGGAGCCTGATAGCTTATTACCAGGTCTTTAGAAACAATGAAAAAAAATGTGAGAAAAATAAAACTACTGAGGTGAAAAGAAAATGTATGAGAATCACATGGAGCTGCCATCCAGCTTTAAATGTTCAGCTTAGCAAACAACTTGATTATTGACTAAGTTTAGCAGAAATTTAAAAACATTTTTGAAGACTTAAGTCAGGAAGAAATATATGTCATACCCATAGGGCACACAAGCAGTATTTTCTTATGGAACAAGGGAGCCATCTCTAAAGAGAAAATTGGGTTTATTTAGAGGTACATAATCCAACTGCAGAGACCTAAAGAGCAGGAAATAGAATTGAGAAAACTTCCCTACGATTGTTTTTACAAGACACCAATTTAAATCTCATAATAAAAAAGTTTAATTTTAAAATAAATTAAACAAAAACAAACAAACCTTTTTTAACAATACCTTTTGTGACACACAGACTTTAAAGGGTCCCCAACTCCTTGTGACCACACTTGTTGTAATTCCCTCCCTGTGTGTTTGAGCAATACCTGTGACTTGCTTCTAATCAAATGGACCCAGAAAGGTAAAGGGTATACATGATTAAGTGTATGTGATAACACAACAGTGTTGTATATGTCTCATCAGTGTTTTTCTCTTCATTACTAGCTTGGAAGGAACAATCATACGGCTGCAAGGAAATGAAATCTGTCAACAACTTGAGAGAGCTTGGGAGCAGATCTGACCCCATTTGTGTCTCCAGATGAGAACCCAGCCCTGGCCAGTACCTGAATTTCAGCCTTGCAGAGGATCCCACTAAGCCATGCTAGGACTCCTGACCCATAAAAACCACAGGATATAAGTATGTGGCATTTAAAGCAGTCAAGTTTGTGGTAATTTTGTTATTTAGCAATAGAATATGATACGTCCACTATTTACAAACTTAAATGTTGTGGCAATGTCCAATTACTATACCAGTAAACATTTGTAAAAGCTTACTCTCAATCTCTATATGTAGGACAATAACAGTCCACTGAGGGGCACCAATTTTATCTGCTATTCAGATGTACATGGTGGTTGTGAAACCCTGTTTCTAGTGATCACTTGGTTCCTGTCTTTAAAGAAATTAAAAATTAAACTAATGAACAGTTACAACAAAAACAATCAAAATTGCAGCAACAATACCATCAATTATTGCTCTGCTTAGGAAAATAGCTACATAGAAATTTTCTCGTGTTTTATTTTAACCTCAGTTTTAAGGCTCAAGTGAATTGAAGTTTTCCTGTTCTACATCTAAGCATTTTCTAGGTTATTATAACACCAATCTCTATCAGGAAAGGACATTTGTCAATCAATACCCCTTTTCCATGCAGGTAATAGTCATTTAGCTGCTTTTTAAACTTCATATCCCTTTTCACACTTATGGAACATTTTCAGACCTACACTGTGCTGTTTCTGAATCAAATATCATCAGAAAAGATATGTTTTCAAAGCCTACGCTTACTGAATTTGAGTCAGCCTCCTGTCACATAGTGTCATTCTAAAGTTTAAGCTGCTACAAGTTTCAAAAAGATAGTGTCATTCTAAAGTTTAAGCTGCTACAAGTTTTAAAAAAAATGTGGGGAAAAAAGCTAGACTTATATGTGTAGTGCAGTTCCTGCTGGTCTGAATACCAGAACTGCTACTGAACACCAGAAGCACTTGGACTTGAGTGGAGGGGCAGTATTGCTCTTACTTTCAGGGAAGCAGCTGTCAATCGCTGGCAGAACTCCCTATAAGTGGTGCCATTTTTACTTTTGCCATTACTTTCTAAATATAACATGTCTTTTATAGATGTTCTTCCTTTGTCTCCGATCCACAAACACAAAGAAAACACAATGACACATCTGCTTTGAACCCTGATCTTCACAACACCAAAACAGAGCCTCTGCGATAACTAACTGACCTTGGAAACATCAAGCCTTCTGGATTAGGAAACAAGATTCCTAGAAATTCCCACCATGTCATAGTTCTCCTCCAGAACGTGCGGAACAGCTTCTGGTGGAAAATAACAACATGACAACCCTACACCAAGTAGAGATTCCCTAAACTGGGGAAGAGTAGCAGTAGGGCTATACTATATATGTAAAGTGATTAAATATATTCTTACATCATGAACTAATGACCATTAATTTGGCTTCTTACACATTTTAATAGAATAGAATTTGATCTTGAAAAAAAGCAAACTATGTTACAAACCAACTAAAAATTATATCTCAAAGCATCATCATCATTGTCGTCATAATCACCCTAGGTCATTGCATAATAAGCTTTTATCAATTATTGTTCAAAGTATTTTAAATTTAACTCTTATCTTCCTAATAAACCTATAATATGGGTAGGTATAGGCACAATTATCACATATATTATAATCACACACATATATCATATTAAAAAGAATGACTATTGCTGAGGACTGTATTGATTTCTCATTGTGGGTGGGTGGGGAGAGATTAACCAATTAACTTATATGTATATATGCATAACCCATGGACACAGACAATAGTGTAGTGAAGGCCTGGGTGGGGGCAAGGGGTGGAAGGTGTCAATGGGGAATAAAGAAGGGGACATCTGCAATACTTCCAACAATAAAGATAAATTTTAAAAAGAAGAAAAAGAAACTTCAAAGAGAACCAGAAAACCACCAGATGCTAGGAGAGAGGAAAAACAAAAACAAAAAAACTACTTAGACAATTACATTATTCAGCATTAAAACAAGAAATGCCTTATACTGAGGGAACTTAAGAGAAAGAGGACTATCTTTTAAGCTCATGCTGTAGTGTAAGATGTACTGTACTGATGGCATTTGCTTTGAGCTTCAACACCGGCCAGACGGTAATGTATGAAAAATTTTGTTTAAGTCCTGCACATACAATCATAGGCTTTCTAAGGAAAAATATTAAGCTGCATGCTGTGAACGTCTCACTATAACTTTCAGGTATGCTTAGAAATATTTAACAAACCATTGTTATGAATATGTTTTCTGAAGTTATTATCCCTCTAATTGAAAAATATGACACACGGGGTTAACAAAAGTCTGGATATAGCATGATATCCATTTCAGACTATGAGAAAGAGAAGAGAGAAATTCATTTGAGCATACCCACAGACACAACTTGTTCTCAGAGCATGACTAACAAAAGCCATGTAGAGTCCATATAGCATGGCTGTATTAATCTAAAATTTTTATACAAACACATGTTGTATATACATAAACATATTTCAGTAAAGATACAAAAAAATTAAAATTCCAAACTCTGAAAGAGCCATTATCTTTGGAGAAACTAGTAATCACAGTGATAGAAAGAGAGATTTTCAATTTTATACTCTTCTGCACTATTTTATTTTGTTGGGATATTCATATATTGCTTTTATAACTAAAATTTTCATGTAAAGTTAGATACTAACATTTACACAACAAAAATATGAAGATTTTAAAGGTCAGATGTTGCACATTTAAAGCGTTGGTGGAAATCATTTTAAGTTAATTTCCAGTACAATTTGAAAATGATCTTAGTTGTGAGAGTTCTGAAATGCTCTAGTTGAGAGTATTTCTCATCTTGTTTAATTCCTCCATTTCTGGGAACATTTGCCACATGTCTGAGACTGACAAAAATGTGACTTTTAGACTTCAGCAGGAAGGAATGATTCTCATTTTCTCTCTCTTAATGTTTATGAAGTTCGTGGAGAGTTTCAAAGTGAGAAGGAAGGGGAAATACTCTGTTTGACAGGAATTAGTAGTAATAAGCTGTCATCCTTTAAAAGAAATCCAGTCTATATTTCTTTAAAGCAGCTTTTCTAATAACTTGCATAGTAGTAGACAGCGACATGATGCTGCAATTTACTGCTACCTTTCAACTGGTAACAAAAGGTCTGATAGTTAAAGATAGGTCTTCCCCACTGGCCAGAGAATTCAAGAAATTGTCCATTGATTTCTTCTATTCTAGTCTACAAAAGGCTTCTACTCCCTGACTATTCTATTTATATACTGTATGTCATCTGTAGACCACACAATGTGCAAAGGCATTTGGGTGCATATTCAGTGTATAACTATTACTGAGCTTTCAAGTATCCCTTTCATCTTCTTCCTCTGCCATATTGGGCAATGGGAATATTTGAGGTCAGAGCAAGTGATACATTTATGGGACTGATTAGTAGCCAGAAATTGGGACATATTTCATTAAAGTCAAACTCAAGAAGAAGAGTTAAAAATGTAAAATTTGAAATGAATGATGCAAATTATTTATAATAAGTTTCAGTTGGACTTACATACAAGAACAGCAAAAACTATTCGGAAGTATGAATTATTTTTTCCCCAGTTTTCATTACAAAATAAAGACAGACCTGTAGACATTTAAATTCCTTGTCTCAATTAGAAGGGATTGGAATTTTAAAAATGCTATATACATATCCTGTCATTCTGAGTTGAACAAATATAAGGAAGTGATTTTCCTGCCTCTACTTATTGGTTGGAATAATGGACACTATATAGAGGACCAGGGTAAGTTATTCTATTACATACATTCAGCATCACTCTTGTCTTCAGATGTCACTTGTTTGGCAGGCTTTATATTTGTCATCGATGGGATAGAGGAAGAGGATTAAAAGCATTTTGAAATGCCACAAGATTGAATGGTGTCTACATAAAAAATGGGCAGTTGTCATTACTGAGATGCCCAAAGTTGCACTTGAAGAGAAAAATGAACTAATTCTGAGAAAGGAAAGTAATGACAAATGTAATCAGTAAAGTTCCTTTACCAGCAATGATACCTCATTGAACAATCAACTATGTGTACGTTCAATAATCTGTTCTTCTATGACTTGTAGTTGTTGTTTTTAAATCAAAGACATCATAATTTATAAAACCTATATGAGTCAGCTTTTTCTTCTTATATCAAGGACTATTTTTAAGAACATAAATAAACATTTAAAAATAATTAATGTGTTCTAGATAATGCTGACCATTTAAAATTATCCATCAGCCAAGTAGAGGGGATTACAATATATGAAACTGTGTCAAGTTCATGAGTGTCAAAAATAACATAAACTGTTTTGAATATCCTCTCAAAGAAAAGAAATGAGCCTAAAGTTGAGCCAATTCAGCTCTGTTAGATATACATTTATTTTTGCCTGCATTGCTGTTCCTTACAATACATGCAAATAACTCACACTAAAGAGTAACATAAGTCTTTCTGGTGTTACTTGTGACATAAGCTAAAATATATTTGAACAAATTTCTTTTCTCCCTTAGATAAAAAATTTATTTGGGGGACCTTCAAATAACTCAAAAGTGGTCAATTTTACTTAAACTTATAAAAGCAATAAAATACCCTTTTCATAGATGCCCAGCATAGAAAGATTTTGCTCAAAAAAATATTTTTCTTTAACAGTGCAGGGTAGAATCAGTAGTTTTAAGTAGTAATAACTTCCTGATGCTATCTTTTGGATAAATATATCTATATTTTTTAGGGAAGAAATAAATATATCTATATGCTTATATCTATCTTTATATCTATCTTTTGGATAAATATATCTTCCCTATTGATTTGAGAGAAACTTTATAGATATAGATATCAGTTGTTTAGAAGGAGCCAGTTCAAATGAGTACACTTGCATCCCAGGCAGTTCAGTTTGGAATTTTAACCAATGTTAACATAAAAAAAACACATTGAGACCTGTAAAGAATTTTTGTGAGTTTATTTGAGCCAAACTGTCGACATATGCTGGGAAGCAGAACCTCAATGAACTGAGATAATGCTCGAGAATGGCGGGTTACATCTGTATTTATACATTGCAATCAAAGGAAAGGGACGTAGGTGGGTTATGTGAAATCCATTGGTGATAGACTAGAGAGGCAGGAGAAAGCAAAGCAGAGAAACCCTTGGGATTGGATGAAAAGTAAAATGATAGACATACTTAAGTGGGTACAGGAATACTTTAACATGATAATGAAGGAATTTGTGGTATCTTCCTGGTGCCCAGCACATTAGGTTGTGCCCCAAAGGGTCCATAAAAAGGGAAGTTACAAGTTACCCAGACATTTCAAAGGGTATCCTATCTAATAAAAAGGGAATATGCTAATAGACCCTCAGGCCATCGCAAAGATGGCGGCGCCCACAGCCAATAAGGAGGGAATATGCTAATTGACTGCCACGCCCTCAAAGATGGTGGCACCCACAGCCACAAGATGGCAGCGCCCTGTCCCCTCAGACCCCTGTGATCAGTTCATGTCATAGCGACTGGTCATTCTGCTGTTTGGTCGATTTGCATATTAGCCTTTTATTATATAGGATGTTTTTAGGTGGACAAAGGTGAAGTTGGTCCTTTTTCCAGATTGTTTTGACTATTCTGGGTCCCCTACAATTTCATAAGATTTTTAGGCTCAGCTTGTCAATTTTTACATAGAAACCTGACAGAGATTATGTTGAATCTGTAGATCACTTTGGGGAGGACTGCCATCTTACCAATAGTAAATTTTCTGGCCCATGAACATAAAATCTTTTTTATGTGGATCTTCTCTAGTTTCAGCAATTTTTTAGTTTTCTAAGTACAAGATTTACACTTATTTTGTTAACTTATTCCTAAATATTCTTTATTATGCTATCATAAAAAAATTGTTTTACAATTTCATTTTCAAATTATTTGTTGCCTGTGTATTGAAATACAAGTAATTTTTGTATCTTGATCATGTGCCCTGAAGCCTTGATGAATAAATGTATTCATTCAAATAGTCTTTTAGTGTATTCTATAGAATTTTTAATTTACAAAATCATGTCAATTCTGAATAGAAATAGCTTTACTTCTTCCTTTCCAATCTGAATGATTATTTCTTTTTCTTGCCTAATTGCCTAAAACCTCTAGTACGATGTTGAACAAAATGATGTTTGCATATCTTTTCCATAATTTTGCTTTCAATCTGTGTCTTTGAATCTAAAGTGTGTTTCCTGTAGATAGCATACAGTTAGACCTTGATTTTCTCCATTTTGACAATCTCTACTTTGGGATAGCTTTATTAAATCCATTCATATTTAATGTTATTATTGATATACTAGTAGATGGATTTGTGTGCCATTTTGTTTTCTCTTTTCTATATTTCTCATGTCTTTTTTTTCCTCTATTCCTCTTTCACCATTTTTTCTTTTGCAGTATTTTCTATTGTAGCATTTTAATTTCTTTAATGATTTTATACTATGTCTTTTTCAGTTATTTCCTTAATTGATAGTCTAAGACTTACCATATACACCTTAACTTATTAGGAACAGCTTCATATATACTAATTTAATTTCAGTGATATATATGTTATTCTCTCCCCCATCCCCATTTTTGGAATTATTATTACATATAAATCTATAACTGCTATAAAACTAACAATCCAGTGTGATCATTAAAGTTTTATGTCTTTTAAAAAGCTAAAAGAAGATGACTATTATACTAACTTTGTTATGCATTATTCTATTGCTCTTCATTTGTTGCTGTGGAGTTTAGAGTCATTTCCTCAGTGAAGACAGCACTGCTCCCAGCCACCTCCTTTGTGCTATTTATAGGCAAATATATTATTTTTTATGTTATAGGCCCAACTATATATAGTTTTATATTGCTTTTTAAAACAGGAGAGGAAGGAAAAGGAGAAGATATATGTATTTATACTGCCTATTACTGGTATTCTTTTTTTTTTTTTTTTCATCTCCATGCCAATTACTCTCCGAGGTCACTTGCTTTTAGCCTGAAGAACTTCCTTTTTTATATGGTGAGTCTCCAACCAATCAATTATTTCAGTTTTTGTTTATCTAAGAATATCTTTAGTTCACCTTCAATTTGAAGGATATCTTTGATGGACTAAGGTAATTTGTTGTTAGTTTTTTCCTTTGAGATCTTTGAATGTGTTAGCCCACTACATTCTCGCTTCCATTGTGTCTGTGTAGACATCAGCTGCTAGTGTATAGAGCTACCTTTTAAGTGATGAGTTGTTTTTCTCCTGCTGCTTTCAAGTTCTTCCTAACTTTCACTTTCAGCAGTTTGACTATGATATGTGTATTTTTTTATCCCTTTGAATTTATTGTGCTTTAAGTCACTGAGTTTCCTGAATATGTAAATCATTGTTTTTCAGTATATTTGGTAAGGTTTCAGCCCTTATTTTTTCAAATATATTTTTCTGTTCTTTCATTCTCTCTTCCTGACACTTGCATTTATATATACAAATGTCATCATACATTTAATAGTGTTTCACCTTTCTCTCTAGCTATTTTCATTCTTTTTCTTCTTTTCTTCACCATACATCAGCTCTGTCATTCTTTCAGTTTTCTTTATCTTTTTTGTAAATATGTTTTTATTGATTTTTTAGAGAAAAAGAGAGAAGCATTGATAAGAGAGAATCATGAATTAACTGCCTCCTGCAGGCCCCCTACTGGGAAACAAGCAAGCAACCCCTGGCATGTGCCCTGATCAGGACTCGAAACAGTGACCTCTTCAAGCATGGGATGACACTCAACCAATTGAGTAAGCCACACCAAACTGGCTCTCAAGTTTTCAAAGTTTGCTAAATCTTTCTTCTGTTGATTCAAATCCATGATTGGGGTTCTCTAGTGAATTTTTCATTTAACTTATTGTACTTTTTAACTTCAGTATTTTCATTTATTTCTTGTTCTTTTTTATAGTTTCTATATTCTTATTGATATTTTCTACTTTACATGGCATTGTCATCATGCTTTACTTCTTAATTATGGTTTCCTTTAGTTCTTTAAAGTATTTGAGTCTTTTTTGGGTAATTTAACATCTGTTTGTTCTCACAGGAAGTTTTTGTTGCTTGCTTTTTCCTCAGTGTATGGGTCATACTCTCCTATTTATTTGTATGTTTTCTAAATTTTTTGTTTAAAACTGGAATGTTAAATCACATATTTTTGCAAGTCTGAGTCCTGGTTGCCCCCACTCTGAAACTTATTATTTATTGTTATTTACTTATATATTTATTTAATGACTAGTTGGATTACCTTAGTATAGTTTATTTCCCCCATGATGTGGGCGCTAGTGTGAAGCCCCTAATGTTACTTCTCAGGTAATGCAGCCTTCGGTATACTCAGTCACCCTGGGATTAAAATAGCTATGGCAGGGCTCTCTCTGTCTCAGGTCCCTGACCACACCCAACTGTTAATTTCCACTAATTGTTGATTATTCTATTGTTTTCAAAAATGCCTTAGGGCATAAATTGCTTTACAGATTTATCCAACCAAATTCATACTCCTTTGATGAGATAGTTCCCCAAATCAGTGACTGAGATTTGTTCTGACCCCTGAAGGGTTCTTCCCAACTGTTCCTCTTTCTCTTTCTGGGAAACTACCTGTCCTATAGTATTTGATAGCTCCAACATCAATGTCCTTCCAATGGCCTTTCACCACAGTTTCCAATGTTTTTGAGACTGTCTTTGAGCTTGAACTTGTCCCCACTAGGTTGCAAAGGAAGTCAGTTCCTTTCTTTGGGAAGGAATTTGGAGCTCTCAATTCAGTGGTGTGCTTTTCTTCCCAAGCAGAATCTCTGAGTCAAGGCTTTTGTGCTGGGGGGAAGAGATAATGGTATACTTCTCTCTGAGTGCACCCCTCCTTTAGAAAATGAATGTTTGGTGGATGGGGAAACCCCCCCCCCCCCCCCGGCTTCCTCAGCTTGCTTCTCTCAGCATTGAACATTCTCCCCATGAGTTGGAGCCACAGTGATTGGCAACCAGTATTCTCAGTGGTGCCATGTCTGAGGTACAGGCTCTGTCTTTTTAGTGTAGAAGAAAGAAGCCCCATCTCTCAGCTGCACTCACCTGGAACTTAGCCTCAGCAACAGGTAGCTTGGGAAGATAACTACTGATGTTCTGCACCTCCTGGGAACATTGCCCTCTGAATAAAAGCTGGTGGGAGAGTGAGCCCTATGTTTTTACTGTACCAGTCTGGAGTGATAGCTATGCTGGGAGAGAGAAGGCTTGGTTCAAATACCATGGACTCGCCCAATTCTTACTGTGTTGTAGCAGATCCTCAGTTGGTTTGTGCTCTTAAGGTCATTTCCAGAGTTTTTTTTTTTTTTTTAAATAAATCTTTATTCAGATTATTACAATTATTTCTCCTTTTTCCCCCCATAGCTCCCCTCCACTCATTTCCCACCCCACCTTCTGCCCTTACCTCCCCCCCACTGTCCTCATCCATAGGTGTATGATTTTTGTCCAGTCTCTTCATGAACCCCCCATACCCCTTTCCCCCTGAGAATTATCAGTCCACTCCCTTTCTATGCCCCTGATTCTATTATATTCACCAGATTATTCTGTTCCTCAAGTTTTTAATTTACTTGATTTTTAGGTTCACTTGTTGATAGATATGTATTTGTTGTTCATAATTTTTATCTTTAATTTTTTCTTCTTCCTCTTCTTTAAGAATACCTTTCAGCATTTCATATAATACTGGTTTGGTGGTGATGAACTCCTTTAGCTTTTTCTTGTCTGTGAAACTCTTTATCTGCCCTTCAATTCTGAATGATAGCTTTGCTGGGTAGAGTAATCTTGGTTGTAGGTTCTTGCTATTCATCACATTGAAAATTTCTTGCCACTCCCGTCTGGCCTGCATAGTTTCTGTTGAGAAGTCAGCTGACAGTCGTATGGGTGCTCCCTTGTAGGTAACTAACTGTTTTTCTCTTGCTGCTTTTAATATACTCTCTTTGTCTTTTGCTCTTGGCATTTTAATTATGATGTGTCTTGGTGTGGTCCTCTTTGGATTCCTTTTGTTTGGGGTTCTGTGGGCTTCCTGGACTTGTAAGTCTATTTCTTTCACCAGGTGGGGGAAGTTTTCGGTCATTATTTCTTCAAATAGGTTTTCAGTATCTTGCTCTCTCTCTTCTTCTGGCACCCCCATAATTCTGATGTTGGTACGCTTAAAGTTGTCCCAGAGTCTTCTTACATTATCTTCAACTTTTTGGATTTTTTTTTTTTGCTTTTTGCTTTTTCGGTTGAGTGTTTTTTGCTTCTTTGTATTTCAATTCTTTGACTTGATTCTTGTGTTCCTCTATTCTGTTTCTGGGTCTCTGTATAATATTTTTTATTTCAGTCAGTGTATGTTTAATTTCTAGTTGGTCCTTTTTCATATCTTCGAGGGTCTCATTATATTTATCGGCCTTTTCTAGGATATTCTTAAAAAGCCTTATAACCGTGGTTTTGAATTCTATATCCAGTCGTTTGTTTTCCTCCATTTCTTTTGTTTGTGATCTGATTCTTTGACGCCGCATTTTCACTGCTTCCTTGAGTTGGTAAGGTAGATTTGTGTGCTAGGTTTCCAATATGGCCCAGTGGGTCTGCCTCCCCAGTTAACCTGAGGTGGACATTCTTGGTGCACCCCTTTGTGGACTGTGTGTACAGCCTTGTTGTAATTAAGTCTTTATTGTTGTTGGTATCACTGGGAAGAATTGACCTCCAGGTCAGTTGGCTATCAGGATCAGCTGTGTCTATGTTGGGAGAAGTTCGGTGCTGGAGACAGCCTTATAGGATTAGACTTGCCAAATTGCAATAGCCTCTGTGCTCAGCTTGGATGGGGTGGAGCCTCAGTCTTGGCTTCCTGTCAGCCTTGCCCTTGCGCGCACGTGTGTGCCTTCAGACCTCTGCCTTCCCGGCTCCTGAGTCTCCGCCTGAGAGTCCAGACTCCCCCCACAAGAGCGTGGGTCCCCAGGGGCTCACCTGGAACTGGGGTTCACTGCAGTCAGAACTGGGGCTCAGTGCAGTCAGGAGCCTCTAACTCCCTTACACTAGGGAAAGCCTGTGGCAACCTCCGCAGCCTTTGTGCGCACTGGCACGCGCGCGCTTTCAGTCCCCCCTTCCCCGGCTCCAGAGTCTCCCCCTGAGAGTCCAGACTCCCCCCGTAAGAGCGTGGGTCCCCAGGGGCTCGCCCGGAACTGGGGTTCAGTGCAGTCAGAACTGGGGTTCAGTGCGGTCGGGGGCTTCCTTCCCCCTTCCGCCAGAGAAAGTCAGCCAGGCTCTCAGCCGCCCTTCCTCTCTGCGCGCACAAAGACCCTTTGCCGTACCTCCAATTCTCTGTGAGCTTTTCTCTTTCCTTCTAGTTGTAGAATTTTCACTCAGCCAGCTTTCCTGTGGTTCTGGATGGTGTCCGTTCTGTCTTTTAGTTGTAGTTTTGAAATTGTTGTGCGAGGCAGCAGTTTAGGTGCTTACCTATGCCGCCATCTTGGTTTCTCCCCTCCAGAGATTTTTAATAGTTTGGCTTTTTCTTCTTTTTTTAGATCAGTCTCACTGGGAAGCAGGTCCTTGGAGCACCTCAGTGTCAGGCTGGTAGTGAAACTCTGTATACCCTTTATTTTTTACCATTTAACAATGAACTCTGTTTAACTCAGGCCAAAAAAATAAAATAAAAAGTACATTATGGATGTCATTTCTTCACTTACCACAAGCAAAGGAGTTAAAGATTCAATATTTTCAACATAATGGGGATTTTTTGCTGTTATTTTCTGGTAGCAGCAGTTCTTTAACTAAATACATTTTGCATTTCCCTTCTTGGCTCTAGTGGGGGACGCAGCTGATAAGGCAATGGTGATTAGGGAACCAGTGAGAACCAACACTATACTTCCCCTTGCTTCATAATTTTTTAAGTAACAAAATAACATTTCCCTGAAATATTTGTATTTTTTCACATTAGCCATATCAAGACATGTTGTCAGTTCCCATTTTTAATTACTCTTCTAATTGCTTTTCGTTTTAATCCCACCATAACCTCCTTTATACCACTTGTTTATTCATAGTAGAATGGGGAGGGAGAGGGGAGAGAACAGAAATTACAGCTTAAATAAATTATTTGTACTCTTACGCATTCAAGAATATGCTACATACAAGAATATTGCTTCCACTACCCTAGAGCATAAAGTAATACAATCAGCATGAACTCTTTGTTATCAAAATCAGTTTGTGTTTTACATAGAAACTAGATGAATAAGCATATATTTTCCTAATATGTGTCTCTGTTATACTCAAAAACCATAGATTCAGGTCTAATATTTTATAAGCCACTAAAAATTTGGGGTACACTTTTTAAAATCAGAATTTCACATAGTGAGATTTTCTGTCTACTTGAAACAGAATACCCAGAAGTGTTGATTTAAAATGCCAATTCTCATTCCTAGTCAAGTCATTATCTATAGGGACTGAGAACATATGATGCATTTTTAATAAGCCCTCCAGGTGATTTCAATGAACTCTAATGTTTGAGAGCCAGTCACTCTGTACTTGGCTTTGTGTGAGGGTCTATTGGCACACTCTGCGGGAGGAGTTAATGCTGTGTGACAGAATGCTGGGCGGGACATCAGGAAGAGGCTGCTCTGCCAGTTGCCAGTCAGGACCTGATGATGGCTGAGCTGTTGTTCGTCCTGAACACTGGTATCTTCATTTATAAAATGGAAGTAATATTTCAGTTCACTTCTTAGGTCTGACGTGAATATCAAAGGAGATAGATAATTCAGAAAAACCACTTTGCAAAATAAGACACCACCCCTTGCAAACAGGAAACCTGATCTAAAGGTTTTATTCTCTCTTTACAATAACTAAGATATTTTCCAACTTTATTGATATAAAAATTAAAAGAATATTTTAGAAAATTATAATTATAGAATAAAACCAGGAGGCATGAGAAAGGTGACTCAGGAGTCAGAAAATGTAAATACATCAAAATTGTTCCAAAGCTTACACTCTGATGCGTATCTTAAATAAATTTAGTGAGTCATAATAAGTTATGAGTGACTTGTAATGATTGAAAATATGGATATTAATAATATATTCTTAAATTGTAGCACCTATATTTAGTCCCGCAAGGTAGAATGATTGTCATAGCCAGCAATATTTATCAAAGTGACGCCAAAGTCATAATATATTTATTCTTCACCTACTGATATTTGCAGACTTTGATTAAAGTCATATGATAATACATGCAGGATGTCCTAGTACTACTGTGTATCAAAAAGACAACTCTGCTGATGGGTTCCCCTTGAAACATCTGCAGGTTGCCAAATTCTAGATAGCATATGTTTGGAAGTGGTATGTTATCTGCCAAAAGTCCTCCACTGTTCTACTAACATTTTCTTGCCATTAGTTACTTTATTCAAGGATAAAGGGACATTTATATTAGCTAGAGCTTTTCTTGTGCAATGCCTAAAGCCTATGTAAGAATAATCAATGTAGAAATTTACAGGAAAAACTACATGACCACAATTGGGTGGGGAAGAAGGGGGCTGATGTATATCTTTAGTAATACAGATAGGGCAAGTGTCAAGTTTCAGGCAACCAGAATCTTGTTTCTTTCCTGTATGTTTCTTGATGTGTTCAATTTAATCCCATTGACATATGTGTGACATTTAAAATGATAAAATTCTAGCTTAGATAGAGACCATTGAAATGAGCTATTTATAAGAGACAAGCTCAAATATCTTCAGGGTAATCAGTTAAGGTAAGTAGTGAGTGGCGGTGTCTGCATGGAGAGGCATTTGAATTTATATAGTGGAAAGACAGAGACCACTATGTGAACTCTTCTTCTTCACCCAATCCTCTTATTTCTGAATGAGGAAAGAAACGAAGACCCATAAAAATCACGCAGCTTCTTAGTCGCCTGGCTAAGCTTACAACCCAATTCTATTAACGTATTCAATCTTCGTTTGATTTATATTCAAAGCTAAGGATATTTTAGCACTCCTAAAATAACTTACAAATTTCCTAAACCCCAATTTGCAAGACAGAAGATTTATACATTTTATTTTAAAGTATACAATTTATGACTTTAATTCATTTAAATATCTTGGCAGAATAATTACCGAACATTCGAAAGTTCTTTGAATACTTGATTTACACCACTAATTTTTACAATATTTTATTTTCCTGATTTTCCCAACTGTGCTGACATGCCACATTTTATGTCTATGAGTATACTCCCTTTTAATAAGAAGCATATATCTACATACTTGTGCAGACACTTAAATTGTTTTCTGATATATCTAGGGCCTAGGTAGCCAACAGATAAGTTTTATATACAGCCTACTTCTCTAAAAAGTTAGTCAGTGAAATTATTTTTTCAGTATCATGATACTTAATGCATTATTAACCAACTAAGCTGTGGGATTTTATTTAAATGAATCCTTCAACAGCAATAGAATTCCAGATGGCTGGTATATCTAATAGGCAGGATGGGAAAATGTAGTAGGTGAGGAGAGCTGCCTCAAAAAATATTAAACAACTTTAAAAGTTGACATCCTGGCAATACTGCTCAAATATTGCACGATGCTTTTATATGTGAGCTACCAATAACAAATGGGTGAAACTCATAAGCATATGTTCTCACCTTTAAATAGGGGACACAACACACATATCCATGGTCCAAAATAAATTATAAATTTACAACCAGATGCTGTAAAGATAGATTAAAATATGTTCTCAAGAAACTAATAGCCAGCTCATTAAGGACACAGTCACCTTCTGCTCTTCTAATAGTTACATCATAAATGATCACATTGGGAACAGCTGCAACTTAATAGAGGAAAATTAACAAAAGGAAGTGGATAATTTGAGTACTATTCTCAATGACTTTAGTCTATGTGTTATAAGCCAAAGAGTCAAATGAATATTAAACCGTGATCAAAGCCAGTATTTTATTTAATAAAATAGTCACAGTATCTTCCTTTCAGAAACACTTAATTGCAATTAATATTTAGTCTTTAATAATAAAAAGAGTATATTTATTTGGAGTACACATGCCTTTTAAAAGTTTACATTTCTAGGAAAGAATTAACCTTAATGAGTAATAAAATAAAGGGAAGAAAGAAACAGATGTTGAGTGTCAAGTGCCAGTGGGAATGTTGGGCCTTTGGTTGGAATTCAAGAATACATAATTTGGAGAGAAGCTATAGCTAGAGATTAAATTTGTAAAATAACTGATGAGAATAATAGCTAAAATCATGAGGGTGAATAGGAGATCCTATAGAGGGCAATTGTTTATCGATGATGGCATTATCTTTGTGAATAACTTTCAAAATATTCTCAGCATATAAAAAGTCTTATCTTTAATATTTGCACACATTCATTTAATCTGTAGAATTTGCCATTCCAGATATCATTATAGCTATCCTTATATTTTCATTAAATTCTCATCGTTATAGCAAACTTTAAAGATAAAATGTTATTACTAATCACTAAAACATTCTTGAAACTAGCTTTGATCTTAATATTAACTGGAAAAGGCCAATGGAGATACAAATTAGGAGCTACAACCATACCAACAAAATCTCCCATGAAAACTAGGAAAAAGCAGTCACATTTTTTTAGGCAAGAGATTCCTATTTCTGCTCTCTTTATATGGTGACTACATTTACAGTTTAAAAGAGAGATACTTAAAGTAAACATCAACTAAAAGAAAGTGTTTGGGGTAAAATTAATAAAAGAACAGTATTATTTTGGCCAAAATATTAGGAGAGCTAAAGAGAGAACCAAACCATGCTACAAAGAAGATAAAATATTTATGAACTTATGTGCACTAAATTTCCTAGAAAGAGATATACCCAATACCAGTGGTCAGCAAACTGTGGCTCGCGAGCCACATGCGGCTCTTTGGCCCCTTGAGAGTGGTTCTTCCACAAAATACCACAGCCTGGGCGAGTCTATTTTGAAGAAGTGACATTAGAAGAAGTTTAAAAAATTTGGCTCTCAAAAATAATTTCAATCGTTGTACTGTTGATATTTGGCTCTGTTGACTAATGAGTTTGCCGACCACTGCCCTATACTGATGGAGTAATAAAGAAAAAACAAAACTATTCTCATAGTGGACAAATGTAACACACTTTTATTGGGAACTGAGAAACTGTCATAAGTAATATGAATAGAAATGCAAACAACCATGAATTGACTGTATGTGATATATACCCTTATATATATTTACTAGGGGTCCAGTGCACGAGTTTGTGCACCTTGAAAGGAACTGTGGGCCACGAGGCTGCAATGGGCACAGGGGCAGGTCTTGGCCCATCCTCCACATCCCCGCCCAGCCCCTCCTGCCGCACCTCCCCTTCCCTGTCTGCCAGCAGCCCCGCTCCTGCCGCTGCCGCTCCCACATGCTAATGGCACCAGGCCCCACTCACACCTGCTGACACCCCTGGTGGTCAGCACACATCATAGCGACTGGTTGTTTGGTTGTTCTGCCATTCGGTCTATTTGCATATTAGCCTTTTATTATATAGGATAGATTCCTATGCCCTAAAAAGTATAATATACATATTTTAGAACATGTGGAGTATAGCATGAAACATTTACAAAATTTTATAAGGTAATAGTTCTCAAAAGAAAATTTTTAAAGGTTCTGTGACCCAACTGAAATGTAATTTTCTTGAAGCTATTGTTGATTTATGTGACTTACTTCTTGCCAATAAAATAGTGTAAGTGATGAGTGAAAATTCTGTATTATTTGTTTTAAGTCTGAATTATGCCTTAAATTTGCTTGCTTTCTTTTGTTCTGTAAGCTAGACTTCAGATAGTCATCAACTAGCTTTCATGCTGCAGACAAGGAAAGCACCTAGAAGAGATCAGAACAACTAAGATGGAAGGAGCCTGGTTACCTGAACAACCTTGTGGAGCAGAGCTGCCCCATTGGCCATGACCAGGAACACCATTATATGAGAGAGAAATACACCGTTTTTCTATCTACACCACTTTTTGTTACATCAATTGACGTATAAAATATTTTTCAAGGATTTAAAACCTCTGTGAAGATATAGGTCTTTCTCTAGTTAATGCAGAGATGTCTATAGAGGATTTCAATCACTTTGGTGCTATAAAACATCCCACGCTCTCTCACTCACACAAACACTCTATTGCCAGCATGTCAGGACTATCTAAATCCTTTTATCTACACTACATTATTCTCTACTTTCAGTTCTTCCTTGATTCAAAATTGCACTCAAATGTTTAATGGGAAAACTGCTGTTTCAAACAAAGGCTACCATTTTGCATATCATAAAAATTATGTGTGTATGCAATAAAACTGCCAAAAGGATAAAAGATTCTACAAAGCATTAAGATTAGTAGAGAATTTTTATGTATTTCCACCTTAAACTGATTTAAAAGTTTTCTTCTAAATAGAGAGATAATGGACTGCAACTTAGGCTTATAAAAAGTATTTGCTAAAGTCATGGGGATGTAATGTACAGCATGACAACTATAGTTAATGACACTGTATTGCATATTTGAAAGTTACTAAGATTGATCTTAGATATCCTTATCACAAGAAAAAAGTGTTTGTGACTATATATGGTGACAGATATTAACTAGATTTACTGTGGTGATTTCACAATCTATATATATATATATATATATATATATATATATATATATATATATATATATATATATATAAAAGCCTAAGTGAACATTATGACTGAATGACCGGAATGACAGGTCAACCAGTCGCTATGACGTGCACTGACCACCAGGGGGCAGGTACTCAACACAGGAGCTGCCCTCTGGTGGTCAGTGAACTTCCATAGCCAACCTCCCATGGCCAGCCAACATCCCCCAGTCCCTCCTGCTGGCTGGCAAATCTCCCACGGTCCCTCCTCCCGTCCAGCAGCTGGCAGGCCCCAGCCAGCAGTCAGTAGGCCCCCAGGCCCAGGCTGGTGGCCCCAGCAAGCCCAGCCCCAATCAGGACTGGACGAGACAGCCCTGATAGGCCCTGATCACTGGCCAGGCCTAGGGACCCCACCTGTGCATGGATTTCATGCACCAGGCCTCTAGTATGTGTGTGTATGTGTGTGCGCGTGTGTGTGTGTGTGTGTGTGTGTGTGTGTGTATATATATATATATATATATATATATATATATATATATATATTGAATCATTATGTTGTACTCCTGAAACTAATATAATGTTATATGTCAATTATAACTCAATTTAAAAAAAGTAAACATACACTTCAATAAAAATGTGTAGAGTTCTGAGTGGCAACTATGTGCTTGGCAGTGTGCTTTGCATCAGTGTGCCTGCATATATTCAATAATCTCCATGTGTTTGTTGAGTTGACTTTGTAGTATTTCATTTTACCTTTTTTTTAAAAGATTTTTTTCATTGATTTTTAGAGAGAGGAAAGGAGTGGGGGAGAGAGTGAGAAATATCAATGTGAGAACTAAACATCAATCAGCTGCCTCCTGCATGCCCCCTAGAGGAGATGGAGCCCACAATGCTGGGCATGTAACCTGACTAGGATTTGAACTGGCAACCTTTCAGTGCATAGGATGATGCCCAAGAAATTAGGTAACTTCTGAAGATAAGAAATATATTTTTAAATCCTCAAACTTTTTTTTAGTGTAAAACTTATGACATAAGCTTTTTATTTTTCCAGTATTGGGGTGTAGATATCCATTCATGAACACTTTAAAATGCATGAGTTGACTTTCCAGCTCTGCTGTTGACTAGTAGCATACTTTATTATATGTAAATTAAAACTATTCAATTTTAGTATATTTACATAAAACGTGGTCACTTTCAAACATTTAGCAGTATATATTTTAATAAAAATCAGCAGTTTTATTAAATAGGGCAACAAATTATAATCTATCAATCTTTATTACCCCTTTCTCTCCTTTTTTTTTCTTTGATATTACCACATTTCTTTCCCCTGACCTCTTTAAAATAAATATATTTTATTGACATAAAAGTAGATCATTGTGGAAAATTTGTTCAACAATTATTTATAAACCAGAGGCCCAGTGTATGACATTTGTGCACTGGGCGGGGGGATCCCTCAGCCCGGCCTGCACCCTCTTGCAGTCCGGGTCCCCTCAGGCGATGTCTGCCCGCCATGGAGGTGGGAGAGGCTCCCACCACCGCCGCTGCACTCGCCAGCTGTGAGCCCGGCTTCTGGCTGAGTGGTGCTCCCCCTGTGGGAGCACACTCACCACCATGGAGCAGCTCCTGCACTGAGCATCTGCCCCCTGGTGGCCAGTGCATGTCACAGTTACTGGTCATTCTGCAATTCAGTCGATTTGTATATTAGGGTTTTATTATATAGGATTATTATATAGGATGGTATATATTTTTAAACAGTGGTGTTAGGAACAGTGTAAGAGAAAAGAGAATGAAAGGATTAATTATCCACTAGAAGCCTCCAATCTTATTTGGGAGGAAAAAAATAAAAAATAAGAAATAATATGGTATATAAGAGCTGTCAAATTGGGGAGCAGAATATGTAAAGCAAATATAAATTCAGAGAAAGGGCTGATTAGTGAAGGTTGGAAGTCTTCTATGAATTGGGGGGACTGTAGAGAATGAATCATTGCCATCTTATTTATTTGTCTCCTTTAAAAGAGGTTTCCATTAAGGAAATTTGTGTTCTAAGAGCAGCAGTCAATATCAAAACACATTTCAAAACAATCAACCTATAATAAAAGTTAATCAAACCTATATTTTGGCCTGATGTAATATTTTATTATGGAATTGTAAACCCCTCTATGTAAATTCTCCTTTATTGCACTGTGTACTAGTCACAGTCAAGGTAGGAAAATAGAAACCAAAGTAGTTATTTTAAAAAAGAGTATTATGTACAGGGAATTTGTTAAGCTGATTATAAAATCAAGGGAAAAAAAGACAGCAATACTGAGATGCAAAGAGATAATTATTAGAACTAATACCCCTAAGACTCAGGGACCAAGACTTGAGGTTATCAGAGCTCACAGTTTGGAGGAAGATCCCTACAGATCTAGAACCAAGGACTCTGAGTAGACATTGTAGGGCTAATGTTAATATCTTGGAATCTGAAAGAGGATCCCTGGGTAGCTAGGCCTAGACACTGAGGGAGGCATGCTAGCTGGTTGGTGCTGGCATTGCTGCCAGGGCTGCTTCTGAGAGTGGCGACGAAGCTAGAAACTAGATGCAATGGCTGCTGCCCAAGGTGAAGGGAGCAATGCCAACAAGAACAGCAAACAACAGTAAGGGAGATCCCTTTCTCTCCCTCCTTCTAAGGCACTTGTTCTAATGTCTCTACTGGCGGAACCTGATGAGGAACCAGTTGGCAAAGAAAAGATGTAGTTGTCAGACTACCATCCCTGGCATAAAAAATAACTGAGTATGGCCCACTCAGTGTGGCTCAGTGGTTGAGCGTGGACACATGAACCAAGAGGTCATAGCTTCAATTCCAGGTCAGAGCACATGCCCAGTTGTGGGCCTGACCCCCAGTCAGGGGCATGCAGGAGCAGCCAATTGACTATGTTTCTCTCTCATTGATGTTTCTATCTCTCTGTGCTTCTCCCTACCTCTCCCTCTA
The DNA here is from genome assembly GCF_963455305.1 of Plecotus auritus. NCBI lineage: Eukaryota > Metazoa > Chordata > Mammalia > Chiroptera > Vespertilionidae > Plecotus > Plecotus auritus. Next base: position 52,787,213 of record NC_137776.1, read on the forward strand.
AAAATCAATAAAAATATATTTTTAAAAATTTTAATATGGATAGTGAATTTGTAGCTGAGAAAAAAATAGCTTAATAACCAACACAGTTATGTTTTAAAATGAAGACAAATATGTAAACATTTCATAATAAATTTACCATTTTATTATGAAATTGAAATCCTCCCCACATAATTTTATTGTACTGCATTTAGCTTTTGTTATTGCTAAATGTGCATCCCTCAGCAGGAAAAAAAAGAAAAAATATTGAAAGTTAAGTGAATGTAATATAATAATCACCACTATTTAAAGTCTATCACTGAAATAAAATATTTTACTTTCGTTATAATTGTGTCTAGTGCAAGCAAAATTTTAACAGATAGATAATGTAGATGAGAAGGAATTAGAGACTATGTGTGCTAATGAATAACCACTACATACCAAATGAGAAAAAGTAGGGAAGACTAAGTGGTGAATGATGACACTAATGAGCGGCAGCTGTGTAACATTTTTCATGATTTTCCTAGTAGTTTTGTACACAAAGCAGAAAATCCCTGACGACAGTCAAGGTGTTGTCTGCAGTGTGGTCATCCTAAGACTGCTGGAAGGATCTGTTTTCAAGCCTAGCTGTGTGTTAGGGAGGGCTCAGATCCTTGGAGGCCATTGGCCAGAAACCCAAGTTCCAGGTTACTTGGGCATTATTTAGGACAGCAGTAAAATAATAAGAAACCTGAGTTAATGATTAGTCATGCCTACATGATAACGCCTCATAATAACCCCAATGGTATGGGGTTCAGGGAGCTTCCAAGTTGGCGAACCCATCCAGGTACCAGGAGTTTATGTACCCCAGCTCCACAAGAGCAGAGGTTCTGGTGGCTCTGTGCAGCCGGGAGGTGGTGCATAGGGGCGGCACTCTGGGATTCTGGGCCGTCCCACAGTACACCGGGACACCGGGACTCCGGGACTTGGAGCTGCCCCATAGCGTGGGCGGGGTCCCAGGTCTCCCACGTTTTGTGCACTGGGTCACTAGTTATATAATAAACTGTTAAATGTAAATGTTTCCCTGAGTTATGTGAACTGTTCTAGCAAATGATCAAATCCAAATAGGGGGTCATGGGAACCTCTGATTTGTAGCCAAGTCAGACAGAAGTTGTGGGTAACCTGGGGCCTATTTTGATTGGTATCTGAAGTTGGCAAAGGGTTGGGGGTAAGGAGGGAAGTCTTGTGGAACTGAGTCCTTAACCTTAGGGTCTGCATTAACTTCAGTTAGTGTCAGAATTGAATTGAATTGTTTACACCCAACTGGTGTCACAGAGACTTGTTGGTGTCAAAAAACACCCCTCTCCCCCAACACATCTGGTGTCAGAAATGGTGTAAATAGCCCTAGCTGGTTTGGCTCAGTGGATAGAGCATCGGCCTGCGGACTGAAGGGCCCCAGGTTCGATTCCGGTCAAGGGCATGTACCTTGGTTGCAGGCACATCCCCAGCGGGAGGTGTGCAGGAGGCAGCTGATCGATGTTTCTCTCTCATCGATGTTTCTAACTCTCTATCACTCTCCCTTCCTCTCTGTAAAAAATCAATAAAATATACTAAAAAAAAAGAAATGGTGTAAATAAGGTAGTAGAGTGAGAGTTGAGAAGAAACACACAGGGAGTGCTTCTCCTATATAGCAGCTCACAGTATAGCACAGGGAGTGGGCAAAAGAGTCAGAGAGATAATCCAAGACCCATGCCATGACAGTCTTTGTCACCTGATTTCAGAAATGATAGCCCATCACCTCTACCGCATTCCATCATTTAGAAGCAAGTCACTAAATCCAGTCCACACTCAAAGGGAAGGAATTATACATGGACATAAACATCAGAAGGCAGGGATCACCGGGGACCATGATAGAGGGCTGCCATAGATGCTTTAATAATGAAAACAACAAGGTGGTCTGTGATCTGTGCTCTGATAGAATCACACAAAAAGGTATGGCATCACATTTTTGAAGATCATGGAATTCACTATTTGAAATATTTCTGTAATAGGCCTGCCATTATTACATGCTTAAATAAGGTAATGTATCAAATCAGGAAGAAGTCATTTTCTGTTCCATAATGATTTTCCCCCCAAAGCTATAGTTTCCTGGACATATAGTGATTGAATCAGTAAATCAGTAATGTTATCTCTGTGATAATAATGACCATTTTGCGATCTTTAGGACTTCTTATTTAGAGTGCAATTTGACTGCCAGGCATCATGCCTTGGTTCAAGGTGGGAAGAAAGAAGAGATTGCACTAGCAAGCACCTTCTTTCTTGAGAGCAGGAAATCTCAAAAGTTCTCTAGCTGAAACCATTTATATTACAACTAGAGGCCCAGTGCATGACATTGGTACACTCGGTGGGTGGGCTGGTGGGGGGGGGGCTCAGCCTGGTCTGCGCCCTCTTGTAGTCCAGGAGCCCTCAGGGGATGTCCGACTGACGGCTTAGGCCCTCTCCCCCCAGGAGAGGGCCTAAGCCGTCAGTCGGACATCCTTAGCACTGCTTCGGAGGTGGGAGAGGCTCCCGCCACTGCCACTGCACTCGCCAGCCTTGAGCTCGGCTCAGGGCTTCTGGCTGAGTGGTGCACCCCCTGTGTGAGCACACTGACTGCCAGGTGGCAGCTCCTGCATTGAATGTCTGCCCCCTGTTGGTCAGTGCACATCATAGCGACTGGTCATTCCCCCAATTGGTTGATTTGCATATTATTATATAAGATGCCTTCCCGGGCCTTTTATTATATAAGATGGTCCTTCCCAGGCCCAAGAAAACCATTGAGGTGACATTGACAGGTTTAGACTGATCATGATTTGACTCAAAGAAATAGGAGTGCATCTCCAACTTTAGAAAAAAGCAGGTCTTAGCAGATAAATGGAAAGGTTTTTGGATATATAATGAACAATCCACAACACTTACAACCAAAGTTCTCAATGATAGAAAGTCTCCCCCACCTTCCATATTTTAATTTCAAAGAAACCGTTAGTATTCTAATTTATTATGATCTTCTATTTTATCATATTAAATTAGTAACTGCAAAAAATAAATGAATCCAGATGACATTAGATCAATCGGGGCCTTAGGCAATACATTTTATCTTTAATTTCTGAGTTAATTTGACTTATTTTTAGATAAAATATATTAAAACACAAAATAAATTATATGAATGAAACTACAAACATGAGATGGTAATAACCAAATTTCTTTTTAGAAAATAAAAATCTTTACTTCCTAGAAAGCCTGTTATCTGGCCTATTGCTCCAGTTCTTTTCTTTTATTAAAAAGTCTGCACCCATATTTTAAAGTTTAATTTAATTATAGATGATGAGACAAATATAAAGTTGTTGTTGCTATTGTTTTAATATGGGCTTTAAACTTGTGCTTTGCTGCTTAAGGTTACTTGATCTATAATGAATGGAAATTTAAGCCTTTTTAAAGTTAAAACTAGCATTTTATAGACAGACTATTGAAATAGACTCTTAAATTCAAAAATAACAAAAACTATATTCAGAAACTGATAATATAATAAAGATTATATTTTAAACTCATGGCTCAAATATGAATTTTAATAAATGGTATTAGATAATTTAATAGTCATCATATTTTACACACAAAAAAAAATTACATAAGAAATATGGAGAAATAAAAACAACATAAGAAAACATGGGAGTCTGGCTGACATGGCTCAGTGGGTGAGGTTGATCTATGAAGCAGGAGGTCACGTTCGACTCCTGGTCAAGGCATCTGCCCGGATTTCTGACAGGGTCCCCAGTAAGAGGTGTGATTCTCTCTCATCATTGATGTTTTTGTCTCTCTCTCCTTCTCCATTCCCCTCTGAAATCAATAAAAATATATAAATAAAATAAAAATGGGAGTACTTCTTTAAACCATGAAATGAAAAAACTTTTCTAAGACTAGAAATGAAAAATCAGTAAATCCAAAAAAAATATAAATCAAGCCTTCCTCATTGCAAACACACATACACACACACAAAGGAAAGTATTGGTAATTATATAACCACATACTAATTTATTTAGTATAGAAAATATTCCTAACAATAAAAAAAACAGACCAAGAAAAATACAGAGGACATGAGACTAACCCAAAGAAAAATAAAATCAAGTAGCTTGCAAATATCCAAAAAAATAATAAAAAATTAGAATATATTTTCCTTTCAAATTAGCAAATAAAAAATAATTGAATATAAAATGCACACAGATGCATTTATGGCTATATATCATTAATAACTCTCAAAAAACACTTAAGAAACTGATAATGATTATATCTAGAGAGGAGAGTAGAATGACTATTGGGAAATATTTAGTTCCATATCCTTTTGTGTTGTCATTTGAACTGTGATAATCTGTTCCTCTTTAAAAAATAGAGTACTTTAAAATTAAAGAGTACTCTAAAACTCTGTAACCAATTGCAATCTAATTGAAAGTCTATCACTATCATACAATTACAAAAACTACCACTTAACATCTCTGTTTCTCATTCACATCAGACCAAATGCCAGCTTCGAACTACCTGAGAATTTCTCTGAATATTGCAGCCTGCTTTGTCTGCCTGTGTAACCCAGATGCACCTGCAAATTAGTGCCCAGTAGCAACTGCCCTAAACAGTGACTGACGGGTTGATTTGTTAATACGTTTGACTACCCCCTGGATGGAATATCTCTGAGACATGTGTCCTATACTGGCTCACAGAATTTCCTCAGTGGGTTTAAACTCAAATTACATAATGGCAATTATCTGGGACTGGGCTCAAGCAGGTACAAAGTGCACAAGTAAGTTTCAACAATGGAGTGGCAAACGAAATCCAAGTGACAAACGTCTGTTGCACCATGTATCCACAGAGCTCCTTTAGGTCAGACCTAAGGCCTGTTGGAGAATTCCTTACGCCCAGCTGACCAAAGAATAAAGTTACCCAGGTCTTATTCAGGATGGGTTGCCTTCTGACGTTGGAGAGAATAAAAAATACTGTTGAACTCCAGCTATATTCAGGAATAGTTCTGAAATAAAACAATTAAGACCAGTATTCCCATTAGTCAGATATGTGAGCTTTACACCTGTTGACTCAGTATAGTGGGAGGATAGGATGGAAATATGGATGGCCTTGAAATTATGAGCAATATTAAATGACTTGGTTAGTTGGTCAGGGGTCTGGGAAGTGTAAGATTGGAAAGCCAGAGAAAATGTTTTTGGAACTAAGCATATGGGTGGATTTATGAGAGTGGGCACAAAGTGTGCAAATCTTATTGCTCCTTAGTGCCCACCTGAGACATCTCCTTCCAACACAGAGGAAGGAAATGCACGGCAATCAGAAAGAGGGCCCTTGGAGAGCAACCAGTCTCTCCCTCAGCCCTCCATCCCTGAGGTTGGTGATAGGCCTGTGAGTGGTCTATGAGCGGAGCAGTATCAAGGGGAGGAATGGACACACTGCATGGTCCCCAAACCTGGGCTTCTTCTCAACTGCAACTCACTGGGACTTGATACAGGAATCTTTGTCATGTTATTAAATCATGAGCCATGGTAGAACTCCATGTATCAACAAAGTTTCTTTTATACAGCCTCTATTCTGCAACTCTTAATATCACACACTAGGCTAGCACTTCCCAATTCCTGTTGATACCTATTAATCAGTTCTTTCAGTTATTTTGGTAAAATATAGTATAGGGTATCTCAAAAAATATATATATACAAACTTTGAATAATTATAAAGGTGATGTTTCTTAAAATACATTTCATTTTCAAAATTTAGCTATCATATGTTAAAGTATGTATACATTTTTGGGAGACACCCTGTATACAAACAAACAAATGTTTACTCCTGTAGCAAGAATAGTAATTTCTGCCAGTGACATGCTGATACTTTGACCTAAATTATTGATTTTAAAGGAGTAGGAAAAATAATCTACTGGCCAAAGAAAAAATCATCAGAAATCAGGCAATATTCTGTAGAAAATAATGAAAACACAAATAGAAAAATGTGTGGGATGCAGTTAAAACAGAAAATTTTATAACTTTCAATGTCTATATTAAGTGGAAAGAAATATTTACAATAAATGATCAAAATTTACAACTAAGAAGCTAGATAAAGAAAAACAAACCTAGTAAGTAGGAGAAATCAGTGAAGTGCAAAGCAAATAGTAGAATTAACAAAGTCAATATCTAGGAAAATTAATAAAATTGATAAGCATCTAGCAAAGCATGTTAATAAATAAGAAAAATAACACAAAATACCAATAACAAGAATGAAGAATGTGATGTCACTACAGAACCTGCAATCATTAAAAGGGAATATTATTAATAGCATTATGCTAAAACACTTGAAAAGGACAATTCCTGAAAAAAGTTATCAAAACTACTCAGAATAAGTCAAAATAGCATTCTATCTATAAAAGTCATCAAATTCATAATTAAAAATCCAACTTCAATAATAGCTCTAGAAGCAGAGATTTGCATTGGTTAATTTGCCAGACATTTAAGGAAGAAAATATTCCAATCTTATAAAATCCCTTTTAGAAAACAGACAAGAGGGGTATTTCCCAGCTTACTATAGGATGCCAGCACAGTCCTGACTCCAAAATCCGATCAAGGCATTACAAGAAAATGACAGACCAATGGTCCTCATAAACACAGACACAAAAATCCTTAGCAAAATATTAGAACATCAAATACAGAGTTGTATAAAAGGGAAATGCACTGTGATCAACCAGGAATTAGTTCAGAAATGCAAACTTAGTTCAATAAGTGAAAATCAATAATGTAAATTCAACACATTAACAGAATAAAGGGTAAAACGCATGATCAGCTCAATAGATACAGAGAGACTTGGACAAAATACAACAACCGGCATTAAAAAAAGTTCTCAGCACACCAAGAAGATAATTTCCTTAATTTGATAGAGGGCATCCACACAAAACCTACAGCTGATACTATTCTTGGTGGAAAAACATTGATTATTCTCTAAAATCAGGAGCTATGCAAAGCTGTCCACTCCAATTCTTATAGATACTGTACTAAGGGTTTTAGGCAGTAAAATACAGCAATACTACTGGGAGAGAAAGAATAAATCTGTCTTCTTCACAGAGAACATGCTTGCTCACATAGAAAGTCTTAAAGATTCTACAAAAAAACACAATCCTAGAATTAATAAGTAAATTTAGCATAAACACATGACATAAAGTCAATAGACAATAATTAATTGCATTTCTTTATATTAGAAAACTGAAATGTTAAAATAATACTCTTTTACAACATCATAAAATATGACATTTCTAGGATTAAATTTAATAAGAGACATTCAAGATCTTGAGTCTAAAAACCATGAAATATTACTGAGAGAAATTAAGGACAATTTAAATAAACATATAACTATACCACATTCATAGATGGGAAGATTCAATATTATTAAGAAATTAGCTCTCTCCAAATTGAACTTTAGACGCATTGAAATACCAATCAAAATTCCACTGGGCATTTTTGTACAAATTGCCAAGCTGATTTGAAAGTGCACATGAAAATCCAAAGAACCTAGAATAGCTTAAACAAGTTGTATTTTTAAATTATTTTTTAATTTAACTTCTAAATTTCAAGATGTTTACAGACATAGGTGTCATATTGGTGAAGTCACCTGTGTATAAATGGGGAACAATATATAGAGCAGGTCTTTCCAATATTGTTTTTGTGGAACACCATGCCTTGAAAATGCCAATATGAGTTCTGTGACATAATAAAACTTGTAAAATATTGCAAGTAAAATGTTCATCTTGAAATTTTATAGGCTGTGAGTGATTCTAAAACAAGTATAGCTATTTAGTTTTACTTAATATATTGTCTCCCATACTTTTTGAACTATTTTTCTCTCTAAAAATCCCTACCCTTCAATTAAATATCTTTCCCTTTATGTGGCACTATATGGGGAACACACATGAGCATTTTATCCTGAGCACCCTCTGAAATAGAGGAATAAAAGTAGATGCATTGATATCACAAAAGGAGACAGGAAATTATTTCATCACAGCAAATAAGCCCAGAATATTCTGTTTAGAAAGTATGTCCTATTTTATATGTTTTTCATCTACATAATTACATTAAACATAGTTGCCATTTCACTACTACAGTTAGCTAGAAATTATTTTAGGTGAATGAGGTTATACCAAAAATTCAGAATAACACAGATAATTCACAGAGTTTCTGCAATATCAATGTGTATTGATAAGTTTGTCCTTTGTGTTAATTTTATGGTCATATTTAATCATAGATTCCTTATGCGCCCAGAATATGTCTCCTATTTCTTTTGTATTTTCTCACGAAATGTAAAAGTGCTGCATATGTATTCACTGGAAATTCAATAAATGTTTTTAATCAATATTTCATGGATCAGAACCAAAATGACGGCGGAATAGAAAGACGTGTCCCGAGCCTTGTCCTGGAGCAGATAGAAAGAACAGCTGAGGGTCGCACCAGGAGTGTCTGTTGGAGAGTTAAGGGACAGCTACACTCCAGGAGAAGGTGGGGGACTGCTGGACGGGGTTCCCCTGACCAGGCAGCCCCCACTGCTGCTGGGTTCCCTCCCGGAGCCACTGGCTCGGATGCGGAGACCGCGCCATCTTGAAGGGGAAAGTGGATGTTATTGGAAACCTGAAAATCTACAACTGTGGCATGCACCGAACAGCTGTGAACCCCAGAACACCGGTCCCCAAATGGCACAAACATGCAGATTCAGAGGAGCTCTACACTCCACCACGGAAAGGTCAGATTTCGCCTGGGATAAGGTGAGGTCTCTGGTCCCGGCAGGACAGAGAAATGCACACACTGGGGGAGCTGGAGGACCGGGGAAGTCTGAGCCTAGAAAAATCCGTGGCTGTTGGGGCTGGCGTGATCCGTGAATGTGGAAGGGGGTCCTCAGAGCTGCTAATAGAGGGGATCTCTAAAAAGCAACCAATTTTGATCTGACGCAGAAGGACAGCCTAAAAATTCTGGGACTGTGCCAGCTGTTGGGACACAAGGGGGGGAAGGGGATTGCGCAGGCTTAGGAGCAACCCGGAGTTCAAACACTTGCGCTTTCTCCTCTTTGAATCCTTGTTTCTGATTACTGAGCCCAATACATAGGACCACCCAGTTAGATACACCCCAGGAAACTGCAGGGGAAAGTTGTGTTTCTGGAACCTGGGCATCAGAGCGGGGAGTGACCATCAGAGAACCAGCTCTGGGGCAGCCCACTCCCACAAACAGGTATTGAGTGCCATAGGGAAAGCAGGATCTAAAGCAGAGGCTAGAAAGGACCCATAGAACTGGAAGTCAACCCAGAAACACTGCCACCCAGGGGCTGAATCACAAATTGACTCCTGTGTAATCACAGATTAAGGAATACAAGAAATTAAGACACACCGCCTGCTTAAAAATCAGGACTGGCTTACAACACTGAGGAGCAGTGGAACACAGGGAACTGCAATACTGTCCTGACTGGGAAACAGGTGTGCCAAACAGAACAATAGAGGAAGTGAATGACATTCACTACTGCACATTTTTTTTTTTCATCTTTTACTTAAGAAACTAATTTTTTTCTTTTTTCCTCACTTGATTTTACCTTTTTAATTATTATTTTTATTTTCAATTAGTATTATTGCTACTACTATTTTACCTTTTTTTTTTAAAAAAAGTGTCATTTTATTTTCTCTTTATTTGACTTTGAGATTAGTGTTCTACATTCTATTTTCATCTTTCCTTTAGTATCATTCTACTCTATCTCAACTCTACCTTTATGCCATCACTCTCTTCCTAACTTTTGCCCTTTTGTTTTCCTGTTTCTCTTACCCTTTTCCTGCCTTAGATTTTCCCTATTCTTTCTTTTTACCCTCGATAAAATCTCACACTACTTATATATCTAATTTCCAATCCCCTGCTCCGAGTTCATACATACCTCTCTGTTCTCTGTCTTCACTATCCAAAAAATTGTTTTTCTCTCTGTCCTTTTGTTGTTGTTTGCTCAAATGTTGATTATATCTTTTTTTATGCTTGTTTGTGGGATTCTTTTGCTTATTCTTTTTTGTATTGTTTTCTTGTTTGCTTTGTTTTTCTTTGTTTTTTGCATCTGTTTCTCCTCACCTCGCTTGATATTAATTGTTGTTTGTAGTTTGTATTCATCTCCAGGTATTTGTTGCTGGCATTTGCTGGGATTAGTGGCTGTTCTATTGGAGTTTTCCCCCATATATACAGTTTGTTCCCCTTTTCTTCTTATTCTCTTTCTTTTCTCTCTTACTTTTTTTTTCCTTTCCCCAATTTCATTTTGGCACTCCTTTCTTTCTTTTTTTTCCCCTCTCTTCTTCTTTTTCTCCTATCCCCTAATTTGCCTTTCTCTGGTGGTCACCTTTATTTGGGGTTATTAATATTGTGGATACATTTCTGTTCAGTGCCTTGTGTGTGGTACATGGTTGTGTTATATTTTGTGCCTTTAAATCAACACAGGAGAGAAAGAACTACATAACCAGAGACCCAGAGAAGCAGAGACCATGGGGAGACAAAGAAACAGCCTGCATATGAAAGAAAAGCAGGCATCACCAGGAAAGGAAGTAAACGAAATGGAGGCAAGCAACCTGCCGAAAAAGAATTCAGAGAAATGGCCATAAGGTGGCTGAAAAGAATGGAAGACAAATTTGACAATATGAGTAACAACCAAGAGGAAATGAAGAAGAACCAAGAAGATATGAAAAATGACATCGCTGCTGTAAAGAACTCAATAGAAAGCATCAAGAGTAGACAACAAGAAGGAGAGGACCACATCAGTGAGCTAGAAGACAAGGTAGGAAAAAATACCCAAGTAGAGCAGCTTCTAGAAAAAAAAAAATTATAAAGCAGGAGAAGAGCCTAAGGGAACTTTGGGACAACACGAAACAAAACAACACCCACATTTTAGAGGTTCCAGAAGGAGAGGAAAAGGAGCAAGGAATAGAAAATTTGTTTCAAGAAATAATGACAGAAAACTTCCCTGATATAGGGAAGAAAAAACCCACACAAATCCAAGAAGCTCACAGAGTCCCAAGCAAAGTGAACCCCAAAAGACCGATGCCAAGGCACATTATAATTAAATTGGCAAACACCAACAACAAAGTAAGAATCTTAAAAGCTGCAAGAGAGAGACAGAAAGTTACATACAAAGGAACCCCCATCAGACTAGCAACTGATTTCTCAATAGAAACTCATCAGGCCAGAAGGGAATGGAATGAAATATACAAAGTCATGCAAAGGAAGGGTCTGAATCCAAGAATACTGTACCCAGCAAGGCTATCAATCAAAAGTGAAGATGAAATCAGGAGCTTCACAGACAAAAAAGGACTAAGGTAATTTATTACCACCAAACCAGCGATGCAAGAAATGCTAAAGGGTCTGCTGTAAAAAAAAGAAATAGAAAGCGAAGAAGGAACACAGGGGTAAAGAATAGGAATGGCGACAAGTAAGTACCTATCAATAATAACTTTAAATGTAAATGGATTAAATGCCCCAATCAAAAGACATAGGGTAACAGACTGGATTAGAAAACATGACCCACATATCTGCTGTCTACAAGAAACCCACCTCAGAAAAAAAGACACACACAGAATGAGGGTGAAGGAATGGAAAAAGGTTTTCCAGGCGAATGGAAATGAAAAAAAAAAAAGCTTGGGTAGCAATACTTATTTCAGACAAATTAGATCTCAAAGTGAAGGACATAACAAGAGATAAGAAAGGCCACTTCATAATACTAAAAGGAGCAATCCAACAAGAAGAAATAACTCTGGTAAACATATATGCACCCAATACAGGAGCACCCAAATACATAAAAAAACTCCTAGAGGATATCAAAGAAGAAATTGACAGCAATAAAATCATAGTAGGAGACTTTAATACCCCACTATCACCATTGGACAAATCCTCTAAACAAAAAATCAGCAAAGAAACATCAATCCTAAATGACTAACTAGACCAGATGGAATTAATTGACATCTTCAGAACATTTCACCCCAAAGCCACAGAACATAAAGTGCACATGCACATGGGTCATTTTCAAAGACAGACCATATGTTGGGTCATAGGCAAAGTCTCTTCAAATTTAAGAAGATAGAAATCATATCAAGCATCTTCTCAGATCACAGTGGCATAAAACTGAAAATCAACTACAATAAAAACAATCCAAAAAAATCAAACACATGGAGACTAAACAGCAAGCTATTAAACAAGGACTGGATTACCAGAGAGATCAAGGAAGAAATAAAAAATATCATGGCAACAAATGACAATGAAAACACAACATTCCAAAATCTAAGGGACACAGCGAAAGCAGTCTTGAGAGGGAAGTTCATAGCTCTATAAGCCTACTGCAAAAAACAAGAAACAATGGAAATAAATTACCTAACCCTACAACTCAAAGAGTTAGAGAGCAACAAGAAAAGCCCAGTGTAAGCAGAAGGAAGGAAATAATAAAGATCAGAGCAGAGATAAACGACATTGAAACCAAAAAAACAATACAAAAGATCAACAAAACCAAGAGCTGGTTCTTTGAAAGGATAAACGAGATTGACGAACCTGTAGCCAGGCTCACCAAGAAGCAAAGAGAGAGGACCCAAATAAACAAAATCAGAAATGAAAGAGGTGAAATAACAACACACTCCACCGAAATACAAAGGATTGTTAAAAAATACTATGAACAACTCTATTCCAACAAACTGGACAACCAGGAGGAAATGGACATATTCCTAGAAAAATATAACCTTCCAAAACTCAATCAGGAAGAATTGAAACATCTCAATAGGCCAATAACTATGGAAGAAATTGAAGCAGTCATCAAAAAGCTTCCAGCAAACAAAAGCCCAGGGCCAGATGGCTTCACAGGGGAGTTTTACCAAACATTCAAGGAAGAACTAAAACCTATCCTCCTCAGACTATTCCAAAAAATTCAAGAGGAAGGAACACTTCCAAGCTCCTTCTATGAAGCCAGCATCACCCTAATACCAAAACCAGATAAAGACAACACAATGAAAGAGAATTACAGGCCAATATCCCTCATGAACATAGATGCCAAAATCCTCAACAAAATTCTAGCAAATCAGATCCAGCACTACATCAGAAAGATCATACACCATGACCAAGTAGGATTTATCCCAGGAATGCAAGGATGGTACAATGTGAATCAATAAACGTGATACATCACATAAACAAATTGAGAGATAAAAATCACATAGTCATATCAATTGATGCAGAAAAAGCATTTGACAAAATCCAATACCCTTTCTTGATAAAAACTCTCAACAAGGTAGGAATATAAGGATCATACCTCAACATAATAAAAGCTATATATGATAAACCCACAGCTAACATCATACTTAATGGGCAAAAACTAAAACCATTTCCCCTAAGAACAGGAACAAGACAGGGATGCCCACTCTCACCACTCCTGTTCGACATAGTACTGGAAGTATTAACCATTGCAATTAGACAAGAAGAAGAAATAAAAGGCATCCAAATTGGAAAAGAAGAAGTGTTCTGCTGCTTTGATGAATACGAAGAGCTCATAAAGGAAATTAAGATTAAACTGCATTAATATATTTAGTTAAAAATATACATATATTTAAATCTAAGTGTAAGTTTTTTAGACTATTCTTAGCCAATTGCTGATATTGTTAGATGTCATATTGCTACTTAACAATTATCCTGATTGGTTCATTTGATTATATTAAACTTTACATTTTCAGTGTATTATCTGTTTATGTGTACCAACAAGATGTCTTTATTCAGATAAATGTATTGAATTAACTACTTTTTAACAAAATGGATTGCAATCTTAGCTAGAAGGACATGCTCTACAGTCCAACATTTAAAATAGTATATCATAACCTTCACATTTCAAATCCATTTAAATATTCTCACTCAAGTGATTGAAGTAAATAACTTAGAATGAAAACACAATATTAGATCAATAAAGTAGGCTATAACTATAAAAATGGACAACATTCATGAAATAATGGAATATTCATATTTTTTTAAAGTATAAAAATATCATTGATCAAAATCTGAAATATTATACAAAAATGTGGTGAGGTTCCTGAACAATTTATGGACTTATATGGATCCTAATATCCCAAAATATTTTCTTTAAAAAGCTGTCAAAATCTATTAATGCAAGAGTGCTAAATTTAAATGATATAATCTAACTTATGCTAAACAGGACACTGACTAACTAAAGGCTATAGAATCCTATATAATAGAAGCCTAATATACTAAGTGTCTGACCGTTCGACCATTCGACCATTCCACCAGTCGCTATGATGCACACTGACCACCAGGAGGCAAATGCTCCAACTGGTAGGTTAGCTTGCTGCTGGGGTCCGGCAATCAGGACTAGGCGAGATGGGCCGAACATGCCCTGGAGCCCTCCCACAGTCCCTCCTTGGCCCCGATCGTGCACCGGTGGGGTCCCTTAGCCTGGCCTGTACCCTCTCGCAATCTGGTATCACTCAGGGGATGTCGGAGAGCCGGTTTCAGCCCGATCCCTGCGGGCCAAGCCAAGGGACACCACCAGTGCACGAATCTGTGCACCGGGCCTCTAGTAGATACAGAAACATTTATAACAACTATCTATGTTTTATACATACAAGCTTTAGTAAAGACATGGATAATAAAACACATCGTTTTTAAAAGAGTAGGTATTAGATCTAATAATTTACCTAGATCAACATGTATCAACATAGAAGCATTTCCAAAGCATAATAAGTGGGGAAAAAGCAAGGATAGGCTTTTTGAATAAGGATAGGTTTATTATTATGTAAGTACAAAAAAATACCATCTATCTTTCTCTGGTGATAAACCAGAAAAGAGAGGGGGGAAATATATAATGGGAAATGTCTACTGTATTTGAAAGAGCTATAGGTGGAAGAGAAAGAGAGAGAGACAACATAAAAGCAAACAAATAGATAACATTTAATAATCACAATTAAAAAAATCCATAATTACAGAGTATATTTTTCATATGTCTTTTGAGATCTACAGTGATGCTCTAACTGCCACCTCAGTGCCCCAGCACTAAACTCAAAAGAATATCCTTGGTAATGCTCCACTGTAAAAACACTTAAATAACAGATTTAGGAATTTTTGTTTTTCCCTTTACCGCATGCTGTACGGCCAGTTTGAGTTAATTAATTTGGAGTAAAATCATACCTACTCTAATTACAACTTAAATTTCCAGTATCTACTCACCAATAACAATAACCTTTCTCAACCTCCTTGTCTTCAAAGGAAGTATAAACCAAATAAACACCCACAGGGACACACTTATCTGGATGTATCTTTTGGAATCCAAGACATCGGTGGCATACATTGCTGGTGGCCATCGATAACTGCTTGGCAGCCAGCATTCACCCTGACAGCTTCTTGCTCTAAGCCCCAGTGATCCCTGGCATGCAAGGGGTATTGCGTAAGTAAATCTGGCTAATGAGATAGAAATAAGGTAAGCCTGTGTCCCTAAATAGATGAGGATATGCCTTCATAAATTCCACCTCTTGGTACTAGTTTATAATGCAAAAACTATAACTAAAGCTCCAACAACCACTTTAGATCATAATTTGGCACAATTCTGAGAATGGCAGAGAAGAATTTAGGTGGCTGGGTGCACATTTTCAAGGCCTCATGACACCATGATGTCACCATGCCAGCCCTGGTAACCTACCTCTTTCATGTGATAGAGAAATTAACTTCTACCTTCTACAAAGCACAATCATTTCTGTTGTGTGTTTTTTTAATGTCACACACAGTTGAATATAACTCTACAGGATATCTATTAAAATTATGCAAGAACTATATGAATACATTGCACACAGAAATGATCAGACAACAGAATGTTACTTCAACTCCCATCTACTAGACTCCTGTTCAAAACTTTCAATTGTAATGTGTTTATAATTTATTCTTCTATTTCTTTTAAAACTTTACATATATATCCAGAATAAATCTATAGTTTTGTGTATTTTTATTTTACATAAAGAATAACATTCTTTTACTGCAATTTCACTTTTTTCACTCTACAATGTTTCAAATGTTTTCACAGTGATCTGTATAGCTCTAAAATATTTTTTGTGAATATGTAAATCTTAAAAATATTTGTGTGTATATAATTTTTATTGATTTATTTTTCTATTTATGGGCATATGTATTGTTTGTTTCTAACATTCCACTGGTGTTTACCTGTCTGAAATGAATATCTTTGAATTTGTCTGTGTCAGCATATGGGTAAATATATGCTAGAACAGATTCCTAGGAGTTGTAGTTGAGCTCATAGGAATTGCACATTTTCAAGGCCCATAAATGTGTTAGGTGGTCTCTTAAAGAAAGATAGTTAATACCATATTTATAGAGCAAGAACAATCTTGATAGTCTTTACAGATTCAGTGTTATGAGGAATTCCTAGATAGATCTGGCTTTTTCTTCCCAACCATACACATTTATTACTATAACCAATATTTTAAAGTTTTAAAATAATAAGTGTAGTCCTCTTGTGGCTTCCTACATTGTGGTTGTTTGGTGGGAAAGATAATAAATGGAAATAATAAAAAAAGATTAAGAGGACCAACAGCCAGGAGAAATTTAACACCAACAAAATTAAATCATCAGTATGCTGAAAACAACATTTCCCCTTCTTTCTATTACTTATCAATTGATAGGCAGGGAAAGATAAATGGCACTGTGAAAAAGATAAGATTTTCTCTAAATAATAATTCTTTTCTGTCCTGTGGAACCTTCTATTTGACTTCTGTTCATAGGTCTCAGTATTTTGTACCTGCTGATAAGCTTCAGTTTATTCACTTCTTCAGTAAATAAGGCACAGTGAGGCTTGTTTAGAGACCAGGGTGGCCAATGGAGCCTGGGACTGTAAATCCTCTTCCATGTCCCATTCACCTTAATAAACCCTCTCTATCTTAGAAATTGTGGCCACGTGACTTTAAATACTCAGCAATGTCTAAAATGCTGATGTTCTTCAAAGTTACCTTTAAAATGTTAATTTACAGAAAATAAATCTGTGCTGAATTATCATTTACAATACGTCAGTTTCTTACTTTGAAGTCCAGGGAATGAAGTTTGTAAACAGTAAAAACTCAGCTATACTTCTTTATTGTTTGCAATTATTTAGCTTTCAAAATACGTCAAAATATACTCAAAGACAGACAAATCAAATTATAAGCTTGACATGTTTTCCAAACATGAGTGCTTTCTTATGTTTATGACATATTGCATAGTTTTTTCTAGATTTTGGTGTTATGATTTAAAATTATAATGCATTTCCCCAATATAGGGTAAGGTTCATTTTTCATATGAAATCAACTTAAAAATACTTCCACAGTGTTTCTCCAATTAGATAAATAAGCAATTATGCAATAGTATAACCAATTATCTCATTTATATTTCAAAAATATATATGCATCCCAAATTTAATGAATTGTTTTATGATTCCTTTCTAATTTTCAAAATCAATAACCAATCTAATTCCATAAGTGATTGCCCTGAAATTAAAAGACAAATGTAGAATGCTAAGACTTTCTTTCATTAAAACATTCACTATTTTCTTTTAACATTAACTAGTTCAAAAAAAAGTGGAATTATTGACCAATTTCTGACAATAGGCTAACACTTAACTAGGTCTCTTCATCAAACAAAAATAGACTGTTAACGTTTTACAGTATAAGTTCAATGCCGGTCTTATATAAATGCAAATTGTGTTATTGGCAGCTGTAGGAAAAATGTTTCCTTTTAGTAGCTCAGACTTTGTATTACAGATAGTTGTGTGGATGAGTTTTGAAATAGATTTTAACAATTTAGTTTATACACATAATATTTGTACTTGAAATTAATTGGCATCTTCAATAAAATAGCTATTCAGAAAAAAACGTATTCACTAGGATTTTGATTACTCCCATGGGGAGGTGGAAGTCACCTGGTGCAAATAAAGCCTGTGGGTGTTTTTTTTCCCCTGCATTTAGACAAAATAGCATACTTCAAATACAAAATGTTAATTCAAATTCTTTGACAAATGATAAAATGCTTAGGTGATTATGGATATTAACCCATTTATCTAACTTGTTTGCCATTCTGTGTTTCACTCTCATCCATAACACATTCTGGCAAGAAATTTGAGAAGCTAAACTAGATTCATTTTAATAGCAGGAGAAACAAATGTGAAGGATACCATGTCCTTTCCAAGTTCTCTGAAACCAGGAGGCCTGGTGCTAAACCTGATGATTTGGCATCCTCGAACCATGCATAATAAATTACATCTGAGTACAGTACATCCCCAAACATTTTTCATAGTCTCTTCTAACCTTTCCTCAGTTGGAACTGTTTTCATTGAGCTAAAATATTCTCTTACAAAATATAACAAAGTGTATTTTTAAAAGCACAGTATCAGGTACCTTTTAATGAAAACAGCAGATGTATAGGAATTCAGTGAAATGTGTTTAAGGTTGCTGTTTTCTCTTTTTCCAAAGAAAAATAAAGTTCAAAAAGAAAATGCAGCATTTTGAATTTATCTCTATTCATGATTCAGCCTCCTATAGTTTCTCCTAAAGGACTATTCTGAAAAATCGTTTTCGGATGTAATCAGAATAACTTTATGCAGACTCCACAAGCCAGTGCTTTGACAAGTCAAGAAACAGATGTGAACATCTCCTAACAGCCTGCACTGTATTAGACATTCTGAAGAACACAGAGAAATAGAGGGCACCACCCTAGCACTATAATATTTCTTTTTATTGAAAATTACCTCTCCAAGCAGGTCTAGAATATGACTAATAATCATTTGTTCCATTTAGTTATTTAAATCTCCATAACCAAACATTTTAGGAGATATGTCAGCCATATTGCTTATAATACTGGAAGGAACTTAATTGTATTGTACCCTGTTTGTTGTCATTAAAAGAAATAGTTATACCTATCAACTCAATAATTAAATAAAAATATAGTTTTCATAGTTTACATGATAGTGTTATTATATGGCTACAGACTATATTTCTTTTTTATAATTTTTTAAAAATATTTTTTTCTTTTTTTTTTTAATCTTTATTGTTCAGATTATTACAATTGTTTCTCCTTCCCCTCCCCCCCCCCATAGCTCCCCTCTACCCGGTTCCCACCCCACCCTGTGCCCTTACCTCCCTCCCACTGTCCTCATCAATAGGTGTACGATTTTTGTCCAGTCTCTTCCCGTACCCCCCACAACCCTTTCCCCCTGAGAATTATCAACCCACTCCCATTCTATGCCCCTGATTCTATTATATTCACCAGTTTATTCTGTTCCTCGGATTTTTAATTCACTTGATTTTTAGATTCACTTGTTGATAGATATGTATTTGTTGTTCATAATTTTTACCTTTACCTTTTTCTTCTTCTTCCTCTTCTTAAAGAATAACTTTCAGCATTTCATATAATACAGGTTTGGTGGTGATTAACTCCTTTAGCTTTTTCTTATCTGTGAAGCTCTTTATCTGCCCTTCAATTCTGAATGATAACTTTGCTAGGTAGAGTAATCTTGGTTGTAGGTTCTTGCTATTCATCACTTTGAATATTTCTTGCCACTCCCGTCTGGCCTGCATAGCTTCTGTTGAGAAATCAGCTGACAATCATATGGGTGCTCCCTTGTAGGTAATTAACTGTTTTTCTCTTGCTGCTTTTAATATTCTCTGTCTTTTGCCCTTGGCATTTTAATCATGATGTGTATTGGTGTGGTCCTCTTTGGATTCCTTTTGTTTGGGGTTCTGTGTGCTTCCTGGACTTGTAAGTCTATTTCTTTCAACAGGTGGGGAAAGTTTTCAGTCATTATTTCTTCAAATAGGTTTTCAGTATCTTGCTCTCTCTCTTCTTCTGGCACCCCCATAATTCTGATGTTGGTACGCTTGAAGTTGTCCCAGAGGCTTCTTACACTATCTTCAAATTTTTGGATTCTTTTTGCTTTTTGCTTTCCCAGTTGAGTGTTTTTTGCTTCTTTGTATTTCAAATCTTTGACTTGATTCTTACGTTCCTCTAGTTTTCTGTTGGGTCTATGTATAATATTTTTTATTTCAGTCAGTGTATGTTTTATTTCTAGTTGGTCCTTTTTCATATCCTCGAGGGTATCATTGAATTTATCGGCCTTTTCTAGGATATTCTTGAAAAACCTTATAACGGTGGTTTTGAACTCTATATCCAGTCTGTTTTCCTCCATTTCTTTCGTTTGTGATGTTTCTTTGTCTCCGCATTTTTGCTGCTTCCCTGAGTTAGTAGGGTGGCTTTGTGTGCTAGGTGTCCTATATGGGCCAGTGGGTCGGCCTCCCCGTTACCTGAGGTGGACACTCTTGGTGCACCCCTTTGTGGACTGTGTGTACAGCCTTGTTGTAGTTAAGTCCTGATTGTTGCTGGTGTCACTGGGAGGAATTGACCTCCAGGCCAATTGGCTGTGAGGACCCGCTGTGTCTATAATGGAAGAACTGCTGCGCTGGAGACACGCTTAGGGGGCAGGACTTGCTTCAGTGGGGCTTTGGTGCTCACTGAGTCTTCCTCTTGAATGTGTCACTTATGGATGTGAGGAGTTGAAATCTGGTGTCATCTCACACTGACCACTAGATACGCTAGCTTCTGGATCTCCAATGGGGTGCTGGTCAGCTACTGTCTGAGGCCACCCAGCAGGAGGTATAGCAAGAACTATAGTTTTCTCCTCTTTGCTTGGGGTTTGGAGGTTTTGGAGCTGTCTGACCAGAGCTGCAGTTTGTTAGGTTAAGCTGCGATAGGGCAGGCCATTTATATGCAAAAGCCACTGCGGAGCTTGGGTGGGTTTGTAGATTGTGCAGGGCAGGGTCTCAGGGATTCAGTAGGCTAGGGCGTGGCAAACAGCTATGGCTGCCAGTCAGCCGTCTCTGTGTTTCCGCGTTTCCAAGTCCCTGCGTCTCGCACCCCAGCGCAGTAAACAATGATTCCTGGGAGCATCTCTGCAAGAAAGTCACCCTCACTTTCCGACCAGATGGCAGACAGTCCAGCTTCTTCCCGTAGGAGTTTGGTTCCCCCGCGTCTCTCCAGAAACTGGAGTTCAGAGTAATCTGGAGCTTGTCTCCCTTTGGGTTGAAAGAAGCAGCGCACCCAGACACCCGCCGCCAGCCCAATTCACACGCCTCCGTACCTCAGCTTTTCAGTACTTGTGCATGTCTCAATGCTCTTTTCTCTTTCCTTCTAGTTGTAGAACTTCCACTCAGCCAGCTTTCCTGTGGTTCTGGGTGATAGATGTTTAGTCTTTTAGTTGTAGTTTTGAAATCGTTGTGTTGTGCGAGGCAGCAGTTTAGGTGTTTACCTATGCCGCCAGCTTGGTTTCTCTTCTAAAAATATTTTTATTGATTTCAGAGAAGAAGGGAGAAGAAAGGAGAGAGAAACATCAATGATAAAAGAGAATAATTGATCAGCTGCCTCCTGCACACCCCCCACTGGGGATGGAGCCTGAAACCTGGCCTGTGTCCTGACCAGGAATCGAACCCTGAACTCCGGGTTCATAGGTTGACACTCAACCACTGGGCCACACCAGCCAGGCTATCTTTATTTCTTAATCAGCATTTTTGCAAAGGATCATTGGCTGGAAATATTGACTTCCTATTTAAGATGATATTGGATATGGTTTATTTCTCTGCCATATCAGCAAGATGAAGGGGTAGTTCTAGCTTTTTCCTCCCAAGTATAACTTGATAATTTAAAGCATTTTCCTTATATTTATCTGTATGCTAGCTACCTCCTTTAGAGCATACAATGAGATATATTCTATACAGGATAAATTACTATGTTTATAGGCACTCACACACAATTTAGAATGGCTAGCACAATCCAAACCTCTATCAGTGAAATGCATTATATTAGCTTACCAATTTACCTCCACTTTCTAGGTAGTGTCAAATACCTAGGAGCAAGCAAGCTAAAGCTCTCTCAAGTTTTTTCCCATAGTCTACTTTTTCTCCATAGAAAGGTAAATTAAATGAAAGAAAAGAAGGGGACATGGAGCCCTAACCGGTTTGGCTCAGTGGATAGAGCGTCGGCCTGCGGACTGAAAGGTCCCGGGTTCGATTCCGGTCAAGGGCATGTACCTTGGCTGCGGGCACATCCCCCGTAGGGGGTGTGCAGGAGGCAGCTGATCGATGTTTCTCTCTCATCGATGTTTCTAACTCTCTATCCCTCTCCCTTCCTCTCTGTAAAAAATCAATAAAATATATTTAAAAAAAAAAAAAAAAGAAGGGGACATGGAGAATATAGCATAGCTCATAGAGAAATGGGGTCTGAATTTCTATACATTTATTTTTTGTCTCTATTATTGCTTATAGCTTGGTTATTTATGTATCTAAAAATCCAATGAAATAAAATAGATATAGCATGCCCAACTGATTAATGTTGTGAACAGTGGATAAATGTATCTATAAGCTAAAGATAAATTGAATTTCCATTTAACCTTCTTAATGATTCCTTCCTCCTTGTCATTTCTGAGTAATAGTGCAAGAGAACCCTGTTAAAATAGAAGTGAGACCAGGACATGGGGAAGAAATAATGGGTAAAAAGAGAAATATAATCAAGAAAGGAATTGTGATTGGTGATTAAACAAAAGTACTTGAACTTGATTGAATATTTACCCAAAAGAAACTACATGAAAGTACATTTTAAGTGTTCTTCTGCTTTGATGAATACGAAGAGCTCATAAAGGAAATTAAGATTAAACTGCATTAGAAAAATGAAATTACTTATTTTTTGGCTTGTTTTTTTTTTTTATGGTTAAGCAATTGATCAAGTATTGATTAAATAGCCACTTTGTTCAAGATCCTATTCTAGATCCTCAAAGATAGGACTGAGAGAAATACACAGATTCACAAGCAGTGACAACTTCAAGGAAAAGCCATGGGTAGGAGGCCAGTTTCTATTCCTGCTCTGCTTGTTATGAGTCCCGTGTCTTTCGCTATGATCCTCAATGCTCTTGTGTTTTATTCCATTATAATTTGAAGAACAGGATTCAGATGCTTCCTGATTAGGTTGTTGTGAGAATCTAATGAGATTTGATAAAATGCCAAGTGTTGTAAACATCGAAGTGATGATTGTGCTGGCTGCTCTGAAGGACATATAGCATAGGACTAGTATCAGCACAGGAAGAAATCATAGAAAAGTTCTAATCCAATTTCATTTAAGAAAGGAGAAAAATAAATCAGTGGTAAATCTTAGGTTACATATATTATATCTATTTCATATATTAGACAATACTATAGTAATATATTTAATGTTCATCATTTGTGGTTATAAATTCTATCTTTAAATAATTTGGGGGGAAAAATAATAGTCAGAAGTCTCATCTTAAAGAGAAAAGGAAGCTTAGTGATGTTTATTACCTTAAGCCAGCTTACAAAGCTCATAAAAGCCAGATTTGAAATTCAGCTCCAAAGTCCCTCCTTTTAACCACTACACAATGAATCCTCCCCCTCTTCAATTCTCCAGCAGCTTTAATCTATTCTGCTTTTAAATATATCAAAGTCTCCCACTTTCTTTCTGGCAAACTAGGGAAAATGTAAAAGTAGCTACAAACATAAATATATATTAAAGGAAAGTAACAGAACCCTGATAAACCAGTGCCAATATTACTAAATTCAGAATGCTTCCATTTTAGCAAAAAAAAAAAATCATAATATACATGGCCTAGCCTTTAGAACAAGAGAAAACCACTGAAATATTGAAATAAGTGATATTAACATTGTTTGTCTCATTTTTATATGAATTATAAAATGCTAATATCCAAAACACAGAAAATGTAAGGAACAAGCAATCCATATAGTATTATTCCATTTTAGTTGTGCAGATTATATATTACCAGAACCTTGCTTCATTTAACTGTAATTAATATTTAAAGTAAGATAGTTAGGATTCAGTTCCTGTCCGTTACCACACCATTTCCTTTATTCCCTCCCCCGTCAGAGATTGAAAGCATTAGACAAAATAAAGTTATCTTCAGAATGTGCTGCAGTGATATAGGATCGGCAGGTGGCAGGCCAATATATTATTCATTAAGTTCTTAAATAATTATGCTTTTACATTCATCTTTACACAATTCTCTTCAATGTTGCTTTGGAATTGAGGGGTATGGCTTGAAAATGTTTTCTGGAGAGCCATGATCAACAATTTCTAGTTATAAAATAGATGTACATGCACTGTTCTCTGGGAATAGATTTTGAAATGTGATTCAATTTTATGAATAATTTAAAACTTGCACTCTTTTTGTTTCTCTTTCCAGAAATCCCCCTCCCCCTTTGCATAGACACAAAGATGACCTTGATTTGCTTTCCATAAATCCTCAGTACATTTTAGGAATGGTCTCTGAATCATATGTCTCATCTTGCCTCTCTACATAATATTTTTACAAATTGAACAACGTGCCACCTTGAAAACCCCGAACAAAGCACTGTGAATGATTTACTGCTTCTCATTCCTAGAGCTTTACTACAACTGGCCAAAATCAAAGACTAGTGGGTTCGATTTTAACTCCAATAATGAACAAATGCCATCTAATAACTCATGTACTCTTTCTATAGCATCTATTAGAGTTTACTGCAATAAGATACTTTTAGAATGATATTATTTTTCTGGGACTATTTTTCTTGAATTTCAGTTCTTCCTCTAAGCCCAACAAAATGTAACTGTCTCATGAAAAATTAAATCTAAACATGTTGCTTTGCTTTAGACATTGTGTCTATTTTTAATCATTTTTTCTAAGGCTTCCTGTTTTATCTCTGTCGTGTTTAGTATAATTTATCAGTATGCAAAATAAATTTTGTGTCATACCTTTCATAATCCAAACTTCACAACTTTGCCCTATTTCAGGCTTATTTTCAAATGTTTATATAAGCCTGAGCTTCCATAGGAAATTTTAACATTTGTTCAATTCTTCATTACATCCTATTATGACTTAGAAAATAATATAGATACTAAGTCTTAATTTTGGGGTAGGAAATAATAAGTTTCAGAGTTGATTTTATGTGTATATTACAGCAATTACATTATTTTGCTTTTTTGGAAGTTAATTTATCTTATAATCTGATTTCTTGGTAGTATTATTTTACAATGGTGTTTCAAAAAGATAAATGTATTGGACTATGATAGAAACTATAAATATTACCTCCTTGTTAATTAGTGTATAGCAACAACACAATAGGAGACATTCCTGGAATTTGAGAAGACATAAAAGATACTCTGTTCTCACCCTAACCGTTTTGGCTCAGTGGATAGAGCGTCGGCCTGTGGACTGAAGGGTCCCAGGTTCGATTCCGGTCAAGGGCATGTACCTTGGTTGCGGGCACATCCCCAGTAGGGAGTGTACGAGAGGCAGCTGAATCGATGTTTCTAACTCTCTATCCCTCTCCTTTCCTCTCTGTGAAAAATTAATAAAATATATTTTAAAAATAATAAAAAAATAATAAAAAATGTATACATTAAAAAAAGATACTCTGTTCTCTAGTGAGATTCAATGTGATATCTTAAGTAGCAAGTAAATCAATAAGAAAAAAAAGATGTGGGGATAATAAGTTTTACATAAAATATGCTACAGATGAAGAATTCCAATATCATTTAAGCTGAGCTAAATAATCTGATACTCAATTAAAAACTGATCTGCTTGTTATGACATCTCTTAAATATAGATTAGCACAATGCCTTATACTAGTACCTAGGGAATAGTAAATATATTTATTGAGTGGATTTTGCAATAGTTAAAAAAAATTTGCTTGGAAGTAGTTCTCTAACTCCACTTTTAAAGAAGCTCTGCATTAAAAGTTTTTCTTATAATTTCTGAGTATTCAATTCTTAACTCTAATCTGCTGATACTATTAAACTGCACCATAGTCAATGCTCAGTGACCTCAATCCATGGCTTCATGATGTCAGAGAATGACTTTCTACAAAGTATTCTCTTTCATATTTCAAATATTATTAAAGTCCATTTTGGAAAGAGTTGAATCAATTGATTTTTTTAAGTCATGCAAATAGGATATTGTACTTTCCCCTCAAAACTTTATTTCTTGCCCTGACCTGTGTGGTTTAGTTGGTTGAGGGACGTCCCATGCACCAAGAGGTTGCTGGTTTGCTTCCCGGTCAGGGCACATCCCCAGGTTGTGGGCTTCATCTCTAATAGGAGGCCTGCAGGAGGCAGCTGATAGATGTTTCTTTCTCCATCTCTCTTCCTATCAAAAAAAAAAAAAAATCCATAAAAACATATTAAAAAAAAACAACAAAACTTTACTTCTCAAACATTTTTCCTTATTGTGAAATGGTTATTCCTATAAATACATTTTTTTAAAACCTGTCCTCCTTATTCTTTGTGGATAAAAAAATAACAATTTATCATTTCTAATTCCAGTATCTCTTTTTCTATAGTTCCTCCAGTATCTTTTTATATAGTTCCTCCTAACTTTCAAACCATTGATTCTTTAATGGCAAAAACTGAAAGCTATTTAACATATGTGATTATAAAATAAGGTATAAACTTGTAACACTGATCAAATTAATTAAGAAATTGGGCTACCATTTTTAAAATAAATATTTAATTTTATAATTGTTTTATATTTATATGAAAATGCAAAAATAGTCCAGAGTTCCCAAATACCCCTCACCCACTTTCAATATTGTTAATATCTTACATTACCATAGTGTATTTGCCATAACCAAGAAACCAGTATAGGCAAATTACTTTTTTTTTTCAATGTTTATTTTTTTATTTTTATTTATTTTTTTATTTTTTTTTTCTGTGGGTAAAAGTTATTTTTTTTTTCCAAATTTTATTAAGGTATTATATGTGTACATATCTTACCATTGCCCCCCCCACCCCACTCCCATACCTGCCCTCACACCCCAATGTTTTGCATCCGTTGGTTACTCTTATATGCATGCATACAAGTCCTTCAGTTGATCTCTTATTTCCCCCACCTCTCCCTAACCTTACCGCTGTAATTAGACACTCTGTTTGATGCTTTACTGCCTCTGTAACTATCTTTTGGTTCATCAGTTTATAATGTTTTTCATTATCCCTAAATGAGTGAGATCATGTGGTATTTTTCTTTCATTGACTGGCTTATTTCACTTAGCATAATGTTCTCTAATTCAATCCAGGTGCCTACAAATGGTAGTAATTCCTTCTTTTTATGGCAGCATAGTATTCCATCGTATAGATGTACCATAGTTTTCTGATCCAGTCATCTGCTGACGGGCACCTAGGCTGTTTCCAAATCTTGGCTATTGCAAATTGTGCTGCTATGAACATAGGGGTGCATATATCCTTTCTGATTGGTGTTTCTGGTTTCTTAGGATATATTCCTAGGAGTGGGATTACTGGGTCAAATGGGAGTTCCATTTTCAGTTTTTTGAGGAAACTCCATACTGTTCTCCACAGTGGCTGCACCAGTCTGCATTCCCACCAGCAGTGCACGAGGGTTCCTTTTTCTCCGCATCCTCACCAACACTTGTCGTTTGTTGATTTGTTGATGATAGCCATTCTGATAGGTGTGAGATGGTATCACATTGTCCTTTTGATTTGCATCTCTTGGATAATTAGTGACTTTGAGCATGTTTTCATGTGTCTCTTGGCCTTCCTTCTGTCTTCTTTTGAAAAGATTCTATTTAGGTCTGTTGCCCATTTTTTTATTGGATCATTTATCTTCCTTTTATTAAGTTGTATAAGCTGCCTATAGATGTTGGAAATTAAACCTTTATCAGTGATACCATTTGCAAATATGTTCTCCCATACAGTGGGGTTTCTTGTTGTTTTGTTGATGGTTTCTTTTGCTGTGCAAAAGCTTTTTATTTTGATGTAGTCCCATTTGTTTATTTTCTCTTTGGCTTCCATTGCCCTAGGGGCAGTATCAGTGAAAAAGTTCTTTTGGCATATGTCTGAGATTTTGCTGCCTGTGGATTCCTCTAGTATTTTTATGGTTTCCCGTCTTATATTTAAGTCCTGTATCCATTTTGAGTTTATTTTTGTGTATGGTGTAAGTTGGTGGTCTAGTTTCATTTTTTTGCATGTATCTGTCCAATTTTCCCAACACCATTTATTGAAGAGACTGTCTTGACTCCATTGTATGCTCATGACTCCTTTGTCAAATATTAATTGCGCATATTGGTTTGAGTCGATATCTGGATTCTCTATTCTATTCCATTGATCTATATGTCTGTTCTTGTGTCAGTACCAGGCTGTTTTGAGGACAGTGGCTTTGTAATACAGCTTGAAATCTGGTATTGAGATCCCTCCTACTTTATTCTTCTTTCTCAGGATTGCTGTGGCTATTCGGGGTCTTTTTTTATTCCAGATGAATTTTTGGAGAGTTCTTTCTAGGTCTGTGAAATATGCAGTTGGTATTTTAATGGGGAGTGCATTGAATCTATAGATTGCTTTGGGTAGTATGGACATTTTGATGATGTTGATTCTACCAATCCATGAACATGGTATGTTCTTCCATCTGTTTACATCTTCCTCTATCTCTTTTTTCAGTATCATGTAGTTTTCCGCGTATAGGTCTTTCACCTCCTTAGTTAAGCTTATTCCTAGGTATCTTATTTTTTTTGGTGCAATGGAAAATAGGATTGCTTTTGTAGTCTCTCTTTCTGTAAGTTCACTGTTGGTGTATAGAAATGCCATAGATTTCTTGGCATTAATTTTGTATCCTGCTACATTGCAGAATTCATTTATTAAGTCTGTTAGTTTTTTGATGGAGTCTTTCGGGTTTTTTATGTACAATATCATGTCATCTGCAAATAAGGACAGCTTTACTTCTTCTTTTCCAATTTGGATGCCTTTTATTTCTTCTTCTTGTCTAATTGCAATGGCTAATACTTCCAGTACTATGTCAAACAGGAGTGGTGAGAGTGGGCATCCTTGTCTTGTTCCTGTTCTTAGGGGAAATGGTTTTAGTTTTTGCCCATTGAGTATGATGTTAGCTGTGGGTTTATCATATATAGCTTTTATTATGTTGAGGTATGATCCTTATATTCCTACCTTGTTGAGAGTTTTTATCAAGAAAGGGTGTTGGGCCGAAACCGGTTTGGCTCAGTGGATAGAGTGTCGGCCTGCGGACTGAAGGGTCCCGGGTTCGATTCCGGTCAAGGGCATGTACCTTGGTTGCGGGCACATCTCCAGTGGGAGGTGTGCAGGAGGCAGCTGATCGATGTTTCTCTCTCATCGATGTTTCTAGCTCTCTACCCTCTCCCTTCCTCTCTGTGAAATATCAATAAAATATATTTAAAAAAAAAAAAAAAGAAAGGGTGTTGGATTTTGTCAAATGCTTTTTCTGCATCAATTGATATGACTATGTGATTTTTATCTTTCAATTTGTTTATGTGATGTATCACATTTATTGATTTTCGGATATTGTACCATCCTTGCATTCCTGGGATAAACCCTACTTGGTCATGGTGTATGATCTTTCTGATGTACTGCTGGATCCGATTTGCTAGAATTTTGTTGAGGATTTTGGCATCTACATTCATGAGGGATATTGGCCTGTAATTCTCCTTCACTGTGTTGTCTTTATTTGGTTTTGGTATCAGGGTGATGCTGGCTTCATAGAAGGAGCTTGGAAGTGTTCCTTCCTCTTGAATGTTTTGGAATAGTCTGAGGAGGATAGGTTTCAGTTCTTCCTTGAATGTTTGGTAAAACTCTCCTGTGAAGCCGTCTGGCCCCGGGCTTTTGTTTACCAGAAGCTCTTTGATGACTACTTCAATTTCTTCCATAGTTACTGGCATATTGAGCTGTTTAGATTCTTCTTGATTGAGTTTTGGAAGGTTATATTTTTCTAGGAATATGTCCATTTCCTCCTGGTTGTCCAGTTTGTTGGAATAGAGTTGTTCGTAGTATTTTTTAAAAATCCTTTGTATTTCGGCGGGATCTGTTGTTATTTCACCTCTTTCATTTCTGATTTTGTTTATTTGGGTCCTCTCTCTTTGCTTCTTGGTGAGCCTGGCTACAGGTTCGTCAGTCTTGTTTATCCTTTCAAAGAACCAGCTCTTGGTTTTGTTGATCTTTTGTATTGTTTCTTTGGTCTCTATGTCGTTTATCTCTGCTCTGATCTTTATTATTTCCTTCCTTCTGCTTACACTGGGCTTTTCTTGTTGCTCTTTTTCTAACTCTTTGAGTTGTAGGGTTAGGTAATTTATTACCATTGTTTCTTGTTTTTTTTGCAGTAGGCTTGTAGAGCTATGAACTTCCCTCTCAAGACTGCTTTCGCTGTGTCCCATAGATTTTGGATTGTAGTGTTTTCATTGTCATTTGTTGCCATGATGTTTTTTATTTCTTCTTTGATCTCTCTGGTAACCCAGTCATGGTTTAATAGCATGTTGTTTAGCCTCCATGTGTTTGATTTCTTTGGGTTGTTTTTATTGTAGTTGATTTCCAGTTTTATGCCACTGTGGTCTGAGAAGATGCTTGATATGATTTCTATGTTCTTGAATTTGAAGAGACTTTGCCTATGTCCCAACATATGGTCTATCTTTGAAAATGACCCATGTGCACTTGAGAAGAATGTATATTCTGTGGCTTTGGGGTGAAATGTTCTGAAGATGTCAATTAATTCTATCTGGTCTAGTGAGTCATTTAGGATTGATGTTTCTTTGCTGATTTTTTGTTTAGAGGATTTGTCCAATGGTGATAGTGGGGTATTAAAGTCTCCTACTATGATTGTATTGCTGTCAATCTCTCCCTTGATATCCTCCAGGAGTTTTTTTATGTATTTGGGTGCTCCTGTATTGGGTGCATATATGTTTACCAGAGTTATTTCTTCTTGTTGGATTGCTCCCTTTAGTATTATGAAGTGGTCTTCCTTATCTCTTGTTATGTCCTTCAGTTTGAGATCTAATTTGTCAGATATAAGTATTGCTAACCCAGCTTTTTTTTCAGTTCCATTTGCCTGGAAAACCATTTTCCATCCCTTCACCCTCAGTCTGTGTGCGTCTTTTTTTCTGAGGTGGGTTTCTTGTAGACAGCAGATATATGGGTCATGTTTTCTTATCCAATCCATTACCCTATGTCTTTTGATTGGGGCATTTAATCCGTTTACATTTAAAGTTATTATTGATAGGTACTTATTTGTCGCCATTCCTATTCTTTACACCTGTGTTCCTTCTTCGCTTCCTATTTCTTTTTTTTTACAGTAGACCCTTTAGCATTTCTTGCATCGCTGGTTTGGTGGTAATAAATTCCCTTAGTCCTTTTTTGTCTGTGAAGCTCCTGATTTCATCTTCACTTTTGATTGATAGCCTTGCTGGGTACAGTATTCTTGAATTCAGACCCTTCCTTTGCATGACTTTGTATATTTCATTCCATTCCCTTCTGGCCTGATGAGTTTCTATTGAGAAATCAGTTGCTAGTCTGATGGGGGTTCCTTTGTATGTAACTTTCTGTCTGTCTCTTGCCACTTTTAAGATTCTTACTTTGTCGTTGGTGTTTGCCAATTTAATTATAATGTGCTTTGGCGTCGGTCTTTTGGGGTTCATTTTGCTTGGGACTCTGTGAGCTTCTTGGATTTGTGTGGGTTTTTTCTTCTCTATATCAGGGAAATTTTCTGTCATTATTTCTTCAAAGAGGTTTTCTATTCCTTGCTCAGCTTCCTTTCCTTCTGGAATCCCTATTATGCGGATGTTGTTTTGTTTCGTGTTGTCCCAAAGTTCCCTTAGGCTCTCCTCCTGCTTTATAATTTTTTTTTTTCTAGAAGCTGCTCTACTTGGGTATTTTTTCCTACCTTGTCTTCTAGCTCACTGATGTGGTCCTCTCCTTCTTGTTGTCTACTCTTGATGCTTTCTATTGAGTTCTTTACAGCAGCGATGTCATTTTTCATTTCTTCTTGGTTCTTCTTCATTTCCTCTTGGTTCTTGCTCATATTGTCGAATTTGTCTTCCATTCTTTTCAGCCACCTTATGACCATTTCTCTGAATTCTTTTTCTGGAAGGTTGCTTGCCTCCATTTCGTTTACTTCCTTTTCTGGTGATGCCTGCTTTTCTTTCATATGGGGGCTGTGTCTTTGTCTCCCCATGGTCTCTCTTCTCTGGGTGTCTGGTTATGTAGCTCTCTCTCTCCTGCGTTGATTTAAAGGCACAAAATACAGCACTACCAGGTACAACACACAAGGCACTGAACAGAAATGTATTCACTATATTAATAACCTCCAATAAAGGTGACCACCAGAGAAAGGCAAATTAGAAGATAGGAGAGAAAGAAGAAGAGGAAAAAGAAAGAAAGAAGAAGAAAAAAAAAGGAGTGTCAAAATGAAATTGGGAAAAGGGAAAAAAAGAAGAAAAAAAAATAAGAGAGACAAGAAAGAGACTAAGAGAGAAAGGAAAACAGACTATATATATTGGGGATAAAACTCCAATAGAGCAATCACTTATCCCAGCAAATGCCAGCAACAAGTACCTGGGGATTAATACAAACTACAACACCAACTAATATTGAGTGAGGCAAGGGAAGACAGAAGCACTAAACAAACAAAAAAATAAACAAAAGAAGAATAAGCAAAACAATCAACCAAAAAAGCATAAAAATTCGATATAATCTACATTCAAGCGAACAACAACAAAAGGACAGAGAGAAAAACAATTTTTTGGATAGTTAAGACAGTGAAGAGAGAGGTGTGTATGGACTTGGAGCAGGGGATTGGAGTTTAGATATATAAGTAGGGTGAAATTTTAACGGGGGATAAGAGAAAGAATAGGGAAAATCTAAAGCAGGAAAGGGGTAAGTTAAACAGGACACCGAAAAGGGAAAAGTGAGGAAGAGAGTGATGGCATAAAGGTAGAGTTGAGATAGAGTAAAATGATGGTAAAGGAAAGATAAAAATAGAATGTAGAACATTAATCCCAAAACAAAATGAAGAGAAAATAAAATGACACCCCAAAAAAAAGATAAAATAGCAGTAGTAATAATACGGATTGAAAATAAAAATGTAATAATTGAAAAGGTAATATCAAGTGAGGAAAAAAGAAAAAAATTAGTTTCTTGAGTAAAAGATGCAAAAAATGAAAATAAAATATAAAAAATAAAAGTAAAATGTGGAGTAGTTAAGGTCATTCACTTCCTCTGTTGTTCTGTTTGGCGCGCCTGTTTCTCAGTCCCGACAGTATTGCAGTTCCCTGCGTTCCACTGCTCTTCAGTGATGTAAGCCAGTCCTGATTTTAAGCAGGCGGTGTGTCTTAATTTCTCGTATTCCTTTATTTTTGATTACACAAGAGTCAATTTGTGATTCAGCCCCTGGGTGGCAGTGTTTCTGGATTGACTTCCGGGTCTATCTATGGCCTCTCTAGGCAGTGTTAGAGCCTTCTTTCCCTGTGGCACTCACTACCGGTTTGTGGGAGTGGGCTGCCTCAGAGCTGGCTCTCCGTTGGTCACTCCCCGCTCCAATCCCCAGGTTCCAGAAAAACAACTTTCCCCTGCAGTCTCCCAGGGTGTCCTCAACTGGGTGATCCTATGTATTGGGCTTAGTAATCAGAAGCAAGAATTTCAAGAGGAAAAAGCCCAAGTGTGCGCACTCCGTGGCTGCGCGTAAGTCTAGCACACCCCTGAAATTCTTAGGGTGTCCCTGCACGTCAGATCAAAATGGGTTGCTTTTTAGAGAGCCCTTCTGTTAGCAGCTCTGAGGACCCCCTTCCACATTCACAGATCACGCCAGCCCCAACAGCCACAGATTTTTCTAGGCACAGACTTCCCTGGTCCTCCAGCTCCCGCGAAACGCGAGTTCCTCTCTCGCGCTGGGACCAGAGACCTCACCTTATCCCAGGCGAAATCTGACCTTTCCGTGGTGGAGTGTAGAGCTCCTCTGAACCCGTGTGTTTGCGCCAATTGGGGAGTGTTGTTCTGGGGCTCGCAGCTGTTCCGTGGGTGCCGCAGTTGTGGATTCTCAGGCTTCCGATAAGCTCCACTTTCTGGTTCCAGATGGTGGAGACTCCACGTCCAAGCCCGCAGCTCTGGGAGGGGACCCAGCGCAGTGGGAGCTGCCAGGTCAGGGGAACCCCGTCTAGCAGTCTCCCACCTTCTTATGGAGTTCAGCTGTCCCCCAACTTGCCAACAAACACTCCTAGTGCGACCCTCAGCTGTTCTTTCTTTCTGCTCCGGGACAAGGCTCGGAACACGTCTGTCTATTCCGCCGCCATTTTTCTCTCTAGGCAAATTACTTTAAACTAAACTCCAAATATAATTTGGATTTCACTCATTTTTCCACTAATGTACCTTTTTACTTTCTAACATTCTATTTAATATCAAAGATCCCATCAGGAATACTACATTCTATTTAGTCATTATGTCACCTTAATTTCATTTGAGACAGGAATACTACATTCTATTTAGTCATTATGTCACCTCTCATTTCATTTGAGACAGTTTCTTGGTCTCTATTTTTTTATGACACTGACAGTTTTAAGGAATACTAGTTAATTACTTTGTACAATGCCCCTCAATCTGGGGTTGTTTCCTCATGATTAGATTGGCATTATGGATGTTGAGCAAGAATATAATAGAGATAAAATGCCCTTCTTAATCCATCGCATCAGTGGTGCGTGGTATCAACATGAGTTATCAGTGGTCATGTTAACTCCTACCACTTTGTTAATATTGCGTTTGCCAGTTTCTCCACTGTAATGTTCCTCCTCCTTTCCATACTTTGTTTCTTAGAAGTGAGCTACCAACTTCAGCCCACACTGAAGGCAGCAGGGTGTGGCTTACATCTAAATAGGGGCAGGAACATTATTTAAATACATTTTCAGAATTGTTCTGTAAGAAGATTTATCTCTTTTCCCACGTTTACTTAGAGTCCTGGTTTTCATGAAACAAAATGCTAACTGGCAAAGGGAGAAGAGAGAGAGGGACATTTTCAGACAACTTTTCCTTTGAGGAATGAAAAGACCTTAGAAAATGTGCATCTCCTTTTCTTTGAAATTCTTAATAGGTACAAAACAAATTGGAAACTGGATTCCAGGGTTTTGTAATATTAGCTCATAGTAGAAAAATCAAAAAGAAGAAGGAAGAGGAGAAGGAGGAGGAGGGGGAGGAGAAGGAAAAGGAAGTGGAGAAAGAAGAAGAGGAGGAGGAGAAGGAAAAGGAGGAAGAGAAGGAGGAGGAGGAGGAGGAGACAGGACATTAAGATCATCATCACAGTTCTTAAACATTCATACATATACCAACTATGGCCTTTAAGCATTTTTATAGAAGGACAGAAGACCTTACATGTCAAAATACTTCAAAAATATTGTATTTTCAGGTCAATTTCTCTATGAAAAATGTCAACATTTACTCATCCATCAGCTTCCAGTAATAATCTGGTCTGCACCCTAATGCCCACTGTTGAGTGCTCCATCTTTCCACAAACCTTTGCTAAAACAGACTGTTTTACCCTTCTTATCTATTCCAACCTCCACATTCTTTGGAGAATTGATTATGCTCAGTGTCCTATCCAAAATGTCATCTGACATTATCTCAACATCAAGGGCTACACACATAAGACAAAGGATATCCAACAGTTTCCAACATGCATATTTACATAGGTCAATATCTTTTGTAGAAGCAAATAGGGCAAAGCTTTTTGTTCTTTAATACCTACATTTTTAAATGAAAAACTGTTTCAAGTAATTTGTAGTGGAAAACAAAGCATGAATTGTGCAATGCAAGCCCCTCATTTACAGACCAGGAGCTATGTTTCAGAACCAGATTCTAACTAGAAAAGACTCAGTATAGCTGAGATTAGAAAACAGCTCCAATTTAAAACCCATAATTCTTAAGCATAATAAATGTGGATTTAAAAAATACTTTTATTACATAAAATAATTTGAGCACTACAATAAGGCAATGTTTTTTCATCCACCATGAGAATTAGTCCAATTAGTAAGGTAGGAGAAAATAACTCACAAAGTACTTTGGTGATGTTTGTGAATGTTTTCAATTGTCTTTTAGTTCAAAAGAACTAGGAATTGAATTAAATGGTGGCTAACAGCCTAAAAGGGTTTCTCACTCCACAAAGTGAGAAAATCTAATAGTTGCAAGGTATCTGCCTGGAGAGAAGCAAATTCAGTATAATAATTATTATTACACTCAGCCCTTTGCTTCAAGTCAGGTCCAGCTGCTTTGTCAGGTACATTAGCTTTTGCGCTGCATTTTTATTTTGTAACTAGAGGCCCCTTGCAGGAATATTCCTGCAATAGGGCTTCCTGTGGCAGTCTCTGCCGCCCCACCTGCTTCCCTCCCTTTCCCTTCTCCCCCACCCCGCCTGCTTCCCTCCCTTCTCCCCCGCCCTGCTTGCTTGCTTCTCCGCAGCTTCGTTCCCTTCTGCAGTGCTTGGCTTCCTTCTACACTGTCTTCAGTCTTCGCTCTGTGCCTAGATATGTAAATTAACTGCCATCTTGGTTGGGTTAATTTGCATACTCTCTCCTGATTGGCTGGTGGGCGTGGCTTGTGGGTGTAGCAGAGGTACAGTCAATTTGCATGTTTCTCTTTTATTAGATAGGATAACATAAATTTCATTTGCGTATGTTCTTTAAACTTAGTTGTTGCAGTGAATGTTCGCTTCTCTTTCTCCTATGAAGTATTCATATTCACTCAACAGCAAAGGAAAACTCCACTTCTCAACCTCAAGACCTTCAGTAAGAGTTAATGTTATGCATTAATCCCAAGAGACTCAAATTGATTTTAAGGTCCTTATTAACCAGGTGAAACATGAAATGCATTACTCTTGATGACAAATGCATAATGTTTTAGGCTCTCATCCTAGTTATGCTTTGGGCATTTTTCCACAGAATTACACAAAATGAAAATTTTATTCCTATTTATTCAACAGTCACAAAAATCATTACTCAACCAAATGACAATTTTAAACTTGTGATTTAGGTTTAACCTTTAAGTTCCCTTCTGCCTTGTTCCTCCCAATCATGTTTTTAAGTTATGGTGGGGATTTTTTGTTGTTGTATTTCTGTAAGCATATTAATTAGCTTTAAGACTGTCTTCGCATCTTTATGGGCATCATATAGATTTCAATGTCAGGAATACTGACAAGATTTCATACATTAAAAACACACACACACACACACACACACACAAAATGACCCATCCATGTGCAATTGAGTGAGACAAGGGAACTTCCATACAATTAATCACTTCACAATTTAAAGATAGAGGACTGTGTCTCTTTAGAAGAGAGAAGGAAGATACAAAAGAATGAGGGGATGAGGACAAAATGCCAATCCTTTCAAAAATTACTATGGCTGTAGTCACTTGTCACTTCAATTTAAATCCCATGCCCTTGTTGACATGTCTATACTTGATTGTAGTGGGGTTGGGCATGGGGGGGGGGGGTGAAGGGGGGAAGGGGATGGAAGGGAAGAGGGATTAAGGAGAAGTTGGGGAAATGGGCTTTAGTACAAAAATACCATATAGGCAATTTGGCAAAAAGTGTTCCATGCTTGTCTAGCTGATCTAATCAAACTTAATGGAAGAGTGGAAAAATAAAAAGGCAACATGTGTTCCACTGACTAGAGAGGCGTGTTAACAGACAACCATCAAAGGCGTGTCTCATCAGCCTCAATCAGCCCGCAGACATTCCTTCCTTTGTCTGAAAGAAATCCCACCCTACATAAATGGTGAAGGTGAGCAATAATCCCTGGTGATTATTCACTTAACAAAGCATTTCCTAGTCTCTTTGCATTTTAGAAAGGTAAAAAATGAGATTGTAATTGCAGTAGTGTCCACCACTCTGGCCAGTAGCTCATGGCCTCATCTTGGCACCACCAAATAAACTGAACAAAAAGCCACATGAAACACCAAACTGGGCCTTAAACACACTGTGCTATCTAAGTGGAAACTGTTTAGGTGAAACTGCTTTCCCAATGTTATCTTCAAGGAATGTACACATCTATTTCCCTCTAATGCTTGAAATTGGTTAATGCTGAAATACAGTCATTCATCTTCAAAACTAACTATACTTAGAAACTGAAAGCTTTTAAAGTTAAGATTCAAAACTTAATGGGGGGTGTTTTCTGTTCTAAAGGTGTATCCAATTTTCCTGGCTATAGCTTTCTCATCATCAAAACTGTCTGTACTTGAGTGGGTATTGTACAAAGAAAGCCAGTTGCACAGTTTCTACCTTCAAGAGCTGGCTAGCATAAACGGCAGAAATGGTGCATGTCAATGAATTACTAGTTAACAGAACACATCATGTGTGTGTCAGTTACCATTTCAAAATAAGTCTTAAGAACATACATTTGTATCATTCACAGACTTTTCCAAAACTTTGCATATTTTCTCCTACTCTAGTTATTAGCACATTTTCCCACTGTACCACCATGCTAAAAAACTCAGAATAATTCTCTACTTTCTTCTCTCTCATCTTTTATCTTCAATTATTAACTATATGCTCTTGATTCTACTGCAGCATGGATGGACCTGGAGAGCATTATGCCTAGAAATCTTTTCAACCAATCTTGTTTCAACTTCCACCGCATTGCCAGAGCCTGTGCCCTTATTTCTCTCCTGGAGTGTTTCAATATCTTCCCACTTTCTCTAGCTCCCTACATTCAACCCATCCACAATATAACCAGAGCAAAATTTCTAAAAGAAGGAACTATTATTTAACTTCTCAGCTTAAAATCCTCCAATGGTATGCCATTACCTAGACCAGTGGTCGGCAAACTGCGGCTCATGAGCCACATGTGGCTCGCGAGCCACGGTTTGCCACTCTGTTGACTAATGAGTTTGCCATCCACTGACTTAGACAGTCAAGTTCAAGGACTTTTCTTTCCAGCTTCCCTCTCCTGCCACCACTTCTCCACATGCACCAAGAATGCCAGGCACAATTGCCTTTCGGCATTTTTTTATATTTCACTTCTTTTTCTTCCCTCTCATCTTTAGCTATCCCTTCTCTGTGGCCTTGATTATCTTATCTCTCATTTCCCACTTCGCCAGTAAATGCATCCCCACAGACACACACATACGTATCATGAAGGACCTTTACTCTTTGTTCAATACAGAATTCAAATGGTTCCTATTGCAAAAGCATTCCATGGTAACCCCAAGAGACCCCTTCTGTGCTCCCTTGATGAAATGTCCCTCCCTCCGCTTCATCACATCCTACATTGTGGTAATTAGATGTTCTCATGTCTGTCTCCTGCTTTGTTCTATTTATCTTTGCATCTGCAGCACATAATTGGTATGTAATTAATGTTTGATGAATAGATAAATGAGTGAATGAATGGATGGATGAGTTTTACCTGGCTATGTAATATGAAATACTTATTGGTTAAATATTCTGATTAACAGGATTTTTGAAAAATAACAGAATATAATGTAACACATGAAGTATTACTTACTTACAATTCTGTTAGCATAGAATTATTAAACAATAATTAAATAACTATTAACTGAATAAATACTAAATAAATCTCCACACACAGCATCAAAATGCTTAGTCTACTTTCATGTCTGTTTAATTTCACTTTTAGACCATAAACTTCACTAAAGGCAAGATAATGCTTTGTTATTTAAAAAGCACTTCTCGAATAAAAATGCATCCTTTTAATTTTGTGAATAAATATAATCTCAGCTCATAAATCTACTTAATCTTGTCAACCTACACATCCTTTTCTAGTAAAAACTCGTATCTTTATTGGGGAAATGAGAGCTTTCTAACTTCTAATTAAGGATGGAAGGCTGCAGAGGCATACTTGATCAGAGAGGGACCACACAGAAGGCAGTCGGTGTCTGGAAGCTAGATCAGGCTCCATGTCAGGAAAGAGAGGCAATGAAAACATTAGAAAAGACCCAAAAATAACGGGGACCCCCTTAACACAATTCCTGGTCAAATTATTGCAGATGATCTGCATGTGGATGAGGAAGGGCTGGGCTGGTTGTGCATTCCTTCCTTGTCTCTCCACATTCTAAATATTCTCTCAAAAGGTTCCTTTACTTTCAGGTTTCAAGGCCAAAACAAAACAAAATCAAATAAAATAAAAACCCTAGATTCCTAGAATTTACAAACCAGTATTTTTTTAAATTGTGATAAAAAGGTACCAGATAGAATGGTACTTTTACTTTTTCCAAGTAAAAGCATTAAAAAAAAGTTCATCTATTACCATCATCAATTCCTAAAGTATATTTTAATGCACAAAATGATTTAATGCAAAATGTCTTAGTAAAGATGATTGCACTGTATTTAAATTTATAAAAAAGCAAAGTATATTTCTTGTGGATGAATGAGGACTTCATGGTGTGGTGGGATGACCCCTAAACTAAAGGCTGGTGTATTGGTCCCACAACTCTAATGATGGAAATAGGAATAGATTTCTGCCTTTAAAGGAGGACAAGATACAGATAAATCAATTACCTCAGATGACAGAGGCAAATAGAAAAAGATGACAATGTTGAAGTCATGTCTGTGGGTTTATTAATGGTGATGGTTGGCTAAGTGTCAAGCAGATCTCTTCTGATAAATTGAATCCAAGGAAAGACATATAATAAACAAATTAATACCATAAGGTTAACATTTATGAATATGAATTTTGCTTTTAAGAATTCCATAATCAGCACTCCTACCTAGCTTTATCAGTTACCCTTTTCCACCTCATTGTTGCTCACTGACCTTTGAAGACATTTATTTCAAATCCTATGCTTTAGTTTTGTGAATACCTACCTCTCCAGGTAGCACTTAACTTCACCTCCCTTTTCTTAGAGATGCTATCAAAGCTAACTCTTTTTTCCTTTCAGTGAGACACCCAAACTACCAGCCTTAAGATAATTTAAGACTCAACTAATGCAGTAATGTAGAAATAACCACTTCTCTGATCTCTGCAATTCAATCTGATTTTCAATCCAAATATTTTATAATGATGAAGATAGAGTCCTCTAAATGCTATGTATATGAGCCCTTAGGATGATGTCTATAATGTTAATATATGTAGCTTTTGAAATATGGCAACTACTAACATTGTGCTAAATAAAAACATTACCTATTAAATCTGAAGTTTAAATGTGCACCCCCATTTTCCTATAGAACTTTATATTGACTAAGCACTAACATGTATGTTGCATGTTTACTATGTTGTTCTGAGATAAGCATTACCACAAAGTGAAGAAAATGAAGGGGTGCTTAACTAAGATCATATGCTTGAGCCATTCACTCAATAGATACTGTCCTATCAAAAGTTTTGTTTAGTTAACTTTAGCTTTATTCTGCTCCTAAATTTACCTACCTCCATCAAACACACACACACACACACACACACACACACACACACACCTGAATCAATCCATCTAGATCTAAAATAAAACAAACAAAAGACAAATAAACATAAGTTTTGAAATTAGAAGGCATAGCTCCAATACGTAGATGCATCATCTAACTTGGGTAAGCCTCAGGTTTCTGAAAGTTACCTGAGAATATCATCTATATATTTTCACAGAGCTGCTTTGCAGCTTGCTGATAACAAGTATGTTAGAATTACAGAATACTTCTCTGCACCTTTCATTGAGCTTTGGGAATTTAAAATCCTTTTATGGATTCACTGGAAAGCAAAAACTTGAGTATTAACATTATTCATAGCATCATTGAATATGGTGTGATAGAAAAATTTAATAATGCAAAATTAGAATGATTGAAATAAATTGATTCACTTTACATCATTCTGAGCAGTATTTCTGAGTAACAGTAGTAACAGCGTATAAGTAATCCCAGGGAGAGCATATTGCTTGGTAAAGTAGCAGTAGACAAGGTCACGTGAGGTTACTGGAAGTACTATGTTGTTGAAGTCAGGTTATCTTAGGATACCTGTGGTCTCTATACTGTGACAATACTACTTTGCTTTTCAATGCTGATTTTAAAGTTAAACTCTTAGAGGACAATTCTCTTTCATTCCCTTTAAATTCTTTGGGAAAGCCTAGAACCCTCATCTTCTGAAACAAAGCACTTCAAAAAGGTGGGACATGATGAGCATGCTGAGTCAGAAAAAGATCTTTACATTGATATGGAAACTCAGCAGAAAAGAGGAGCGAGGGAAAGAGGAGACAAAGAGGAGAGCAATGGAAAGTTCTAATCATGGAAGCCGTCAGATTTGGGGATGCAATTTTCTGTAGCACAGATCAACAGAACACACACCACAATTTCTAGCTCATGATAACAAACTCCTAATTGGCTCTCAGTCTTTCTACTGTAGTGTTACACATTCAGGGACATGAAAGATTCAAATTTCTTTGACCTTGGTCAGCTTCATGGTCAACTTCTAGATTAAGAAGGGCAATTCAATAGGGGAAATTTGAGAAGCAATAGATATAGTATTGCTCTTTCTTTCTTCCCCTTTTCATGGAAAAATTGAATGTGTATAGGAGATCTCACACACTACAGGAAATCCCCCAATCATAGAATTCAATAAGAGGATTTTTCCGAGGGCCTCTGAACACAGTAAATCATCTTGATAACTTGTTTGAATTCTCTTTTCATTTGTAATTCTTATGACTCTTTTGATTACCACTGTCTACTTCTGCAGTGGTTCAATACTTACAAGATGCCAGAGGAATGGAAATCTCAAAGCCCTGCTGTGTATTTACTTAAAAAAATTGAGTTCTCCAATTGCCTAGAAAAATGATCTCACCTCTCCACTATTAATAGTAAAAATACCATCAAAAATATACTTCTGTGATGCAATACAATGCCTATAATATAATACAATGATATAATATGGCTATCACCATTTCTCAACCTGACCAACTTTCTGAGCTACCAATACAACGACATCATATTGGGTATTCAATAGCTTTATTTCAGTGTCTCCATAGTCCCTCTAACCTTTTCTATCATTATTCCGAAACTGAATAAGGTTTACATTCTTCAGTGAAAGGAAATATGTGTTTATTTTCTGAGAGCTACTGCTCACCATTTTCATTATTGTTTTCATTACTTTACACACCATTGTGTGTAAGAAGCACCTCTTGCAATTTGAATTGTGCCAAAACTATTTTGCAAACCTCACTATCTTCTTCATAAAGTTGCTTGAAATCTTAACCCTGCACTGGCTTCTATAGTTACTGTCAAGCCTTTCTTGAGCTGCCTCTTGGGTTGGTTAGTATAATAACAAGAAAGAAAAAGAACGCCATGCTTCTACTATCTTTATGCTACCCATTTAGAGCGGGATCTGAAATATATATATTTAAAGACATATCTAGAGAAGGCAGGGAGGAAACCCATAGGACTTAGATTAAGGAAAATAAGCCTCTATGCCATCAAAACAAGAGACGAGGCTACCTAGGACAATGGTTCCCCTATTTTAACCAATCTCATGGGTAAAGGTAATATATAAGATCCTCTCCAGGCCATGCATAAGCTTGGAGATAAGCTCAATGCTCTTACCTACTTGTAATTCCAGCACTTTCTCACTCTGAAAAACCAAGCAAGACAGTGAACATGACACTATTATAGGGATAACATTGATTCCACTATAATTTATAAGACAGCTAATCTTTCAAACACTTGAACACCTGACACCTTACAACTAATTTCCACGTGCTTCTATACCATAGTAAAACCTTATGAGTTAAACCTGTAACAGGAATTATTATTCACAAAGCATGAGATAGAGATTGCATGACATAAAAGGCCTGACTTATAACTTAAAAAACCTTCAAGGTCTGTAGTAAATTTTGCTTTTGCTTTGCTTGGTTGGGTAGTAGGTGGGAACTAGAGAACAATTTTATAGAAACAGAGAAAGAAATGGATGAGAGAGAAAGAACCATCAGTCTGCCTATAACACAGAATGATGGATTTGTGCATTTGGGAGAGAAGGCAGGGGAGCAAGAAATTATTCAGTAATCAAGCATTTCCTTTTCAAATGTTTGATGAGTTTGCAATGGTCTTCATTTTTTGTCTGCACTGGGATAATGCTTCATGAATACTATCCCCTTGGGTTTCTCTACAAATGCAAGATGTGTTTCTTATAGGATTATTCCCCAGAGCCTCATTTTGAAATAAACAGTTCATTGCTTATAAGGTTTTATAGAGTGAGTTCTTGTAACAGATATATGACTCAAAAAATGGCACTGTATAAAAACTGTTCCTGAAGTCTATCCCCCAAACCGCAGAATATCAAACCTGCTCCTTTGTCTCAAGTGAGTCCTGAAGCTCTCTTCCCCCACCCCCCACCCCCGCCTTCTTAGAAAGTAGCACACTAGCAGTATGCAAATTATTTGGCTCCCAAATGCAAATGGCTGCTGATCTATAATATTTCATAGTCTTTCCATAACAGTGCATAATAAAGTAACCCAGCACATAAATCATATAGCAAAGTCCTTTACGCCATAGGTGAGTTCTCAGACTTTTTAACTACCTAGAAAACTGATGATAACACATGAGTTTTTATACTCTGCTCTCTGATTTTGAAGAACCCAAACATGCCCGCACGCGCGCGCACGCGCGCACACACACACACACACACACACACAC
This sequence comes from Plecotus auritus, assembly GCF_963455305.1. Taxonomy (NCBI): domain Eukaryota; kingdom Metazoa; phylum Chordata; class Mammalia; order Chiroptera; family Vespertilionidae; genus Plecotus; species Plecotus auritus. The sequence goes on from NC_137776.1 coordinate 52,831,703, forward strand.
ACACACACTGGCAAGTTAGTGTGCTTGCACAATGCTTGAAAGGATAATGCAAGAAATATAGATTCCTAACATTTATTTTTATGAGCAACGTGTTAAATACTTTTCACTATCCTATTCACTGTTAAGTGCTTTGCTAATATGTAAAACCAATTAATAGTCCCAAGACTCCAGTAACCAAGTATTCTTAACCACTTTTTCAAACATTCAAAATTATTTAAAGAGGTTAAAACTTGCTTCCATCATAGACAAGGAAGAAAATAGTAAATCCACTTTAAGAATAATGAATTACTACCCAGTTATTGCTCAGTGATTGAGCATCAACCCATGAACCAGAAGGTCATGGTTTGATTCCCAATCAGGGCACATGCCCAGGTTTCTGGCTCCATCCCCAGTAGGCAGCATGCAGGAGGCAGCCAACTGATGATTCTCATCATTGATGTTTCTATCTCTCCCTCTCCCTTTCTCTCTCTGAAATCAATAAAAACATATTCAATTAAAAAAAATAATGAACTACTGCCCCAACCTATAGCCCAGACTTAAACACATAGTGAGTTATATATTCAAAAAATACTTTTCCAAATATGGTCCAAAACTTGAGCTGAGAATTAGGTCATGCAGATAAAAAAATATAAACCAAAAAAATGGCCAAGATACTAGGCCATTTGGTCATTGACCTTGAGCATGTCAAATCTGCTCAGTTGCTCTATAGCAGAATTCATGGGGAGAAAATTATGCAGGCAAGATCAACAATAGGAGTGTGAGACCTTCCTAACTCCAGTAGATTCTGGCATAGCACACAAAAAATCGGACAGGGCTGGACAGCAGACTCTAGGACAAGGTCCCCTTGGGTTGTGAGAATTTCTAAGGTGCATGATTAGAAAAGCAATGATCCTTCCCTGTTGGGATTAGAAACCAGAATTCAATAGCAGTATCACGCGTTGATAATATGGCTTCAACCTATTGTTGCCAGCTCAACACCCATCTCTTGGGGAAGGGGTCATTTGTGTGACATAGCAAGCTAGCAGCAGGATTTACAAAATGAGCACTCATGACTGGCAAAGCAGTAACCTCATTCTGCCATGGTTGTTACAGTTAACCAGGTTGGATTTCTTTAAACTGGACCATAGCTAAAATTAAAACTCAAAGGGGACCATTTTGGTCTGTGGGTGTGTATGTGTGCGTGCACGAGTCCAACCTATAGATGACTCTAAATTCACCTACCTGATGCCAAGTAATGAATGACAAATATCACACCTCATTCTACCAGAAATCTGTATCCTCTAAACCCCTAAGAGCTGTGATACAATCACTGAAACTGATGCCAAAAACAAAAACAAACAAACAAAAAGACAGAATTAGGAAGAGCCAGGAGACCAACCCCAGGAAGCAAGTCATGTTCTTCCAAAGCCAAATAGGAGGCCCTTTAATAAGCACAGCCCAAGAGATGTATGATGTCCAGTCCAGAATGTGCAACAAAGCTGCCATCCACGGCAGCAGCTGGGAGGCTGGGAATGGCACACTCCCAAATCTCCCCAAAGACTAGAGAAAGAAGATCCATAAGCCCTGCTCAGCTTCTGGCCTTAGATTCATTGTTAATAGTTTATCTGGGCTATAATTCAATGGTGTTTACCAGGAGTGTGGGAGATCCCAGGAGCATTATAGTGTTGGAATGACCTCTAGCTTTCTACTTGACACATCAGTACTGGACAGCAAGCTCAACATCATGAGACAGTAGCTGAGAAGGCCACCAATTGTCAGAGATGTATATATTGAATTCAGTGCAATCCAGGTGACAGTTATTTTGGAAGAATTCTAGTGCAAGAAAATATAGTATGCATTCCCTTCTTACCTCCCATAAACTCAGGTGTTGTTTGTTTTCTGGGCAGAAACACAGGCTTTGGTTTCTCAAATACTACAAATTTAAATTTAAAAAAAAAAAGGAAAAAAGTAAAAGCTTGTCTTCAGTCCTGGCCCTAGGCCAGCTCCTGGGAATATTCTACATGACAAAAGTGGTTTTGTATTTGTGCCTGAGGCCTTGAGGCCATGCTGCACCAGTGACCAGATAAGTTTATCCTAACAATATGTTTTTTGGCAAATGCCTGTTTTTGCTCTGGGCTGTTGTGTATTGTCTGCTGGAGTCTGAGTAGGGGACAGACTCCTTTCCTGGGGGCAAGCCTATATGACTAACTCCCAATACAAACTTTAAACACCAAGGCTTTAGCTTCCCTGATGGCAAGATTTTGAATGTGTTGTCACATACCATATTGCTGCTGAGAGAATTAAACGTGTCCCTGTATGACTTAACTGGAAGAAGATATCTGGAAGCTTGCACCTCATTTCTTTTGGACTTCCCCTCATGTACCCGTTACCTTTGCTGGTTTTAATCTGTACCCATCACTGCCACACATTGCTTGCCCATGACCCTGTGGCAATTGAGTGCACAGCAGATGGCCAGTACAAAATGTTCAACATGAAATGTTTAGATTTGGAACTGCTATATCATGAGCGGGATACAAGACAATGGGTGCAACCTTCGGTGAGTGGGTCAAAACAGCCATCTAATCAATAGCAATGCTTTCCAGGTTGGTCTTCACTCATTCCTTGGCAGAGAGTGTGTTAACAGAGTGAAATACTTGGCCTCTCTGACCCTATCTTGGTCAAGCCTGCTTTGTTCTTGAATACAGACCTGATAATCATTAGAAAAATTCTGCTTTCAGCTTGAGTTTGTTTTTTCTTTAAGAAGAGTCCCCTTGCCAGAGGATGTCTCTCCTGAGAAAGTGGGGAAAATATGTACAAAAATAATGATAGCTTATTAAAGAGTTATAGGAGTCTTAAGACCAGACTGATATCAGCAAGGGTCAACCACTGGGGACCAAGAGATTTAGAGATTTCCCAATCTTCCTTGGATTCCTGTTGGTGCCCAGGTGTCTGCAATCATTAATCACCTCTTGCCCTGCACATTCTGGACTCTCTCAAGATGGACTTGAGGAACCTCCAAGGTCCCCGTTTTCCCAAGCTGGTACCTTTTTTCTTTTTGAATGTTTTTATTGATTTTCAAAGAAGAGGAAGGGAAAGGAAGAGAAAGATAGAAACATAAATGATGAGAGAGAATCATAATCGGCTGCCTCCTGCATGCCTCCAGAAGGATCGGACTGTGACCTCCTGGTTCATGGGTCGACACTCAACCACTGAGCAACACCATCCTTGATTAATAAACTTGGAAGGTGGCACCTTCTTGATTAATAAACCTTTCCTTACTCTAAACTCTGACATTTTAAATACTGGCCCTTTGAAATGTGGAGCACATGGACTTTGGACTTGTAAGAGATGCTGTTCAGATTTGCCAATTACCTCAGGATGTATGGAAAAGTAATGGCCTCTCTCCTGCTGTGCTTAAGGACTTTGATAAAACAGCACGATGATGCGACAGAACTTTGGCTTCAGTCCTACCAGCTCAGCTCTGGGGCAAGCAGGGGTTGGGGACCAAGCTATGTGGTTGCAGTTTAATGATGTTGCAGGTAGAAGTAGAATTAGCCACATCACCAGTCATAAACGGTGAAGAAACAACTCCCTCTTGGCATCCTTTAGAAACTGTTGTAAAGTTAAGTCTTGTCCTTGACCTTAAATGCCTTAAGCACAGCCATTGTCAGTTTCATGGGGCATTCCAGGGAAGCCAACCTGCAGATAATCAGTGTTGCACAAGTCAATCCTTTCCTCTTGGCAGGCAATAAAAGTATGTAGGGTCTTCAAGGTTTTATAAGACATTATCCCTGTCCTAGAAAAGTTTGCAGATCCACAGGGTGACACCTGGCAGCACTGAGATAGTTTTAGCATCAGTGAAGGATATTCACTGCAGAGAGGCACTGCTTGGAATCACTCAGTTTCAAATGTAATAGTTACTTCATTCCAGTTTAGCATGATCACAATGCCTGAAGAACCCAGTCTACTTTTGTTATTCTCTGGATTTTCTTTGACAATTCATCCTTAATAGGAAAGACTTTTTAAGTTATCCTAAGTAACCCCAATATATTTTAGTTGATATTTAATGAATCCATTATTATAGATACTATCAAAGGTTTGCTCAAAGGCAACTCTAGGTTGGGAAAGAGACAAAAACTTTAAGGAAAGTATATTCAAATACTATCCCTAACTCCTAATACTTTGGCCCTAGACCAGTGGTCGGCAAACTCAGTCAACAGAGCAACAAACTGCAGCTCGCGAGCCGCAGTTTACCGACCACTGCCCTAGACTAATCACTTCATCTCCCAACATCCTGATTGCCTTATTTACAAAATGAGAAAAGTAGAAGCGCTTACTCATCAGAATGCCAGCATGTTTATGGAGTGATATTTTTATTAACCAACTTGAAATATGTAAATTACAACAGACAGCAAGTTACATATTGTTTTCCAATATGTAACTTTGCCTGAGGAATTTTGTTTCCTCCCCTAAACACCAAGCAGATTCATTTAATGTCTAAATCACTCTTTCTTTCTGACAGAAATCCCTTCTACCCAGCATTTTAAGTCATGTGGCATTTTTGTGTTTATATAATCCTCATTTCCACAATAAGGCTGTAAGCTCCCGAAGGGCAACTGACATGCCTAATACTTCTCTGTATCCCTCTAGTACCCAAGGCATTACTAAGATCCTGGTAGAAACTCCTTAGGTATTCGTTGAGTAATAGAGTAATATCACTACTAGACAGCTAGGAGGACAGCACAACATGTTTCCTCACACTTAATTCTCACAGTTACATGATCAGGTAGCAAAACTCCAAGTACTCATCCTCTCAGGGTTTGAGCCGCCAAATCATTGCTCCTTTAGTTGAGATGGGTGGTTGATGCAGCAGGATCATAATCACAACCCTCTGAGCCAAACACCAGGAGGCTAATAGAAACTGTTTTTGGAGAGAAAAAACATCCTGTTGTGCTTTATCTCCAAAATGTCCCAGCAGGCATAAGGACCTCCTACTAGATGAGGATTTTAAAAGAAGGCCTCCATGGTCAAGACAATTATCACATAACCATACTTTTTGTTACCCCCAGTGGTTGGATGAATGGACAGATAGAACACTCCCAGCATAAGTTTTCATTTGCTTCTAGCCAGCCGTGGGCAAACTACAGCCCGCAGGCCGGATCCGGCCTGTTCGGCTGTTCTATCCAGCCCGCGGAGCCGAAAGAGCGGAGGGTTCTCTTGCTCTCCCCTCCGCTCCTTTACTTTGAATTTATATTAGTTCAAACAAACACTCCATCCATGCTTTTGTTCCGGCCCTCCGGTCCAGTTTAAGAACCCATTGTGGCCCTCGAGTCAAAAAGTTTGCCCACCCATGGAGGCTCTAAAAACACAATGCCCCTGTAGGTAACAATGACAGAAAAAAATAGTTCCATCTCGTGTGGCCATTAGATTTTCAGCTCTTATTTCAACTGTTAAATAAACCTCCTTGAGATAATGGACATTTTTCTGGTTAGGGGTATAGAAATAGCTAGTGCGTTACTTAGTGTATAGAACATTCAATGTGGAAATGGATTTTTTTTTTCTATTAAAACAATACCAACTTGGCCAAATATAGTTTACCTATCAATTCTCCCATTCACATGGTGCAAACTTATATACTTTCACCTAAAAAACTCTAGTGTTTTTAGATTCTCCCAATTTAGCTTTGCTAAAGAGGCAACATGAGCCTGGCCGGTGTGGCTCAGTAGATAGAGTGTAGGCCCTCTGACTAAAGGGTCCTGGGTTCAATCTTGATCAAGGGCAGGTAACTCAGTTGCAGGTGAGATCCCCGGCCCTGGTCAGAACACTGCAGAAGGCAACCAATCAATGTGTCTCTCTCATATCAATATTTCTCTCTGTGTGTCTCTCCCCCTCCTTTCCACTCTCTCTAAAAATCAATAGAAAAATATCCTCAGGTGAGAATTAACAACAAAAAAGAGGCAACATGAAAAGCAATAGATTATATTGCTGTGAGTGGGAGACAGATGACAGACAGCAAAGGATATCAATTAAGAGGAGAGACACCTTGCAAAGAGGGAAAAGTCAAGACTATTCACTGGTCATATTGCCTCATTCACTGCGCTCAGGATTTCTATCTTTCTGATCTTTCTTAACCTATTTACTCAATGTATATCTTAGATCATTTACTGAATAGGGTAGGTGTTCACTGGATGAACAGCCTGAGTGGTCTTATTCTTTATAAACTCAGGAGCTTTCAATTTGTGTGGAGTAAATGGAGTTATAAAGTGTCTTGAAGTTCTAAGACCCTCTCCACTTAGTCTTAAACATCCAATGCAAAAAGAACTGTCATCTGCTGCATCGTAGTACACCTCACTCAAGCCAAATCAGATTCCCTGCCATTTCCCATCCTTGTTCTTCATGCATCAGTGTTAATGTCTATGCTTTGCTGCCCTCTGCTGGCCTCTTGGGAACTAGCTACTCGATAAACAAAAATGAAATGGTTATTCCCTTGTTGGGTCTTGTATTCCAGTTCAAAGGAAGAAAAATGTTTACACATAGTCTATATTGAAAATAAACATTAAAACCCAAATTATTAAAACAAGGATAAATCAAAACAAACAAAATTTACTCTTCAGTAAGCGTAAGTGGAATTCTGTAATCTGCATTTAATAACTAAATTTATTTCCCTGAAATACTGCAGTAGTTTGCAATAGCAATAGAGAGGGGACAGCCTGCTGCCTTTTTAACCGATGAACATTCAGTTGGCAATGAACATGTTTCTAAAACATTAGAGCAAATATAAAAATTCCTTCCTGTTCTCACTTATGCAAAACTTTTACCCCTTCTCTCCTCACACTATTAAATTCTGGAAACATAAGACAGGGCAGATATTTTATCATTCTAACATCTCCAAAATGAATGAACATGGTACATTTATTTCTAAGCATAACACTGCAATAAAATAGTTACAATTAAGTTGTTTAGAATCCTTATAGAACCCTATAGGATTTAGGCATGCAACCAAAACTGTTTTATTTGATATTCCACATATATGTGGTAACCAAAACATAAAGGCAAAAGTGAGCAGCATCAAGCCTTTATTTAAGTAAAAAGAATAGCTATTGGGAAAATACTGATTCAGGCACAAACCCAAATAGGGTTCTGATTAGGACATGGAAGTCACTGGGATTTTATTAAAAAGAGAAGGGAAATAATTACATGAAAAGAAGAAATAAATTTATGTTAGTGTTAGTAAGTCAATGAAAGAATTTCTATAAGTGCAAACAAGCTAAGTTATTCTTTAGCTGTACATGATGATGGTGCTAATTCTAAAGAATATCTTTATTCAGCCTGGTAGTCAGGATATCTGATTTCCTGTTAGATTTGTAAATAGTTGTTTGAAATACAATCTTGGTTTGGCCCAGTCCAAAGGTTGTTTTACCCAGTTCAAACATGCCAAATGTTTTTTGAAGTAAGAGATGCAAGGCAAATCCTCTGGTGTCCTAACTCTATTTTAAAATGTCTCCACTTATGTCACGTTTTCACATATACAAGGTAAAATATTTTTCATTCTATACTTTTGTTATTGTCCAGAACATTCTTCTTAAAGTTTAAGGATCACAATTATAAAATATCATTAGATGAATTTACATAAACTCCATGCTACGTAAGTGATTAAGTTAGAACATAAATCACAATTATTCATCTTCACATGAAGAATACAAAATGATAGAAAGTCTCTTAAAGGTTGATTTTTAAGTCACCTTTGAAGGGGTTCAGAACAGGCCTCCCCAAGATGTGCCACTTTGGCATGTGAATTATTTTGATTGGAAGGCAATGGAGACCTTGCCTTCAGGCTCGGGAGAAACGCCCGCCCTCCCTTAACTGCCTAAAAGAATCTAAATTGGGGGCTTTGCCCATAATCAGAGTTATGGCCAGAAATAGCCACCTATAATGGTAGGGCCAATTACTGAACATCTGCCTTCCTGTTGTCCTGTGATATTCTCTCCTCCCCTCTGAAGCCTCAAGGGATCTTACCTCATTCCTTGGCTCAGGATGCCATGTATATGAGCTCAGAAGTATGATTCTACGCAGGAATGAGGTTCATGATCACTTTCACTAAGAGAGGCTAAAGAGGCTAATATAGAAAGAGAACATCATTATTATTATCACCACTATCAATATAATCACAATATATTGAGCATATTCTACATTATCAAATAGAGAACTCAATGCTATACTTTTATAATTTCATTTAATTCTCCCAACACTATTAAGTAGTTATTATCATCTTTACCTTACAGATGAGAAATGTATGGCTCAGAAAATGTACTATGCAGCAATAAAAAGGAAGGATCTCTTATTCTTTGAGACAGCATGGAGGGACCTGGAGAATATTATGCTAAGTGAAATAAGCCAGTCAGAGAAAGACAATTATCACATGATTTCACTCATATGTGGACTCTAATGAATAAAATAAACTGTTGAACAAAATAGATCCAGAGACATAGAAGTATGGAGCAGACTGTGAAATCTCAGAGGGATGGCTGGGGTAGGTGGGTTGGTGGGATGAGATCAACCAATGAAGTTGTATGCATACAAGCATAACCCATTAACACAGACAATAGCGGGGTGGAGACCTGAGGTAGGAGTTGGGGTGGGCTATAAGGGTTCAATTGGGAGAAAAAAGTAAACGTACTAGTATGTAATACAACAATAAATATTTTAAAAAATAAAAGAAAGAAAATGTAGGTTATACCATAGGCTACAGTGTTTCCAACCCAAAGCTGTCTCCAGGTTCATGATTTTCTTATTAATGATTAGTTCTATATATTTAAAATGTTTTATTTTACCAATACAAAATATCAAATATATTTCAAAAGTTGAATTATTAACACTTTTAAAAATACTCATTTTTTCTTTGTATGTGTATGTGTGCATATAAAACTTAGAGAGTGAACATATACAAGGTCATGTTGATAACTAAATTTAATTATATTATTCTTGGGCACTTCACCAAGTAGCTCTAATAATTATGAGAAGCTTTTTGCTGCTTTTGGAACACCCAGAGCCATCCTTCTGTCCAATTGAGCCACTCAGTTCCAAGTATCTTTGATTCTTAAAGGTCACATTTTGGGTGTTATTTCTTCTATGTAAACAGAACTCAATCTTGCAGAGACTTCAGGAACCTGAAATATGGATTCTCTTGATAAAAAGGACACTATTGAGGATCTCTTTTAAAATCTATTCACAAAGTAAGATTCAAAACAAACTTTACCACATCATATACATAAGTTCAAATTAAGTTCTTGCGTTTTTCTTATGATAAGCAAGCACATAAAGTATAATTAGAAGCATCAGCTGGAGCCCAAATATGTAAAAGTTCATGTTCTCTGATATTTCTTGGGGAGAAAAAAAAAAAGGTAACACTGTTCCTTGTGAACTGTCAAGGGGAAAAAATCAATTTATAAAGAATTTACTTGATGGCACCGAAACTTCTGGTGAGAAATAAAATCTAAAAATATGATTAAAAGCAAAGTAAAGTGGGCTTTCCATTCAGCTTGTCTTGGAAGGCATCCTCTAAGTCAGCAATTTTCAACCTTTTTCTCATCAGAGCACACTAAAAAATTAATTACTAAAATTCTGCGGCACACCAAAAAATATGTTTTTTGCCGATCTAACAAAAAATAGGTATCATTTTGATTCATTCAGACTGGACAGCTATTGTTGTGTTGGCTGTTGTCATTTTTTTATTTGACAATCTAAGGGAATAGGGGGCAGTGCTACTGAATAAACAGTCAGGTATGGCACGCACCTTGTGAAAATCACTGCTCTAAGAAAAATTGATCTACAATATAACTAATCAACATAATTTGCTTTACCTCTGTTTTGTCAGAGTACAAAAGTTTATGTCAGGAAAGCTTTCCGAGATAATCAATCCTAAGAGAAAAATGGGTCAGGAAGAGCACATCATGAATAAATGCTTCATTAGACAATTTAAAGTCACTGTTTTTAGCACTGCCACATCCTCACCTGCAACATTTCCCCATCCTGTTTTACTGTAATTTATTTTTAATAACAAAACAACTATGATTAAAGCAATCCATCATACAAATTGTGTTTTACTATCTGTTCCATCACTGTTTAACCTACTTATTACCAGTTTCCCATGGCCTGTAATTAAGCAAAGTTTTTCTATGTCACCATTAACTTCAGCTAATCAAGGTTATCCTCTGCTTATTAATCACTTTTAAAATGTCATTTCGAAGTCATGAATCAAGTTGAGGGAGAAAGTGATGGCTGAAATGTATCTTTTTGGAAGATACAGAGTGATGACAGTAACTCTTACCTACAATATGGAAGTGTTGTTTCAGAAAATACAAGACTTGAATAGAAATAACCTCTAGCCTTATGAATCCTAACTTTTATTTAGTGACTACTATATTTTCAGACAGGTTCTTTGCTAAGCACTACAGATTCACAGATACATTCCTCACAAGATTGTACAAGAAGAACAAAGTTATGTAAGGTGTTTTAAATCATCTGGCTAATAACAGACAATGCCAGGTCTTGAGTTTGATTTGGGTAACTCTGAAGTTTAATCACTCTATTCCTCTGCAATTATCATAAATTGTCCCTTGTAGCTGTGCTTTCTTAGGGGATGGAATAGTGTCTTACTTAGACACTATTTAGGTGGTGTGTGTGTGTGTGTGTGTGTGTGTGTGTGTGTGTGTGTTTAATGAAGGACTTCTATAGTTCATTTTCATTCAATATAAAATCCGACATTTTCTATAATTGTTTTAACTTTCAAATTTTTAAATTTCAAATTTTCTAATTTGTTGATCTGACTTTAAAAGCTAACTACAGCAACAGTGTGATAGATGTAAATTTACCTGAAAAGGACCATAATCTATTCAGGTCATTTAGTTAGCAAACAATAGAAATCCACTTCAAACTGGCTTAAGGAAAATATACTGGTAAGTATAACTAAACCATGGGAATGACAGAGATGACATAGAAGACAACCAGAATATAAACTCTAGAACCAGTTTCCTCTAAACATCTGTCATCTTATTTCTCTTGCTGAGGCTATTTTTTTAATGAGGTAGGGTTGGTCCTCAGAACTTCTGGGCCCCAAAGCTTACATCTTTGTAACCAGAGATAAACTCTTCATCCTTAGATCTAAGTTTAAAAATCCCATGAAAGACCCACCCCTCATTGGTTCAATGTGGGCCCCATGCCCGCCAAAGGGACAGAGTGATATGATCAGGAAGGTTTGAGTAGCTGCTCACTGCTGTCATAAAGGAGGCATGTTGAATTTATTGACTTTGGATTTAAAATAACATATTTGCTTAATTAGCTTTTAACTAAAAAAAAATGGCATAAATCATTTGCTATGACCTCAATCAGCCTATTATTTGTACTTAGACTTAAATGGTTTCTAACTATCCTTGCATCTCTTGCATATTACTTCCTGAAGTGTCAAAGTCTTTTATTGAAGCATCTGATTGACTGAAACAGATCATATACATGTTGGTTTTAAAGAAAAGAGGGAGATGGAGGATCTCCCACTAAGGATTTCATAGTGGAAGATATGGA